>NC_059371.1:30352500-31084375 GCF_019703515.2 Myxocyprinus asiaticus
TTTCATGTACAACAGTAAAGAGAAGACTCAGGGGTGCAGGCCTTATGGGAAGAATTGCAAAGAAAAAGCCACTTTTGAAACAGAAAAACAAAAAGAAAAGGTTAGAGTGGGCAAAGAAACACAGACATTGGACAACAGATAATTGGAAAAGAGTGTTATGGATCTTAACCCCATTGAGCTTTTGTGGGATCAGCTAGACTGTAAGGTGTGTGAGAAGTGCCCGACAAGACAGCCACATCTATGGCAAGTGCTACAGGAAGTGTGGGGTGAAATGTCACCTGAGTATCTGGACAAACTGACAGCTAGAATATCAAGGATCTGCAAAGCTGTCATTGCTGCACATGGAGGATTTTTGATGAGAACTCTTTGAAATAGTTTAAGAATTTCTGATTTTTTTTTTCAAATTGTAATAGTAATTTTTCACATTATTAATGTCCTGACTATACATTGTGATCAGCTGAATGCCACTTTGGTGAAAAGTACCAATTTCTTTCCATAAGAGCAAAATCTGTACATTATTCCAAACTTTTGGCCACCAGTGTATATATAAGTCCAATCTCCACGATGCACATCGTCACATTTTTGAACAGTGATGTATCGTGCCACAATAAACCATTACACCCCTAATAAATATATTCTTACAGTATATACACAACTCTTTGTAATCCTAATAATAACTGATTAAACCAAAAAAATATAAAAATCAACCAACTTCAAGTAATGGCCATGATATGAAAAAAAAAAAAAAAGAAAAAAAAAAATGAAAATAAGTGCTGTGAACTATTTCAGGCAATTATTACAGAAATGCCAGTAAACTAAATTGAGCAAGAGAGAGGGGGTGGAAAACGGGATTTGAAAATGTTGCATGCCAGTTTCAAACTCATGATGCCACGCAAGCACCAACGCACAATGGGTTCGAACGTTTGTTAACAGTTAAACCACGGCTCGGACATGTCATTATTTTCAGGATGCATTAGAATTTGTCCTAACTGGAGTGGACTTACAGGAATGATTCCTTCTCCCCATCCTCTTGGTTCTGATGGGTGCTGGCATGGGGTCGGTCCGTTCTGAGAAAGACAGCGGGCATCAGTAATGCTGTGTACACCATACTACCAAAACATGGTAATATTTAAAACATGCCAACACATTCTGTGTGAGAGTATTTCACCTGCAGAACGCAGTAGATGCTGCCGAGTAGTGTAGAGGTGTACAGCCTGAGCGATCACGCTCGTTGACCTCTGCCCCCGCTCCCACCAACACGACCACACACTGATACCTCCCGTTAGCAGCCGCATAGTGCAAAGGAGTCCTAAAGAAGAGATAATCAGAAATCATCATAAGCATGATATCTAGACAAAAAAAATATAAATATATACGTACACTCCTTTTGATCTGGCTAAAACAACCTGCTTAAAAGAACAAAAAGACCATCTGTACCTTCCAAACTTGTCCTTCTTATTCATGTCAGCTCCACTGCTTAAGAGCAGGTTTAGACATTCAATATTTCTGAGGGAGAGAAAAGGAGAGGAAAAAATAATTTAATATTATTATTTCATATTATATTATCTACTTACAATGAGACAGATCCTAAAGAGTTTAGCTATGCTGTTAATGTTTCATATCCTTTTCCAGTTACTTAGTGTGTAATTTCTACACCACTAATGTCACCAAGTGATATTAAAAAAATAATGACTGTTTTCAAACAGGTTTCCCAAACACTTCGCAGTCTGCGATTGGTTGGACATGAAGACAGTCCCGCCCCAAAGTGTTTAAACCTTTCAGTTAAATCAACCTACAGATAAATGAAAATTTTCAAACTCAAATTTAAAAGCTTCCTGTTCACACATACAGTGGACTAATTTCATAAAAATTCTCATTTCATAGATAACCCCCTATATTTTAAGAAATGACAGCAATAATTAATAAATAACATTGTATATGTATACAATTTTATGATTAACTTTTTTTTATGTCTAAAGTTTAAAAGCATGCCATTTCAGTTCTGTGTCCTCTGTTTTCAAGCAAAAGGTCTTACTGTATTCCACTGGATGGCAGAAAGTACTACTAAAAATATTTTTTCTTCTATCACCTTTTTTATTATACTGATCTGAAATGTAGGTGGTGCTCTAATGCATTTTAGCCCTCACGCATAGACGAGTCTTTTTTCTTTTTTTTTTTTTTAAGTGCTGAGAGCTTCCACACTGTTTTGTTGAATATTTTGGCTTCTCTTTTGTCTAAACGCCCAATCTAGGTGTCATTAGAAAGCAGAGAATTTTTACAATGACGTGTAACATTTCATCTTCTATAGATGGGAACCTATTCTGTTGATGACTTGTTTCTCATACTTTTTCTACCGTATTTTGTTCAAATATTTTTTGACCCGACATTGGATTATTCATCCAAGCAAGCTAACAAACAAGTAAACAAGTAATTTCTTTAACTTATTTTAAAGCTAACAACCCAAGGTAATAAAGTCTGGGGCTATTTGGGGCTTACAGATCAATGGTCAGCACAGAAAAGAGACGTTTCCATTTTATGCCTTACCGAAATAAAATTTCACTTTGTGATATTTTTGAAAATATTTCAAACTATGGTATTATGGCAACAAAATAAGTCTCCTTCCTGAGAATGAGTGCTTTCATTTGATATATGACTTGTCTAAGTGCTATTTGAAGGACTTTTATATTCATTTTGAAATTTCTACAACGTAACCTCTAGGTGGGGCCAATTTGCAACACAAATGTTTTCATTCACTGCAAAGTTGAACCCCATCAATTTTGGCACCAACAATCATGCCACGCTCCAAATCACTGAGATCACATTTTTCCCCATTCTGATGGTTGATGTGAACATTAACTGAAGCTCCTGACCCGTATCTGCCTGATTTTATGCACTGCTGCCACACGATTGGCTGATTAGATAATCACATAGATGATTGTTGGTGCCAGACAGGCTGGTTAGAGTATTTCTGTAACTGCTGATCTCCTGGGATTTTCACACACAACAGTCTCTAGAATTTACTCCGAATGGTGCCAAAAACAAAAAACATCCGGTAAGCGGCAGTTCTGCGGATGGAAATGCCTTGTTGATGAGAGAGGTCAACAGAGAATGGCCAGACTGGTTCGAACTGACAAAGTCTAATGTAACTCAGATTACCGCTCTGTAAAATTGTGGTGAGAAGAATAGCATCTGAGAATGCTATTCTGAGATGCGGGTTGGCGCTGTTTTGGTGGCACGAGGGGAACCTACACAATATTAGGCAGGTGGTTTTAATGTTGTGGCTGATCGGTGTATATCCTGCTATCTGTCTGAGTAATTTTGCTGACAAATTGCACTTCCCTGTCTACCAATCCCTTTAGGCAATTTAAAAGTGTGTGCTAAAATGTGACCTCATCAATAGCAACGAGGTCAACTCCACCTTACTCATATATTAAGATTTCCTTAGTAAAACTTGCTCTTAGCAATTTTGTGAATAGCTTTAAAGCAAAAACTCTTAGCTAGGAAATCTTTGGAGAACTTCTAGTGGTAAGGCCCTGATTTTCATCCTACCTCCATATACAGTCTCCAAAGGCAACATTTTCAATTTCTCTGATACGAGCCTCGTGTAATCAAAGCGGCGCACACACGAGACATACGATACTCGAACTACTGCGGCTCTGTATTTCAGCGTGTGCTGAAAAGTAAAACTGACTGGTCAGTAGCAAACTTCTGAAGAGAGCGTGATTGGTCAGTTGAGTTAAAAAAAAAAAAAATAGACTTCAAAAGAGCTTGTGATTTGGTCTGTCATCCATAGACACAACCTATAATAAAAATGAGTAACAATTTGCAACTTTACCTGGCTGAAAATTTCTGTTTGCGTGCTCACTAATAATCGCAGTTGGTTATTTTTAATTAAACGCGAAATGCGAGAGGCAGAAACCGTGATCACAGTTAAAGTACGATTAATTGTGCATCCCTATAGAACATGCTTTTTCCCCACTGGGGGTCCACGGACACCAGTTTGAAAACCCCCACACTAAAGGACACCTGATGTAAAGCGGGACAGTGGATTTTTAAATAGCCCATTCTAAGTAGAGCGGCTGTCTCACCCTCCAGAGGCAGCAGCGTGTAGACAGGTCCTCCCAAAGTTGTCTGGGGTGTTGATGTCAAATCCGGCCGAGAGCACATGCTCTTTGCTCATTGACAACACAATGCTGTAGAGCTGACCTATAAAAGAGACAGTCATTGCGATGTTTAGGTAGAGGGGTCTGCACAGTCATCTTTCAAGGCAGTGACATTTTCCAGTGAAAAGCACTTAATCAGGTAGTACTTATCAAAAATCAAGAGTTGAACCTGTCTCTAAAAACAAAAAAAGTGTTAAAGTACCATGGCATTACAATGTTTGTTTGTTTTTTCCCCCAACATGGCAATAGCATTCTTTAAAGTAACCTTTACAAGAATATGGTAATTATTCAGTACCATGGCATGTATCAAAATTACTTAAGTACAACTATCAGTTACCATCACTGAACCATGGTTCCACTGCATAATATAAAAACAGACACTAAAAAGGCCACTTTAACAAAAAGGACATTGCTGGCCTATTTCTGGCCCTTGTTGCAATCGGTCTCCTGGAAGGTAGGAACAATGTGTACCTGAGGAAAGTAGCTTACGACAACAGTCAGAGGACCCATAGAGCACAGCTAAGTGTAGAGGGAACATCCCATGAATTCCTTGTCTGTTGGAAGAGAGGAATGTTAAGTATTATTTCATTACAAACAGAGTAAGGAGAGATAAAATGCAAACTGACAACATGTAAGGTCCACCTTTATTGCAAAATTCAAATTCCTCGTCCCTCATGTACATGTGCTGACATGTAAAGCACAAGTCAATGCAAAGCTAAAGAACAAATACTTGGTTCTGTACCTGGCTGTGTCAGCACCGTTTGTCATCAAGGTGCTGATAAGCAGCTCATGGCCGTACTTAGCAGCAACATGAAGAGGAGTATTGCCATATCTGTCCACACAATCTATCTCTCCACCTGAGGAAAGAGCAAGAATGGTAAAAACTAAAAGAAAAAACATCAGAATAAAAATTTGTTATCGACCGATATTGGCCAAGGTTGATTAGAGAGCTGATTTTTGGACGATAACTTTGGAAACTATATCAACATATTGGCAAATCAATTTAAACACACATATATATACACCGGTGGCCAAAAGTTTGGAATAATGTTCAGATTTTGCTCTTATGGAAAGAAATTGGTACTTTTATTCACCAAAGTGGTATTCAACTGATCACAATGTATAGTTGTGAAAAATTATGTTAATGCTGTTTAAACAAAACAAAACAAAAACATTTTCAGAACTTCTTAAACTACTTCAGAGAGTTCTCATAAAAGAAATCCTCCACGTGCAGCAATGACAGCTTTGCAGATCCTTTACATTCTAACTGTCAGTTTGTCCAGATACTCAGGTGACATTTCACCCCACGCTTCCTGTAGCACTTGCCATACATGTGGCTGTCTTGTCGGGCACTTCTCACGCACCTTACAGTCTAGCTGATCCCACAAAAGCTCAATGGGGTTAAGATTCATAACACTCTTTTCCAATTATCTGTTGTCTAATGTCTGTGTTTCTTTGCCCACTCTAACCTTTTCTTTTTGTTTTTCTGTTTCAAAAGTGGCTTTTTCTTTGCAATTCTTCCCATAAGGCCTGCACCCCTGAGTCTTCTCTTTGCTGTTGTACATGAAACTGGTGTTGAGCGGGTAGAATTCAATGAAGCTGTCAGCTGAGGACATGTGAGGTGTCTATTTCTCAAAATAGAGACTCTGATGTATTTATCCTCTTGTTTAGTTGTACATCTGCCCTTTCACATCTCATTCTGTCCTTGTTAGAGCCAGTTGTCCTTTGTCTTTGAAAACAGTAGTGTACACCTTTGTATGAAATCTTCAGTGTTTTTGGCAGTTTCAAGCATTGTATAGCCTTCATTCCTCAAAACAATGATTGACTGACGAATTTCTAGAGAAATCTGTTTAAATTTAGGCATTTTTGACCCAATATTGACCTTAAGACATGCCAGTCTATTGCATACTGTGGCAACTCAAAAACAAACACAAAGACAATGTTAAGCTTCATTTAACGAACCAAATAGCTTTCAACTGTGTTTGATATAATGGCAAGTGATTTTCTAAATTAGAAATTTAGCATGATTACTCAAGGATAAGGTGTTGGAGTGATGGCTGCTGGAAATGGGGCCTGTTTAGATTTGATCAAAAATGACTTTTTTCAAATAGTGATGGTGCTGTTTTTTACATCAGTAATGTCCTGACTATACTTGTGATCAGTTGAATGCCACTTTGGTGCATTAAAGTACCAATTTCCTTCTGAAACAGCAAAATCTGTACATTATTCCAAACTTTTGGCCGCCAGTGTGTGTGTGTGTATATATATATATTATATATATATATATTTCCACTGTCAGCATCTGCCACTGAAAAACCCATTTCGGTCAACCACTATTAAAAATATTACAAAAGACTTGAAATTAAATGAAAAAAAGAAAGGGTCAGTGGAACAAACCATTCTGAATGAGAATCTGAGAGCGAGTGAATCGCCCATGAATTGCTGCCATATGCAAAGGGCTTTTCCCTTCTTTGCTCTGGATAAAACAGAAAGTAAATTTAGAAAACACAAGCAATGCTACCAATCTAGAAACACCAGCACAAGTCTTGAGTTATTGTCTTTCTAGTAATTATAGACCTGCATGTTGACATCAGCACCGTTGTTGACCAGCAGCTCAAGGCAGAGAGCCCCGTTAGTGGACACGGCAGCCAGATGCAGGGGAGTGTAGCCGCGGTGATTGGGCTGGTTGACATTGGCCCCACGATTGACCAGCTCATTGGCTACGGCCTCCTGTCCTGTGTAGCAGGCCACATGGAGAGCAGTGTTTCCAAAGGCATTAGGCTCATCAATCTGAGACCGAGAGAAACACATGGTACAAAATAACCGATCAACTCAGGAAAACAACCCTCCTTAATTCATTTAAAATGTCCATTGCTTTCAAGATTCATCAGTGGACCTTATCCAAAAAGAAAATAATGCTTTGCTTTCATAATTCTTCATCATAATGTAATAATCTCCTTTGCCTCTGAAACAACATTTATTTTCTGAAGGCAGGGAGAAATAATATAATTGCCCAACATGTTTCCACCCAATCAAACCCGAATAAAATCAAGCCTAGCCCTGGATTATTTTTGCACAGATTATTGTGTTTCAATCAGAAATACATCATGGTGCAAGTAAAACGTGTTGTAAAAAACATTTTATGTGGTCTTTAATATAGGGATGTGCATGAGAAATCAACTAATCGTGTACTCGTTCTGCACCAGCTAGTCGACTAATAAAAACACTACTCGAATATCGCAAATGTATTTTCCTTTGCACATTCTCCTGCCATAGGCAACACTGAATTAAACTGTACTTTCCTCCTACCAAATCTCGCAGTTACAATCGAGTCCACTAGGGGCTACTGTGGATGCGTGTCACTGAGGTGTTTAATGAGAGAAGAATATTTGATTGCATCTGTGCTTCTGAAAGCAAAGCCAAGTGTGGCAATGCTTGTAAAATCCTATTTCTTAATGAATTCTACTCTATTATTCATTTTTTTGTTGGAATCATGCAAACCTATGGACAGAGATCTGCTTTTATAGTGGAACGAAAATGCGAAGCAGTACGAGAAACTCGGAAACTTATCAGACCAGTATGTGTGTATGCGAGTGTGAAAATATGCGTTAAATCTCTGAACATGGGCAGAGCGCATTTTTTTAAAAGCCAACTTTCACCACTGGTTTTTCTGAATAATAAGAAATTATAAAAATGTGAGAGCCTTTATGTAGACTCAGAGTTTATACTGTATATGTGCATTACCCTACGGTCATAAGTATTGGTTTCTATGCAAGCTCCGTGTGGGTGCAAACTTTTTTTACATTTTTTTATTAATGCATATTCATTTCATTTTTTCCCAAAAGAAAGGCATAGTTTGTTAAAGTTATCTAATTTTGAAACCATTTTTGGTAACGTTTGTGCATAAAATGAAGAAGCTTCACGTACGTGTCATATCAAGTACTCGACTACAAAATAACTGGAAAATGCCCATCTTTCCTTTAATATGACTCATGCTCAGACGCGACATTCAATTCTAAAACAGCCAACATAAAGGAGGCTCTAAAAAGGTATGGAGATGTGAACCGAAGGCCTGAACAGTGTGTAGCACAGCTGTGCGACTGAACCCCAAAGCGTACTCACCTCGGTTCCATTGCGTAACAGGTACTTGACCACATCAACATGGCCACTGGCAGCAGCAGCGTGGAGAGGGGTGTATCCCCGCTTATCCTTACAGCTCTTATCAGAGCCCTGAGACACCAGCAGCTTAACCACCTCCAGATGTCCTGAGACACACACAAACACTCTAAAACAACTACTAGGAATCACCAATCAGTAGTTCAAGTTTAGGGTTCCCACCCTCTTTGACCAATGAATTTCCATGAGTTTCAGTCATTTGTGATATCTAGAAATCGATTGCAAAACATAATTTTGTTTCAGACTTATTCGCTAATGAATCATTCAGACCAACTGGTGAACCATTTCGATAGAATAACCGACTCAAAACAAGTATTTGCACACAAATCCTCCAAACAAATTCCACTCTCCTTAAACTCTAAACAAGCGCAATATTAAAGTGAAGAAAAATTCCAGAGCACAGCGTAAATAGAGAAATGTATATTTACTTTAGACATTTACAAGAAAATTTCTATGATTTTTCTGTTTCTCTAATATTTTTCCAGATTGCTCATGAAGTAGGAACCCTGAAAAATAGTGAATACAGACAATACAGTATAAGGAATATGACTGAGGCACACTACTGAGGTAAAACATCTACTTCAGGAAGACCAGAGTATGGACTCACCAAGGTAAGCGGCCCAGTGAATAGGCTGCCTGTCCTTCTTGTCGCTGGCACTCAGATTGGCTCCCTTGTTCAGCAGCAATTTAACCATCTAGTGGGCAGCAGAGGCACAAAGCAAGATTGTGTCCATTTATTAAAACCATCTGGGCATTCGAGGCACGATGAGAATCCCATAGGAAAAGCATACCCAACCTAAACCTATATACTTTGCAGGACATGAAACTTACAGGAATAGTTCACTCAAAAATGAAATTTCTTTCATGCCATCCCAGATGTGTATGACTTTCTTTTTTCTGCAGAACACAAACAATGATTTTTAGAAGAATATCTCAGCTCTTTATGTCCATACAATGCAAGTAAATGGTTGCCAGAACTTTGAAGCTCCATAAAGCACATAAAGGCAGCATAAAAGAAATCCTTAAGACTCGAGTGTCTTCTGAAGCAATCCAAGCGGTTTTGGGTGAAAACAGACCAAAATATAACTCCTTTTTTACTATAAATCTTGACATCTGCAGTCTCCTTAAGGATCATAATTTCACTTCCTAGCGCTCGACACAAGCAGAGTGCTAGATGTCATGAAGACGTGTAAGCAAGCTTGAAATCATGATTGTACATTTTGGTCTGTTTTCACCCAAAAAGGATTAGATTGCTTCAGAAGACATGGATTAAACCACTGACGTTTTATGGATTACTTTTATGCTGCCTTTGTGTGCTTTTTGGAGCTTCAAAATTCTGGCCACCATTCACTTGCATTATATGGACCTACAGAGCTGAGATATTCTTCTAAAAATCATTGTGTTCTGCAGAAGAAAGAAAGTCATACATATCTGGGACAGCATGAGGGTGAGTAAATGATGAGAGAATTTTCATTTTTGGGTGACCTACTCCTTTAAAAGGACTGGTGACAACAAGGCCTAGATGCAGTGGAGTTTGCAACTGGAAGTATCAATATTAGCTCTCCCAGTAACTTGCACTTTTGCAGCCTTGTGGTGTATTAAAAAGCTGTTAAGAGCTAAAGTGGCCCACCCTCACTATTAAACAGGACCATTAATACACCAGAGTGCATTAGATGACTAATTTCCACCCCACAGTCGTACCTCCTGGTATCCGCTCTGAGCGGCGTGATGCAGGGGCGCTCTGCCCGTGCGGTCAGCCATGTTCAGGCTGGTCACATGGGGCAGCAGGGCCTCGATGCAACGCGTGGCCCGGTTGGCTGCCGCAATGTGCAGTGGTGTCTGCCAGAACTTGTCCCGTGCGGTCACGTCAGCTCCCTTCCTCAGCAGCAGCCCCACAGCCCTCTGGACAAACAAAAGCAATGCTTGAATCACTGTATATAATTATTCGAATGGTAAACAATGGTATGAGTAAGCCGCTACTCAGACTGAGCCTCCATTCGAGCATGTAAATCACATGCTCTGTTTACCTCGTTTCTGGAAGCAGCTGCTCTGTGCAACGGTGTCAGCCACACGTGGTCCTTTGCATTGACATTCGCACCTTTATGAAAATAGAAAATTGTATAGGAGCATATTTTGTAATGTCCCGTTCGCTTATTTTGGCACAATTTTCCATTAAAACATTATTTTATTAAAGGAATGAAATGAAAATTCTCTCATCATTTACTTTCACCTGCAGAACTCTCCTGAAGAATTTTTAGAAGAATATCTCATCTCTGTAGGTTCATTCAATGCAAGTGAATGGTGGACAAAATTATGAAGCTCAAAAAAAGCAGCATAAAAGTAACCCATACGACTCCAGTGGTTAAATCCAGGTTTTCAGAAGCTATATGATAGGTTTTGGTGAAAAACAGATCAATATTTTAGTCCCTTTTTACTATAAATGCCCACTTTCACTTTCAAATCTCCTTTCGTTTTTGGCGATTCGCATTCTTCGTGCATATCGCCATCTACTGGGCAGGAAGGACAGTTAATAGTAAAAAGGACATAAATATTGATCTGGTTCTCACCCACATCTATCATATCGCTTCTGAATATACAGATTTAACCACTGGAGATTTATGGATTACTTTTATGCTGCCTTTGTGTGATTTTTGGAGTTACAACATTCTGCTCACTATTCACTTGCATTGAATGGACCAACAGAGCTAAGATGTTTTTCTAAAAATCTTCATTTGTGTTTGGCAGAAGAAAGAAAGTCATGCACATCTGAGATGGCATGAGGGTGAGTGAATGATGAGAGAATTTTCATTTTTTGTGTGAACCATTCCTTAAGCGCCATCGTTCCACTACAAAATATAGCCCCTGACATGTAATCCTACAGTTCTAAGGCTTATAGATTGCCTCTTTAGGTGCTAATATACACAGAAATATACACCAAAGCTAGGTTAACAGGTGTTTTATGTTATAGCTGACAAATATATAATGTATATAGTATATGTATGTTTGTTTAAATAAACAAAATGACCTTTTGATTACAGCCAAATTATGAATGTTCAGTACAAAAGCGCACTTGCTTGCATGATACTGTTTAAATGTAGCATGGCCTGAACACTATACTGACCTATCAGCATACAGAACCAGAACTATCCATCTTATAAATAGAAATATAACTACACGTGACAGCATCGGAGTGCAGCTGTGTTGTTTATCATTATACCTGCATTGATGAGAAGCTCCATTATTTGAACATCCCCCAGCCACGCAGCAGCATGAAGAGGTGTGCGGCGCTCTTGGTCCTGACACGACAGAGAAAAAAAATCTGATTAAACAGGTTTTTTCCAACACTAGTGATTTCTGAGTGGCCCACACTGCCCATATGAAGTCATCCGTGGGATCTGCCCGTTTGTACTGTACGGTGATGACGTCATTTAAGCAAATGATACAAACAATTCAAGCTCACACATATGATATGCCATACAAAACCATACCAGTGCATTGACTTCGTCTTTCTTGTGCAAAAATAACTTCACTTCATCTGCATTCCGGTTTAAAATGGCCTGGACCAGAGGCGGCTAAAAGAAAGGGGGGGGGAGAAAGGGTGGATGTTACGACACTGAAACAAACATGACAACATTACAACAACCCTTTGTTCGACCAACATTTCAATATAGTGCATGGCTAAAAATATCGTGCGTCAGGAAAGTCAATTGTGATGTTCTTGATGTTTAATTGGACGACGTATGATGAAATATACTGGCTTGAATATTTATACTGATTATAAACCGAAAGTGTCATTAACCAGCTGCAACGAAAATCCACATTATTACATTTGTGCGCGCTTGGTATACAAAGTAAATTCTCAACTAAAGCAAGGGCGTTTGCATTTAAATATGATGATGATAAGGGTGTGCATTTTAAAACATAAACACAGAAAAAGAATATATATATTCGTATGTAGCTGGCTGACACCCAGCTCTTTAGGCTAGCTGGCTGGCTAACGTCTGCGGGTTATAAAAAATGACATTTATCGTTTCTGAACGCTTTTTAGCAACCCAATCCTCGTTACATAGCAAAAGGATAAGGTTAGCAGCGAAATGCATGCTCAAAATGCACGTTTTGAGACCAGAGATACGGAGTAAAATGGTTAATCCATCGTCAGGGTGCTAGCTAACATATCAGGATCTGCACACAAGCGCAGTGAACGAACAACAAATTGCTTGATCTACACCACACATGGGGATTTAAAAACGCTTACCTGGTCTGAAATATTGAGTACCCCCATCTCCCCGTGTCAGTCGGGCCGAAAGTCCCTCATCAGTAAGGAATCGAGGCAGGGAAACCAAGACAACAATCTAGTGTTGCGATTACAGACGTGATGAGTGTGTCTTTAGCTTGGTGAGGCAGTTGAAAATAGCGACACCAGCGTGATGGCCGCCTGCGGCACCAACTTTCAAAATAAAAGCCCGAGCAGCATTCACGTGTGAGGCTATGGAAAGAGATCGTTGGTAAACTTTCTCGATTTTAGTTTGGGTTTTGAACAACGAGGCACATATCATTAATCTTATCAGTATATTAGTTACATTTAACATAGGTTTAACTTTACCAGCCAGAACCTGCTATTTCTGTTGTATTTAAAGAAACTGTAAACTGTACAGATACAATCAAAATCAGTAGGCCTACTAACAAAAAAAGCTATTAAAACTGTGAGTTGGTGCACTGTTTTAAATATTTTTGTGTACTAATTATGCCTTATGTGTTTTGTTTTGTATAAATAATCTCTCTCTTTTTTTTTTTTTTAACACCATGCTACTGTTTGTTATAAAGGCAAAACAAACAAACACACTGAAAAGACCTTTGGGGAAATTTTGTGTCTTTACATTATTATCATTATTCATTTTATTTTATTTTGTGCATGTAGTGGATTACATGAAGATTAAAATTCCAGGAGATCAGCAGTTACAGAAATACTCAAACCAGCTCGTCTGGCACCAACAGTCCTACCAGGCTGAAATCAATGAGATCAAATTTTTTCCCCCATTCTGATGGATGATGTGAATATTAACTGAAGCTCCTGACCTGTATGCTGGTGAACAGGTGTTCCTTATAAAGTGCTCAGTGAGTGTATATTAAAGCCCAAATACAAAATATTTTGCAAAGCACTAAATAACACTAATTTGACCTTTTTTTTGAAAATCTGTTTCACTTAAAAGTTATAGAACCGTCCTCATTTACGGGGACACCGGATGAAAATACCTTTGTGGAAATTCTGTCTTCTTTTTTTTTTTCTTTTTTTTTTTTGCGTGCATGCATCTGTCTGTCTGTATATATATATATATATATATATATACAGGGTTGGGAGGGTTACTTTAGAAATGTATTCCACTACAGATTACAGAATACATGCTGTAAAATGTAATTTGTAACGTATTCTGTAAGATTACTCAAGGTCAGTAACATATTCTAAATACTTTGGATTACTTCTTCAGCACTGGTAGATTTTTTCACTTGTTCTGACTATAAAAACTCTGCCAGTACAGTAAGACAAAATACACATGTAAAAATACATTCTCTGAAAAACCTAAATATCTTATGCAGTGTTGTTTCTAAAACAAGATAAATCAAATTGATCTTGTTTTAAGGATTTTTAGATATTTTTACAGGAAAACAACAAAAAAATTATTATCAAGAATATGATTTTTGCCCGAATATCAAAGGTCTTACTAGAAAAAAAGAAATTAGTATCCAATGTGAATTTTCTTGATAAAAAAATATGATTGTGCCTGTAACCTGTGCATGTAAAATGGCTAGAAATAGCATTTTAGCTTAGCGTAAAGCTGACAATTTACACAAGGTTTATTTCTATTTCTTCTGCTCCAAACTTACTTCAAACTTACTTCAACTAATGGGCATGTTGGACACTTTCTAATGGCACAGTGCCTAAAAATACACTGCAACCACATCTGAAATAATTTTTATTTATTTCAGAAGTGGTTGCAGTGTATTTTTAGGAACTGTTGTGGCATGTCCCATAAGAAAGTGTCCAACATGCTGATTAGGCTTTGCACAATGGAGTTCATGCATTTAATGCCAGAATAAATACATGTATAGAATAAATACATTTTAAGAATAAATACAGAACTTCATCATTTTATGCAAATATATGACAATATATGATTGTTGTCAGTTTTTTTCTAAAGACTTTTAATTTAGAAACACTCTCTCTCTCTCACACACACACACACACACACAAAAAACTACCTTCCGGTTTCGGCCCTGTTTGAAATTTGAGTAGGGTTGCCATTTTCACCCAACATTAAAACACCAAATACATTCATTAGGACAGGAATAACACACGATGAGTCTTTTTGCGAGTGCTAAACACCAGAGGAAGAATCACTAGAGTAAAATGGCAGATCCTACAATGATGGGGAGCGGATATTTAAACTCCGGAAACGTAAATATCACTTTTCAGTTGTCTTGCAGACTGCTAGCTTAGCCACGTTAGCTAAACAACAATGAAATGAATGAGTTTATTTGATTGTAAGACATGCTGAGAGCTACATTTGTCATATTTTAAACGTAGTCAACGATTCGAATGCAAACACAATGCTGTAATTATGTTATCATAAAAAGCAGTGTAAAGGCTTAGTAAGCTGCCTATTTAGACAACATGTATCCAAAGTGCTGTTCGAATTAAAGGTTCGAAAGCGACTATGACGCCCCAGAAATGCCTTTTAAGTAGGTAGCTAGGTTCTGAGACCTAGTCAAGCAAATGCCTTATAAGTTTGACTGAGACATGCAGATAAGTCTAAATCACAGTAGATTTCATGATGTTTAATAACAATCTGATTATTAATAATTGTAGCGCTCGGGGGGCAGTAAGGCCTGCACGAGTCCTTCGGAGAACTATCAGCTGGCTCGGCGGCGCACGCTGCAGGTGGTGGTCAGCTCGCTGCTGACAGAGTGCGGCTTTGAGAGCGCTGAGAAAGCCGCGGTGGAGACGCTCACTGAGATGATCCAGAGCTGTGAGTCAACACACACTCATTCATTTATCCTATGCAGGTCATCTGCCACGTATGACATGCTGAAATGTAAAATATGTACTGGGAGTTTCTAAACAGGTGTGCTTTGTTATGAATGGAACCTTTGCATCCAATAACTAAAAAGTACCTTGGTATTACCATGTTTTTTTAGTATTTCCATGATACCCCAAAGTGATGGATATAATACCATATAGCCTGCATCAGAGTGCAGACATATACCATCAGTGCCATGGTACCATCAGAATACTTTTTTTTAAAGGTTCCCTGTGTTTTTCTATGTAGTAGTAATGCGCTTTTGCTATCCTAAAAATGTCTAATTTTCCTCTGATAGATATAACTGAGGTCGGACGTTGTGCGAAGGCAAACTGTGAGCACACAGCAAGAAGCACCCCTACCCTCTCTGATGTGGTCATCACACTTGTTGAAATGGGTTGGTTGCTCTTTGTCAATATATAGTTAATCTGTCTTAGATAGGAAGTATAAAATTTATTTTCCCTGTAGTTGAATCATGTGCCATTAATTTGCTGGAGAGACTGTTACTAATTCTGAGGTTTACTTTTTCCACAATTCTAGGTTTTAATGTGGATACTCTTCCGGTGTATGCCAAAAGATCACAGAGGATGGTCATAACTGCACGTAGGGATCCTAATGAGATATTTCAGAGCCGTAGGGGCTGTTCACACAGAGTGCGTTACGATCTGTCCGCACTGTAAACATGCGCTATGTTTTTTTGACTGCTGTCACACCTCACTTTATTTTTTCCAGTGTCTCGCGTAGGAGCGCCACGTTTCTTTTAGATGCCGGGTCAAGTTGAGTCAAGTTATCAACTTTAACTTCAACTCTATCCATGATGCTGTGTCTGTTTTTTTTTTAGCACAAGAATGCATTTCGTGTGAATAGCCCCTTATGGCTTTAGCTTTAAGGTTTTGAGTCTCACATCAGTTATTGCACACTATAACTGTTCCTTTAAATGTATAACTGTATAAATGTATAACACTTCTGTCTGTCTGCATTTGACAGCTCCAGTGACAAATGCTCCTCTGGTCCCAAAAGCCCTCATGGCCGGACAGAAGCGTATTCATCCAGCACACATTCCCAGCCACTTCCCTGAGTTTCCAGATCCACACACTTACATCAAAACACCAGTGAGTTCTTCTATTGCTCACTTTGTCCAGTGCTCTTTTGGGGCTCTTTGGCCCCATTTACACCTGGTATTAATATTTGTCTTGGGTGGTCCGATCACAAGTGACCAGTGCAACCAAAAATATATGTTGCAGAACAGGCTTTATTTATTAATAGATAAATAATTATATTATTTTGCAATATGCTTAGTATTAAAATTATATAACTTCTTTCTTTCATAGAACACAAAATGAGATGGTAGGTAGAATGTTAGGGGCTGACAGCCTCAGTAACTATTCATTTTCATTGTATGGAAAAAAAAAAAACATATTATGAAAGTGAATGGTGACTGAGGCTGTCCGAGACATTCTGCCTAATATCTCCTGTTGTGTTCTACAGAAGAAAATAAGTCATCCAGGTTTAGAACAACATGAGGGTGAGTAAATGATGACAATTTTCATTTTTAGGTTAACCATCCCTTTAAATAATAATAATAATAATAATTAAAAAAAAAACATGAGCTGCTTCAAAGCATATCTCTCCCTTTCTGCATTCTAGACCTTTCGGGAGCCGGTGTCAGATTACCAGGTGGTGAGAGAAAAGGCAGCATCACAGAGGAGAGATGTAGAGCGTGCTCTCACACGCTTCATGGCCAAGACTGGAGAGACGCAGAGCCTTTTCAAGGATGACATCAGTGCATTCCCTTGTAATTTCCAATCCATATGTCCTAAATTAGAGATTTTCTGGACCTCAACTTTGGTGTCTTGATAGTTCCGTTTCAAGTGTCCACTAGTTTACAAATACAAATTGATTGTCTTGTCTTGTTTCATTATGGACTCACATGTGCCAGTATTTTTAGTTACTCATCTTTCTGTAATCAGTGATCGCTGCACAGCCAAGCTCCATCCCTTACCTGAGTGCCCTGCTGCCATCTGAACTAGAGCTACAGTCACTGGAGGAGACTGATTCATCTGAGCAAGATGACCAGACGGACACAGAGAACAATGCCAGCAACATCATTCAGGCAAGCTTAAACCATTTGTCATCTTTCTTTTTGTAAATTTGTTGCAAAAGAACATCTCTGATTTTCAGCGCTCATTTATTCCTTACAATATTATGTATTATAATTGATGTTAAATTCCATCCCTTTTCAGGATGACCCAGGGGCGGATAAGGAGAACGCAGTGCTTCCACCTGGTGGCGGTATGCCTTCAGGGAAGGCCAATGAGGAAAATATGATTGACAATCCATATCTACGGCCAGTCAAAAAGCCCAAAGTGAGAAGGAAAAAATGAGAACAGATCTGTTGACTCATATGTCTTTGAATCAGCCGGTTATGATGAATAAGGACTTCTTAGAACTTGCTAATCACATTGTGCCCTTGTAAGTTGAGGAATGTCCGAGGATCCAGAAACCACTGCAATTTGGAAAGTGTCTCCAAACAGTGATCTAGTTTTTGGTCCACAAGTTACTGGTATTTGAGTCTTATGGAAAGACAGTAAAATACTTGTCAAAAATATTAGAAGAAATGTACTTGGGCAAGTTTTATAAAGAGTAACACCACTAGTTTTGGCTGTTTTGGTTGTTTTGGTGTATTCCACACTTGAAATAATGTTCAAGTTTTTTCGGTTTCCAAAACCTCCGGCAAGTGACATTCTTTTACTGTTTTGGTTTTGATGTGTATTTGTTACTCATTTATGAATGATGGATATGTCTTTTTTATTGTTTGGTTTTAAGGTATTGTCACAAAAGGACAAGTTGGAAATTAAACTTGCACACATGGATAAAATGTGAACATATTTCCTTATGTAATAATGTGTGCCCTGAAGTCTTGTTAAATTATCATTAGACCTATATTGTTACTCTTTAAAACAAATTGAACCATATACCTAGAAGACCTCTGGGGGGTATTCCAGAAAGCAAGGTTAACTTTTTTTTTTTTTTCTTCTTCTCCCAATTTGGAATGCCCAATTCCCAATGAGCTCTAAGTCCTCGTGGTGGCATAGTGACTCGCCTCAATCCGGGTGGCGGAGGACGAATCTCAGCTGCCTCCGCGTCTGAGACCGTTAATCCGCGCATCTTATCACGTGGCTTGTTGAGCGCCTTACCGTGAAGACTTAGTGCGTGTGGAGGCTTCACGCCATCCACCGCAGCAACCACATTATAGCGATCACGAGGAGGTTACCCCGTGTGAATCTACCCTCCCTAGCAACCGGGCCAATTTGGTTGCTTAGGTGATCCGGCAAGCAAAGTTAACTTGCCGTGACATAAACCCTAAACTCTTGGTTAATTAGCCCAGTGGTTCTCAACCTTTTTGACTCCAAGGCCCCCCATTGTCTGAGAAAATATTCAAAGGCCCCCCCATGTAGGCTATTAGATATTTATACTATAAGATATACAGTTGAAGTCAGAAGTTTACATACACCTTAGCCAAATACATTTAAACTCAGTTTCATAATTCCTGACTTTTAATCATAGAAAACATTCCCTGTCTTAGGTCAGTTAGGATCACTACTTTATTTAAGAATGTGAAATGTAAGAATAATAATAATAGAGAGAATGATTTATTTCAGCTTTTATTTCTTTCATCACATTCCCAGTGGGTCAGAAGTTTACATACACTTTGTTAGTATTTGGTAGCATTGCCTTCCACAAGCTTCTCACAATAAGTTGCTGGAATTTTGGCCCATTCCTCCAGACAGAACTGGTGTAACTGAGTCAGGTTTGTAGGCCTCCTTGCTCGCACATGCTTTTTCAGTTCTGACCACAAATTTCTATCAGATTGAGGTCAAGGCTTTGTGATGGCCACTCCAATACCTTGACTTTGTTGTCCTTGAGCAATTTTGCCACAACTTTGGAGGTATGCTTGGGGTAACTGTCCATTTGGAAGACCCATTTGCGACCAAGCTTTAACTTCATGGCTGATGTCTTGAGATGTTACTTCAATATATCCACATAATTGTCCTTCCTCATGATGCCATCTATTCTGTGAAGTGTACCAGTCCCTCCTGCAGCAAAGCACCCCCACAACATGATGCTGCCACCCCCATGCTTCACGGTTGTGATGGTGTTCTTTGGCTTGCAAGCCTCACCCTTTTTCCTCTAAACATAACAATGGACATTATGGCCAAACAGTTAAATTTTTGTTTAATTAGACCAGAGGACATTTCTCCAAAAAGTAAGATCTTTGTCCGCATTTGCACTTGCAAACTGTAGTCTGGCTTTTTTATGGTGGTTTTGGAGCAGTGGCTTCTTCCTTACTGAGCAGCCTTTCAGGTTATATCGATATAGGACATGTTTTACTGTGGATATACATTACTGTGCAAAAGTCTTCGGCACATTAGTTGTTTCACAAAAGTATTTGTCTTAAGATGGTTATTTATATCTTCAGCTTTAGTGTGTCAATAGGAAATATAAATGTTAGACTCCCAAACATTACTTTTGCAAATAGAAAAGATTAGAATAGAAGAACAGGGAGCCCTGCAACAGATGTCATGGCCCCCACAAAGCACCCCACTGAACATTGAGTCAGTCTGAGATTACATATAGAGACAGAAGCAACTGAGAAAGCCTAAATAGATAGAAGAACTGTGGCGAATTCTCCAAAAAGCTTGGAAAATCTTATCTGCCAACAACCAAGAAAAACTGTCCAGGTGTACCTAGGAGAATTGGGGCTGTTTTAAAGGCAAAGGTGGTCACACCGAATATTGATTTAGCATTTTTTTTTTATGTTTACTGGACTTTGTATGACTTTAAGTAATAAATTAAAACTATATATGTCATTATTTTTGAAGACATCCTCACTATGCAACATTTTTCACAAGTGCCTAAAACTTTTGCACAGTACTGTAGATACTTGTCTTCCTGTTTCCTCCAGCATCTTCACAAGGTCCTTTGTTGTAGTTCTGGGATTGATTTGCACTTTTCGCACCAAACTACGTTCATCTCTAGGAGACAGAATGCGACTCCTTCCTGAGCGGTATGATGGCTGCATGGTCCCATGGTGTATATATTTGCGTACTATTGTTTGTACTGTTGAATGCGGTACCTACAGGTGTTTGGAAATTGCTCCCAATGATGAACCAGACTTGTGGAGGTCCACAATTTTTTTTCTTTTTTTTGAGGTCTTGGCTGATTTCTTTTGATTTTCCCATGATGTCAATCAAAGAGGCACTGAGTTTGAAGGTAGGCCTTAAAATACATCCACAGGTACACCTCAAATTCAGTACACCTCCTATCAGAAGCTAACTGTCTAAAGGCTTGACATCATTTTCTGGAATTTTCCAAGCTGCTTAAAGGCACAGTTAACTTAATGAAAACTTCTGACACACTGGAATTACTCGTCTCAAGTAGATGTCCTAAGAGACTTGCCAAAACTATAGTTTGCTAATATTAAATCTGTGGTGTGGTTAAAAAATGAGTTTAAATGACTTCAGCCTAAGTGTATGTAAACTTCTGACTTCAGAAATGTCTAGAATTATATATTCTTCATAAAAAGCAAGCTGTTGAAGGGAGTTATTACATTTTTAGCATTTTCAGTAAGTTAAATATTATAATTTGTATATAATTATTATAAATCATAATATTTAAGATTTTAACAGATATTGAGACCATCCTGGAAGTGTGTTGAGGTCCCCTAGTGGGTCCCAACCCCCTGGTTGAGAACCACTGGATTAACCCAAGCATTGCTTACTTGTGGCTATTGGTTCCAGAATACCAGTTCTGGGTTAGTTCACTCAACCAGTTTAACACTGGAATTTCTGAAAACTTGCTTTGAATTATCATCATCTTCCTTTTCCCATGGTTGCTGATGGTGTCATTGTGTTAATGGAACTTCTTTAAATTGTAGGATCTCCCACAGTTGTCATCATTTTACACAGGTTTAATTTAAAGCTTTTCAGTAGGCAACACATGATTATTGTGCATTATAAGATGAAGATCTGCTATAACAGAGGTAGAGCATTATGGGAGGCCCACAGTTACATGTCCATTGTGTCGTCTTCTTATTTGGTGTGGCATTAAAACTTGCTTGCTGTCTTGTGCCATAAGCCATGGCTGGGCATTCTCATGTACAGTAGGGTCCATCTGCCTTCAGCAACTTGGTACTAAATGAAATGATCTTGTTTTAATTGAAGATCATGTGTCTGATTATACATTATAGATGTTCATGATCTCAATGTTAGGGAAATGTATCTTATTCCTAGTTGTAAAGGAGGCTGTAAAAGGTCCATATTGAAAGTCAGATTAAATATTTAATTTACAGAAGGACCATATACGGCTCCAAATGAAGTAGAGGAGGCTGAGCATTAGAGAGATACGGTTGCAATCAAAATTATTCAACCCCCCTGACCAGCAATGCATTCTGGTGATGTGAATTAAAACACATCAACTAAAACCTCAGTAAACAGTCAAAGTAAGTTTTTAATACACATTTGAGTGATTTTGAGAACAAAGAGTTCAGTTTACCCAAATTTTAAAATAAAAAATAACTAATTCTCTCCACAAATGTCATGTCAAAAATATTCAACCCCCCAAGTCAATCATTTGTGGAGCATCCTTTATCCTTAATAACAGCAAATAAATGTTTCAGGTAAGTGTTCTCAGGCTTCGGACACCTCTCAATTAGAATTTTTACACATTTCTCATGAGCAAAAGCTTCCAGCTCATTGACATTCTTTGGTTTCTGTGCTGCCACTGCTTCCTTGTAATCCCAACAGAGGTTTGCAATGGGATTTTAATGATGGACCGAAAGGGCCATTTAAGGACATTCCACGACCTATCCCTGAACCAGATTTTGGACAACTTGGATGTATCCTTGGTGTTATTGTCATGCTGGAAAGTCCAGAGATCACCGAGCTTCAATTTACACACTGAAGGCATCACATTTTTCATGCCAAAATGGCCTGATACCTGAAAGAATCCATGGTGTCAGTCACATAGTCAGGATAGCCGTGACCTGCAGCCACAAAACACCCCCATAACAGGACTGACCCACCTCCATGCTTGACTGGGGATGGTGTCGTCCTTGTCATCTTACTCCAGATGTACTTCTGACCCATAGGTCTAAAACTCATTTTCTGTTTAGTGTCATACGTCTATAAAACCTTCTTCCAGGACTCCACATGTCTTTCCTAATTACTTCTTGAATATTCAAGTCAACATTTCCCTTGGTTAAATTTTGCTTTCTTCCTCACCCCAAGAAGGTTGCTGTTGTACCATATTTAAAAAATTTATGAATGTTGCTGCCAACTTTGTCTACTGGAAATTGAAGTGCCTTGGAGGGAATTATTTGTAATAATTTCGATTACAACTGTACATCTTTTCATTGAATTATTTGACCACCAGCTAAAGGAGGTCACTGCAGGTTACTCTAAATGACAGCCTGACTCATTTATACTTTCAGATAATAATAAGAGTACAATGAACATGTGCTTTTCTTTATGTACATAAATTACAATGATGAGAAATGAAATCTCTAACCTCTATGCCATATCTGTGGTTCATGAGATGATCACATATTTTCTATTGAAGAATAACAGGTGATTTATTTAATTTTCAGACATTGCCTGCATTTTCAGGAATGTAATTTTATAATTAACATAACATTCATTGACTGAAGGAACTGTAAAAAGAATGTGGGTTCTACAATTTCATTCTATCATATAATATACATGTTAATAATATTAATATCATTAAATAAAATTATTTAATAGAAGGGCTAAATATAAATACATGAAGCCCTCTCCTTACAGTGAAGATTATAGATCTTTTCCAATGTGTTCTACGTTGAAAATATTACAGTATTAAAAAAATAAATAAAAAAAAGCAAAATGTCCACAATTTGTTCACTTTTGAATTCAAATCTGCAGTGTGTGAGACTGGAAATGCCAAGATGAAGATTTGTGGGGTAAAGTAAAGATTGCTGTATATCATAATAATGAATTTAAAGTATAATATTTTGTGTAATTTGATCTTCTTTTGCTATAAAAAGAGCATGCATGTACTGACAACCTCTGAAACCTACTGACATTTAAGCCTACCTTAAATAAACTAACTCTGGAACATAACCTACTCCGGAGCAGGTTATGTTCACAGAGTTAAGTTGCTTTGGCTACTTACCCTGAAAGTTACCTCAGTTTTTGGAACTGAAAGTTGAGGTTATCCGCTTACTTTGAGTGAACTTACCCGTGTAAGTCGCTAAACCTGCTTCTGGAATACCCTCCTGTAGAAAACCTCAAAATATGGTTTTAAACAGGATATACTTCACTTTATCTATGAACACACACTAAAGACAGCACACTGTCACTCCCATATCAAGTTAACAAGCTCACCAAGGTACAAAAACGTGCATGTAGCTCAAAACGTCACATTTTTGTCCCATGTTGAGCTTATTAAATTGATTTGGGAGTGTGTTTTCATAGATATACTTTTTAGTTGGGCATCTGTATCAACATTTTTACCATACATGTTTACCATAATTTTTTATACTTCACTTTATGAAATGAAACCAGGAAAAATGTGTATAAATTGCAGTTTAAAGCAACTTTTATTATTGTATACCTTGACATGCTTAGATGGTTTTGTAGCAATGCAGGTTTTTTGTGATAGCAATGTATTCTTATCAGTAGAACAAGCGTAGGTATGCCACCCTATTCCTCTGTTTCTTAAACTCTTTGTCACACACGAGCTGCATGGACACAAAACATACATAGTTAAAATTAAAAAAAAATTTTGTGCATGCTTGGTATATTGTTGAACTGAAACGTCAGACATATCTATACCTCTGTCCGCAGTGCCTTTCGTTCCAGCAACGGAACTCCTGACCAGTCTGGAGAGCCAAATTTCATTGGCCAAGACACTTTATGGCCTTGGATTGTGTCATGAACATATGCCCCTGGACTAAAAATGGACATACAACTCTTATGCTTTACCTCTGCTTTGCCCCAACTCAGAATCTTAACCACTAGATGAAATAATAGCAAATTCATTATAAAGTGGGAAAAGGCAGCATAAAAGTAATCCATAAGACTCAAGTGGTTTAATCCATGTCTTCTGAAGCATTCCAAGGTTTTGTGTGAGAACAGAACAAAATGTAACTCTTTTTCACTGTGCACCTTGCCATTGCAGACTCTAAGCATGATCATGATTTCAAGCTCGATTATACTTCTTATTGCTTGATGCATGTGCAGTAGGGCTGGGCGATATATGAAAAATATTTTAGCGATAATCGCCTTAAAAATTATAAAATATGACCACCCCTCCAAACCCAAACATTTACCGTCTCCAACGGCCCCATTTGCCATCACGCAAGAATCTGTCAATGACAACAGGTGGAAAATTACTAATAGCCAACAAATTAAGAACTAAAGACAATTATACATTTAAAGATAATAATAATAATCATAATCATAAATAAGCCTAATAAATTCCCTTGTGTTCCCAAAATAATGCTGCCAAATGTCTGTTATTATCAAATGTGTTTGTATTGCGTTTTGGTAATGCAGTTAATGCTGCCTAAAGAAAATAAAATAGAACTCAGTTTTAGGTTCAATGTGTCTTGTATTATTTTATGATTTAATCACTTTCGTCTCTGTTGCTTTAATACAAATATATATATATATATATATATATATATATATATATATATATATATATATATATATATATATATATATATATATGAACCTGCAGAGCTGCGTTCACAATGCGTAAGAGCGAACTGCTCTGTGGAAATAAAGAGAAACTCACAGCACCTCCTGAGATGGTTGGAGATCATTTGCAGAATTCTCATAGACAACATTATTCTTGCAAACAGTTTTCAGATGAATGAAACAGAGAAAAATGAGTGATAACTCTTAAAATGCGCATGTTCCATGAGACAGGGTCCCGCTGCATGCCTCTGAACAATCAGTGACTCAGACACAAGCAATGACGGCATTTCTTTTGACTGTTCTTATATAATAAAATATAATAAAGTTTCAAGCGCATGTCTTTGTGTCTAACATCATGTGTCACTCCAAGACGTCTTACAGGTCACCCGCGCATGAAATACCTGCATTTGGACGAGGAGCTTGAGAACTGGATTCAGCCTCGTCACATTTGGCGGGTGCTAGTTTCACACCTTGGGCTACAGTTTAATATATTAGGCGACTTCCAATATCCATGGCTTTGCCATTTCCTGATATTGTCGATCATCGGCTGTCAATGTGTTGCAATCGGCATTGGGATATTCGTCAATAACCAATTATTTCGTCCTATTGTCTGGCCCTAATGCGCAGAGCGCTAGGAAGTATAATAGAGCTTGAAATCATGATCGCCAAGGAGACAGTTGATGTTGTAATAGATTCCTTTGGTTATTTAGGGAAGGAACTAAATGTCCAGTCTTTGAGTTGCGAATTTAATCTTTACTGAAAGTCTGGGTAAACTGCATAACAAACTGTCTAACCAGAAAGGTAAAACACCAGATATGTCTCACACTCTATACGTCATGTGTCTGTGGCACGTCATATGTGCGATGGTGTCGTAACCAGTCCTCATTCTGTCACAGATGTCAAAATATATAGTGAAAAAGGAGTTCTATTTTGGTTTGTTTTCACCCACAACCAATTGGATCGCTTCAGAAGACATGTATTAAAACACTTGAGTCGTTACTTTTATGCTGCCTTTATGTGCTTTCGGAGCTTTAAAATTTTGGTCACCAATTTCACTTGCACCGTGGGGACTTACAGAGCTGAGATATTCTTCTAAAAATCATAATTTGTGTTCAGAAGAAGAAAGAAAGTCATACACATCTGGGATGGCATGAGGGTGAGTAAATGATGAATGGTGTAATGGTTTTACAAATGGTGAACTATTCCTTAAAGGCTAGTTAAAGGAATGTTCCAGGTTCAATACAAGTTAAGACCAATCGACAGCATTTGTGGCATAATGTTGATTACCACAAAATTTTATTTTGTTTCCTTTTCTTTAAAAAAAGCTAAAATCTGGGTTACAATGAGGCACTTACAATTGAAGTGAATGGGGGCCAATTTTTGACTATTAAAATACTCACTGTTTCAAAAGTATAACCACAAAACATAAACAATATGTGTGTTATCGTGATTTTAGAGTGATAAATTTATATCCAATTTTACAACTTCGTTACCATGACGATGTAGTCAACAAACCCTAAAATGACTATGAAAATGACAATTTAAACAACTTTACAGCTCAAATAATAAATGACAGAAGAATTAATGCAAGCGCTTTTATAAAATGATAAGCTTCACATTTCTGCCTTCAAACCCTCCAAAAATTGGCCCCATTCACTTTCATTGTAAGTGCCTCACTGTAACCTTGATTTTTGCTTTTTTTAAAGAAAAGGAGGGAAGAGTCGAAATTTATTTTTGTGGTAATCAACATTATGCTACAAATGCTGTCCATTGAGCTTAACATGTATTAAACCCAGAATATTCCTTTAAAATTAGGTTAATGTGTACTAGGCTACGATTTACCCAGGACTGATGTCTGCTGTGGAGAGTTTGTCCCTGAACCTTAGAGTGGTACTATTGAAGGGTGCTTTTCCAGGAGGGCACAATTTTGACTGAGTCCAGTCCTTTTGGTATTTTTGTGGTGAAGGGGTGATCCTCTAAACAAAGATATGCCATTTGAATTTGTTATGGTTCAGTGTGTGATCAAAAACTGTCAAATGAAAACAAAAGAAATGACTGTGATATATTCCTTCAAATTAAAATTGAGGCCATACCGTAAATGGAGGCAGAAAGCGTGGTGCGGTGCGAGCTGCTAAGACGTATCCTCTCTTGCTCTCAGGTCTGTGTTGAAGATCATAAACAAGAGTGCTCAGCTGTGAGGGTAATGAAATGCAGTGTGTAAGAAAATACTTAAGTTATTTCACAATGTATGAAAAATAACTGAGCTCTGTTTGCAACTTAAAGTTAGTTGGCCTATTTTGGTTACAAATGGGGCTGTTTTTATTTTTTATTTATTTATTTTTTTACTTTAGCGAATATTTCTGAAGGTAGGTTTATTTTTTCAAGTCAATTTCTGTACAGACACATAATTTGAAGTCTTGACTACAAAAAAAATAAATAAACCAAAATAAACACGCGTAGACCTTTTGTGTACCGGGGCAAGTTGTCACATGAATGTAAGCTGGAAAGGCAAATGAAAACTCATATTCCTACGGTTCTCCCTTCATTCACACTCACCTTGTGATTATCGTAACATCCGGGTCCTCTCTCTGCCGAGTCTTGCCGCGCGAGAAGTTCATTGCCCATGCGATTAGGTGCAAAGTGCGTGGGAAATATGAGACGGTCCTGGCAGCTGCCAAATGCGACCCTCGGAGCTTGAAAGTTGGTAAAACAGTATACACACAAAATGCTTCTTTAATTGCAAACGATGTTTATGAAGAAAAAAAAAAAAACATGTAAATATGACTTGAGGTTTCTTTCATATGCAGTTTTGGCTAGTGAACACTAAGTTACACTAGGCTAGAGGGCGTACCTGAGCAACGTGTCGCCATAGCTATCTTCTGTTTACCAATTGCCATGGTAACCAGGTGCGAACCAATGCGAATGTCTACATACACCTTTTTCCTGAACGCGGAAGTGTTCCACGATTCGACTGTTTTCAGTGTCCGGCCTCCAGTGTTTTCACTCGCATCGGCGTATATTCTTAGCGGGTATGTTTAAGGAATTACATTATTTGTAAAAATTGTCAAAAACATGCCGATACTTCACAGTGTACAGATGGCCGTTTTTTATAGACAGTGCCTCACCTCAGTGACGTGCACAGACCTTAGAAGGGACAGGGGCGGAAGGATAAAAAAAAAAAAGGGCACTAATATATATATATATATATATATATATATATATATATATATATATATATATATATATATATATATATATATTTATTTATTTTTTTGAATGAGTAGTAGCCTAATTATATATTCTTATCTAATTTCTTTGCTTTTTGAGTAGTTAACCATTTTCTTATATATATATATATATATATATATATATATATATATATATATATATATATATATATATATATATACAGGGTTGGGGAGTAATGGAATACATGTAACGGGATTACGTATTTAAAATACAAAATATAAGTAACTGTATTCCACTACAGTTACAATTTAAATAATTGGTATTTAGAATACAGTTACTTTCAAAAAGTATTTTGATTACTGAAGAGATTACTTTAAATATTAAATGAAACAAATGACAATAAAATGCAGTCCGTTCAGATGGAAAACATATATACATATAAATGATGTGATCCAAAGTGCATTTGAACAGCGGTGAAACACTTTCTTATGATGTGTTACATTCATACGAGCAGACAGAGAAGTAAGTGTGAAGTAAGTTTGGAGCAGAAGAAATAGAAATAAACCTTGTGTAAATTGTCAGCTTTACGCTAAGCTAAAATGCTATTTGCTAGAGATTTTACATGCACGTTACCAGGCACGATCATATATTTTTATCAAGAAAATTCACGTTGGATCATAATTTATTTTTTTCTTGTAAGACCTTTGATATTAGGGCAAAAATCGTATTCTTGATAATAATTTTTTTATTGTTTTCCTGTAAAAATATCTAAAAATCCTTAAAACATGATCAATTTGATTTATCTTGTTTTAGAAACGAACACTGCATAAGATATTTAGGTTTTTCAGAGAATGTTTTTTTACATGTGTATTTTATCTTACTGTACTGGCAGAGTTTTTATAGTCAAAACAAGTGAAAAAATCTACCTGTGCTGAAGAAGTAATCCAAAGTATTTAGAATATGTTACTGACCTTGAGTAATCTAACGGAATACGTTACAAATTACATTTTACAGCATGTACTCTGTAATCTGTAGTGGAATACATTCTAAAAGTAACCCTCCCAACCCTGTATACACTGTACATATATTTTTCCATTTTTCCTTTATCACAATAATAGCCTATTCTGTTATATTTCTCACAAAAAGCACCATGGTAATACACTTGTTTATTTATTTATTTTCAGACATGGTCTGTGATAACCCCATGTTTATGACATGTGTCATAGTAAAACCATGGTACCATGACAGTATCATGAAATATGAGCATGATCAATCATTCAGTACCATGGCATGCAAGCGTGAGGCGATGGACTGTGTTCCACGAATGCTACAGGGTCCTTGAATAATGTATAATATGTGAGTAAGGGCAGCCGGTGGAGTTTCTGGTGGTATGATGGTGCCCCCCTAGGGAGTTGGTGCTCTACGCAGACTGCGTAATATGCGTATAGGGAGCTGCGGTACTGTGGTAGCCTAATGGTATTTTCTGAAAGTGATTAGTCTAATGGCTTATTAGTTTCAACAAAACCAAACTGGCTTTGGCTGAACCTGACAGTTCCTTCAGTTTATGTCAATATTCCAGAAAAGAACAATTTTATTTATATCACTGAAAGCAACGCAACCGCTCCCATTACAATTAATAAATCTGTCTACACTAGTGGTACGTGATTTCGGAAATGCGGTAGCAGTCAAGTATTATTCTTTTGATGAACTTACAACACAATACATGGAGTGGACTTTAAAACTTAAAGCATTTTTGCTTCCTTGAAGGGCACTCCTGTGGGAGGGGATGCCACTCAAAATGAAAGTGAGAAAATGAATCTTTTCTTGGAGGGCCCTTCCACACGATTGTTAGCGAAGGGTGCATTCATACAGTAATGCCATGTTTCTTTCAGAGTACCCACTTCAAGGGTTCTGCAGTTCGGAGTGAGTATAGGGCATAGGGAGGATCATTTGTGATTGGAATCTGCCCCTGATCTGCTGTAGCGTGCGCTCTTAAAGGCACCTCCGCTTAATTTTCTTTAATACGCCCGCGATTTACAAAGAAATCTCATCATAACACATTATTACTGTTATTGTGAGATTATGATGAGATTTTAATTTTGTTTGAACTATTTTAATTTAATTATTAAAATTTCTCCCCTTTTTCTGGATGACCAAAAGGGCACCTTTAGATTTGTGAACTAAAGGGGCTTGCGCCCCTGCTGCCCCCGTTCTGTGCACGTCAGTGCCTCACCTGAGTGTGTATATGAGAGATGGTCCGAGGTTAGTTACGTTGATATCATTAATTATTCTGAGTTATGACAGCCATCAACTGCACAAAAAAAGCCTGAAAAACTCATTTGTACACGCAGCAACACTTAAATGGTTGTTGTTTTCCTTTGGTCTCGAGACCAGAAATACAAAACAAGCTGCCCAGTGATTGCTTAGGAAAACTGTGGATAGATCAAATGGAATTACGATGTGTTTAGATGTGATGAATGCTGAATCAGACAATAGAGGTGTTTTACAAAATATCAATAATTAATGAAATGAAAAGATTATTAATGAGGTAAGTACAGAAAATCAAATGATTAGGCCAGGTATCTTAAAAATGGGAACATGATCTAAATTAACTGGTTTAATTAACTGGCAAAAATATCATTTTTTTATGACTGACTACCAGGGACTCAAAACAGTTCAAGGAACGAAAACCAAAAACATTATTTTTTTTCTTTTTTTGCAGAACGTAACCAGAAACTGGATTTTTCAATAGTTCCAGAGTGAAAACGTTATTTTTAAATGCCAAAGGGTTTATCACAGTACATTTTTCAAGTATTCTTTTTAAAAAATTTTTATTTATTTTTAATTGCAGAACAATACACATACAAACCAGAGACATCCACATAACAAAAGGGGTTACAAAGACAAAATAAATAAATAAAAAGAACAGCAATTTAAATACTTCTTTAGCAAATGAAATAGTACATTTAGATTTTTTTTTAATTTTCAAGTACTCCTTGCTGCAGACTGTAGCACGATGAGGTAGTGAGTGTTTTAATGTGAATGCATATTCACATTAAATTTTTTTGTGTTACTACTTTAGCATACTTAACAGTCATTAATATATACAAATATTAATATAACACACACACATATATATACTGTACATTGTGATTACTAAACCTAAAATAGCTATGTTTTCATTTAATTAATAAATAGTCTTATCGTGCTGCTCACTTCAAAGTGCAGTGTTTTCAGAGTGATTCTGTGTTCCACAACTTTATTTCGTGTTCGGGAAACATCAGGCATTAATACACTCTTTAGTACTGCAGACACTTTTATCCAAAGCAATATACAGAGCATTCAAGGTATACATTTGATCAGTTTGTGTGTTCCCTGGGAATCAAACGCATGATCTTAGCATTGCAAGTGCCAAGTGGCATGCTCTACCAGTTGAACTACAGGACCCCATTAATATAGAATGTAAACATAGAATGTAAATGTACTGTACATGTGCCCAACACACCTGCCTGCATTCATTCAGGTGAGCAAGAAGTATTTATTTGTTACTTCTTACTCTCCAGCTCTCATTACTGTTTTCTAAACACTATAGTTTATCCAATGTTCAAGAAACCATTTTGTGTCAATTGCTTCTTTTCATTTTTTACCTAAAGGTTAACCTATTTTATGCTGTTGAATTTTGCTGCTCTTAAATGGTATTATGTAAATGTCACAGTTTAAGTGTAGTCTTGACTATATTTTTGGAATTGCATGTTATTTTTACTGTTTCTGCAGTAGGCAATACTATATGTATGCTGTGCAACATATGTGTTTTCTGTATGTATGGAACACCTAGTATATAATTTACAACATTTGTCAAAATGTGTATACAGAATGTTTCCACCGTGTGGAAAACTGTTTCCAGTGTGACAAATGACTAGAAGTAAAATCTTGTTAGTCTGTAAGTACTGTGTGTCTTGTTGTTCTCCCTAGTCCTCACATTCTCTCTTGTCTTTTGTCAGGTATTGTGCTTGTGTAACGCTCTGTAGCTCTCGTTCATGGTCTTGTTATTGTTCATGTCATAGCTCTTGTTTCATGTTCTCGTTCATGGTTTAATTCCATAATTTATTCAAGCTGCAGTTAAGTTTAGTTTAGTCTTTTGTTTTGTTCCACTGTTGATTTAACAATAAACTGCACTTGGGTTCTGCGTTTTCATCCTCGTCCTGTCTTCAGCCTGCCTGCAACGTTAAACCGTTTTAACATTATTTGATCAGACTGTCGAGATTTAAGTCTTTCTTTTTAGACAGTTTTAATTACAAGATGATAATGAATCCGTGTATCATTCATTCTTTTCATATTCAATTAAGAATTCAAATTCGGAAAAACGACTTATGTCATTAAAAATTTACAAAACCAAAATTAAAAAACAAATAATGACATGTTTTTCATACTTTAGATTTTATACTCTAGTTAAAAATAGGAAACTGGAAAAATGGCCACGGGACACTGTGCATTTTGATCATTTGATTTTCCATCTAAAAAGAAACTAAGAGAGGTGAAAAATGAATTTGCATATGTTGGTGGCCCTGAAACACCCCCTTTTTTCTGATTGGTCATCCTGCAATGTCTTCTGTTCTTCCTCAAGGCCATGAGACAAAATAAGAGTTCACTGCTGGTAAATTGTTCAGATGAATTTGTCTTAGTTAATATGACTGAAATAAATCCACAAGACTATAGAGGCATAGACCTACACTGTAAAGAAATGGGCTTACTTTTTTGCCTGGGTGTGAGTGACTTTCTCATCATATAAAGTTAATGAATGCTTGACTCTCAAAAACTCGACCAGTGAATTTAAAATCAGCATTTACCCATAGCCTTCAGATTTGTCCCATAATAAGGCACACAATACTCTTGCGTAGTAGCTTCCTATTCTATGCCCCAGTATAAGAGGCTACCCATATTTCCATTTGATGGTCGGAATGATCTGAGCTTGGCTCCTTAAATCATAGTCCTATCCACTGTTATGTAAATACTTATTGCCTTATATTACATTTATTAATATCTTCCAATGTTCAGGGTTGGGAGGGTTACTTTTGAAATGTATTCCACTACAGATTACAGAGTACATGCTGTAAAATATCATTTGTAACATATTCTGTTAGATTACTCAAGGTCAGTAATGTAATCTAAATACTTTGGATTACTTCTTCAGCACTGGTAGATTTTTTCACTTGTTTTGACTATAAAAACTCTGCCAGTACAGTAAGATAAAACACACATGTTAAAAATCCATTCTCTGAAAAACCTAAATATCTTATGCAGTGTTGTTTCAAAAACAAGATAAATCAAATTGATCTTGTTTTAAGGATTTTTAGATATTTCTACAGGAAAACAATACAAAAATTATTATCAAGAATACGATTTTTGCCCTAATATCAAAGGTCTTACTAGAAAAAAAGAAATTATGATCCAACGTGAATTTTCTTGATTAAAAAAATATGATCGTGCCTGGTAACGTGCTTGTAAAATGGCTAGAAATAGCATTTTAGCTTAGCGTAAAGCTGACAATTTACACAAGGTTCACCGCTGTTCAAATGCACTATGGATCACATCATTTATACACTACTGGTCAAAAGTTTTGAAACACTGACTCATTCTTTATTGTAATTTTTTTCTTCACATTTTAGAATAATAGTAAATTCATTAAAACTATGGAATAACATACATGGAACTATGGGAATTATGTTGTGACTAAAAAAAATCCAAAATAAATCAAAACTGTTTTGTATTTTAGCATCTTCAAAGTAGTCATCCTTTGCCTGTACTCTTGTACTCTTGACATTTTCTCAACCAACTTCTTGAGGTATCACCCTGGGATGCTTTTTAAACGGTATTGAAGGAGTTCCCATCTATGTTGGGCACTTAGTGGCTGCTTTTCTTAATTATTCGGTCCAAGTCATCAATTTCAAAAACTTTTAGTTTTGTAATGAAATAAATTAATATGGTGGCACAATTAAATTTTTGTCTACAAAACTAATTTCAAACATTTAAGCATACGCCTTCAGATCAAAAGATTTTTAAGATCATGAGAAACATTTCAGTCATATGTATAAATGTTTTCCATCTGAAAGGACTAAATATTAAATGAAACAAATGACAATAAAATGCAAAGTAATCTCTTCAGTAATCAAAATACTTTTTGAATGTAACTGTATTCTAATTACCAATGATTTAAATTGTAAATGTAGTGGAATACAGTTACTTATGTTTTGTATTTTAAAATATTTTAAAATATTTTAATAATCCCGTTACATGTATTCCGTTACTCCCCAACCCTGCCAATTAGAGCCCGACCGATATGGGATTTTTGAGACCGATACCGATTTTAGAGGGGGAAAACTCACCAATTAACGATATGGTGGTCGATATATTAAATTTTTTGAGCTGGAATGAAAACAGACTTTTCTATGTGGATTGTGCACCGACTATGCAAAGTTACTCAGAAGGCTGCTTTCTTAAACAAATATTTTTATCAAAGAATATTTGACATTAATAAATAAAAATACAATAAATAGCTAAATAAACATCAGGGGCCGGTTGCACTAGCTATATGTACATTACAACTTAGCCTAGTTGTGGTGTAAATGGGCACTAAGTCAAAATTTATGCACTATTAAATATTTGAGCATTGCACCATTACATTTATGTAGGACGTAAACCTACGTATAAACTAAATATTTACGGAAGCCTCCGACCAGGAGCAACTGATGGAATAAAAAAGCAGACTCATTTAATGACATCAATGAGCTCATGTTTTGGTTGACAGGCTTCAGTCCTTTCGACATATATGATGATGTTGGCATTTACACCCATTTACATTTACGAGAGAGAGAAAAAAATGTACTTTTAAGCAGCTCTTCAGCATGAAACCGATCTAACGGTGCAGCTTTCAGTGTGTGTCACCCAGTGTCAAGTTTCAACAGGTTCAGTATATATATATATAGGATATTAAAATGAATAAATGTCTATTTTTCCAGCCTGTTGTATTAGTATTTATTTATCACCCCTTATGTATTTTAGATACAGTTCCTATATATTATTATTTACACAGGGCAAATATACTATTTATCAAATCTACTTTTATTACGTATCCTATTTTAATGTCTGGAAAACCAGACTTTTAAATATTACATTTTATAAATGCATCGACTGGAATTGTTCGGTTGAAGGGGGTATTAAACTGTGAATCCTGAAAAAAACAGTTTGGTGTATACATGTTTACACGCTGACAAGCTATAAAAGTAGCAACATGGTTAGCTATTAGCTCGTTGCCATGGAGAACAAAAGATGGACTTTATTTACTTTCCAGCATTGTGTCTCACCAACTAGGTAACAACATAGCATGAAATCAACACTCAACAGACTGCTACATTACTGACTGCACTGACAAACTATAGCTGGCTAACAGCAAACAGACATGAGTGACATGGTTGTCAGGGACAGGGTTAACGTTATATTAGTTATATAAAATGATGGGGTCATTGTATATTAACTTTCCAGTATGTATTTCACAAACTATTTAGCAATTTACCGAGACACACCGCTGAACTCCGCCCTGTCTGCAGAGCCACCGTCAGTTCAGAGTCAGCTCTGTAAACAGTGGAGCAGTGTTGCCAACTAGTTTCAATGGAAAGTAGCTAAAGCCTGCTTGAAAAGTCGCTAAATGTCGCTAGATGACGTCATAAGCCAATTAGCATATTCGTGACATCATCGCGTCTCATTTGCATTTTGCATAGTGTCCGCCCTTTACATGTGTTTGCTTCTCTGTGCTTACCGTACATACTGTAATACCCTATTAATTCCCTATATCTATCAGTCACTCAGAGAGAAAGTTAGAAGCGACAGAAACTTTCTTATCTTTTCTCTCACACAGCACTCAGCCATAACAAACCACTATGTGCATATTTACAAAAATTCATTATTTTATTGTTTATGTAAGTGTCTGGATTCAGAGTGTTCAGAAACAGGAATGAACAACTGTCTAAAAATCTCTTGTGATTAAGTGCATGAATAGAATACAAATAAATGGTCAAATTAAACTCTTTAAATTTAAAACAAAAGGGAGCAAACAATACAGATTCGTGATTGGTCCTTGACAACGCTGTTTGCACATGCGCAGCTCATTCACGTCTATGTCAGCTGCCGTGCGGTCAACTGATTGTGCCGCTCTGCCTTCTCGCCTGCTCAGTGCTCACCTCTATCTCTCTGTCAGTTTCACTGAACAGAGTAGACGCAAAGAGAGGTGTGCCTCCGAGTCTGGGCAGGAAAGCAAGACCACGCACTCGTGGGGCAGTACTGGCGACTTTCTTCTATGGAAGGTAGCTAAGGTTTGTCCAAAAAGTCGCTAGATTTGTCGATAGGCGCTTTTTTGAATAAAAGTCGCTAAAGAGGTCTGAAAAGTTGCTAAATCTAGTGACAAAGTTGCTAAGTTGGCAACATTGCTTTCTGCATTATATGTTCTGAAAAAAGTTTTCATATCTGCGCATATTGGTTAACATATATGGCGATACCGATATATCGATGAAAGGCTAATATCGGTTGATAATATCGGCTGACCAATATATCGGTCGGGCACTACTGTCAATGTATTATTTGTAATGTACTGTTGTAGCTGTTATAATTCACTGCCATGAATGCAGCCCATGACTTGCATCTGTCTGCTTGGATGCGGCCATTTGACTGTATATTTCTTGAACCTTGTTTCATTTTGTTTAACGCACTGCAATATGTAAAATGACAATAAACCCGACTGAAGAAGCTCAGTTAACAGGTATTCTACTAAAATAACTGAGAATTATCATAATGTTTGCGTTTAGATTCAGTGCAATTATAGGGAGGATTGGCCCCGACTTTTTTTCGTGCTTTCTTTACTGCATGCTTTATCATGTAGTAAACACTAAAGCATATTAGCATAACATTTATTTAGATTATTATGTGCTTTTTAGCATAAGATCCATTTCTTCCTCGATTTTGGCCTCTAGCAGGTAATGGGTTTTTTTCTGGGCTGACAGACAGCAGCAGATGTGGGAGGCGGTGTAGCCGAGGAAAGTTTTGTGCCATTATAGCAGCTTGGAGAAAATAACCCTAATGAAATTGCAGTGAGCGATTCTTTTGTTACTCTCTACTGGTTTCTCATGTCAGAAGAAGCATGATACAGCGATGCCAATTTAAAATGCTTATTTAAAGCAATCAAACTAGCTAAGGCTCTCAGGACAAAAGGCGTCCTGACTTTAAGTCCATCGGGACGCCGTACACAGCTGTAAAATCGGGACGTCTGGACTTCCTAACTGTGAATGCCATACCCAACTGCAGCTGATTCTCCAGTGCAGTACGGATTACCCGGCAGTGCCCAGAATTGATCAGCCGTGCTGCATTGTACCACTTATACATTTATAGAACAGTTTTTTGTGGCATGAGGAATGATAACTGTAAGAAGACATTTGGCATATAGGCCTACATTTGGCAGACAGTGCAAGGGACTAATTTATAAACATCTAAAAAGATATAAATATAAATAGGCATATACAGAGCATAGATATTAATCTCTCTCGCTATTATCACTTGCTTCCCGTGCCAATGATTGTCCCAATGCTGAGTCGCATGCTTTCGCAAACCCCTTCACCAATCAGAAAAAAAGGGGTGTTTCAGGACCACCCACATGTGCAAATTCATTTTTCACCTCTTTTAGTTTCTTTTTAGATGGAAACTCAAATTATCAAAACGCGCAGTGTTTCGTGGTCATTTTTCCAATTTCCTATTTTTACCTGGAGTATAAAATCAAAAGTACGAAAAACAAGTCATTATTTGTTTTTTAATTTTGGTTTTGTAAATGATTAATGAAATAACAATCGTTTTTCCTATTTTGAATTCTTTATTGAAAATGAAAATGAATGATACCACTCACTGACTTAAACTTGCAATGTGATGAGGTTATGTGACAATGTAGCTTACTACAGTTTGAAATATTTAACGTTGTGTCACCGGTCCTACTCGACTTGCCATGAGCGGGACTCGAACGGGCGATCCCTGGCATGGGAGCCAGGCATGCTAGCAAGGAGCATGGCCATGGCCTCTAGCCTCGGTCACTAGTGCGTTTCTTGAGGCCAGGAGAGTGAGGTTTACACACTGCACAGCTATCACATACCAGCTGGCTACCATTACACTCACCCCCCTTACTCACTCTCACCCAGTGTCAACAGTCCTGCTCGACCTGCCCCGAGCGGGATTCGAACTGGCGATCCCCTGCATGGAAGTCGGACGCACTAGCAAGGAGGCTCTAAAAGGCCTCTAGCCTCAGTTGCTAGTGCGTGTCTTAATGCCAGGAGAGTGAGGTTTACACACTGCAAAGCTATCATGTAGCTGGCTACCATTACAGTTGCATAATGCATTCTGTTTTAAATATGTTTTTAAAAAACAGCACACAGTATATGTCATCACAGAAACAGTAGTAATATTGTATATAACTTTAAACATATAAGGGCTGCATTTCCCAAAAGCATTGTAGCCTAAGTAGATCATAGAAACTATTGGCACCAATGGTCTTGTTGATCAACTTAAACTTGCAATGATTTTTGGAAACGCAGCCAAGGTTGGTAAACAATTTTATCACACGATTTTAACATGTTAACAAGTATAATGTTTACGTTTTATGGCTAAACAATGTGTATTTTAAAGTTAATTGAATGGCCCTATTCATTTCCATTCTGAACCGCCATGTTTCAAAATGATTTTTTGTGGTAATTAACATTTTGTCAAAAATGCTTTTGATTGAGCTGAAAGGAATATTCCAGGTTCAATACAAATTAAGCTCAATCACAAATTTCATTTGTGACATAATGCTCATTACCACAGAAATTATTTTTTATTCATTCCAATTTTTTTTTTTTTTCCAAGAAAAGAAACAAATCTGGGTTACTGTGAGGCTCTTACAATGAGCATGAATGGAGCCAATACGTAAAAGTTAAATACTCACTGTTTCAAAGTTATAGCCACAAGACGTAAACAGTATGCATGTTAACATGAGTTTACTGTGATAAAATCGCCTACTAACCTTATCTGTGTGAAGTTACATACAGTTTTACAACTTTGTTGCCATGACGATTTAACACTAGGAAAACCCTATAATCCCGGTAATTTGGTAGTCTGCCAGTTTGTTTCCACATTTTACAGTTAGAGGTTGTCAAACTCTATGTAACTCAGAGTTCCTCTTTTGTTTTCTACATCCTGCCACACTGAATCTTTAAAGTAGCTCTTTTTTAAAAAAAAAACAACTTTTTTTTATTTCAAGTAATCTTACTTTGCTATATCTCACCTAAACAGCATGTTGCCACCCTCCAAAAACTAAAGAAATTATCTGTGAGGGAGAATATTCATTCCTCAACTGTGGTGAGTAGTCCAGACTTTCTGTGTCATTACATGCAGTGTAAGCTTTGATTCTGTAAGCCTTGATGATGTTTTCCACATTTCTAGACACTGGATTTATAAAGGTCCTTGAAGCCAACTATGGGCGGAAAACTCAAATTTTTGCTGCTTCCAAGAAACATCCCTCCGTATAATGTCCACTCGATGATAAATAGAAGAGATTGTGGAAGAATGCATTTTTATGATTGTTTTTGTTTTGTTTTGCAAGAGCAAGAAAAACAATAACACAGTATTAAACATAAGAGACAAACTCTAATTCTTTTGTCTGTTGTATTTAAAGCTATTTTAAGTATGTTTTTTATTGCCTGGCCATGTATCATAGGTGTATTGGAAGAGATAGCTGTTCTGTTCCTGCAGTGAATGCTGTTTTCTCTGATCCTTGTTCTGGCATTTCTAAATACCTATATTTTTCCTACCAGTGTCTCCCATTTAGTAAGTCACACATGCACACAATTTCCATCCTAAATTTTTAAGGTTGATTTTAAAGCATACAATTGATAAATCTTCCAACTTTTTGGTAAATATTGAGCCTGTCGTATAGTTCTGTAGATTTATGTGGCCATCATAGCATAAAACAAAATCTGTGAATATGTTTAATACTTAATGTTGCACTCAGTATTGTTAGGTTTATGTTGAACTGACACCTAGCAGCATGGATGCAGCATCATGCAAAAGCAAAGATTTTCAATTAACTGCAAGGAAAAGAAATCAGATATGACTGTAATCTTCATCTCATGACTTTCTCCCAATATCTTTTGAAGTATTTTTCCTTTCAAGTACTTTTTCGTGTTTTTGATAATGGAAAATGTACTGAGTGCACCTTTAAGGGTCCCCCCATGCACACTATTTCCAATAAATCAAAATAGCGATAGCAGTAGGACGCCTATATAGCAGTTAAAGGCACAAATGGACACAAATGAAAAGTCACCAGAATTTAACTCTTTTGTTTTTCTCATGTGGTAGTTTAGGAATCAAATGTTGTGTGTTTGAAAAGATAAAGGTGTGATTTTTATTGAACATGCCAATTTTGGACGGCGGAACCACAGATAACTGTTCCTCTCCTCAGACCAAAAGCCTGCATTCCAGATACTACAGCAACAATACTTTATCTGAAGTCACATCACAAATACACACAAACTTTAAATCTTCAGCTTGAAAAAAATGAAATTAAAATATTTTTGATCCTTAGGTGCAATGGGAAGGAGTCTTGTCAACGAAGTGCTTCAAACTCTGAATTCTCTGATCCATGTATCGGTGTAAATAAATACTTGGAGGTGACTTACAGCTGTATATAGTTTTGTGAAGGTGAGTATTTTTACTAACAGTTAAGATGAGACAAAATAATTTGTCTGCCACTGATCGAACAAACATAAGTCACAGTCAAAAGTCACACCATTGTTCTCAGTCGAGAGTGAAGTCCATTATGATTTATATAATTCTGATCTTATTTCCAGCTGTTGTTTATATACTCTATAAAAATGAGATAAAAACCAGAAAATGAAAAAGTAAAAATATAAACTTTAGGATCAAATTGTATCATTAATATACAATGGTACCATCACAATTTGGATTAGATTGGGAAAGCTTTGGTGATCATATAACAATGCAACTGCTTTAAAGCTGGAAAAATGTGCTGTCATGAAAATACAGCACAGCCAATGTACTCTCAACAAACAGAAATATTTTTATAGTGCCACATTGTGTTTAGTTTCGAGATCAACATACCAATGGCTTACTTATTAGGCATATTAAGCTGGAATAGGAGAAAATAGTTTTAACTTCTGAAAAGTTACACAATTAAGTTTTAATCTACTGGCACACAGCAAACCATCTGTTACTCTATTTCTCATAGAAGAATCTACAAGACACAACTTGGAAAAGCAGAGGCAGCATATTTGCTTTTCCACACACACTGATGTCCCTTGACCAAAGATATGACATATCACAATTTATTACACAAGTATTAAAAAATGTTTCAGCAAATGTTACAATATAATTTTGAGGAATATTGATTTTATGAATGAGAGGTACATGGTTGTTCATTGATAATCTGTTCCTGGCAAATAAAATGTAGGAATACTAAGTGTATTAATAAAGAGGAAACATACTAATTAAAGTTGTGGTTCTGTTGATTTGTAGACCATAGGCTGATTTTTTATATTCATGTTTAGTGAAATTTTGTTACAGTGAAATCTTAGCTCTGTGCCACAAAATAATTAATAAATACATTAAATGTTAACCATTTTCAGGTATTTCTATATTTTAATGCTAAGTGACTACCTTTCCAGCAGATGGAGCACAGGAGCCACTTAAATTAGTTTAATGAGATTTTTTTTATTTTTTTATTTTTTTTTTTTTCATAATGGAAACAAGTACTAATTTGACCAATCCAAAGAGCGACATTTCATGGGCACCCATTGTAGCTTACTGACATGATACTTGTACTTAACAAAACTAGGGCTTTAAAGCCTTAATTTTTGTGATGTTAAAATTCTTTCTTGTATTTCATCGTCTTATCTACTTTGCTCTGACCCACTATTTGTTTCGTATCATGAACATATCATGAATAGACATAAAATAAGTGGTCAGACCATCTATTTCATGAAAGAGAAATTGCAGATATCTGATCTTTATATTTTACTAGCCAATACTAAAAACACTGCCTTTAAATGGTCCACAATTGTGGGTTTGGAGCTGAACCTTATGTCTAACAAAAGAATATAATTACATTAATTATTTATGACATGTTTTATTGTTTCATATTTGTTGTTGAAAAGACATACATCAAGCCAAAACAGTAAGACCATATGTATAATAGTGACAGAAAATATTGTGGAAACGTGTGCAAAAAAATAATCAAGAATGCTCAATTTAAAAGGGATAGTTCACCCCAAAATTAAAATTCTCTCATCATTTACTCTCACCCTCATGCCTTCAAAGATGTGTGACTTTCTTTCTTCTGCAGAACACAAAAAAAGGTTTTTTTTTTTTTTTTAATATTTCAGCTTTGTTGGTCCTCACAATGCAAGTGAATGGTGACCAGAACTCAGAAGGTCCAAAAAGCATATAAAGGCAGCATGAAAGTAATCCATATGACTCCAGTGGTTAAATCAATGTCTTCTGAAGCGATATGATAGGTGTGGGTGAAAATCAGAACAATATTTAAGTGCTTTTTTACCATCAACTTCCACCTTTGACCACCCCAAACCAGTAGGTGGCTGAATGTGAAAGTCAATTCAACACCAGAATGTGGAAGTGAAAGTAAAAGTGTAGATTTTCAGCAAAAAAACAAAAAAACAAAAACAAAAAAGGACTTGAATATTGATTTGTTTTTCACCCACACCTTCATGCGCTTCAGAAAATATAGATTTAACCACTGGAGTCGTATGGATCATTTTTATATTGCCTTTATGTCCTTTTGGACCTTCTGAATTCTGGTCACCATTCATTTGCATTGAGAGGACCTACAGAGCTGAAATATATATTTTTAAAAATCTTTGTCTGTACTTACAGAAGAAAGAAAGTCATACACAATTGGCATGGCATGAGTGTGAGTAAATGATGAGAAAATCTTAATTTTTGGGTGAACTGTTCCTTTAAAGGTGCACTCAGTGATTTTTCCTCATGAAAAAAGTTTTACTTATATAGAAATTAATGAAAATGTTGAAACATATGTTAAAAACCATGACCACACATAAAAGATGAACACTTCTGTCATGTCAGTCCCCTTATGAAAGCTGTTTAATTGTACATGGAGAGGGTCCCCTCATAGGGACTGCCATGCTGGGATCACATTACCAAGCGAATACTACTCGCTTAATCTCAGTAACCACCCTGTTGTTAGACACTTTCACTCATGGATTAAATTAACCATGGCTGACCATGAATAATGAATTTCAAATGGCTGACTGAAAATAATGAAAAACTATTGCATTTTAATAATGCTGCATGCATGCCACAAGGTGTCAGTGTAAGTCCAAGAAGACGTTAAAAAATAAATAAATACTGAGTGCACCTTTAAGAAGGCCTATAATGTGAAGGAAATATGACATTTTAGGTTTCTTGGGTCATAAAAAATGTAAGGTTTATGACAAAGCAAAGATCAACAAAACTACATTTACTGCAATATGAAAATGCCCAGCATAAGGAAATAGTTCGCATTGCATTATTTACATAGTTCATAACTGTGGCAGTGTGAAGGCTCACACATTTTACTGCTAATCTAAATTGGCATTGTAAACATGAATATTCTTTACTGAAATTAAACTTGTACAGACTTGGGACTTTCAGCCAGCGGATGATAAAACTGGTAAAAAAAAAAATAAACATGATCACACAGGAAATCAACATATTGCTACCGAATGTTGCAGTACCCTGACATCATTGGCCCTATTCTGCCAAGTTCAGCTTTCTGCTTTCATTAGACATCTTTGCATCGATTCAAGAGTGTTTACCTTTACTTGTGGCATGACTTATTGCGGCAACAATCCCGTCCACATTATTAATGACGAGTGCGATTTGGAAGTTCCATTTGCACTATAAGATCTACATTTTTACTCCACTGACGGTTAGGTTTAGGGTTGGGGTTAGAGTTAATAAAATATGCATTCCTCTTCACTTTATTACATAATTTACAACTAAAAACAACTAGCTTTACAAATTGCTTTTGGCGTCCCTCTATGGACATTCTCCCCAGAAAACTGGAACTCACACTTGCCCATATGCTCAAAAAACACTTCTCTAACACTGGTGGCAGTGGTTACAGTTTCGGTAAGCACAGACTTTCGACTTACTGTCTGTCGCCAGATATCAGAATACCGTAGAGCCTTCGGAAATCATGGAAGAATTGTCAGGCCAACTCCTACATCATTGCTACAGGTTTTGCCAGGGCAAACACAATTTTTGTTTCCCCAGACAATGTGAAATCTAGGTCTCTTCACTAATGTGGAGATTTATGGCTCACAAAGTACTACAAGTTTTGATGTATTAGACTTTGCTAGTGACACACCCATGATAATATGCTGTTAATTTTTTATAGAACTGGATGTGTAAGATAAAGGTCTACATATAAGAAGGTTACTTCCTTGTGTTCAAACATGTAAACATGCTGGTACAAAAGCTAAGCTGGATCACCTGTAAGTCTATTTATTCAATATTAAGTGGGAACATAATTATTTAGAGTAAATATAATTGAAATTCAACTTGTATTGTCCTCTTACAATGTTATGTTGAAAATCTGACACCTTTGAAAATGCCATTTACAGATGTTTCCAGTGATGTGCACAGAGCAGGGACAGGGGCAGAAGGAAGAAAAAGGGCACTGATTTATTTATTTATTTTGAATGAGTAGCAATTATATATACTTAACTACTTTACTGTGTGACAATAAATGTGATTTGATTTGATTTGACTAATTTCTTTGCTTTTTGAGCATTTTTCTTGTATTATATACTGTACATAATTTTTCATTTATCACAAGTAATAGCCATTTTCTGTTATATTTCTCACAAAAAGCACCATGGTATTACACTTGTTTATTTATTTATTTTCAGACATGGTCTGTGAACATTTATTTCTTATGGTACAGGACAGCATTTTTCATCCTCACTTAAAAACAGCTTTTCCTCCCTTCAGGTGTAGAAACAAAACAATATTTCACCTGTGAAGGAGGCTCTGTTCACCTCAGCTGTGGTGAGCAATTCAGACTCACTGTGTCATGACAATGTAGTGTGTGATTTAGATTGCAATTAATAAGTTGTCTCATTTCTCAGACTGGGGATACATAAGGGTTCTTAAAGCCAATTATGGGCGGACTAATAGCTTAACATTGATGAGTTGGAAGACCAACTCATCAAGTCTCAAATGATCACTGCTTTCAAGAAACATCCCTCCGTACCATGTCCAACCGGTACCCATTTCTCTCTTTTAGGAAAAATAAACAAAGAAATAAAAACACAAATACTCTGGCACAAATAGACAAGCAGGCTATGCAATCTATCACAAGTGCAATAAGACAGGTGTGGTTTAGTGTGGGCAAAAACAAATCCTGTTTACCTATTTATTTCTTTGGGAATTTTTTTCAGGCCAATTTATTTATTTATTTTTTATTTTTTTTGCACTTCAAATGAAGGCCAAAAATCTAAACCTGTATATTTTCCACTAACCGATTAAATAATTTATAAGATTGCAGGGGATACATATGAGAAAGTCTTTTGTGAGAGGAGCTTGAAATTGTGCTGGCTTACAATGTAATTACTAAGAAGCAGAAGGGGGTTTTGCATCATCTTTCTTGGGCCGTTGTATAGTATTCAAAATGTTTCCTGTGATTTATTGTGTATCTCAATCCATTTTTAAATATATATTTAAAAAAATGCATCATAGGTGTGATGGAAGAAAGAGCTGCTCCATTCCGGCAGTGAACTCAGTTTTCTCTGACCCTTGTGTTGGCACATTTAAATATCTCAATTTGTCCTACCTGTGTCTTCCACTTAGTAAGCCAATAGATTGACACACATACTCACCATCCTAAATTTCCATTGTACATTTTCAGGTTGATTATTGGTCATCTTAATATTACTGACCAATGTTCTTTTGTTTTTATTCTAGAAAGAAGTGTAACCTGTGAAGTTAGCCAAAGTGTCATCGATTGTGGTGAGATGATTCTTTTTTTTTTCCTTTTTCCTCCACGTTATTTTCTACATGGCAATTACAGTTCAGTAATGACAACTCTCCGAAAAAATGTAAGGTGTTATAATGGATATGAAAAATTGAAAGGATTTGATCTTGGCGGACTAGATCTGTTACGCTGCTACTTCTGCTGCAGAGCGAATATGAAGACTTGTTACTGCTAGAACATACACAGACATGCTGTGTTGAGCATTTAGGAAATTGCTGCGCAATTAAACATGCATACAATAACTGTGAAGCAGATCTAGACAGGTGGTGCAGGGGAGGAGGCGTGCAGCTATAACTGCACAAATTGCAGTTGTGAAACCTAAAACAATTCATTTGCTTGCTATCACAAATTAAAACAATAACAAATAAAAAATGTTCTCAAAAGGTAATTGTGTGATTTTTATTCATCATGCCAATTATGGACGGCAAGACCTTGTAACCTGCCAACATACATTAGCAACCACAGCATACTGTTACTCTCCTCAGACCAGAAGCCTGCGTTCCAGGTACAACATCTGAAGATCACATACACACAAGCTTTCAGTCTATATTTGTTTTTGTAAACAATATGAGTTATGCGAAAGAATCATATGCTATAGTATAGAATAAACAAAAATCTGATTAAAATCTTTTTTTTTATTTTTACCTCGTAAGGTGCAATGGGAAGAAGTCTTGTCAAGTAGATGCTTCCAATCTGGTCTTTTTCGATCCATGTTTGGGTGTCCATAAATACTTGGAGGTGACGTACAGTTGTATTTAGTTTTGTGAGTATCTTGCCACATTTATGTTTTTTATAAATAGTAAAAATGTAGAACTCAGAAAAAAAAGCGCTAATTAGAACTCATAATTTCACACCTTAAAATCACTAATTGGATGACAAATTTATTTGGAAGGCTTTAGTGATGCTGTACAGAATAAAAGAAGTTTTGTCAGATAACCCATGAAATGTGCTTCATGCAGGGCCATAGAAGGGAATTCTGGGACCATTTCCTATTAAAATAATACAGTTTCGAATTTGTTGTGGGCCCCCCTGGATATTTGGGCCCCTAGAATCGTTACCATCTTTCATCCCACTAGCTACGGCCCTGGCTTCATGTGGTAACACCTAAATTCACTGGTTTTAGTCAAGTCAAAAATATAATTTAACAAGACAAAATCAGTCTGACTACATTAGGTTACACTGACAAAACATATTTTAAGGGTAAGGTATCAGGATCTGGTAGAAATGATACCTTACAATAACAAATTAATTGTTAAAGGAATGGTCTGGGTTCAATACAAGTTGAGCTCAATCGACAGCATTTGTGACATAATGCTGATTACCACAAAAATTAATTTTGACTCGTTCCTCCTTTTCTTTAGAAAAAAAAAAGTTTCAGTGAGGCAGTTTCAATGAAAGTGAATGTGGACAATTTTTGGAGGGTTTAAAGTCAGAAATGTGAAGCTTATAACGTTATAAAAGCACTTACTGTTATACTTCTGTTAAAACATTTTGTTTTTTGTTTTTTTGCTGTAAAGTTGTTTAAATCATCATTTTTACAATCGTTTTAGGATTTTATGTTTTGTTGCCATTACATCGTCATGGCAACGAAGATGTAAAATTGGCTACAGCTACACAAAAACAGGTTGTTAACACACATATTGTTTATGTCTTGTGGCTGAACTATTAAAACAGAGTATTTTCACATAAAACAGTTGGCCCCCATTCACTTCAGTCATAAGTGCCTCACTGTAACTCAGATTTTTGCCTTTTTATTTTTTATTTTTTTTAAGAAAAAGAGGTACAAAATACATTTTTGTGGTAATCAGTATTATTCTACAAATGCTGTCGATTGAGCTTAACTTGTATTGAACCCGGAAGATTCCTTTAGGGTAACAATTGCAGCTTTCCACTTTTTATGTATATAACAGTGCTTAATGTATACAAAGTACTATTAGTAGAAAAGATTAAATCACAATGCAATTGCTAAAGAGCAATCTCAGAACTAAATAAAAGCACCTTTCGATTGGCACTAACAAAAGAGGTGAGGAAAGCCAACCTGTGTGACTTGTCCAGCTGGACAACTTATTGGAAAGGTGGATCTTATAATACCTTGTTGATAAGACTAGGCTGAAAGTTTCACTTCAACATACTGTATATAGGTGTACCTGTATTGTTTAATTTAATTTAAAATGTAATTTTATTAAATTCAAAATTTCTTGGTTTGGATACTAGTTTCATTTTGTTCTCTGCTCACACTCAACTTTGCCCGACTATATGACGTACACAACATTGGATTATCAGTAAACACACAAGACCCTGCCAAAAAAAATTATAAGAAAAAACCAAGGCCAAGAAGCTCCTTGAAGGGTCTATGTGGTACATACTGAAAGTGCAGCAGAGCAACAGTTCAAAAAAAAAAATATTTTCCATACACACTGAAAAAAGTGGTATCCTGCAATTGTTACCTCAAGGATCTATTTCTACTTGTTCTAACCCATAAAATTACTTTTGTTGGTGTAACCTAATTTAAAATGCACCTAAGTTAAAGCCTACCCTACTCGGAGTGCCTTGGACTACAAGAGCATCTGAACAGAATATCCCTTATCCAAAGAGCACCACTGGGAATTATTTTACACCCAAGTAGCACTCCTTGCATGGTGTGTTTGACTGTACCTAAGGTAAATTTAACCAGATTAAAAAAATGTGAATTGCATAAAACTGGTAAATTTAGATGTTACCACATGACGCACACAAAACATTAAATAAGGAGATCTGAAGCCATGTGCAGTTCCTTCACTCAGTTACCTGAGTGAAAGCTGCACATGAGCAATCCACTTAATGTGTTCAAAATTAGGATTAAGCCAATTTATGTTCTTCACTGTGCTGCTAGACACCCCAAAAGACTCTAAACGTGTTTGTTGGAAGCATTACGTAATGGTTGTTGCTCATGAAAGCTATACCGTGTTACTGACGTGTTTGTGGTATAAAAGTAAGAGGTTTATGAGCATGTTTATATATATATTTTATATTCCTTTAAAGCACACCATAAAAGGAAAAAACTGCTTTCATTCTATTTGGAGAGAAATCAACACTGCCAAACCTCTTTCATGATGGACAACCAAGATTCAAGAGACAGTTTTGAAGAACAAAGGCAGCACTTCTGCTCTCCCTCCACATACACTGATAATGGCCTTTGCCGATATGAGGCACAATTTATAAGTATTTTAACTTCTATTGAAACAAATGTTACTATACAATTTTGAAGAAAATCTTTTGAATTGATATTGATCTGTTACAATCGCCCTAAGTTTACACTTTCTATACTGTGCTGATAACTGGGTGATTCTCACAAAGCCTTCCAAGAAAATGTCCTGGTCATATTTACCAGACACTTAAATTTTATGTAAAAAAAAGTTCTATATTAGTTTTCTTGTGGGTTGATTTTGTCAAAGATATGGACTTCAGCAGATCTAAATGTTTTTCCTCAGTTTTCATAAACTATAACCCTATATTTTTATTTTCAAAGCCAAGTTAATCAAAACCTATTTGTTAGTTGAGGGTGTGAGGTCATAATTGTTCTTCAGCCAGATCTTAAGAAGGAATTTATGGCCAGACCTTAGAAATGTTAATTAAATATCTCTGACTATTTTAATGTATGTTTAATGTAAATAAACACATTATTAACGGTTTTGTTTTTCATGTTAACATGTTAGTTACAATGAAAAAGTATGGTGAAAAAAAGTAAATACTGAAAAAAAGTTTGGCCCCTGCAAGAAATTAATAGAAGAGCTGCCATATAGTGTAAATCCCCAAGTTTATTTATTTATTTTTAAATAAACATATGTTGTGAACAAAAACTGAGTATCATTTATTTACCCCCCTTTCAGAAAAATAGCCTATACTTACTTAATATATTGGCATGTGTATATGTAATGTCTAAATATATACACTACCGGTCAAATGTTTTGAAACACTTGACTGAAATTTTTCTCATGATCTTAAAAATCTTTTGATCTGAAGGCGTATGCTTAAATGTTTGAAATTCGTTTTGTAGACAAAAATATAATTGTGCCACCATATGAATTTATTTCATTACAAAACTAAAATTTTATTAAAAACAAATGTTTTTGAAATTGATGACTTGGACCAAATAATAAAGAAAAGCAGCCAATAAGTGCCCAACATAGATGGGAACTCCTTCAATACTGTTTAAAAAGCATCCCAGGGTGATACCTCAAGAAGTTGGTTGAGAAAATGTCAAGAGTACAAGAGTACAGGCAAAGGATGACTACTTTGAAGATGCTAAAATACAAAACAGTTTTGATTTATTTTGGATTTTGTTTAGTCACAACATAATTCCCATAGTTCCATTTATGTTACTCCATAGTTTTGATGACTTTACTATTATTCTAAAATGTGAAGAAAAAAAAAAAAAAAATTATATAAAGAATGAGTAAGTGTTTCAAAACTTTTGACCGGTAGTGTAGATATAAACTCAGCAAAAAAAGAAACGTCCTCTCAATTTCAACTGCTCTTATTTTCAGCAAACTTAACATGTGTAAATATTTGTATGAACATAAAAAGATTCAACAACTAAGACATAAAATGAACAAGTTTCACAGACATATGACTAACAGAAATGGAATAATGTGTCCCTGAACAAAGAGGGGGTCAAAATCAAAAGTAACAGTCAGTATCTGATGTGGCCACCAGCTGCATTAAGTACTACAGTGCATCTCCTCCTCATGGACTGCACCAGATTTGCCAGTTCTTACTGTGAGATGTCACCCCACTCTTCCACCAAGGCACTTTCAAGTTCCCAGACATTTCTGGGGGGAATGGCCCTAGCCCTCACCCTCCAATCCAACAGGTCCCAGACGTGCTCAATGGGATTGAGATCCGGGCTCTTCGCTGGCCATGGCAGAACACTGACATTCCTGTCTTGCAGGAAATCACACACAGAACGAACAGTATGGCTGGTGGCATTGTCATGCTGGAGGGTCATGTCAGGATGAGCCTGCAGGAAGGGTACCACATGAGGGAGGAGGATGTCTTCCCTGTAACACACAGCATTGAGATTGCCTGCAATGACAACAAGCTCAGTCCGATGATGCTGTGACACACCGCCCCTGACCATGATGGACCCTCCACCTCCAAATCATTCCCGCTCCAGAGTACAGGCTTCGGTGTAACGCTCATTCCTTCGACGATAAACACGAGTCAGACCATCACCCCTGGTGAGACAAAACCATGACTCATCAGTGAAGAGCACTTTTTGCTAGTCCTGTCTGGTCCATCGAAGGTGGGTTTGTGCCCATAGGCGATGTTGTTGCCGGTGATGTCTGGTAAGGACCTGCCTTACAACAGGCCTACAAGCCCTCAGTCCAGCCTCTCTAAGCCTATTGCAGACAGTCTGAGCACTGTTGGAGGGACTGTGCATTCCTGGTGTAACTCAGGCAGTTGTTGTTGTCATCCTGTACCTGTCCCGCAGGTATGATATTCAGATGTACTGATCAGTGGTGTAATGTAACGAAGTAATAATACTTCGTAACAGTACTTAAGTATTTTTTGGGAGAATCTGTACTTTACTTGAGTTTTTATATTTTTGTCAACTTTCACTTTTACTCCACTACATTTCCTAAATAGAATGTATACTTTTACTCTGATGCATTTCCCCTAAGCATCTTCATTACTACAAAATAAAATCAGAAGAACAGAGACTACAAGAAAGCAGGTTTGACGAATCAGAGGTCAGGTCCTAGCTTGCAAGTTAGATCATTGGTTAATCACATTAATGCGTAAGTGCAAACAAGTGTTCTCAAACAAAGCTGCAGTTAAGTTTCCACTCAAGCCCAGGCATGTCAGATGCTAGCGACTACATGAGAAGAGTTCCACTCTACAATGAGACCGATTTCATGATGGAACCAGAAATAATAGCGGCAGCTGCTACTCCGGTGACAAATTACGGTTGTGACAAAGACAAACACCCACACCCGTGGCCATATTTGCAAGAAATGTTTTCTTATGTTAGAATGAAAGATTCTTCGTACCAGATGAAGTGCCTCTTATGCTTACCCAAAGATACGAAAATATTGGCATTTAAAAACTCCCCATCCAACCTCAAGGAAAACATTGAGGTAAGTTAAGATTTCTCCTGTGAATTCGCAGCGTTAAGGTTATTTAGTTAACATTCAGCCTGTTCAGATTTAACCAGAAATGTTAACTAATTGTTGCTGTAATCAGTAGCGTACATGTTGCTGGTTACTTTCGAATCACAGATCTAACTTTTACCACTGAATTTTGTCGGAATTAATTCAACACAAAACTCTAAGTAATGTAACTTATATTTTATACCGGTGGAGGAAATATTTGTGGTAGTGGCAGGTTACGAAAGAGTGTTCAGGATTATGCATGACTTCAAAAGTGCCATATTCTCTTTGAATTTTGCTTTGAATTAATTCCATCAAAATTCAGTGGAAACAGATTATTGGGCTTTATCTCAAATGTAGGCTTATGGTATTAATAAAAGTTAATAGACTTTTTAAAAATGAAACAATGATTACATCAGTGACAAACTAGGGCTAGTTGATGCACATCATAACTTATTTGCAGTAGCAGATTGGGTAAAGATAATATGTTAAATAATGGTAATTGACTGTTAGTGTTGAGTAACTTTTAAATCCTGTTGCTAAAGTTGCTATGCTTTGAAAATGTCTGTCTCTCATTTTTTCAGAGAAAGCATGTACACCACCTTAAAAATATGGAGAACTGACTTCAACAAAGAGAAAAAGGGCTTCTGAGACTCCTTCCAGCAGACAGACCACATTAGTGAACACCTGGACTGTGTTGCAGAGGGCCATTGCCAAAGCGGTTGTGAAGTATATGGTCCAAGGGCTCCAGCCATTCTGCGTTGTTGAACAAAAACCATTTAGAGATTTTGTGAAGGAACTGCAGCCTAATGCAAAAATTATGTCATGGCTGACCCTGTGCTCCATGATTGATGATGCTTCCAAAGGAATGAAGAAGGCGGTGACTGAGGCCATGAGGGGAGTTGACCATATCGCCACCACCACCGACTGCTGGTCTGTCAGAAGGCGGAGCTTCATTGGTGTTACTGCCCAATGGATTGACCCCAAGATGCTCAGCAGCACTAGCCTGTAAAAAACTGAGAGTTTCACACACATTCGATGTGTTGGCAAATGCCCTGAATGACATCCATTCCGAGTTTGAAATTCGGGGGAAGATTCTGAGAACAACAACAGATAATGGCTCTAACTTCATAAAAGCTTTCCAAGTTTTTGGTGAAGATGAGAACAACAATGTAGTCGAAAGTGATAGTAATGCATCTCAACCAGGAGAGGATGAAGAAGATGAAGAGGGGGTGAAGAAGTGGAGTTTGTTAATGTGTCAGCACTTCTGAATGAAGATGATGGTTCTGAGTTCCAGCTCCCAAAGCACCAGCGCTGTGCTTGTCATCTACTCAACCTATTAGCTACGGTTGATGCAATGAAAGCAACATCCAATGAGGCATACAAGAAAGTGTACCGTTCAACATTTGGCAAGTGTAATGCACTTTGGAACAAATGTGGAAGATCCACACTTGCAGCTGAAACTGTTGAAGATGCTTGCTCCCTCCAGCTGCTGCGCCCAAATGCTACCAGGTGGAATTCCTTGTTCCTGGCAGTGGAAAGACTGCTGAGGATAATCAAAGACAAGGGTGAGGGGGCCATCAGAGTCATCTGCACAGACTTAAAGGTTCCAATGTAAGTAAGAATTATGTATGTTTTATTATGTCATCATAATTGTACATAATGTCTTGAATGTCTTTAGAACTGTCAATGTGTTTCCCCACCCTTTCTTGGGCACTAACTGTTTCACAGTGTATCCCAACTTCCACTTATCATTGGTCCATTTTAGTTAATTGCTCATCCAGCAATTTTTTGTTGAATCCGATGAAATGGTTATATAGAGTTATAAAACAGTGTTGCTGTTTTTGTTTTCATCACAGGTTTAATCCAGCTGAACTCGCATTCCTCACAGAGTATGCTGCTGCAATGAGCACAGTTGCCCAGGCAACCAACTTCCAACAATCAACCTGCTGACTGTCAAACTTGACCGAGTCAAGTTGCCATTGAAGTACTGCAAGATGCTCTACAGGTGGGAATAAAGAATCGTTTTGGCCACATGTTAGGAGACCATGAGTTGATCGCAGCCGCGATTCTTCTTCCAAAATTCTGAACAACTTGGACAAAGGATGATACCACAATCAGAATGGGTAAGACACCATGGGGATAGTGAAAAATAAGTGTATGGGTGTACATTTTGAGACTTTGTAATGTTGGCAAATTCACAGAGTAATTATAAATGCATGGATAGTGCATGCAACTAAATTTTTTAAACCTCAAATTAAAGCAAACTAGTACAAAACCTTGAAATGGTTGAGGTCATGACATGTTAGAAAGTTGATAAAAATATGTCAAGTTGTGAAGACATATTTGCTGAAATAATATTTTATATTTTTGTTTGATTCCTGATGTAAATTTCAGCCATAGCGTTGTCATGTTGACAAGTTAGAGCAAACAATCAGTCTTGTAGTTATGCAAGCACATGCACATGGTGCAGAAGCAGCCAAAGATACTTCACATCAGTGTGTTTCCTCTCTATTATGCAGAGATGCAAGCTTTTTGGAAGACAAATAACTGTTTGCACGTCATTTGTGTACTTTGTTTGTTTTCACACAATGCACTCAATAGACTGTAGTTTAGATTTTTTAAAGTCTGTTTTAGCAGCATTGTGTGACTCTAAATCTTTAGATGAACAATTTTGCATGGTGCCTTCCCAAATTCAAATGAAACAGTCCATTTTTAAAATTTGAAACTGCATTGTTTTTTTTTTTACTCTTTACTACAGAAAGCTTACCATAAACATTTTTCCATTTTTCATTTCAAAGAAAACCAAATGGAAGGACGTCATGGTTACTTTCGTAACCTCTGTTCCCTGATGGAGGGAATGAGATGTTGTGTCGATGTAGTGACACTAGGGGTCACTCTTGGGAGCCCCAAACACCTCTGATCTTTTTTTTTTAAAAGGCCAATGAGAATTGGTGAGTGGAATTTGCATGCCACTCCCCCGGACATACGGGTATAAAAGGAGCTGGCATGCAACCACTCATTCAGGTTTTGTGCTGAAGACCCGAGATAAGGTCCTGGCCATTTCAGCAGGTAGTTCAGCGTTGTGGCAAGAGGGACACAACGTCTCGTTCCCTGGGGAATGAGAGGTCCATGGGGGGATACCCGGTGGAGGTGGTCCCATTGAGGTCCCCAAATCGCCCCCAGTGCTAACTGGCACGGCCTCATACCCGTAGGTAGAAGGACCGAGGCGGGGAGCCGCTGGGGTGGCTTGCTTTCTTACGAATGCAAGCTGTGACCGCAACGTTGCCATGGTCATTTTCTCGCAATGAGGATATGATCCATCCACGAACGATGTCTCCTTGTGGGCAGTGTCCAGACACGTAAGACAGCGATCATGGCCATTGGAAGCGGAGAGATAACGACCGCAACCAGGAATAACACACAAACGGAAAGGCATCTTTAAAAAGACGTTCCGTGTGTGCCGCTCTTTCAGAAAGAAAATATATTCTATTAGAATATACTCTTTTAAATGTTCTGCCGAAGTGCCCAGGGGCGTTCTCTGCAAACCACAGATGCAGAGGGGGAGAAGCCACTGAAATGCGCCGTAAGATCCAGCAGAGAGAGGTGAATGAACTCGGCGGATGAATTCAGCTCAATGAATAGAACCGCTCGGCTCCGAAGAGAAAATCTGAATGAGTGGTTGCGTGCTAGCTCTTTTTTATACCCGTATGTCCGGGGGAGTGGCATGCAAATTCCACTCGCCAATTCTCATTGGCCTTTTAAAAAAAAAATCAGAGGTGTTTGGGGCTCCCAAGAGTGACCCCTAGTGTCACTACATCGACACAACATCGGGTGAGTGACAGATAGGGAAACCAAGTTAAAACTGAACACAAAATTGTTGCTGTTTTTTGCTCAAACTGTGTATAGTACAACATTAAAGCTCTGCCATACTGCAGAGGACCATACTGCAGAAGCCTTATAGTGAGTTGTTTACTTTGAAAGTTTTGCAATTTGGCAAAATGAATGACACGTTGACCCTGACAAAGCTGCTAGAGACTGAGCTCTTTGTTCCTTTCGAGAGGAATTCAAAGAAAGCTTGAGCTTGAAGTCCTCTTTTTTTTTCTTTCTTCTTCAAGTGTAATGTAGGCTCCATTTTTAAGGTGGTATACATGCTTAAGAATAAACTTTTTTTGTTTACAGCATTTACTTTTACTTTCAATAATTAAGTACATTTAATATTAGAAAATTACTTTTGATACTTAAGTACAATAAATATCAGATACTTTAAGACTTTTACTCAAGTACTATTCTAATAGGGGACTTTAACTTCTACCAAAGTAATTTTCTGGTAAGACATCTGTACTTTTACTTAAGTGTGGCTTTCAGGTACTTCATACACCACTGGTACCGATCCTGTGCAGGTGTTGTTACACGTGGTCTACCACTGCGAGGAGGATCAGCTGTCCTTCCTATCTCCCTGTAGCGTTGTCTTAGGCGTCTCACAGTACGGACATTGCAGTTTATTGCCCTGGCCACATCTGCAGTCCTCATGCCTCCATGCAGCATGCCTGAAGCACATTCATGCAGATGAGCAGGGACCCTGGGCATCTTTCTTTTGGTGTTTTTCAGAGTCAGTAGAAAGGTCTCTTAAGTGTCCTTAGTTTTTAGAACTGTGACCTTAATTGCCTACCGTCTGTAAGCTGTTAGTGTCTTAATGACCGTCCCACAGGTGCATGTTCATTAATTGTTTATGGTTCATTGAACAAGCATGGAAAACATTGTTTAAACCCTTTACAATAAAGATCTGTAAAGTTATTTGGATTTTTACAAAATTATCTTTAAAATACAGTGTCCTGAAAAGAAGACGTTTCTTTTTTTTTGCTGAGTTTATATTTATATATAGATTATCAAGTTGCCATAGGCTACACTGATGGTGACTTTCAAATCAACATAATAAAAAGGTGAATACAGTAATTTTTTTCTCATTACAAAGTTTTACTCCTACAGAAATTAACAGTAATTTTGAAATGCATGTACAAAAATCGATCACTAACATGAGATGAAGACTCCAGGTATAGGCGTATCAGTAACCTTATAAAAGTTTTTTTTATTTTTTTTATTTTATTCAGCATGGACAGGGTCAGTCTTTCTGTTTGTCTGTCCATTTTTTTTTTTTTTTTGGAGGGGGTGTGGCACAGTGATTAAAAAGGAAATTAATATAGCACTTCATGTCAAAAAGGTTGCAGACCTCTGCTATACTTAATGATTATTTTAATGGCTTTGAAATGTAAACATCACAAAATATGTGCATACAATAATGTGGTACCATACATGTTTTTATAGGCATAAAATGTAACACTCAAATTTCAGACAATATGCAACGGGGTTCCCTGCTCAGTCTCTCTACATACTAAGGGATCCTTGGTCTGAAAGTGATTGAAGACCCCTGATTTGAATGAAATATACATTTTCACACTGCAGTAATGAGAATATCACATGACCTTCTTTATTTACAGCAGGGTAATAAGAATTGGGGGTAAAAGGTCCATAATGGTCATGAAAAAAAAAAAAAAAAAATCTTAATTGCTCTACAATAGGTTTCATTTTCTTCATGCAAAATATAATTTCTTATATGTTTCTTTTGACTTGAGTAAAATAAGACCAGGACATTTTCTTTGCAGGTTTCGAGTGAATCACCTGCAGCAGCACTTCCAATACCTGCATACTTAACTGTTACACAATATAATGACATGAACAATTACTTCTTTGAGAACTTTGTTACCTATAGTAAAATCAAATACTGCCCAATCCTACCAATTTCACAACAAATTAATTACCTTTTTCAACACGGGAGTAATAAAGAAGAAATGTACATAAAAAATGTATTTGTTTGGCTGGAGAAGGCTGATTTTTAGAGTTTTTTGACAGTCACATATTAACTGATAACAGTTAAGTAAAGGGATTAACCATAATAATATTCTCCAAAAGATCTTCTTTAGGGTTATGAGAATTAGTCCCACCCATTTCAAATAAAGACAGTAAATGTTTAGTTGCAGAATTGCCCTTATGTAGTGCTAACAGCTAGCGTAGAAGATTGAACACTTTGGACACAACTATGCCACCTGCTGGAAAAGGACAGAAGGACCCCAGTATATTCCATACGTCCACGTATGGTCACTTTGGTCTAATCTTACAACCCTCACACAGAAGGAAAGCAATGAGGTACAAATCCAAATCAGACAACACTTTATTTACAACAAGTAGTAAATAAATAGGTAAATCAACTGTTAGGATAATCAATTAAAAATGGTCATTCCAAGTGTGCCAGGAATAAACAGCATCAGTAGTAACAGGACGTCCATTTTATAATCAGCCCAGAAACAGAAGAAGAAAAACATACATACATACATACATACAGGTGCATCTCAATAAATTAGAATGTCGTGGAAAAGTTCATTTATTTCAGTAATTCAACTCAAATTGTGAAACTCGTGTATTAAATAAATTCAATGCACACAGACTGAAGTAGTTTAAGTCTTTGGTTCTTTCAATTGTGATGATTTTGTCTCACATTTAACAAAACCCCACCAATTCACTCTCAACAAATTAGAATACATCATAAGACCAATAAAAAAACATTTTTAGTGAATTGTTGGCCTTCTGGAAAGTATGTTCATTGACTGTATATGTACTCAATACTTGGTAGGGGCTCCTTTTGTTTTAATTACTGCCTCAATTCGGCGTGGCATGGAGGTGATCAGTTTGTGGCACTGCTGAGGTGGTATGGAAGCCCAGGTTTCTTTGACAGTGGCCTTCAGCTCATCTGCATTTTTTGGTCTCTTGTTTCTCATTTTCCTCTTGACAATACCCCATAGATTCTCTATGGGGTTCAGGTCTGGTGAGTTTGCTGGCCAGTCAAGCACACCAACACCATGGTCATTTAACCAACTTTTGGTGCTTTTGGCAGTGTGTGCAGGTGCCAAATCCTGCTGGAAAATGAAATCAGCATCTTTAAAAAGCTGGTCAGCAGAAGGAAGCATGAAGTGCTCCAAAAATTTCTTGGTAAACGGGTGCAGTGACTTTGGTTTTCAAAAAACACAATGGACCAACACCAGCAGATGACATTGCACCCCAAATCATCACAGACTGTGGAAACTTAACACTGGACTTCAAGCAACTTGGGCTATGAGCTTCTCCACCCTTCCTCCAGACTCTAGGACCTTGGTTTCCAAATGAAATACAAAACTTGCTCTCATCTGAAAAGAGGACTTTGGACCACTGGGCAACAGTCCAGTTCTTCTTCTCCTTAGCCCAGGTAAGACGCCTCTGACGTTGTCTGTGGTTCAGGATTGGCTTAACAAGAGGAATACGACAACTGTAACCAAATTCCTTGACATGTCTGTGTGTGGTGGCTCTTGATGCTTTGACCCCAGCCTCAGTCCATTCCTTGTGAAGTTCACCCAAATTCTTGAATCGATTTTGCTTGACAATCCTCATTAGGCTGCGGTTCTCACGGTTGGTTGTGCATCTTTTTCTTCCACACTTTTTCCTTCCACTCAACTTTCTGTTAACATGCTTGGATACAGCACTCTGTGAACAGCCAGCTTCTTTGGCAATGAATGTTTGTGGCTTACCCTGCTTGTGAAGGGTGTCAATGATTGTCTTCTGGACAACTGTCAGATCAGCAGTCTTCCCCATGATTGTGTAGCCTAGTGAACCAAACTGAGAGACCATTTTGAAGGCTCAGGAAACCTTTGCAGGTGTTTTGAGTTGATTAGCTGATTGGCATGTCACCATATTCAAATGTTTTGAGATAGTGAATTGGTGGGTTTTTGTTAAATGTGAGCCAAAATCATCACAATTAAAAGAACCAAAGACTTAAACTACTTCAGTCTGTGTGCATTGAATTTATTTAATACACGAGTTTCACAATTTGAGTTGAATTACTGAAATAAATGAACTTTTCCACGACATTCTAATTTATTGAGATGCACCTGTACATACATACATACATACATACATACCTACCTTCTAGTCAACTAGACCACGCCTACCACATTCCAAAGAATGGAAAGAAAACCAGACCAGCCTAAATCACTGCTTGCAGAGAACTGTGGCACAAATATAACTCCATATTCAAACTCCACACTTTACATTCACCTAAAAATGTGTAATGTGAATTACCGTATCAACACCAATCGCATGCTGCGTGACTCTTGCACACTACATATATTGAGTATATTTAACACAACTTCCTGTAAATTCTACGTTTGTTCACCATGATTTAAATTACACATACTTGAGAAAGAAACGATGCGTTTGTTTTCTAACGACGCACGCCACATTATCAGGAGAAAACTCGTGTGTACAGGTGAGCCTACCTTTTGGCTTACCTTTCACGTGAATCAGCTGGCTCGCGTTTGCCTATTAATTTATCAGCCCAACAATTAGCCAATAAAGAAAACACCAGATGCCACATCTATAAATCAAAACATTGCAGCTTGTCTTAAGCATGTACTTCATTATCAGAAGGCTACTTCCATCTGTTCAACCATATGCCAAATCAACATGCTACAATGAGAGCTGAGATTGATTACCTGTAAATTTTGTGGAAGGAAGCTTTATTTCTTTCATGTAGATGCGTGGTTTTGTGGTGAAATTCACATGCATTTTATTTATCCTCTTTTTAGCCATTTTATGTTAAAGGAGTAGTTAACCCAAAAATGAAAATCCAGTCATTTGTTTACTCATCCCTGTGTTGTTATAATCCTATATTACTTTTTTCTTTTTCTTGACACAAAGTGAGAAATTGTTAAAAAAAAAAAAAAAGAAAAAAAAAAAAGAAAAGCTTAGGGATGTCATACAATTGCAGTTTATGGTGACCACCTCTTCAAGTTTCAAAATGACAAAAAAGTATAATTCAGAAGTCTAATAAATTATTGTATGTGACTCATGTCTTGTTCTGAAGGAATGATATTAGATTTGGTAAGCAACAAACCGAATTCGAATGCATTATTAACAGTGATGGTTAGATTACTAGTGAATTATAATCAGGTACTCATTACACTCGTGAGGTGGTGTGTTCAAGCGAATTCTCGCTTTGCTTCAACAGGACCACCAGCAATAATAATAACAGAAAACACAACACAGCTGCACACAAACCAGAGAACAGAACTTATAAAACATGTCTGAAGAGTTTGTAGTCGAAGAATAGATGCATTTCTATGCCCAGCCTTGTTTATTTGAACCCAACTCATTCAAACAGAGATCCAGGAGGCTGAAGGCAGCCACCGTCATACCGTGACCTAATCAGAAGACAAATGACACAATAAACTACACACTCTCCCGGCGAATTCAAAAGGATTCGTACGACTTTTCTAAATTTGGCTAATTCGTATAACATCGTACGACTGCACTCGTACAACCTTCACTACAGCCAATGATAATCAGAGTATTGTCCTAAAGACCTGCGACGAGCAACGGGACATTCTATCGATCGCTTGATTTCTATTTGGCGTCACGCCGGGTAACTCTGTCCACTATCAACAGGCACCGGTACAAAAACTTTCTCATAACAGTATACTGAAGCCAGCATTTCACTTGTTGGTTAAAAAACTACTAGATTTTGTCCAAGAAAGTTACATCTAACTTCTGTTTTCGCTGAGGTCTCACTCTCTTCAGGCAGAGATTTGTCACACACACACACACACACGCACACACAGGTTCAGAATAGAGAAGTGGTGACAGATTGATATTTGGTCTGTGTAAGTTTTGATAGTTTAATTTTCAGTTTAAAAAGAAATAACGAGAAACGAGAAAATGACGTGTTTTTTAGTTTTTCTGTTTTTTTTTTTTTGTTTTTTTTTCGAAAAAAGGGCTTGATTTTTCATTTTTTGGTTAATGGTTAGAAACTGGATAAACAGCTTGAATATTTGATTTGCACATGTGGGTGGGCATAAAACACCACTTTCCACTGATTGGTCAACCCGTGCACCATCATCAGTTCTTCCTCAAAGCCGTGCAACAGAATAAAAGTCCACCACTATTACCGGGGCGGACTGGCCATTGGGAGAAAACGGGTGTTTTCCTGGTGGGCCGCTGGGTAATTTGGGCAATATAGGCGGCTGCCCTGGGCTCCAGCATGGCTGCACAGAACCCATAAAAGAGTATATTTACTATATATACTATTTTTTATTGTATAATGTGTATTCTATATTGTGTGTATTGTATACTGTACATTGTATGTTATTATTTGTATATTGTGTTGTGTGTAATTATGTGTATATTAGATTTTATATTGTGTTGTGTAAATCTGAAGTTTAATTGAAAATTGGTATATGTCTCATCACTGTCACGACTGCTATGTTGCTCGGAACTGCACCCAAGAATTCACACACTATCGCACTTGTGTATATGGTTGTGTGACAATAAAAGTGATTTGATTTGATTTGATTTGATTTGATGCATCACAATAGAGTGTTACAGTCTGATTCCAGAAGTAAAAATCAAACAGATTTTTTCCATAGAGGAATACATTATTACCAATAACTTATAAACCTTTTAAGACAGACCTACCATGAGTTTCGAGGTTGTTAATCGATGGTATATGCTTCTGCTTAGGCCATTTCAACTTTATTTTTTTAAATCATTGCTGAATAAATACACTACCCATGATCCTGAGGGAAAAATCTACCAAACATAGAATCACGGCAAACCACGGCAAAAGAGCCCAGCAGCGACCGCCCACTTCCATGATGCACTGCGAATAATGCAACAAAGTCATTCTCCCTATTCTCTCAGACTACTGTACTTGCATGTAGGGGTTGCACGAATACTGATTTTTAATAGTCGACAAGTCCAGCCCATTAGTCAAGTCAAATTTGACTAGTTGTGATGTCCTTCCTTCCCAAACCACTACAACTATTGTACTGTTTATTTGTATGAGCATTTTGCAATATACTTTATATACAATATATTGTTTCAGTACTTAAAATCAACAACTTTGAATAAATAGTTTTATATATTTCCAACGTTTTTAATTCGATTATGTCATTCACAATGCTTAATGGTATTGTAGTTCATTCCCTCATGAAAAATGTTAAGTACACAGTCTTATACATTTTTCTTTTTACATGATTTTCTTTTTTTTTTTCTTTTTTTTTTTTTTTCCCAATTTGGAATGCCCAATTCCCACTACTTAGTAGGTCTTCATGGTGGCGTGGTTACTCACCTCAATCTGGGTGATGGAGGACAAGTTTCAGTTGCCTCCGCTTCTGAGACCGTCAATCCACGCATTTTATCACGTGGCTCACTGTGCATGACACCGCAGAGACTCTGCATGTGGAGGCTCATGCTACTCTACGTGATCCACGCACAACTTACCACGTGCCCCATTGAGAGTGAGAACCACTAATTATGACCACGAGGAGGTTACTCCATATGACCATGTGATTTGGTTTCTTAGGAGACCTGGCTAGAGTCACTCAGCACACCCTGGATTTGAATTCACAGCTCCAGGTGTGGTAGTCAGCATCAATACTCACTGAGCTATCCAGGCCCCCTTTTGCATGATTTTCAAATGCTGTTCTGCATCAAAATAAACTCTGTAATTTTGTGATTCACCTCTGAGCTGGTTGGTTTGGTTCATGGCTTGGAACTCTTATGAAGGATTTTATAAAATCCCTATGAAAAAAAATGAATGGGAAAGATACTTCCAACCAAGATGGCACTGTTGCACTCTATGACTGTGAAACGTTTCTGTTCAATAAAACGACTTGCTTCAGTAATTGAACTGCTGGAAATGATATGAATGCACACATGAATAAACATTGATACTAGGATCCTAAGTCATTATATATTGATAATTATTTTGGCACAGCCTGCCATGTTCCTGAATGGCTGTTTGGCTGTTTGTCTGTCTCAATGTGTGACAGCAACTGATCTTGTCACCTGTGAGGGAGAGACTGCCCGCCTCCATTTTGGTGAGTTCTATGGGTTTTACTAAAACCTTTATGGTGATTCTTAACACCTGTTTTAGTACAGCGAGAAAATGTATGTTAAACAAAATCAAATGTAGCTTATGTTATTCCTTTTCAACAGACCAGGGATTGACAGCACAACCTGCTCTACTGGAAGAACAGCTGATCAGCTCTCAAATGTTCAATGCATCCAGAGTACATCCATCAATGTGGTGGCCAAGCAGTAAGAACAGTAAGCATGATTAAAGAGATAAAAGACAGTCATTTTTATTTTATTTAGGTATTTTAAGGTCATCAGTTTAAGTGTGTGTGTGTGTGTGTGTGTGTGTGTGTGTGTGTGTGTGTGTAATCCACAGGAATGACACACAGTTTTCACTGACCCGTATTCTGGAACTTACAAATACATGAAGGTGTCTCACACATGTATTCCAACCAGTAAGTTAATAATTTGACACTATGCACAAAATTTAGACCACATTTACACCAATCCATTTTTATTTTGAAAACTCAATTTTCATTGTTTTCCAAAGTTCTATGGTAATGGAAAGCGTTTTCAGAAGGTGGAGGTGTTTTTAAACGAAGGCTCTTTGTATTTGTGCGGACATGGCCTTATACTGCATTCTAAACTTAAAGCTTAAATGTGTTACTTTTTCCTGTGTTAAATACTTTCTCCTATCCCAGCTTAAAAGGCAAAGACAAATATAAGTAAGCCATTCAAAGTTTAATTTTCTCAAACTGTAAACACTAGCTGTGTCCCAAATGACACACTGTAAACTATGCACTTACAAAATACACTACGTACTGACCATGTAGTGAATGAATTTTCAACGTGTAGTACTGTCCCAAATGGAACACTTGAAAAAAATGTTACTACTTGGAAGCATTTGCAGTTTAACAGCTGACGGAAGTGATGTTTCAAACTCATGTGATAAGTTGCTGCTAGCTTTAGCGTGTTAGCCAAACTCAGTTCAACACTTCCAGTATATATCAAACAACATACACATTCACATAGCGTGGGATGATGGTAAGCTTTTTAGAAGAAAATTTCAGCTCTGTAGTTCCATACAATGCAAGTGAATGGTGACCAAAACTTTGAAACTCCAAAAAGCACAAAGACAGCATAAAAGGAACCCATATGACTCCAGTGATTAAATCCATGTGTTCAGAAGCGATATGATAGGTGTGGGTGAGAAACAGATCAATATTTAAGTCCTTTTTTACTGTAGATCTGCACCTTTTACCAGCACCTTTTACCAACACCTTTTACCATTAAGGTGCACTAAGAATGTGAATCGCCAAAAAAACAAAAGAAGAATGTGGAAGTGAAAGTGTAGATTTACAGTAAAAGGACTTGCATATTGATCTGTTTTTCACAGTTAATAAGTTCCCACACTTATTATACCGCTTCTGAAGACATGGTTTAGCCACTCGTATGAAGTTGTATGGATTACTTTTATGCTGTCTTCAAAGTTATGGTCACCATTCACTTGCACTGTATGGACCAACAGCTGAGATATACTTCAAAAAATCTTATTTGTGTTCTGCAGAATAAAGAAAGTCATACAAATCTAGGATGGCCTGAGGGTTAAATTTCATTTGATCTCAATGCATTGTACTTTATTATCATTAAAGTGTCATCTAAAGATTTTTTAACAACCTATATGACTAACTTAATAGGACCTATGGGGCCTAGTATCGGAGATGTACAATTTCTGTTCACTCTGACAATTATAGGCAAAGAGATTGTTTGACTTGCCCTTGTCCCAATGCGAATGCCATTTTCTCCACATGCTACTCTCCTCACCAAGTCCCTGCAACTTTGGTACTACTGCTTAACATTATAACATGCATACACAGTGTGAATACTATTAAACTGATTTCAGTTAATTAAAATAGATTTTTTCGATTATGAAAAAGTGAACTTGAAAAAATTAATAATCTTAACGTCTGGTTTTATGTCTTTAGGTGTAATGGAAGGAGACATTGCTTTACAAGTTTAGTTTTCTATGATCGATGCCCTCTCATCTACAAATATTTGGAGGTGTCATATAGTTGTATATGAACATGTGAGTTTTTTTTTAGCTTCATTATGTTAGAAACAATGTATCACAAGCTATAAAATTTATTCTAGTGCACAGCTGGTACAACGACACCAAATTTAATCTTTTTAAAAGACACACATCCAAAATGATGAAAAGAAAACATCTCAGCCAAGCGCAAAAGCAAAATGAGTGCTCAATTGCCTGAAATAAAACTGTGCTATCGTGTCACAGTTTCACCAGCTGCACCATTTGCATTATTTTATTCATATGCAGACATAGTTGTATGACTTAAGTGATACAAATATCAAGCTCTTCAGCTCTTTGATTTAATTTTCAGCTATTAGCAGATATCTAAGTGGTATTGGAAATTTTGCATCATCAATTTTATAAATCTATTGAAAAGAATAATGCTGGTCAAAATATATTTCTGCTTCAAGCTTGAAGCAGAAAAAAATCATGACAAGCTTGCTCCCAAGTGAGATTTTACAGAATTGTGAAAAGGTTATTGTCTAATGCTTTATAATGCTTTTCCTTGTTCTTATGTTTTAGAATGTAATGACCCTGCAATGAAAACATTTACACATCTTTTATCCCTGTGGCCTTCTCTTAATCTTCAGCTTAATTCATCTGTTATCTTCATGAGATTTTATAAATAACCTCTTAAATGATTTACTATATTTAAACAAATTATGGATTTTTGCAACCATCTGGAAAATATTTTAATTATGTACAATCTGGGTCCTAAATATTATTTAGACTGCTTTCTGTGGATATTTGTCACCATTATCTGCAATATTATTTTCAAAAACATGAATTTTAAAATGAATTCATTGTTATTACAGGAGTAATTGGTTTGAAATTATATATAAATATATATGTTTTCTGTTTATCTTAAACTGGGTCTTAGGTGTGTTCACTCTATGATAACTCCCTGTCTGTACAATTAATTGATTTTAAATGCAAATTTTTGTCTTTGGTCTGTGCTTCGTCCGAACATGTAGACCAAAAAACTTCTTATACAAGATGATCCACCACCCAAAAATAACAACCTTGAAATCTATGTGTAACGGGAGCCAGCTGGTTCATGATAGCTGTGCGGTATGTGTAAACACCAGAGGCTGTAGCCTTTAGCTTCCTCGTTAGCGTGCCCGCCTCCCACGCCAGTTACAGTGGTGCTGTGACCCAGATGGGAGTGAGGTTTAGGGGGGTGAATGTAACAGGAGCCAGCTGGTACATTATAGCTGTGCAGTATGTGTAAACCTCACTCCCCTGACCTCAAGAGGCGCACTAGAGACTGACATAAGAGGCTGTATCCTTTAGCCTCCTCGATAGCGTGCCATCCTCCCACGTTGAAGACCCTGGTTTGAATCCCGCTCGGAGCGGGTCGAGCAGGGCCAGTTATATATGCAACAACACATGTTTTAATGTTGACATTTTACAGACTTAAGTGTCAATCTAGCAATTTTACAGAATGCTTTAAAATGTACTTTTCACTGATTTTAAAGATCAAAAAGTTATTTGCAGCAATCAGTTTTTACAAATGTAAACTGCAACAATTGGATTGATGTTGCAATTCTGTCAGTGGCTCTAACCAACATTGTGAGATGTCAAATGTGAGGTGATCAACCCATTATTTACGCAATATCACACAAGCAAAACTGTTGTTCTTAATATCGTTGGTTATAAGAACAAGGCTGCAGGCTTCAACAAAACAGTTCAACAAAGTGTATAATGTTAAATAACTTTAGTTTCAGACAAAAAGTAGCCAGTTAGTTCATAGATCTCATCTTTGCCCACGAAAATAGTTCCAAAAGAAGCCAAAGCATTAAGTACAACGCCACCCTCCGCACTGCTGTCATACTCTGATTTTGAACTACTGGTGTTGTTTATTAACAAATATGTGTTTTTGAATGAATCTTTTAAGAAAACGAATTAAGAAATGCTCATTCACTTCCATTGTTTAGGTGTTTTTTACTCAATGTTTCATTCAAAGTTGCTTGACAAATTAAAATCGACCGGACTGATACTGTTGTATAATGTTCAGTTTCATAAAATTTTAAGGTTTGAGTGCACCTACATCAATAATCCCAAACCTTGCTTTACTTCCTAACACGGTGGTCAGTGAAGCAGATATTTGGATGTGAAGGAGATACAATTAATTTTTTAAAGATGTACTGTAGTTCTGCCAATAAGCTTTTTATCTAAATGTGCAGTCTCTCTTAAAGTTGTTTTGTTCATCTCTGCAGCTATATAGTGTTCTGATGCATCTGCATTGACTGTTTCAACTAGCAAAACGGGCTTGTTAACACACAAAAACCCTTGTCAATCACTGGTAATATAAATGGGGTTGGCCTACAATAACCAATCATACAATCAATCAGTCAGTTACTGTTATTATTAATCATTATTATTATCTAGATCTGAAAAACAGGCAACAATGACAGTTAGAGTGTAAGTTTGAAAAGAGGTGTGCAAATTAAACATAATATCATTACTATTACTGAATGGGACTAACATTATCCTGTGAACAAACAACATTACAAAAGGACAGAACTTATGTAAGTCATTTAAATCAAAATGGTTAATGGCATTCAGAACATTACCAGGTGAACAAACAACACTACAAAAGGACAGAAGCTACAATGCTACACAAACAAAAGGACAAGAGCTAGAATGCTACACAAACAAAAGGACAAAAGCTAGAATGCTACACACACAAAACTTTATTTTCCTGGAGGACTCTATGTGACATCATGGACAATACTACAGATGCTGATGAACAATGCAGCCACAGATCAAATTATTAAGCACATTAAACACAAAATGACATTTCTAAATAGCAAGTGTACAATTTACAACAGGGTTTTCTTCATCTTCTGGACTCTCTGAACTCCTCCTCAGTCAAAGTCCACATGGGTGTTTTTTAAACTGTGTACATTTTAGACTCTCTTAAAATAACCTTTTCACACTCTAGCTAACTAAAATTGTTTACTAAAAATATCCAAAAGTGGATATACAGTACATGCATCACACAAATGTTCTGGCTAAATACTCTAATGAAAGTCAAATCAAATCAAAGACTCATCAAGTTTATGCGTTGTATTATAATTATTATTTTTACATTTCTTGAAAAATATAAACACTATAATAAAACACTATATGTATAAAAACACTATAATCAAATCGTAACAAGCATACTGTATTTCATGTATCTTTTGTTTGCTTGCCTATTATTTTTTATAGTCATCAATCCCTCACTTTCGTCCAGTGCCTTCCCTCATGTGACTTTTCACCTGTATCATGCAAGTACAGCATAGCTGCAGACCGGAGATCTATAATGGGGCAGGAACTCCAAAAGAGGTCAGGGTTACTCCACAATGGGGCGGGGTTACTCCAGAAGGAGGTGAGACACCTCCAAAAAGATAGCACCACTTCCCAGTTGGTAAGGGTTAAATGCTTGGGTTTAAAGCTCAGCCTGCAGCTATATCCTTCTCGTATTCCACTATTAAACACCTCACATTTACACCATGCTTTAGGAGAGTTTTTTTTATATACAAAACTTTGTCTACTGGTGCTGCTGTTGGACAGTGATACTCTGGAAATGTTACTGCTATACAAGCTATTTGAGCTCACATTTCATAATATTTTATTTGTTTTATTATTGTACAGTCAATTTTTTGAGAAGGCACTGCCAAAGTATTAAGTAAAACATTTTGATGTTTCTTCATTCTTGAATGATGTTTACTGTTCTTACCTATTGGCCACCAGACCGATGGATGAGTTCTGGATGCAATTAACATTTGAGAAGTCTGGAGGATCTATTTCAGCAGAGCAGTTTGTGCTCTTTGTATGCCCATACTTGGATGCAAGCACTTTCATGATTCCCTGATCTGTTGATTAACTGCATTTAATTTTGTGTAACATGCATTTTCTGTGCTAAAAAAGGTGGTATTTTTACTAGCTGTGAACAAACAAAGAGTTAATAAAATATATAAAGGAGTCAAAACAGCACCAGGAATTCCTCCATTGCACACACAAACGAAGATATGCTGCAAGGATTTTTGTGCGTTTTTTCCAGTATACTGGAAATATGCTCATCAGACCAAATATTAATAAGGAACTTTACCTCCTTATTGCTCCATGTTTGCCCTCTGCTCATTTTGTTTTGGTACACCGCTCTTACTGCTCTTTCTGTTATTAAATCACATGATTTTTAGGGTCGCATCTTGTGACATCACATCCTGTTATTGGTCCGTTTAGACATCTTTGGTCCATGCTGCGTTCATATATCAGTCGAACTGCACCAGAGTTCGTTTGGAAGCGGACCGAGACCCACTATTCAGGGGGTCTCGGTCTGCTTGTTTGGTGCGCACCAAGGTTCGGATGGCAGCATTCACACTTGTTCAAATGAACCGCACTAACATAGCAATCGCACCAGAGTTTTTTTTTAATCGAACCAAACCTGCCAAGTGTGAACACACACTTAGAGGCCTTCTGTGGGTCTGTTTATTTTTGAATTTTTGACAGTTGGAGTTTGAATAGTCTTGGCCCATCTGAACATTTCATCAATGTAAGTGAATGGGATTTTTTATCTTTAGTTTGGTGCATGTAGCTTGAAAGCTCTAGGAGGTGTTAGTGTATGAAATTTAGTCTCAGAAAAAGTCAGAAGAATAACTAGATAAAAAATTTTGTGGACAAATTTTAGGTTGGCTTGAAAAAGCCTGGTTTGAAAGTTTCAGATAGATAGATAGATAGATAGATGGATAGATAGATCTGGTTGCTAGGCAGTTACCAGGGTGATACTAACAAGGCTCCTTGCTAGCCTCAGTCAAATAAGCCAACCAGGAAGTCTATATGATGTTCTGCTGCAGAGATAAGTTTTTTGATACTTGGTTGCTAGGGTGATCCTATCTGGTTGCTAGGAAGTTACCAGAGTGATACTCAAAAGTCTCCTTTCTAGCCTGAGTCAAATGAGCCAACCCGGAAGTCTCTATGATGTTCTGGTGCAGATATATGTGTTTTGCTACTCGGTTGCTAAGGTGATCCCATTTGGTTGCTATTCTTCTAAGAATGTGATTCCGAAATGTCACTTACAAAGATTTCAAACTCATAGTTGTTTTCTGTTAAATTTTTCAGTGTTGGAAATGCTGTGCCAACATGGTTAGTGCATGGTAACGTGGCATTTGTACTTTACTGCAAAAGAATAATCAAAGCCAAATGCTTTTAAACAGTATATTAATTAAACATGCAGAAACATCTGCATTTTGATTTTAGCAAAATATTATGTTGACAGCCTGTATGAATGACCTTAATTCTTGATTTCTTTTTTTAAGTTACTGCACTAGATTTTCTTATTCTTAAAAAATAAATAAATTAAACTTTTAAATTAAATGGTTAGCTTACACTGTAACAATTCACCAGTGACTAATGCAGAGACATTAGTCCCTTTCACACATACAGCCTTTTCCAGGAAATTTCAAATTAGAGGTCATGTGTGAACACAACCTTATTGAAAATACTGGTAAATTTTGCTCTGGCAATTTCCCTTAAAGATGCACTCAGTAATTCTCCTCACAGTCTGCTAGCTGTCCGTTCTGTGGGTAGGCTGAAAAAAAAATCTAGCATTTGTACACAGCCCTGGCTCTGAAAATTGGACAAAAACAAAGTGGATCGGACCGATCCACACAACACTACTCCAGCCAATCAGCAACAGGGGGTGGTTCTTGCGCGTGCACAGGATGCGGGGTGGAGGCAGAGCAAGAGGGAAATTCATTAGAAGAGTGACGGCAAATCTGGCTGATGCGAACTTTCTAAATTCCAAGGAGGACAAATGGCTAAGAAACAGACCAAGAGAAAAAGGTCAGAAGAATATAAACTAAAAAGGGGGGGGGGGGGGGGTAACTGAAGGGAGGGGTGTGTTTGTTTTGGCAGTTGAGTTCGAATATCAACAGTGTTTCTCAGGAATCGCTGAGTACACCTTTAATGAGAAGTTGTATCATTACCTACTGTATAAATTTCCATACTGATGGTATGTGTGAACAGCACATGTGGTACGTTTACCACTAAAGGCAACCCAACAGTTTTCCTGTAATTTACCTTGTTGTATGTGTGAACAGAGCTACTGTTAACATCTTGTCTATAATCAACCCTAAAATGGTTAATGTTTAATTCGCTTTACGGCATGATCACATGATCACACACATGACAGTGGGTTATCATGCATTTACAGTTGTGTGCAAAAGTTTGCATACCCTTGGAGAATTGGTAATATATGTACCATTTTTAAAGAAAACATGAATGAGCAGGCAAAACACATTTCTTTTATTTCTTATGGGATGCATATTCAACTGTAGGTTATAACAGAATGGCACAATCATAAAACAACACATGGCAACAAAGAAAAAAATTTAAATGACCTCTGTTCAAAATTCTGCTTACCCTTAGTTCTTAATACTGTGTATTGCCCCATTTAGCATCAATGACAACATGCAGTCTTTTGTAATAGTTGTCTACGAGGCCCCAAATTCTTGCAGGTGGTATAGCTGCCCATTCGTCTTGGCAAAATGCCTCCAGGTCATGCAAAGTCTTTGGTCTTCTTGCATGAACCAGAGTGGCTCGATGATATTAAGGTCAGGAGACTGTGATGGCCACTCCAGAACCTTCACCTTTTTCTGCTGTAACCACTGGAGGGTCAACTTGGCCTTGTGCTTAGGGTCATTGTCTTGCTGGAAAGTCCAAGTGAGTCCCATGTGCAGCTGTCATGCAGAAGAATGCAAATTGTCTGCCAGTATTTTCTGATAACATGCTGCATTCATCTTGCCATCAATTTTCACAAGATTCCCATGCCTTTAGAGCTCACACACCCCCAAAACATCAGTGAGCCGCCACCATGCTTCACAGTGGGGATGGTATTCTTTTCACTATAGGCCTTGTTGACCCCTCTCCAAACATAGCGCTTATGGTTGTGACCATAAAGCTCTATTTTGGTCTCGTCACTCCAAATTACAGTGTGCCAGAAGTTATGAGGCGTGTCAAGGTGTTGTAGGGCATATTGCAACCGGGCTTTTTTGTGGCATTGGTGCAGTAAATGCTTCTTTCTGGCAACTCGACCATGCAGCTCATTTTTGTTCAAGTATCGTCGTATTGTGCTCCTTGAAACAACCACACTGTCTTTTTCCAGAGCAGCCTGTATTTCTCCTGAGGTTACCTGTGGGTTTTTCTTTGTATCCTGAACAATTCTTCTGGCAGTTGTGACTGAAATCTTTCTTGGTCTACCTGACTTTGGCTTGGTATCAAGAGATCCCCGAATTTTTCACTTCTTAATAAGTGATTGAACAGTACTGACTGACATTTTCAAGGCTTTGGATATCTTTTTTTTATCATTTTCCATCTTTATAAAGTGCCATTACCTTGTTATGCAGGTCTTTTGACAGCTCTTTTCTGCTCCCCATGGCTCAGTATCTAGCCTGCTTAGTGCATCCATGTGAGAGCTAACAAACTCATTGTCTATTTATACACAGACACTAACTGCAATTTAAAAAGCCACAGGTGTGGGAAATTAACCTTTAATTGCCATTTAAACCTGTGTGTGTCACCTTGTGTGTCTGTAACAAGGCCAAACATTCAAGGGTATGTAAACTTTTGATCAGGGCGATTTGGGTGATTTCTGCTATCATTATGATTTAAAAAGGAGCCAAACAACTATGTGATAATAAATGGCTTAATATGATCACTATCCTTAATAAAAGACATTTTTTTTGCATGATCAGTCATATTTTCAAAATCAATGCCAAAATGTCACAATTTCTGCCAGGGTATGCAAACTTTTGAGCACAACTGTAGCTAGGCCAAATATGTAACCTTCAGAATTGAGGATATAATGTAGGGGTCATTACAGTTATGCAGTTCCTATGAATTTTATAAACCTAAAAAATAAATAAAATAAAGAATAATAATGAAAACAAAAGGATCTGTGTTGTATCTTAAGAAAGTATTGCCATAAAAAGGTATACAAAACTTTAAAAAATTTGCTCTGGCACCTAAACTTTATTAATTGTAACTTTATTAGTACACAAACTAATAGGATAGAATTAAATACCTAATGAAAGCCATTGAGAAAAGTTTCTGGTTGCAGCCAGGCATGTGCCTTGGGCACTGAGACTGGGCAAGCAGCAAAGACTTTTAATACACATTATTAAACGCTGTGCACAAAACATGTTATACAGGTGAATGTAATGTCGCGGAAATGTTATTCATGTAAATTGTTGCATTCGAACCCACCATTCACAATTGTCACCGTGGCAAACTTCATGACCAAATTGTTTTAAATTCAGGACAGTAGGTTGTTCATATTACACCAATTAAAGATTGCCATATATTGAGCCGAGCTGTCTGGAATGGATTCAAAAGGACCCAAGGATGCAGAGAGTAAAGTTCAAATGTTTAATGAAAAAAAACACTAAAGGTAATCCACACGCAAAAAATAGTCCAGAGGGTAGAAAAATAAAGTAAAAAAATTATGCTGTCCAACAGCGGAGAAAACAAAGACAAACAAGGAATAATCCAATCCACGGATATGGCAGAGACGATTCTCAGTTCACAAAAAATCAAAAGAAAAGGCAAAAATCCAGGAGGCAAGAATATGGCGACTGGTAATGGGTAGTCAATCCACCAACAGGGAACAGGATCAATCAGGTAATCCACAGGAATAATCCACTCACAGGTATCTGCGGCGGGATCGAAAACTGGGCAGAAAACACACAAGGAACAGGGCATAACAGAGAGAACCAACAGGTGACAGAATGAGAACAACTGACTACCAAGAGAAACAAACCAGCACTGAAGACGAGACGAGCAGGGGAAGATATAGGGCAACGGCAACAAGGCACAGCTGAAACTAATTAACTTGTGAGCGGCGCGAATCAGCGTCACCATAGCAACACTGATCACCCGCTCACAAGTTAAAGGGTAACACAAGGAATATGTGAACACGCAGACACATGGAAAGAGTCAACATACCCACCATACCATGACAGTACCCCCCCCAATAATGCCTCCAGGCGTCCCCAGAATGTTCACCATGATGCTGATGGAACTCAGTGACAGTGGAACCCAGCTTCTCTCCTCCGGACCATAACCCTTCCAGTCTACCAGATATTGATATCCTCTGCCCCTCCGCCTCACGTCTAATAGACACCTGACCGAGTAAGCCGGAGCCCCCTCAATCAGATGAGGAGGTGGGGTAACAGAGGCATCATTGTGAAGGGTGGAGTGAACAACGGGTTTAATCTTAGACACATGGAATATGGGGTGAATAAGTTTCAACAGGGAGGGTAATTTGAGTTGAACCTCCACCGGACTAAGCACCATGGAGATGGGAAACGGTCCAATAAATTTGGGTCCCAGTTTACGTGAGGGTAGCCTGAGCGGCAGATCATGGGAAAAATAACCAGATCTTTTGACCACACATGTAAACTGGGGGCTTAGAACAGTAACGGTCCGCAGACACTTTGGTCCGATCGCCAGTCCTTAATAAGGCTTCCCTGGCAACCCTTCAGGTGCGACGGCAATGCTGGAGAAAGGTGTGCGCAGACAGAACCAAAACGTCAGGTACTTGGGAGGGGAACAGAGGGCCCTGGTAGCCTAAACAGCACCGGAAGGTTGACATACCTGTAGACGATACCGGTAACGAGCTATTTGACCCAGGTGAGTTTGGAACTCCAAGTCGATGGCTCTTGAGAGGCCACACAAAGCAGGGCCCTCTCCAGATCCTGGCTGGCTCGCACAGCTTGCCCGTTCATCTGGGGATGTAACCCAGACAACAGACTAAAAGTCGCACCAAGTTGTTGGCAGAAATCTGAGTGCGAATTGCCCCTGGATGACAGGTGAGATTGGAGGAGTGGCCCCACTGAAGTACGTGAGTTCAGACCACCCCAGGAACAAATAACAGGTTTTCTGGACACTCCGTGGGAGTATTAACATCGTGTAAAGCTGAGCGGATTTTGGCCTCAACTGTCCAAGACACCACTTCAACCACCACAGAGGGTGGAAGAATAGTGTCCTGTTAATTTCGAGGTGCTCTTGGTTTCAAAAGAGAGAGAAAGAGCATCGGGTTTACCATTCTTCGAACCAGGGAGATACGATAATACAAAGTCGAATCTACCAAAAAACGGTGCCCAGCGAGCCTGTCTAGAATTTAGTCTCTTTGCGGTCTTGATGTATTCAAGGTTCTTGTGGTCAGTCCAAACAACTAAAGGGACCCCCGGGCCCTCCAACCAGTGTCGCCACTCGCCCAAAGCCAGCCTGACCACCAGTAACTCACGATTACCAATATCGTAATTTGTTCCGATGGGGAGAGACAATGGTAAAAAAATGAGCAGGGGTGCAACCTCCAGACTGGGGGAGACTTCTGGGACAAAATGTCTCTGACCCCGACCTCCAACGCATCAACCTCCACCACGAACTGACGAGATGTGTCAGGATTAATCAGGATAGATGCTGAAATAAAATAGTGCTTTAACTTTTGGAATGCAGTCTCAGCCTGACATCATTGACAAGTGCTTGGAAGATGGCCGGGAACAGACAGGGAACAGAATCAATCCACAGGAATAATCCACTCACCTGTATCTGGAATGAAAACTGGGCAGAGAACACACAAGGAACAGGGCATAACAGAGAGAACCAACAGGTGACAGAACGAGAACAACTGACTACCTTAAGAGAAACAAACCAGCACTGAAGATGAGATGAGCATAGGAATATATAGGGCAACACCATCAAAGCATAGCTGAAATGAATTTACTTGTGAGCGGTGCGACGCCGTAGAAACGCTGATCACCCACTCATGAGTTAAAGGGTAACACACAGGGAATATGTGAACACGAAGACACACAGAAAGAGTCAACATACCCACTGTGACAAGGAGGGTGTGGCCGGGCCGTGATGGAGCAAGGCCGGCACTGAATCAGCTGATCAGCGGGAGAGCGAGATAAGAGGCAGCCGGTGACGCCATTTCGAGAGAGAGAGACGCAAGTGGCCACATTGCATGTGTGTCTGTGTCCTTATGTTTTATGTTGTTTTAAGTTAATTTATGTCATTAAAGTTTATATTTACTGTTCAGCCAATTCCTGCATCCTCCTTGCCCGTCCTTACCTATTACAGTGGTGACAAAACCCAGGAGGGAGGAGGGATGCACTATCGCAGAGTCCTCGCCACTGCCATCCGCTAGGGGAGCAGCTGCGACTGTCTGCCTGGGGATGGAGAGGTTGCTGTTTGCTGCCGAGAGCCGGAGGAACCGCAGCCATCTGCCAAATCGGGTGGGAGAGGAGTGTGACGAGGAGGGCGTGGCTGGGCCACGATGGAGCACAGCCAGCGCTGAATCAGCTGATTACCGGGAGAGTGAGATAAGGGGCAGCCGGAGACACCGGTTCGAGAGAGAGATGTACATGTGTGTCTGTGTCCTTATGTTTTATGTTGTTTTAAGTTCATTTATATCATAAAATTTTATGTTTACTGTTCAGCTGGTTCCCATCTCCTCCATGCCCGTCCTGACCTGTTACATCCACCAAACCATGACACAAGCATGTTTATGTCCATTAAATCATACAATGAACCATAGTGCCAGAAGAGCTTGTTTTGACACAACAAAAAGAAAAAGAAAAGTCTGCCAGTTAATACAGTAGTTTCAACATCATAGGCCTCACACGTCACTCTCTCCACAGTTTAGAACCACTGGAATGGACAGCAGCTATTAACTAATCTGACCACAAAAGACAACAATCTTAACCTGAATGCACAGGCTTTTTTTTTTTTTTTTAAACAGACACTGTGCCCTAACGTTAGACCTATAAAACAGACAAAACACAAGAAGGAAATGATTGCCAGATCACCACTTCATAGCCTTCATAATCAGAAACAGTAACCTAGTATCTATGACCTAGTATCATTAGCACAGATTTTTAATAAATACATTAACTTACATTTACTTGAACACAAAATCCTTGCGAATGAATATCTCCGTCAATTTGTTGTAAAAGTCACCCACTTGTTGAAGTTTCGATAGCCTCTTTTTCTCGATTTTTAATTGAAAATAATTTAGCCAAATCCGTGTAGGTCGTCGATGCTTTCACTGCAGATATCAATTTAAGCACTTAATAATGCATTAGTTACATGAACTTGAACGTGTTGACACAAAACGAAAATCTAGCTAAGATAGCATGACTGAAGGAAGGGGCTTCTGATTGGCTTACTCATTTTTGTAAGCATGCTTACCTTGGTCATTTGTAGTAGTGGGCGTGGTTCAATTTGAATGAACGTACAGTGTTCAATGAAAGGGCAGTGTAACAAGGTTAAAATGGGAAAGGAGTAGGTGGGAATCGGCTGAACAACCAAAGTAATATTTTAATAGGAACTTAAACAAAAAGACACAAAAACATAAAAGCACACGGCAGCTGCATGTGGCTCTCTCTCTCTCTCTCTCTCTCTCTCGAACTGCCGCATTCCGCTGCACTTATCCCTTTCCTCGGCTGATTAGCCCACCCTCCTCCTCGTCACAGGCGGTAAACAATGGAATCAGAGAAAGCATAGCATACTGTAAAGTGCTTATATCTGAGAGGGGCGACAAAGCGAATAAATGAATAATTGTCTGTGCTGCTCAAGTGAGAGGAAAGATGACGAATTTGAATGAAAACAGTAGTTATATTAACAATAATATTTTAATATTTCATATTGTCATTTTTCTTTTCACCCTTCTGTTAGGTAAGCACTGCTTACCTTGCTTATATGGATGGTACGTCCCTGGTTCCGGCAGACCTAACTAAAACAGCCTAATTGTGAGTTGATGGATAAATTAGGTGTATGCTTGGCTAAATAGATGAGTCTTTAGTCTAGACTTAAACTGAGTGTGTCTGCGTCCCGAACAGTGCGAGGAGTTAATAATATTAAGAAGAGGTTCTGAGATTACAGGGAATACCTCTTTTAAGAGCTTAGTTGGTATTGGATCTAACACACATGTTGTGGCTTTTGATTTTTTGATTCATTTCATTAGCTCTTCATGACCTACGAAAGTGAAGGACTGAAGTTGCTCATGAGGAAAATTATGAGACACTGTTTTCTGAGGTGCTGTGACAGTTGATTGCATAATTCCAATTTTATTTCTGATGATTTTATCAGTAAAGAAATTCAAGAAGGCATTACTATTGTGCTGCGATGGAATATCTGGTTCAGTTGAGGCTTTATTCCTAACCAATTTAACCACAGTATTGAATAAACACCTAGGATTGTTGTGGTTATTTTCTATGAGTTTGCTAAAATATGCTGACCTTGCAGCTTTTAGTGCCTGTCTTTAGCTACAGACACTATCCTTCCATGCACCATGGAATACCTCTAATTTTGTATTCTTGCACTTATGTGCCATTTTCCAAGCTGCTCTCTTGAGAGCATGAGTGTGATGCAGGGCTTTTTTCTTTATTTTTTCTGTATTTATATTTTCTGTTATTACATCAAGTTCTTCAGACTTTTTGGCTTACTGAGTATGTGAGACAATTCTGGAAGATTATTAGTGAAGCTATCTTTAGTGGCCGAAAGAATAGTTCTACCTGAACGATAGCGTGGTGTAGATTGAGTGACATTAGCTGATCGTAGCAAACAAGAGACAAGGTAATGATCTGAGATGTCATCGCTCTGCGGCAGCATTTCAATAGTATCAACATCAACTCCACATGACAGAATTAAATCTAGCATGATTATAGTGATGAGTTGGTCCTTTCACATTTTGTCTGACTCCAAGAGAGTTGAGAATATTGATAAATGCTAATCCCAATGTGTAATTTTCATTATCTATGTGAATGTTGAAGTAACCAACATTTTAAGCTCTATCTGCAGTAACCACTAGGTAGGTTTTGGGGTAAGGGTTGGGTCAGGGTTAGGGTTAAGGTAACAGTGTAACTACAAATGTAATTAAATGCAAGTTCTTTAAATGTAATTACAATGCAACAACATGTATGTACATAATAAATACATTGTATCAAATGGTTAAGTACATAGTAGTTAAGGCCAACCTTATATAAAGTGGGCCCCGATATCTTCACAGTGATTCTGTTGACAGTTGGTAGTACTGTTATAATTGGTAGAAAATGTAGTTTTGTTAAAGGTGTTCTTTATCAACAGATACAGGATATATAAACATGCTAAGTGCTAATTATGGGCGTACAGACAGAACAAATTGCTCTATCGGGAGAGCAGATCATCTGCTCTCAGATGTTCACTGCTACAAAGAAACATCCCTCCATAAAATGTCCATGCGGTAAGAGACAGAAATTTAAAGGGAAGGCCTTGATTCTGTACTTCTCTTACCTTTTAAAGCTTTAGTTTATTTAGTCTTTGTATGTATAGGTGTGAAGGAACAAGTAGCTGCCCTGTTCCTGCAGACAACTCGGTTTTCTCTAATCCTTGTGCTGGAATTTATAAATACCTGGATGTGACTTACCAGTGCCTCCAACTTATTAAGTCAATAGCATAACACAATATTTCCTGTTGGTGTACTCAATTGTAAATCATATGCTAATTGTTGGGGTTTGTTGTTAAATTACAAGTTTACTTTAGTTGTTTAGTTTAGCAAAAGGTGGTTCTTTTCTATGGATGGCTATCAGTGGCATACAGCAACTTATGTTGTCTTGAGTTTTTTTGTCTACTGAATGTTCTTGGAAAGATATTTTTTAATTTTTTTGTCTGCGGAATGATCCTAAAACACTGTCTCCATGTTTATATTAAAGGAATGTTCCAGGTTTAATACAAGTTAAGCTTATAAGCTCAATCGACAGCATTTGTGGCATAATATTGATCACCACAAAAATTAATTTGGACTTGACCCTCCTTTTCTTTAAAAAAAAGCAAAAATCATGGTTCCAGTGAGACACTTACAATGGAAGCGAATGGGGGCACATTTTGGAATGTTAAAATACTAACTTTTTCAAAAGTATAGCCACAAGACGTAAAGGATATGCATGTAAACATGCTTTTGGTGTGATAAAATCACTTACTAACCTTTTTTGTGGAAAGTCATAGCCAGTTTGACAATTTCATTACCATGATGATGTAATGTCAACAAATCCTAAAACCCCAAACGGCTGTAAACATTTCAATTTAAACAACTTTACAGCTCAAATAATACACAAGTTGTTACAGAAAAATTAATGCAAGTGCTTTTATAAATTTACAAGCTTCACATTTTTGTGTTTAAACCCTCCAAAAATTGGCCACATTCACTTTCATTGTCTCCATTCACTTCCATTATAAGTGCCTCACTGTGACCTCGATTTTTGCTTTTTTTAAAGAAAAGGACAGACAGGTCAAACTTAATTTTTGTGGTAACCAACATAATGCCACAAATGCTGTCGATTGAGTTTAACTTGTATTGAACCCGGAACATTCTTTTAACATCTACAGCTAAAAGTGTTTACATGTGCTTCATCCCGCGTTTAACCACTGGAGCCTTATACTTTAAAAGTAATTAATGCATAAAATGCTTCAAAATTTTGGTACCCATTCACTTGCATTGTATGAACCTTCTGTACAGAGCTGAGATATTCTTCTAAAATCTTAATTTGTGTTCAGCAGAAAAAAGAAAGTCACATCTGTGATGGCATAAAGGTGAGAAAATGATTTTTATTTTTGGGTGAAATATTCCCTTAAGTATTTGAAAGTGTTTTTCAATAATCTCTTAAATCACAATCCCAATACAATTACAGGACAAAGTTTGAACATAATAATTGGGCACATTAATTTGTATTTGCATTGGGGTATTTGAAACACTTTTTTCAGAAGGTGATGGCATTATTACCATTCATCATGCCAATTACGGATGGTGAGACCTCACAATCTGCCTTTGTAGATTACATTTACATTTACATTTATTCATTTGGCAGACGCTTTTATCCAAAGCGACTTCCAAAAGAGGAAAACAAAAGCGAATCATCTTAAGGAGACAGTGGTACGAAAAGTGCCATACTACAAAGTTTCACTAGCATCAGAATAGTATTCAAAACAGATTAAAGTGCAACTTTTTTTTATTTTTTTTATTTTTTTTATTAATGACTGGTTAAGTGCTCATGGAATTAGCAACCACACCTCACTGTTACTCTCCTCAGACCAACAGCCTAAGTTCCAGGTACTACAGCAGCCACACTATCTGAAATTCAGGCATTTAAAGGACATTAAAACATAATTTATATATTTCGCTAACAAAACAATTGAATGATAATAATATCCTGTACAGTAACACATATGAGTATAATTCATATGTAAATATTGTTTTTTCATAACCCTGATAAGGTGAAATGGAAGACATCCTTGTCATCTAAGAGCCTTAAATTCTGTCTTCTCTGATCTATGCCCTGGTGTGTATAAATACCTCAAGGTGACATACAGCTGCTCACCTCCTCGTAAGGATTTTGCCTTAGTCCTTGTGATTACTGGACGGCTCATATTGGCTATCAATATATTAAAATAAATGGTTCAGTCTCATGATATGCAAAAAGAAATGAAGAACTACACACTTTATTTTAATCTGAAATTACTCTATAGCTAACACAGATGTTACACAAACTACATTATAAATGCAATTAATATAAAGATAAAAAACACCTGCCCTTATAAATGTAAAGATTGTTAAGGGATATAACCTAAAAAAAAAAAAAAAAGACAATTGTGTCATCATTTACTCACCCACATGTTGTTCAAAAACCCATAGGAATGGAGTTTAGCACAATGTTTACACAGCTCTTTTCCCTGAAATGAAAGTGGAGAAAAGGGGCGTAACTAGAGTGAGGGCAGGGTGGGCAGCCGCCCTAGGGCCCGGAATGAGAGGGGGCCCACAACGGTCACCCGAAAGAAACCATAAAAATAACTGCAGGCCCAAGGGGTGATGAAAACGACCAAGGCCCCCCAAAGAGGGGGCCCAACAGTTTCGCTGCACTGGGGCCCGCAAGATCCAAGTTACACCAATGGCTGTTATGCTCCAAAATTTACAAAAGCACCATTAATTTGGTAAATGCGATACACTTTCTTTATTGTGTTTGATGGAATAAAGGAATTCATACTGATTAGAAATGACATGGGTGAGTTCATGAAGACAGAATTTTCATTTTTGTGTAAACTACTGTACCACTTTAAGTGGAATACTGACAAGCTCCATATTATGGTACTGGGAAAATATCACAAATGAACTGACAGTTCAGTGTTTTGCCCTTTGCTCCAGGCTATTCAATTTGCAAATGATCTACACTTATTGTTGACTGTTATTGTTCCTCAGGAGAAAATGAAAAGGCATGTCTTTCAAAGACAATCATGACACACCCTTGGAACTTGGGACTGCAACACTTTTAAAGGAACTGATGCATGTAACTGAAGTAACTGAATCCAAAAAATGTTTTGTGCTTCCCTTATATGATAGCACTGTTCATGATAAATAAATAAATAAATAAATAACAGCAGTATACTTCCTGCAAGAAATCTATTTTATTTCTAAGATGAAATCTTACGTCTTTGAGGCCAACATTTTTTCAAAAGATCAAAAGATTTATTACCCCTAAACATCTGCTAAATTATACTTCCTGGAAATCTAAGATATTTGCCCATCACAAGGAACTAACTTGTATCACAAGGAACTAAATACTAGTTCATACTGTACATGACTAACCACTTCCCCTAAATTATATAATACTACTAATATTGTAGTATTATAATTGGCTCCATTTTGATTGGATCATGGCAGGACCAACACAAACCAATGCCAAGCACAGCCATCAGATAAGCTACCAGAGAACTACCAGATACTTCAGAAAGTAAGGCCCGGACCTTCTAACACATTGGAAAAGTCTTCTCATTGGTCCATGAGTGGTTTCTTAGCAACCTCTCTAACCCACCATCCTAAGGTTTGCCCTAAGACCAGAGGTGAGAAGGACCATAAAAATTCTTCAAGACCTCTCGAAGCAGCATTAACTTACCATGTGGCAAAAGTTGAACAGAGAAGCAACAAAGACAAATCTTTACAAACAAACTTTTACTCCTAAAATGGACATTAACTACAACACATCCACTCCATGTTCATTCACTGAACAGTTTATGTAAATTGCAGTTGTTTGATTAACACAACAGTTCATGCAATTTGAACTATTAAGGTATATATGAATGCATGCGTAATATTTAATCTTTCAATATCATGTTTGTTCTCTATGTCCTCAGAAAAATGTCAAGAATATTTTTAAAGAGGTTTGGAAAAGGACAATGCATAGATAAATCTAAAAACACTGTTCTAACTCTGAACCTTAGACTATCTAAATGAGTTACACAGAGAGAAGGGAGGGTGAGCCACACGGTGTGGGCCCCCTCTGATGTCATCAGCCAATCATAACCCTGAAACAGGAAGGCACCAAACTGAAATCAACTCCTCATCATCAAGGTATAAAGCATCCTTACAACAGCCACACCTTTGTCCTGAGTCCCTGTCCAGAATGTTGTTAACAGGATACACTTCTATAACACTTCTTCATTCTGGTCTCATTCCATGAGAGAGAGGCAATAACAGAATGATAATCAACATTCTGAATCTCTGGCCTGAGTGGTAGGAGATGTAACAGAATACAAACCATCCAACGTGCTAAATCTGTAGAGTTGGGTACTCGAGTTTGGACTTGGACTCGAGTCCGAGTCACGAGTCCAATTTTAATGGACTTGGAATTGTCATGGATTCGGATGCATTTTTACTCAGACTTGACACAGACTCGAGCCTTTGGGACTTGGGATTTTTTTCCGAGTCCAGCCGAGTCCATGACATTTGTGATGCAATGAATAAAATAAATAAACAACAAAACAGAAATTAATGAACACATCTCTGTCTGCATGCAGCTGTATTAGCCCCTGAAGTCGTAGATGTAGCCAAAGTTGTTTCACTGTGTTTAAGCAAACACACACACACACACACACACACACATAGGCACGTGCACAGGCACACTAATCAGTCAACCAATACGCTTGAATGTTACTACAGAGACTACTGTATAACATCGACTAACGAGGTGGCTGGAACGACAAAAACATAAAGACGGGTATGTATCCAATGTAATAGAAACTAAACAAAGCAGTTTCACACGACACGGGACCTGACAACTGGTAAAATTGCGTGTGGCACTTGTGCAGCCAAAACGGTGCTCGCATTGCGGTTTCATTGTGGTTAAAAACTTAAAATCAAGAACTTTATTGAGTCAGGTCACCCACATCATGTCTCTCACTGTTTACTAAAAACAGCATATCGAAATAAAAATACATTAAAATAGTATTAATATTGGATATTAAGTCTTATGTATATACACATATAGGCTTCTGTAGTCTCTTGTGGTCCACGCAGTGTTGTCAACTTGAACTGGTCCATAATAGCTTGATTAATTAGCTGTGTAATTTTTTAAATAGTCGAGGAAAAAAGTGTTAGTGCTAAAGCAGACAGCAGCTCTAAACAGATAAATAGCACCTATTTATTATTGACTGACTATTTTCAAAGCATTGATGAGCTGCTTAAAATACATTCTTTTACAGCATTTATCCACCATGCACAATAAAATATTAGGATATTTTGGGCAGTGAAATGTTTTGTTTATAATTTAATTATAGACTATAAAATAAATTATTCGATGACAGAGTTTGTGTATGAAGCTAAACTTCATGTTATGAGATGAATTTAGTTGGTTATGACGTTTTTATTTTAAATGTTTATTTTATTTTATTGTAAACCACCAGGTAACTTATGCATGTCTCTTTTTAACCTATATCTCTGACACTTTTGAAGGACAATTCTGTTAAATGCATGACTCAAAATTATTATTCTCCATGTTTTTGTGGTTAAAGAAGAGCTCAATGAAATTTTCTTTGGTTGGTATTAAAATATTTCAGACTGATTGCAGACCAACGTGTCTGCCGCACAAGCAAATATCAATTATTATTATTTTTTTATCTTCTGCAGCAGCTGCTGCGAGACGCACACAGACGCATCCGGGATTTAGGTACATGAGCAGCACACAGAACGGCCCTACATTGTGCAGTTTCCCGCAAATTAACTAGAAAATCATGTCCGTAACGACATAGCCCAAATATTATCAGTGGGCTTTTCCAGTGTTTTAGGATGCAGCATTTGCAGTCAAATCGTGAGTCGTAACTTCTCAGCGAGTGCTAATTACTACTGTGTTGACTCATTTGTATGTAGCCTACTATATTTTCCCAAATCAGTAGGCAGATAGAGAAAAAAGATTCAGAGAGAAATTTCAGTATAGACTATTATTTCTTTAGATAAGGATAATTTTCAAATAAAACTAAATTAAATTGAGTTAACAAATTTAAAAATTAGAAAATTAGAAATTAAAATTCCAAACATAATAACCTTGGTTGTAGTGACTAATGCAGATTTCACTTTCTTTAGTCTATGTTTGACTGGAGAGGAAAAAGCAACAAATAATTGAAATGTCAACAGAACGCAATAAGAATTGTGCTGAAGGACAGTTTTGTCTTCATTCACCTAAAGCATATGCTTTCATTCTGAAACCACTTTGAAGTTTGTTCAGCAGGATAGTAATCATTATATATATAAGAAAGGCAACAGAGGTGTTTTTGTTACATTTACATTGACACATTTTTTTTTCTTAGTTGTGAAGGTTAAAATAAGCTTAAAATATTGACGTTGAGTTTATGGTTACAATTTTAATTCAGATTCATGAACAGATTCATTCGGACTCAGACTCGACTCTGACTCAGCCTGTTATGGACTCGGTCTTGAGTCCGACTCGACCCCTTTTGGACTCGGACTCAACTCGGACTCGATTGTTTAAAGACTCGGACTTGACTTAGACTCGACTAAGGTGGACTCGAAACACTATAAGTCCCCGCATCACAGAAAGAAAGAGGATAACAGATCACCCAACATTCTTAGTGTCCATCCGAGAGACAGTAGATCGACCAAGTACCAAGTCTCACTACAAGAGACCACTGCAACGCCAAGTTCGGAATCCCAGTACCAGGGAGATAACTACAGCGACAAGGTTTAGCTCTGGCGAGCAAACCTTCTCTTCAAGTTTCGTGCATCTGTGTATTCCAGATGAATCTTGCACCGACATAAGGGCTGTATATCTCCATGTTCCAGATTGCAAGAACCCTTTCGGTGCTTCCAGGGGATCAGCATTCCTCAGCACCTTCGTGTCCAAGGCTGTTTAAATGGAATCCAGCTCCTTCCCCACTGTAACGTGGCCCTGAGCCCCAGTGGAAGATGTTGCCGTCACCGAACTAATCGATCGATCAAGGAGAACGTAAATATCACTACTAAACCTTTTTCCAGAGACCTTGGCATTAGTATATACTATCAGTTTATGATTATCTAATGTTCCCTAGATTGCATAACCTGTGTAACAAATGTCTAGCAAATAAACTTTGAGCTATTTGTTACCTTATTTAAGCCTGAAACTGGATTTATAAAGGCACGTCTCAAACAAACAGACAGACAAACAAAAAATGATACTGGGAATAAAAAACTGGGTCTTTATTTGAAATAGGTTGGGAGGGTGTAACAAAATCTCTTAACCCCACTGGCATGGGCATAGCTTGATATTTTTAGTCAATTATCCAAATTTGGAAGTCAATTGGAATTAATAACATTAAACAAGCCGAAGAGGTTTTTTTCTTCTTCATTTAATTAGACATTATAATTTTTTAGTTATTCATATATGATAAAATACCACATATACATGTAAATGTCAGCCTTATGTTAAAAAAAGACTTCATCCCCAGTTTTGTGGGTTCTGACTCATTTCTTTATGGACCTTCCTTTGTGTACTGGTTCATTGTCATTTTTGAACAGAAAAGGGCCCCATTCTACTAAACGTGTTTGTCTAAGGAGATTGCATGGCTGAAACTTCATTTAATGCACCTGCTTGTAATGGGTATAGCTAAAACAGTCAAACCCTAGGAGAATTGGTGCAATATTTGGGAAGGGTAGCTACACCAAACATTGATTTAGCTTTTTTGTATGAAGTTAATTGATAAAAACTATTCAAGCCATTATTATTTCCCCTTTATTATTGTTCAGTTTATTAAATACAAACAAAACCCCTACCCCTTTCCCACTGCAGATACAATAATCAGGGTAGATAAGAAATGGTAAGCATAACAATCAGATTGCCATTTACATAGTAAAGAGAACAGGATTAGAAGCTCATATCCATTTACACTCAAACATCATTCAGAAATGTTTTTACATAATATTGGTTTGCACATTTTAGCACATTTCTCAGGTTGTCTCCTTAAATATTGTACATACATTTTTTTTCCTCTGGTCAACTATTTGACAATAACTCATTCCGCCATGGCTTATTGAAAGGTTCTTTCACCACTTTACATTTTTTAATATACTTTAGCTGTAGTCATAAATAACAGTCTTCTTTCTGAGTCAGCCAGATTTACTAAGTTCAAGTCTCCCAACAATGCCAGTTGAGGATCTATTGATATTTTGTCTTTCTTTAAGACTGATGACAATTTTACAAATAAACTCAGCAAAAATAGAAACGTCCTCTCACTTTCAACTGCTTTTATTTTCAGCAAACTTAACGTGTAAATATTTGTATGAACATAAAAAGATTCAAAATCAAATCAAATCAAATCACTTTTATTGTCACACAGCTATATACACAAGTGCAATGGTGTGTGAAATTCTTGGGTGCAGTTCCGATCAACATAGCAGTCGTGACAGTGATGAGACATATACCAATTTACAATAACATCAAATTAACACAACATAATTTAAAGTCTAATATACACAAAATTACACACAACACAATATACAAATAATAACATACACTGTACAGTATACAATACACACAATATAGATACACATTAGTCAATAAAAAAAAGTATATATAGTATATATAGAATGTACAGTAGGTTGTATTGTACTGTATTGACATTCAGGCTGTCGGTTGATAGTAAGTTGTTAAGAGAGAATATAATATAATAATAATATAATTTATGACAGCCTGGTGTGAGATATAAGAGTAATAAAGTGCAGTGCTGATGTATTTTGATCGTGGGAGATCAAGAGTTCAAAAGTCTGATTGCTTGGGGGAAGTAGCTGTCATGAAGTCGGCTGGTACGGGTCCTGATGCTGCGATACCGCCTGCCTGATGGTAGCAGTGAGAACAGCCCATGGCTCGGGTGGCTGGAGTCTCTGATGATCCTCCGAGCTTTTTTCACACACCACCTGGTATATATGTCCTGGAGGGAGGGAAGCTCACCTCCGATGATGTGTCTGGCAGTTTGCACCACCCTTTGCAGTGCTTTGCGGTTGTGGGCTGTGCTATTGCCGTACTAGGCGGAGATGCAGCCAGTCAGGATGCTCTCTACAGTGCAGGTGTAGAACCGTGTGAGGATGTGGCGGTTCATTCCAAACTTCCTCAGCCGTCTCAGGAAGAAGAGACACTGATGAGCCTTCTTCACAACGACTTCAGTGTGGATGGACCATGTGAGTTCCTCAGTGATGTGGACACCCAGGAACTTGAAGCTGCTGACTCTCTCCACTGGTGCTCCATTGATGGTGATGGGACTGTGTTCTCTGTCTTTTCTTCTGAAGTCCACCACAAGCTCCTTTGTCTTACTGACGTTGAGGGAGAGGTTGTGCTCCTGACACCAGTGTGTCAGAGTGTGCACCTCCTCTCTGTAGGCTGTTTCATCATTGTCAGTGATCAGACCTACCACCGTCGTGTCATCAGCAAACTTAATGATGGCATTGGAGCTATGTGTTGCCACACATTCATGTGTGTACAAGGAATACAAGAGTGGGCTGAGAACACAGCCCTGTGGGGCTCCAGTGATGAGGGTCAGTGATGAGGAGATGTTGCTGCTTATTCTAACCACCTGGTGTCTGCTTGACAGGAAGTCCAGGATCCAGCTGCACAGCGAGCTGTTTAAGCCCAGAGCCCGGAGTTTCTCATCAAGCTTGGAGGGCACTATGGTGTTGAATGCTGAGCTGTAGTCTACAAACAACATTCTCACATAAGTGTTCTTTTTTTCCAGGTGGGAGAGAGCAGTGTGTATTGTAGATGCAATGACATCATCAGTGGAGCAGTTGTTGCGGTAAGCAAACTGCAATGGATCTAGAGAGAGAGGCAGCACAGAGCAGATGTAATCTCTGATTAGTCTCTCAAAGCATTTGTTGATGATGGGGGTCAGAGCAAAAGGTCGCCAGTCATTTAAGCAAGTGATTTTTGATTGCTTTGGAACAGGCACAATGGTGGACGTTTTAAAGCATGTGGGGACTACAGACAAAGAGAGGGAAAGGTTGAAAATGTCCATAAAAACACCAGCCAGCTGGTTCGCGCACGCTCTGACGACACGGCCCGGAATGCCGTCTGGACCCGCGGCTTTGCGGATATTCACCTGTCGGAAGGATCAGGTTACATCCGCTACAGAGACGGAGAGTGAACTAACCTCTGTAGCTTCGGCCGCGAGAGCGGTGTTATTTCCCTCAAAACGAGCATAAAAAGTATTTAGCTCATCCAGGAGAGAGGCAGCGGTGTTCATGGCGGAGTTTTTATTCCCTTTAAAGTCCGTGATGATATTAATTCCCTGTCACATGCTTCTCGAGTTGGTGGTGTTAAATTGTCCTTCAATCTTGTTCCAATGCTGTTCGGAGGGCATAACTGGCTTTTTTATGCTCCTCCACGTTCCCGGAATTAAAAGCGGAGGTCCGCACATTAAGTGCCACACGAACATCGCTATTAATCCATGGCTTCTGGTTCGGATAGATCCGTATTGTTCTGGTTGGAACGACGTCCTCTACGCACTTTCTGATGAAACACATTACGCTATCAGCGTAAATCTCAATGTCGTCATCAGAGGCGGACCGGAACATCTCCCAGTCCGTGTGATCAAAACAGTCTTGTAGCGTAGAGTCTGATTGGTCCGACCAGCACTGGATCGTTCTGAGAGTGGGTGCTTCCTGTTTCAGTTTCTGCCTATAAGCGGGCAGAAGCAGAATGGAAGAATGGTCCGATTTGCCAAATGGTGGGCGGGGGAGGGATTTGTAGCCATCCCGGAAGGGAGAGTAGCAATGGTCCAAAACCCGATCCCCTCGTGTGTTGAAACTAATGTGTTGGTGGTATTTTGGTGCGACTGATTTGAAACTGGCTTTATTAAAGTCCCCGGTCACAATGAACGCGGCCTCAGGGTGCGCGGTTTCCTGTTTGCTTATAATCCCATACAGTTCCTTGAGTGCCCGATCTGTGTCGGCTTGTGGGGAGATGTACACAGCAGTGATAATGACCGCTGTGAATTCCCTCGGTAGCCAGAATGGTCGACACAGAAGCATGAGAAATTCCAGATCAGGAGAGCAGAAAGAACTTGATAGAATGTACGTTCCTCTGATCACACCAGGATTTGTTGATCATAAAACATACACCACCACCTCTGCTTTTACCTGAGAGGTCTTTCGCTCTGTCTGCTCAGTGCACGGAGAACCCCATGGGTTCAATGGCTGAGTCTGGTATCTCCGCAGACATCCAAGTTTCTGTAAGGCAGATAATGCAGCAGTCCCTCATCTCTCGTTGGAAAGAGATCCACGCTTTTAGCTCGCAGAGCTTGTTATCCAAAGACTGAACATTTGCCAGTAGAATACTGGGTAGCGGGGGTCGATTTGCATGGCGTCTTTCTCTGATGAGAACGCCGGCTCTGTTTCCCCTTTTCCTCCTGCGTTTCCGTGGCCGGGCTGCCCAGACAAAGGGCTCCACTTGCGTGTTTGTAAACAGCGGGTCGGCTTTGAGGAATTTGAAGTCCGGTTTACGGTGTGTAATTGTTGAACCAATGTCCAAAAGTGTTTGTCTGTCGTAGACAATGAGGCAGACAACATCCAAGACAAAAAACATAAGAATTGTAAACAAAACAAACAAAACACTACCATGTTGTGTCGGAGCTTGCAACGCAGCAGCCATACTCGGCGTCATCTTGAGTCCAAACAACTAAGACATAAACTGAACAAGTTTCACAGACATGTGACTAACAGAAATGGAATAATGCGTCAAAATCTAAAGTAACAGTCAGTATCTGGTGTGGCCACCAGCTGCATTAAGTACTGCAGTGCATCTCCTCCTCATGGACTGCACCAGATTTGCCAGTTCTTGCTGTGAGATATTACCCCACTCTTCCACCAAGGCACTTGCAAGTTCCCAGACATTTCTGGGGGGAATGGCCCTAGCCCTCACCCTCCAATCCAACAGGTCCCAGACGTGCTCAATGGGATTAAGATCCGGGCTCTTTGCTAGCCATAGCAGAACACTGACATTCCTGTCTTGCAGGAAATCACACACAGAATGAGCAATATGGCTGGTGGCATTGTCATGCTGGAGGGTCATGTCAAGATGAGCCTGCAGGAAGGGTACCACATGAGGGAGGAGGATGTCTTCCCTGTAACGCACAGCATTGAGATTGCCTGCAATGACAACAAGCTCAGTCCAATGATGCTGTGACACACCGCCCCAGACCATGACGGACCCTCCACCTCCAAATCAATCCCACTCCAGAGTACAGGCCTTGGTGTAACGCTCATTCCTTCGACGATAAACGCGAGTCCGACCATCACCCCTGGTGAGACAAAACCGTGACTCGTCAGTGAAGAGCACTTTTTGCCAGTCCTGTCTGGTCCAGTGAAGGTGGGTTTGTGCCCATAGGCGACGTTGTTGCCGGTGATGTCTGGTAAGGACCTGCCTTACAACAGGCCTACAAGCCCTCAGTCCAGCCTCTATCAGCCTGTTGCAGATAGTCTGAACACTGATGGAGGGATTGTGCATTCCTGGTGTAGCTCGGGCAGTTGTTGTTGCCATCCTGTACCTGTCCCGCAGGTGTGATATTCGGATGTACCGATCCTATGCAGGTGTTGTTACATGTGGTCTGCCACTGCGAGAACGATCAGCTGTCCTTCCTGTCTTAGGCGTCTCACAATATGGACATTGCAATTTATTGCCCTGGCCACATCTGCAGTCCTCATGCCTAAGGCATGTTTACGCAGAAGAGCAGGGACCCTGGGCATCTTTCTTTTGGTGTTTTTCAGAGTCAGTAGAAAGGTCTCTTTAGTGTCCTTAGTTTTTATAACTGTGACCTTAATTGCCTACCATCTGTAAGCTGTTAGTGTCTTAATGACCGTTCTATAGGTGCATGTTCATTAATTGTTTATGGTTCATTGAACAAGCATGGAAAACATTGTTTAAACCCTTTACAATAAAGATCTGTAAAGTTATTTGGATTTTTACAAAATTATCTTTAAAATACAGTGTCCTGAAAAAGGGACGTTTCTTTTTTTGCTGAGTTTATATTCTTCCAGAATATTTCTAATCTTTCACACTTCCAAAACATATGGAATATTTCGGCTTTATCTGCACAGCCTCGTGGACATTTTGAAGGTGCAGTTCATGTAACTAAAGACATTTTGTAAGGAGTAAAATATGTGCACTAATGTAAAGAGAATCAAATAAAATATTTAAATATTCTTCCATTCTTTTTCGGAATATTCACATTTCATCTTCTTTTAAAGCACCATTTAGAACCCCATACATTTAGGATATTAATCCTTTAACATAATCAATAATACATCATTTGTATTACTTTTTCACAAAACCACTTTTTCTATTGAAGAGTATCTACGATTTCCTGGACAAAGAAATGACCCATTATGCTTATATAGCGCATGCTTCCAACAAGGATGCCAAAAACTTCAGGTTTGTAGCTTTTTCAAGCATAATTAATGACAGACAGTCTGTGTTTAATGACCATAAATCCTTTTCTCACTGACAGCTGCATATAGACATAAGCTTTTGACGGCATTACCTGAATGGATAAGTTCACAATCACACACAGGGTAGAGTTACTCATGAGACACTGGGCTCTCTGCTCTCTCTCTCTCTCTGCATGCGCTCTGTATGTGTGTGTGTGTGTGTAAAAGAGTGAGAGAGGAGCCACATTAAAGGGATAGTTCACCCAAAAATGAAAATTCTCAGCATTTACTCTCCCTCATGCCATCCCAGATGTGCATGACTTTCTTTTTCTGCAGAACACAAATTATGATTTTTAGAAGAATATTTCAGCTCTGTAGGTCCATTCAATTCAAGTGAATTGGTGCCAAAATTGTAGGCATCATAAAAGTAATCCATATAACTCTATTGTTTTAATCCATATTTTCAGAAGTGATATGATAGGTGTGACTGAGAAACAGATCAATATTTAAGTCATTTTTTTGCTTGAAATTTTCTCCCTGCCCAGCAGGGAGAATGTGAATCAACAAAAACACAAGAAGAAGAATGTGAAAGTGATCTGTTTCTCACCTACTCCTATCATATCACTTCTGATGTTTTATGGATTGCTTTATGCTGATGTGTTATTTTTGGAGCTTCATTATTTTGGTACCCATTCACTTGCATTGTATGGACCAAAAGTATGAACTGTATGGAGCTGAGAAATTCTTCTAAAAGTCTTCATTTATTTTCAGCAGATGAAAGAAGTCATACACATCTGGGATGGCATAAGGGTGCGTAAATGATGAGAGAATTTTCATTTTTTGGGTGAACTATTTGGGTGAACTATTTCATGTTTACAATGAAAACCGATGCGCTTTATGTTTAAACAGGTTTCTAGTTGCAATGTATGATAAATGTAGAGAGTACTTTAATATGAAAACAAATACAAATCACAAACAGTTTTGGCAATTTAGAAAAATGCAAGCAGGATGCTTTTAAGGTCATAAGAAACAGGACATGTCTGAAAAAAAGAGGATATATGGTCATCACCCTATAAGTTTTATTTAATACTTCACAAAGTTAGTGAATGTTACATTTACTTTTGTGTTATTTTGCATTAAAAAGTGCCTTGTTCTGACGGTGGCTCTTATGAAAGCGCTCTTTCTCTCAAACACACAGTTTTTTGTAGCTGTTATGAAACCCTTTAACAGTACACATTCTTCCAGAACCCCTACTGCTCACCATCATTACGTTATCTAGATGGTCATGACAACTAAGCGGAAGTGCGGAGCATCCTACAGGAAGTTTCTCATTGTAATGGCAGCGCCTGCAGAAAAGTCAGGAAAAAGGTGGATACAAAAGTAGTGAAATATTTAGCTGAGTGAAATGCCCAAGTTATAATCTGTTTTTATATATATGTATATATATATATATATATATATATATATACACACACTACCGGTCAAAAGTTTTGAAACACTTGACTGAATGTTTCTCATGATCTTAAAAATCTTTTGATCTGAAGGCGTATGCTTAAATGTTTGAAATTAGTTTTGTAGACAAAAATATCATTGTGCCACCATATTAATTTATTTCATTATAAAACTAAAATTAAATAAGATAATAAAAAAATAAAAAAACGTTTTTGAAATGGATGACTTGGACCAAATAATAAAGAAAAGCAGCCAATAAGTGCCCAACATAGATGGTAACTCCTTCAATACTGTTTAAAAAGCATCTCAGGGTGATACCTCAAGAAGTTGGTTGAGAAAATGTCAAGAGTACATGTCTGCAAATTCTAGGCAAAGGGTGACTACTTTGAAGATGCTAAAATATAACACAGTTTTGATTTATTTTGGATTTTTTTTAGTCACAACATAATTCCCATAATTCCATGTATGTTATTCCATAGTTTTGATGACTTTACTATTATTCTAAAATATGAAAAAAGAAAATTATAATAAAGAATGAGTAAGTGTTTCAAAACTTTTGACTGGTAGTGTGTGTGTGTGTGTGTGTGTGTGTATATATATATATATATATATATATATATATATATATATATATATATATATATATATATATAAAGATAATCTTGTTAAATTTTCATCTTGTTTATTTTAATCAAAATCTGGAAACATATCTTCATTACATAGATCCCCTACATTGATGCCTTTGTTTGCCATTCCGATGTAATACTACGGGAAAATGTGTTGTCTTTGTTTTATCCCATAATGTGGTTGCCTTTGTAAAATTTTAAAATCTAAACATTTCAGTACACTTTTTCCAACTTTTATGTACAGTATATGGACAATTGTATTATTTTACATTGGACATTTTACATACATCCTATTTGGATTCCATATCTATAATTGTTTTTAAAGGAGCATTTATCATTTGTAGCTCCATCTTTACCCAAAAAGGGAAAGTTGTGTTAGAGTTAAATCAAAACCCTTTATTATGAAGCTTAGAAACCAAATAATACAATTTAAATGGGCTTATTTCTCTTTTAAAAATAAAATTGGTTAACATTCTATAATGAATTTTAAACCTTACAGAAAGACAATTTCACAGGAGTGATTGAAAAACTGGAGTAGATACTGTACAAAACATAAAAGGCAAAATTGACATAATAATTATATTTACACTACCTATAATAGGACAGGTTAATTCAGCACTGTAAATCTGCTGCTGTTTTTTCCCGCCATAAGTAGCTTATAAATAAGTTTATACAAGTCTTCTAATTTATTGCTTATAAGTATATACCAAGGTACTTCAGTTAAGATCCACTTAAATGGACTTATTGTCTCTTAGTCATTAGGGTACATTTTACTAATAGGCATAATATTTTGGCCTATTTTTTCAGATTTAAGCATTTAAATTTCATAACAAAATTCCATCAAATTGAATTGTGCAACGTTTAACAAAATTAAATGAATAAAACTTAAAATATGTCGTTTTTTATTTCATTAAAGATTACTATGAAATTGAAATGCATAAACCTTAAAATTATTACTAATATATATATATATATATATATATATATATATATATATATATATATATATATATATATCTTTTTTTTTTTTTTTTTTTTTTAAAGTACATCACTTTTTAGTTTAGTCTACTTTAAGTTAATGTTGACCTATTTCACACAAAGTTAGTAAAGATATATCCAGTTCAGTTATATATAACAGCAAATCATCTGCATAAAGATAATTTACACTCTATTTTATTAAATGTTTACCCACAATCTTAGGGTTTGATCTTATTGCCAATGGTTCAAAAGCTAGGGCAAATGAGAGGGGAGAGAGAGGGCATCCCTGTCTCATTCCCCAACCTAATACAAAGTCTTAGATAGATTTTTATTAAAAATACTTGGGCTTTAGGTGCTTTGGTGTTGTGGATGTCACCAAATTTACTTTAGACACATGTCTGTCACAATGGTTCCAGGTGTTAATATTGGCCTGACTTTGGTTATTTGTTTAGACTACTGTAAGCTGTTGTATGAATAGTACATTTCGAGATTCACACCTGTTCCTAAATACGTCCCAAATACTGACTGTGTGAACATGGGCTATTTGCCTCTCAATTGTGAGAGTGATGAACATGCATGAGCACAGTCAGTTATATTTTCGTTGTGGCCATATACAAGTGAAAAGAGCCAACCCTGTTAGCAAAGGCTATTTTCATTGACTCTCAGACAATTTAATACAATTACTTCTATTTACATTCTGTGTGAATAGCATCTCTTCTATATAATCTATTAGAGTAAACAAGATCTTTTGTACTGCTATGTACACTTGGTGCAAATACTATCTATCACTATTTTCACTTTCAGTGTAAATAGCATCTACCTTCTATTACACTTAGTGTACATATCATCTTCCATTCTTTTACACTCAATGTAAGCCACTGCCTTTTGTGGTTAGCCTGTTTGATGTATTTCAATATGAAATTATGAATTAAACTGAAAAAGAAGAAATCATCCACCATATTTATTACCCCCTAAAGATCTGCTAAATTATAATTCCTGTAATTCTGAGATTTGTGCCCATCATAAGGAATAACTTTAAAAAAAAAAAAAAAATGATTTATTCTGATCTACACTCTGGTTTCTGAACTTATATGTATATCTGCACTCACTTTAACACTGTGTGTGTGTGTGTTAATTTGTTTCCAGCTTTGATTGATCAAAACTGCATTAATATACACTGGTGGCCAAAAGTTTGGAATAATGTACAGATTTTGCTGGTTCGGAAGGAAATAGGTACTTTAATTCACCAAAGTGGCATTCATCTGATCACAAAGTATAATCAGGACATTATCATTATCAGGACTGATGTAAAAAACAGCACCATCACTATTTGAAAAAAGTCATTTTTGATCAAATCTAAACAGGCCCCATTTCCAGCAGCCATCACTCCAACACCTTATCCTTGAGTAATCATGCTAAATTGCTAATTTGGTACTAGAAAATCACTTGCCATTATATCAAACACAGTTGAAAGGTATTTGGTTCATTAAATGAAGGTTAACATTGTCTTTGTGTTTGTTTTTGAGTTGCCACAGTATGCAATAGACTGGCATGTCTTAAGGTCAATATTAGGTCAAAAATGGCGAAAAAGACATGTCAGTCAGTCATTGTTTTGAGGAATGAAGGCTATACGAAAAATGAAGATTTCATACAAAGGTCTACACTACAGTCTTCAAAGACAAAGGACAACTGACTCTAACAAGGACAGAAAGAGATGTGGAAGGCCAGATGTACAACTAAACAAGAGGATAAGTACATCAGAGTCTCTAGTTTGAGAAATAGACACCTCACATGTCCTCAGCTGACAGCGTCATTGAATTCTACCCGCTCAACACCAGTTTCATGTACAACAGTAAAGAGAAGACTCAGGGGTGCAGGCCTTATGGAAAGAATTGCAAAGAAAAAGCCACTTTTGAAACAGAAAAACAAAAAGAAAAGGTTAGAGTGGGCAAAGAAACAGAAATTGGACAACAGATAATTGGAAAAGAGTGTTATGGATCTTAACCCCATTGAGCTTTTGTGGGATCAGCTAGACTGTAAGGTGCATGAGAAATGCCCAACAAGACACATCTATGGCAAGTCCTACAAGAAGTGTGGGCTGAAATGTCACCCGAGTATCTGGACAAACTGACAGCTAGAATATCAAGGATCTGCAAAGCTGTCATTGCTGCACGCGGAGGATTTTTTGATGAGAACTCTTTGAAGTAGTTTAAGAAGTTCTGAATTTTTTTTTATCAAATTGTAATAGTAATTTTTCACATCATTAATGTCCTGACTATTCATTGTGATCAGATGAATGCCACTTTGGTGAATAAAAGTACCAATTTCTTTCCATAAGAGCAAAATCTGTACATTATTCCAAACTTTTGGCCGCCAATGTAGCACCTTTAATACTAACAGAGATTAAGGAAAAATCACAAATAGCAGATGGTAGTTTCAGTTTGTTCTCCATACAGAAAGGAATCAGTTATATTTAATAATAATGTTGTGCACAATAAAAAAAAAAATTAGTGTAGTTATATAAACTGTCAGGGTGACAGTTGTAGATGTAGCCTAATATAAATGTTTAAAAATGTGTTAAAGCTAAATTAAGCTAGCTACCAGAGAATTAAAAACAGAACCAATCAAAAACACCTGCATGCATAAACTCAACAAGCACAAGTAAAATATTAGAGCAATCATGCCACCTAGTGGTACTTTACGATAATGTGAAACGCTATCGCCTAACATTTTTTGTTTGTTTTTACCGAAGGAATATAAAAGTATAGTTCGCCCAAAAGGAAAATACAGTCACAAACTACTCACAATCGCGTCGTTTCAAACCCACATGACTTTATTGGTGGGTATGGACGAGACTTTTAAGCGTCAAAACAGATAAATGCGCTGTCTTCTTAAGTCATATGATGAAGGAACCTTTGAGGTACAAAGATAATCTCGCCAGAGAACTTTTAACAACTGCTACCATTCAGTTGAACCAGATCAACCGATTCATTGAAACGGTCCGACTCAAAAGAACGACATCGTTGCGTTCTCTCACTCTTGAACGAGTGTGAGATGAACAGAAATTTCAGTCTGTCCCTCAAACTATCGAATAGCTTAAAATACAGCGCTACTTTTTTTTTGGTACTTTTGCATTCTTTTTAAGCTTGAATGCCCTAGCCATGTTTTGTAATTGCATGGATGTATGAACATCAAGGGTGAGTAAATGATGGCAAAATCTCCATTTTTCGATGAACTATCCCTTTGAAACGTCAAGACATTCAATTCAACAAGTGTAGCCTTTGAAATAGCTGAAAGAATAATTAACAGTTGATTTAAATTTATTTTAAGTTTATTTTCTATCACAAGATTCATCACCAAGTACTGTGACAAGAAAGACACCACAAATGTGCAATACTGGGCTCATCAAGGACCAGGATTAAACACTTTGGTAAATAACGGTACACAACTTTAAAACAATTATGTTTGTAACCTTATTTTTTATACTTACATTGTTATACTTCTAGACTTACTATAAAACAAAGAAACATTAAAATAATCCAAGGAGATGCCAGATGCCTTCTTTCTCCAGCGTTAATATCTGTCCTTCATTGTAACCGATTTCAAATGGTGCTAGAAACCCCAAAAGACTCTGAACACCAAAAGAAATCGGTCAACCTTGGGTAGAGGACACAGATCTTGAAGTCTTGAAATCATAAGATGTGTTTACAGCATACAGTGTGAATGTCGTCACAGTTTTCTTGTCACAAATAAGAGCGATGCATTTTCCACCCCAAGAACACTGATTTCAAATGGTGCTAGATTCATTACAACAGCACTCTAAGACACCATCTGAAACCAGCTTCCAAGAGGAGTCACTGCCAACATTTTTCACAGGTCTTGAAATGAGAAGTTCAGCTTCAATGGGTGGCAGGCCTTCAAACAAAAAGAGAGAAAACACAATATTAAGTAATATATATTTTTTAATTTCAACCTGCTGTTGTGTGACAAATAGGCAATGCAGAAATCAATGTTTAAAGAAACATATTTTCCTCTTGTATTTAATGAGTGCCTATGTTCTAAAATGCCAGTCTCTAATACCTAGTAAACTTTGGGGATTACAATTTTTCTTCATTAATATAACACACAACTCATTTAGTAGAGCCGTCATCGGATCATGTGCCTGGTTACTAAATTGTCAAAATGCATACGTTTTTAATTTGTGAAGTCAACAGACTGGCCGGTTCATGGCTCATTACCAAGGAGGTCTGTAATACCTGGAGAAAGCTAAATGCCGTTATCATTCCCATTCATCTCAATGACTAACTGCCCATCACTAACCCGCTAAACCTTGACCCCTTTGCTCATCTGAACTTTTATTAAGGAACAGCTACTCAAAACCCAGTCCTTGCTGACAGATTAACACAGCAAACCACAAAGGACATCTCCCTGTAACAATTAAGAAGGTACGGAGGAAGCTGGGACCAGCTTGACAAACACAGACATTTAATAACACTTTTCAGTGTATAAAGAAACAAAAACACGCACTGCTTTTCAGCCAGCTACATCAAATCATAAAACACACACAAGAACGCGGACAAGCTTCGTGCATCTCTCTCCCGTCTGCCGCTGTCTGTTCTCCTTAAATACTCCCACCTCCCCTCGCTGGAACACAAGGCCGGTGTGGCGCGCAGGTGGAAGTCATTCACCACTTAACTTCGCTTGGCTCCGCCCTGCTCACCACACTCCCATTCTGGCAGGAAACCTAACACTGACAGACTCCTTTCACAAAGGATAATCGAGATTATTAGTCTACAAAACACCTCTGAATAATCTACTAGAGACAACGTGGAAGAGCACAGGCAGGCTACTTTAATCTCCTTCCGCAACATCTTCCACGTGCTCTCACTTAAGCATTAAATGGGTAGAAGGAAATGTTAGAAACGTAATACATTTTGAAGACATATCGATCTGAGGATAAAATATGTGGTTTAATAAGCGTAGATACAGCAACAGGCAAATACAGTGGCAAAACGCCAGGGAATAATTAAACTTGAGTTGAGACGATGCTGATTTGCAATCTGACTAAGCAAATTTGGCATGGATGAAAAGCTGTAAGCAGTCTGCGTATGTGGGGATTTAGTTGAAAATTATGAGTATAAAGAAAGTATGTTTAGTTTTATTCGTCTAAAAAAAGAATAATCCATAGCTACGGTCATGGCACTTTGCACACTGAAACATATTGTATTTCTCATGCTAATTCATAACTTCCCTGTGCAACAAACATGTTGCCAAAATACAAACAGCTGACATACTCAGCATTAGACATGTACTAACAGCTCCCCTTCAATGCTCTAGAAAAGTGGCTCTCAACTGGTGGGTCACGAACCAAGAATGGGTCTCAGGTCTGCTCTGATAGGGTTGTAGCCATATAATAATTTATAGTTAAAATAAATAATGTCGACAATGTCAAAAGGCTGTCGATTTAACACTTTATATTTTATATTACATTACATACTTTTAAAAGGTAAAGTGTTAAAACATTTAAGCAATTAATCATGCCCCCAAGCTGTAATAAAAATGTTCCAATCCATCAAAACAATTCAAGCTTGAAGTAGCCTACAACCTTTATGTTTTTACGAGTCTCAGTCGTCAGGGGGCAGTAAATGCAACTCCAGCTGTACAGGCAACTCGCAGCTGTACAAGCAAAAAAACAATTACTTTTGTAACATTTATAAATTTCGATGTTTGATTAAAAGCACATTTTTGTTTACATTTGTACAAGAAACAATTTTGGTACTGTGTTGGGTCGCTACTTGATGTCCAATGCAAAACCTTGATCCTGAAACAAAACCAGTTGAGAACCACTGCACTGAAGAACGCCCTAAATGCCAAGAGCAGTTTCATTTGTCACTCAATGACACAAGGAAATGCCCCTGCGAGGTCGGGAATGTAAGGCAGCATCTACGGAGGTAAAGCAAAGATGTATTAAGAGCAAAACCAGGTCAGCATATCTGAGCAAAGCTCTATAAATATGGCTCTGCACAACCTCGCTTCTCAAAATGACATTCGTTTGGCTTCTAATATCGATTGAAAAGCAGATAGAATTAAGGTCCCATGAAAAACACTAATTTTGATACCTCACCATTAATCAGCTCTTCTCTAAATGTGTGACATATAGAGGCAGATGTTCCTGTAGGCTGTTACCTCGCTCTGTTTTGGTGCCTCCACCGCTGAAGTCTCCAAAATGAAGTCAGTGCAGGAAATGGAGAAATCTGGCAGGGATATTCCTGACGCCAGCAATCGGTGAGGGTGTGGCGGCAGGTACTGCCCTGTAAGACTGACGCTTTGCCAAGGGTTTTTGTTCTTTATGTGCCTTCGTCCTCAGAGCCAAACCCTTTGGCAAGTAAACAACCCCCTTACCCCACAGATATCACTCAGCTTTACTACAACTTCCTGCTAAATCTTTTTTAGAGTCCAGTCCAAATAACTGATTAAACAAGATTTAGCAAAGTTGTTCACAAATGCTAAAATATAGTTTTTTCTCACTTCCTTAGTTTGCTAGAAAACAGCACAATGTGTCTGCTTTGAGATATATGGCAGAGGTAAGAAACATGCCCTAGGAGCTCTGTAACCCTTATCTGACTGATAGGATGGAGAGGAGCATGATGGTTGCTGTTTAGAGGTATCTGGTTGCTCTACTCACTTTCTCCCACCTGCTTGTTTGCTGCATCCTTGCTTTAAACCTGTTGTGTAATATTTAGGACTTAGAAAAACAAATCAGATTTTTATTTATTTATTTATTTTTTTAACCAAAAGTAGTTTAAAGAAAATACTTATTTACTAAGTAACTAACAATATCTATCTATTATCTATCTATCATTGCACTAAGTAAACTCTCGGATCAAGGAAAGAACAGGCTTTAAGTCTACAACAAATAAAGTGCAAGTACATTTTTCCATACTTTACCGTACTAGCATTCACTTCTGGACCCTTAAAAAACAAGTTTCACTGCATCTGCATTACCATATCTTGAACAAATAACATTAATAAAAGTCCAAATGAGCTCCCGGAATAACAAGCCTACACTGATATCGCAAGGAGAAACAATACCACGCCGAGCATCAGGGAAAAATAGCACAAGTTCCAATCTGCGTCACAGCCCAATCCTTGGCTCAGAAGCCCATGGGTTAACTCCATCACGTGGCGAGCCTCATCTATAAAAAATTCCCCTCCCCATATGATGAGCAGTGAGGTAGACTGGGGATGCTGTCCCCTCCAACCCTCAGGTGCCACAGAGCTACCAGCATTTGCTAGAGTTCTGGCCTGTAGCATCTAATGCAGCATTAACAACTGCAGTGCAGACCTCTGCCTCACAAACGCGCACACACACTGTAACCTGGGGACAGCACTGCTCGACGTGCAACAGGTTTCTGATGGAAAAACACCTTTTAGAAACACTTATAGGATTAAAAGTTACTGGACCGAACTGTTTCCTACGTAATGGGACAAATGTCACGCGTAAAGACAAACGTGCAAAAGTGAAATGTTTTGACACTATTTAAACAGGATACACAGTGGTCAGCTAGCGGAGGAAGAAGGCAACTGATTGAATGTACCAAATCACGCAGGCACACAGACACAAACAATGGAGGGATTTGAGAATAAAAAAGCACCGCAATGAGACGACAGATCTAATTAAATAATTCAGATTCACCCTCAAGAGGATGTACTTTCCATACGCAAAAACTCGTAACCAGATACTTTTAATCCATATTACGCACATGATAATGTATTCCGGGTTACGTTGAGGAAGATTATTAATCTTAAAATGATAGGTCACTTAAAAAATAAATACAATTCATATGTATATGTATTTATTAATAAATACAACGCGATCATGTTGCTCCAAACCCATATTTATACACATTTTTCTTCCATACACAAATGGAGATGTTAGGCAGAATGTTAGCCTCAGTCACAATTTGCTTTCATAGTATGAAAAAAGATGCAATAAAACTGTGACTGAGGCTAAAATTTTGCTAAACATAATTTTAAAATAAAGTCAGACAGAAATATAGGTCTGGAACAAAATGAGGGTGATTAAATGATGACAGGATTTTCATTTTTGCGTGGACTATCCCTATAAACAATTTTAAAGCAATTAAAAAATTGTAATTACATCAAACAAAATGCTTTTGTGCATTGTTTTTAAATTGTGCAATTCTACTAAGTAACAGCTCTCTAAAACAAAAACAATCCAACATCATAGACTGCTCACAAATGATAACATTACCTTTCAGCCAATCATATGAATCCCTCCAACTTTTTGCCTGGGCTAATCCAATGGGATTTTTGGAGCTGTGAGAAAAGTCGGAAGGACCAACCAGCGTCAGATAGGAGGGGAGCTCTGTCGCTCATTTCTCTGATATGGCTGCTGTAGGAAGTCTAGCGCATGTGAACTGGATGCATGCCAGTGCACAGTCACCAAGAGAGCAAGGTAAACAATTTCTCTCTCTCTCTCTCTCTCTCTCTCTGTATCTGTATCTCATTCTAGTTCTTTCCCTAATTCCCTCCTATGACGTTTACACCCTTTTCATAAAAGTAACCCTCCTTGGGATACAATCTACACCCTGAATTCAAGGCGAGACCCAGAGAGAGAGACAGAGAGGTGAAAACAGTCATGCACTAGTGAGAAAGTGCAGCAAATATGACTGCGTCAACAATTGTGTTTCCTGTAACTCTGCAGAAACCAATGTTGTTAATGGATGTGGAAATGTGGAAATAACACAACTGATATAAGAGCCCCATTGACCACCTTGATATGCCCTCTTCGCTGCCAAAAGATCACAAATTTAGCCACAATGGTCCTTGTCCTAGTGGTACCCCTTCGAAATAACATCTCTTGAGCAATACCTCCTCCACCTGCTCTTCTAGTGTTACATGTGACATAAAATGATAGACCATAAAGTAAATTCTGAAGTACTAATGTCTTAAAAAGCTGAGACTGATCTTGTCTGACATTTCCCTGTCTGATGTTGAATAGCCTGTTATATATCACTTACCTGTTACTAGGAGCCAGCTTAGACATGATGTCATGTATATAGAACAATATCAACTGTAACATACATATAGTGATTACGATATAAACACATTCGGTGTCCAGCATTTTGGTTCGAATAATGGGTGCCGATCAAATCAAAACAACTGTAATAATCTCAAGTGTTAATTGTAAACGGTCACAAACTCCTCTAGTATATCTCAAGAACCTTCGAGAACAGCAATAGTTTCGTTAACCCTTTAATAATGTTAACGTTTTTGTCCGTCCGCCCCTTACACATCTCGCAACGCCATTACGCTCAGCATCGACACACACTGACATACACACAAAGACCTGGACTCCGAGAAACTATATCACATCCTCAGCATTCATGTTGGAGCTGCGATTCTGGCGAACGGATTAAAACCGATGAAAGGTGGATGAGTAAACAAAGGGCTTGGACACACTCACAGGTAGGAGAAAAATACACATGTCCGAATCCTCTCCTCCTAGCTGCTGTTTCCTCTGGACGTGAAAAAGTGACGTAGCAACTAATCCAAAATCTTTCTCTCTCTCTCTCTCTCTCTCTCTCTCTCTTTCCCCCTCCCTCCCTCTCTCTCTCTCTACCAGCCCTCCACCCTCTCCCGCTCGCTCTATTTTCATCTTGTTGCAACAGCAGAAATGCTCTTTCAGACTGCTGTTTTTGTAGACTGACACATGTCTGCATAGATCTCGAATTCACATTGTGGTCATCCAAACAGATGGTTCTGATGCCGCAAATAATCCCGCAATCCCTCTCTCTCTTTCTCTATCTCTTTGCTCATTGTGACGCAGCACTTAATTCTTGGGTCTTTTTCGCTCTGTTATGGCCACACAACGCTGCTTCTTGAAACATCCAATCCGTCAACACACTCGCTGCTACATAATGAGTGGCTAAAGAGAGACAGAGAGAGAGAGAGAAAAAGAAACAGAGAGAACACTTTGATTACAGTTAAAGGGACCTCTCTATTTTCCTCACTATCTTGTGTCCTCCTGTCCCCTCTCACCCCGTCAGCCCCTACTAACCCCCCTCCACCCCCTCCTTTATGTCTTCAGCGTCTCATCAGCTTCTCAGAGGCGCTGTGGTGTCTCAGTGAACTGAGATGACGGTGCCCGTCTGATCACCTGACAGTCTGCAGCATTTAAAGGCACATTGCAGAGCTCTGCCGTGCTACAGTTATGTAACAACTGGGCTGTTTTGTTTCTCATGTTTTTAATCTCTGCCTATTTGCTCGGCCTGTTCAAAATGTCCAGGCTGTCAGGGGAGTACTAAATCAGATAACATGGGTAGGGACAGAAGGAATCTTTCATTTATAAACATCAGAACTGACATTTCTAATATGGTAACATCACTCCATCAGTTGGACAATGAGATAAATGGACATTAAACCTAGTGATTAAGATGTTTGGGAAAAGATGTGATATGATAAAAACCCTCAAAACATTGCAGAATCATGGGAAGTCGCATCAGCCTCTCGTAGACTTCCTCTTCCTGTTTTGAGAGCAGTAACCATGGAGACAGACAGCAGAACAATATGGATTATGTCACCAAATTCAAAACAGAAGTGATGTATGAGGGGAAAACAAGGGTAAAACTTTAAAAAGTTATTTTTCTTTAATATATTATTTTGAATATATTAAACATTTATATAACAATAAATAACAATATTAATACTAACAAAATATAATTATTAAATATATTATTATATTATTTACTATATTATTAATAACAATGATAATAACAGTAGTTATAATAATAATTTTAGTTATAAAATTACTATTAAATATTTGTATTTTTAATATTATTAAACAATGTATAAAAGGGATTATATACAATCAGACCATTGGTTGCCTGGGACAGCAGTCAATTATACTGATTAGCTATCATCATACAAAACTGCCTGACCACAGAATCCAGCCATTTACCATTCAGAATCAAATATTCCAGAGAACTAATGAAATTCTCCATATGCAAAAATACGATTTAAGTTAAATTCTTAACAGTACTGCCATCTGCCTCAAGACATTTTCACATCTTATGAATAAAAAGAGGGAAAACATTTCTGCTCAGTTTGTTGTAACCAAAAATGTTGATTAACTTTAAACAAGGGGATGTGATGGGAGGTCAAAGAAACGAATGAATTACTAGATCACGATAAAATACAGTATATTAAACGAACCTGTTAATATTTCAGCAAACAGACAAAGACAGCACCGCCTCTCTGAACTACTAAGATCTGATCAAAGAGCAAATATTCATACGTTTATCATAATGATAACAGATCACATGCCTGCAGGCACTGTGAAAATCTCTCCATGCTCAGAGTAGCCTGACATACTTTCATAAACACCACAATTTCCAACATGCTCCTCCCTCTGACATCTCAATCTGAGTGTGGAAGTGAGGCGGGTCAGTTGGCAGGGTGCACAGTAACCCGCAGACTGATGACACACCACCAGCCGATAATAATCCTTCTCTCTGCTCCAGTTTATATGATAGACTCTAAGAGGCACACAGTATGAGACACAACACTGTGCAGTTTTTGGTGCTATTCTTATATATCTCTAATTAACGTCTTGTATGCAGTAATCAAATGTGTGCTTCTCGCCTAAGGAGGAACTTCTAAGTCTTCCTAATGTATTTTGAAAAACCTCTCATTGCATTACAACTTGGCAAAGAAACAGTGTCAACTGTGTATTGATTAAGACCCAAGTATGCAGGAAGATACATTAAAAACAGTCTCTACAACTGACTAGAACCAACTGGAGTTTGGAAAACAAATACACTTCTGTCCATCTATGTGGACAATCTCTAATTGGGCTGCTTTTCTGAATGCAGATTAAAATTAGTCATGGTCTAAAATCAGTTTCAAAAGAGACTGACAATTTACAGTGCATTTATGCCAAAGCTATGCTTCATTCTAATTTGTATCTAGGACTAGGTATATCAGGACAACTATTATGTAACATCACAGTTGTGAGGGCATTAGCTAAGCTCATAACATCTAAAGTGCATCATTCTAAAATGAGAATGTGCTCACATAACTTAAACAATTCATGCAGAGATGAGCTGCAATTGTTCATGCAATGTTTATACTGATATTAGGGAAAAGTGGCATTTCAATTATATTGAAATATTATATTGGCTAAAAAAAGGGCAAAACAGTTTGTTTTGCCTACTATGTCCTATATTACATGTCAAAATTTGGTATGTCACTGAAGAAGTAGTCTGAGGTACAGGATTGTTAAGACTATTTTTTAAACACTGCTAGTACTAGTTAACTTCTGTGACTTAAAAATAAACCAATACCTTGATGACCCCATGGGACAAAATTTTGGGTAAGTACAAGATGGGTCATCAATATTTTTTGTCCGTTTTCCCTGACGAGAAAGACTGTATTTTAAAGGTTTATATTTGCAAAAACTTTTAGCAGTATGCAACATGTAGATAGTCTCAACGCTATCAGACATGGATTGAAAGCCACAAAACACAAACATTTTGTTTGTTGTTTTTAAGCTCTTTAACAGTTAACTTCTCCATTTAACTCTTGAGATATGGTCAGCAAAGGATTCTTTTTTCAATTTCAAACAGTGGACATGTTACCATCCAAGTTATGAATTTAATTTGTGAAATTTCTGAATACCACAAAAACAACGTGTTTCCATTCCATGTGCCTAAATCAGCTTTACCACCATCGAGCCGAAAGGTTTCCGTTGCGAAACCATGCCGTTCTGTGCTGATCCAGGCCTGTTGGCACAGTTACGGTTTCTTTTTCCATTGTGCTTGAATGTACATAACAGATACAGTAATCAGATGATGTGAGAGGTAAACATTGGAGTTAGTGCGCTATGGAGGATGATTGCATATTCCAGTTTTTAGGACTGCTTTTTACCCTGGTTTTCACCCTGCTAAAGCACAGGAAAAAAAGCAGCCTACAGTTGACAGCAAGTGTCCAGTTCTCACACTATGCATTCTTGTGTTCCATCTGCATTATTTTTAATCGTCGCTCTATGTACACGATTGTGCCTCAGGCGGACGTGTTTGGAGCATCTCATTGGTATTCAGCATCATAAACAGAGCATTTTTAGGATGCTGTGTCAAGTTAAAAGTAGTGGAATCTTTGAAAATCGTGTTTCAAGATGACTGTTTTCTGTTGTGTTTCCTCCTAAGTGAGCGGTTCTCATTCTGTGGCTGCACTGCTTGTGAGGTTTGTTGAGGCACGCCGCCACCTATAGACGTGGCCTGTAAAAACAGATGTACCATATGGTAGGAGAATCTGCACTTTTATTACTGAATTTATGTACATGTCAGTGGGCATGATTAATTGCATAAATTATTTTAACACGTTATTTTTTTAATTATTACACTAAATTAATGAGTTAAATCAACAGCCTAAATAATTTAATGCTATATGAGTTTTAATGAGTTTGCTAGCACAATCTACCTCCCTGTTGAAAAAGGCATGTAAAAAAATGATGTACATGTACTATAATTGTTAAACCATCATAAAATCATTAAGATACAATTATTTTATTAAATGTCATTAACCTCACCATAGCAAACTTTGCCAGCTACCTTGAAACCTTTATCAACCTTAAACTATTTTTAGAAACAAAACAGTACTTGTATACTTTTTAACTACAAATGTTCGCTTCAGTACATCTGTGACCTGCGCTCATGAGAGGGTAAGGTCACGCGTCACGTGGAGGAGTCAGGAAGCGCGTCATTGTTTACATTGTTTTTTTATTTTTTATTATTGGAAATGATTTTTTTTTATTTATTTTTTTTATATTGTTTTTAAATGTTTTGGACTGTTTTGGTTTGTGAATGGCACAAGGTTTTCTTGTAAACAATGACACGCCTACTGACTCCTCCACGTGACGTGTGACCTTACCAACGAGTTTACGTCATCCCTCTCATGAGCGCACGTCACAGAGATGTACTGAAGCGAACATTTGTAGTTAAAAAGTATACAAGTATTGTTTTGTTTCTAAAAATAATCAATCGTTTGGGTTCAGAAGAACTTTATTTGTCGACTGGAGTCGTGTAGATTATTTTGATACACCCTAAATATGCATTTCAGACCGTCTAAAATGGAGGATATTCACTTGCATTCTTTAGAGGAGGAGGCCTGAAACGCAATCCTAAATGTCTTAAATTCTGTTTTGATGAAGAAAGAAACTCAGATACATCTTGGATGGCCTGAGGGTGAGTAAATTATCAGCAAATTTTCATTTTTGGGTGAACTATTCCTTTAACTCAGCAGGGAATCCAAACGGTCGAGTGATTAACGACCTTCCGCTGGCGGACGCTAATGCGTACTTCGTCTCCCTCCGCCTGGCCGGCGATTGTGTTAATGAAGCTCACACCTGAAAAATCGCTGGGAAAATCGGCTAATGTGACAAAATTAAAGCACAGTGGCTCTTTTATTAAATGTAATGACTTGCGATTTAGAGCACGCAGACAAAACGCTCTGACAAACTTCATGTTTTCTAGCATTCAGCGGCAGATGCCTTATGTCTGGGAGTGAAAGCGTGTCAGACAATTCTGGGAGGTAATAGTAGCCAATCATTTTGATCACAGGCCTTGGCATTTCAGAATAACCAGAGCAACATTTGAGATGCGATGACATTGACAGGATTTTCTGAGCAAATTATGTATTCACATGGATTGCTGAGGCAAAGTCACATTACTTTTTTGCTATATTCCCATATAGAATCTAAAGGAATATATTTGGTAAATTTTCATCATAGTTTATGCGCATGTCTTCTTATTGAACAAAAAATGCATCCACCTGAATGCGTTTTTTTTATGCGTATTTTGGATATCTTATTTGCATCTTAGTGTTTCCATCCAGCATTAATGCAATATCCCAAAAATTTGCATAAAAACACAAGAATGGAAACTCAGCTTGTGGTTCTCACAACCATATAAACAACTAGCTTTTATTTTTTGGATACAAAACAAAACAAGGCTATGAAACAATATGAAAAAAAAAAAAAACAAACAACAAAAAAAAAAAAACCTTTACTGTCTGCTATACAACCAAGTTCATTTCTTAGCTATTTAACACAGGATATAGAGCAACTGTGTACGCTTACTAAAGCCTTCTTGTCTACTATAAATGCAGTCATCATTTAGCAGCAAGCGGGTTAATTTTAGCAGCGTCATCTTTACACAGTATTCCACTTCCTGTTGGCTTAATCTCTAACAGTAGGGGAGCCTGGCTGACTGACTGCACATGAACTAACAGGCCTCAACTGCTTCTCAAAGCCCAGGCCCTGAATGATGCACTTTCGAGCTACCACAATGTCCGTTTATATATATATATATATATATATATATATATATATATATATATATATATATATATAAGGTTGGCAAAACAGCCCTGTTGGAAAATCCACCTTAAGCTGGTAGCTGTGTTTTGTAACATGGTAGCTGGTTTCTAGCTGATCCAAGCTGGTCCAAATTGGTCATGAGCTACTCCAAGCTGTTCCTTAGCTGGTTGACCAGCTACCATGTTCCAAAAACCAGCTTGATCACCTTGAGCTGGTATGACAAGCTGGTAGCTGGTCTAAGCTGGTCTCCCAGCTTGGACCAGCTCATGACCAGCTAGAAACCAGTTACCATGTTCCAAAACACAGCTACCAGCTTAAGCTGTATTTTCTGGCAGGGGGGGCAATGAGATGGTGATCTTGGCAGACAATTTGTTGTGAAAATTAGCTCAGTTTCATGTCATCAAGTGTTTAGAAGTGAAGTTTATGATACAGAAATCATCATTCTATATTAAAGCAATAAGCTGTGAGAGGTGGTTTGTTACTGTAATTTTACCACGGGTTAGGGATGTTTAGGCATGATGCAAGGAGGATAATTATGTGATTATATGCATTTAATTATGATTTTGATACAACGTCGGCAAAAGCAATATGATAAAAGACACCAACGCTTAATAAAAAGTTAATTTTATCAATCACAATTACCAGAATAAACTATTTTTACCACTTAGTAATATAGTACTGTATATGATCCTAACCGTAGGAGTTTGCAGTTGCCAGGCAACATCGCAACTTGGTGCATTAATATACAATTCACGGTCATTTTACAATGGATTGGAACGCTGCTCATCCAGTCAGAATTATCTGTTTCATAACAGTAATATCAAATTATGTAAAATGAACATCCCCATTAGCTGTTTAATTTGGGTAGAGGGGAATAGTGATATGGCTAACTGTGTTCTGCTTATTTAGCTTGGACGGATGTAAGAAGATGAAATTGAAGATTCCCACTGTAAATTCCACAAGGATGCCACACCCAAGAAATGGATACGTACCCAATACAACAGCTATGGACCCATTATTTGTTGCAAACCTATATAAAAATTTGTGTTTGGCAAAGATGTTTACTAATGTGTAAACACATATCTTTACACTGTTACAGCTTCTCCCCATCCTGGTTCCACTGAAAAACAAAAGGATGCATAACTGTGTTCACAAGGAAAAACAAGAGAAAAGCTTGGTAACAATTTTTTTTTATGTAATTATGAATAAATTTCATAGCATATTATTCAGATTCAGAACTGCTTGAATATGAAAAAGTACTTTATTTAGTAAAAACTGCAGAGTATTTCATAATGTATTAAAACACATGGATTGTACATCGTCTATTATTGTTACTCTATAACAATAAGATAATTACTGCACTTTTCTAATTTCCTCCTCTGAGAGATGTTTTTGTTTGTCTAATGAATCAACATTCAACATTAATCCAATCTTTAACATCATGTAACCTTCTGGCATGGAATCATTTACCAAGATCACTGTTTGAGAGCTAGACGCATCCACTTGCTTTCAATGCTGTCAACAGTGTTCCATCCTAAACACGATTAATGATACAGGACGCAACCTGTCCTGTTGGTGCACTTTTTTACAACACTAATTTGCCTTTCTGTCTTGAATGATACATCTAATTAATGCACATCTAATCTGATACAGTAGCATAAACACAACCTGCCCTGATGGTGCACTTTTTTACAACACTGATTTACCATGCTCTTTTGAATGATACATCTAATTAATGTACTTGTCATTTTAGCTGATGCTTGAGGTACGGGGGCATTCACCCTGGAGCAGAGAGTTCATGGATCTTCTCTTGTGGGGTTTAAACCTACAACATTACACTTACCAACATGCTACCTTTTCTACACAGTACACATTATATTTAAAATGAACATCCTGCATTTTCTAGTCAGTGCTACACTCAAACTCTGAACAGTGCATAAATAAATAAATGAACAATTATTAAATTATTATTATTTTTAAACAATATAGAACTGGTTCATATGGTCTCATATTTGCAGAGAGTCGCATAGTGCAAAACAGCGCCGCCCAGCGTTAGAGACGTAGAATAAACGCCTGTTTTGTTTACATCAGAAATAAAAGGTGCGCACTTTACTAAAAACGCCATTAGTTGAAAAGTTTGAAGCTGGCAGTGGTGGAAAACGTCATAAGTTTACCCCACAGATAACCAAACGTCCATTAATGAAAACTGGGCAACAGAATGAATGGGTTACATAAACCCACTCATTTAATGTAATGAATAGGCATTATCAGCTAAGGCTGAGCAAGCCTGGCATGCAAATCTTGACTATTTGTGTGCTCAGGACAACAACCACCTATTTGGTTATTCGACTAAAGCATGTCAGGAAACTTTATAGGGTTTAATTAATGGAAAAAGAATTGAGCTGACCTGATGTTTGTTTGATGATGATGATTTTCTGACTGGAAAGCTATGATGGTTATATCATCCCAGATGAAAACCTGTTACATATATGCAAGGGGAAAGCACACCGGGTTGTAAATAAGTACTGCGTAACATCCTATCTTTGCCTCGCTAAGTAGGCTAGGTCACACACACGCACGCGCACCTATGTCGCAGCAAAAACCCCTCCTCCGCACTACACCCCACCTTGATTTGTTTTTCTCGCATACTAAGACATTGGGTTTTCTTTTATATTTAATTAAGGACCATATTACAAGAAAATCAAAGTTTGAATGTCCTAGACCAGTGATTCCCAACCCTGTTCCAGGAGCACACCCAGCACTGCACATTTTGTGTATCTCCCTTTTCTGACACACCCAATGCAGGTCTTGGAGTCTCCACTAAAGAGCTGATGAGTTAAATCAGGTGTGTTAGATCAGAGAGATATCCAAAATGTGCAGTGCTGGGGGAGCCTCCAGGAAAAGGGTTGGGAACCACTGTCCTAGACCATCTTAATATACATATATTATATAACATAATTATAATGCAGTGAAGTCAGGACATATTTAAAGTTAAATGTACAAATACTTGTACGTAAATGTCCTATAAATGCATGTACCTTTTTGAAATAATAAAATTAATTATATTGTCTTAGAGCGTAAACACAGTGTAACATAAATTCATTATTCAGTCACATTACAATTAAAGTGTTTTTTACCCCTCCTGTTGGTGGATTATTTAGAATAAACGCAGTGCCTAATATGAAGGACTTTTTCTACTTTACCAGGTAGAAAAATCTCCCACTAACCTTTAGAAGCGTGCAGTTGGGTTTTTTCATCCGATAAAGATGGCATGCGGTAGATGACACAAGATCGAGCTTCGTTTTTTCAATTGTGAATCGGTTAGCACACCTTGTTGCCGAGCGTATAGAATTTTTTACGACGCCACAGCGAGGCCCCGCCCACCTCGCACACCCCCGTTTTCTGATTGGCTGTCCGTCTTGCACGCAGTGTGACGTCAGCAGAATCACATGCTTTTGACGCATGTTTACAAACACTCGAACGAATCACATGCCGCAGAGCCATTTTGACATGTTTGGGCGAGCATGGTTAGCCTGTTTGAGCATTTCACGTTGCGTTATATTTTGGTGCGAGACGTGCATTTTTAATTGTTAGGCAAAAATTTGGCCTGCCTTCGAATGCGACTATACAGTATTATGCCTCATGAAAGAAAAAAGCGTTTACACTTTATTAGTAAATGGGTTATTAGTGACTGCAGCGGTAAACCGAAGGTTGTGGTCGGTAATAAAAATAATAGTAGTAATAATAAACATGAAAATAAATGTCAATAGATAGATGTTATGTTGTTAAACATAATTATCATTATATTGCCTTTATTTTCATTTTAGAATTCCTTGTTTCTTTGGACTTTGGGGTAAAATATGATCTGACCACAAAGATAGATGGATGGATAGATAGATAGATAGATAGATAGATAGATAATATCAGAGATAGAATCTCACAATGCAGAAAAAATCAGAATAATCCTAAAATATGCTTTATTTTCACAATATAATCCTATTTTTCTTTGGAGTTTGGGGGAAAATATGATCTAGATAGATAGAGAGAGAGAGAGAGAGAAAGAGAGAGAGAGAGAGAGAGATAGATATCATATCATCACTTACATACAAATTACTGTATATAGAACAGGTCTACTTAAATGTAGAAAGAAAGCCAGAAAGACAGAAAGCTCTATATACAGTACATAACCTGAATATATAAATACTCTTTCTAGCAGCAGGGGGCGACATTTATTCAAGAAACACAACCAACAGGAAACATAAACCAGACAGCATTCTTAATTTATGATGCAAGTGTTATGAGTTTACAATATGTTGGTGTAAACACAAAATGAGAAGAGTGCCTTAGACTTTACATTACTTGTCCTAGTTGTTCTCGCTGTATTTCATTGTTTTTAAACTTTTATGCCTTGTATTACTTGTATGTGAAGGTCATGCGAAGATAGCCATACAGTGTCAGTGCTACGGGGGGCCCCCGGGGGTCTATGACCCGTGCCCCCCACTTTGACCTTGTGTATGAAAAATCAATCCTCTTTGTCTTTGATTTTCCTAATTTTTAGTTTAAGTTCGTTTATCTAATTTTATTTTAGTCTATTTTAACAGAAGGGGAGACAAAATAATATTCAAAGAAAATGAGTAATATTAACTGCTCATCTTCATTACGAGGCATAAAATGCAACGTTAATTTCAGAGCTAAAAGGGAATTGTTGTCCCAAAATAGGATTTAAAAGACCTTTTCACTCTAAAAGGAAAGATCATTGATGCTGTCATCAGTGGTTAAGTTCTGATTTCAGTAGATAAGAAGTGAATGTAATGACTTTTACAACGAATTTGCGGATATTCTCAAGGCGGGACGCATGGAATTCGTGCTCAAGTAACTGTGAGAATATATTGAAAAATATGTGTTAAGGACTATAGGTCATAGCAGTTGCATAGCATTATTTCTGGTTAGTCTGATATGTGGGTATGACTTGATGAACTGAATTGACTGCTGTGAAGGATTTGATAGGCTAATTATATGGTGCTTTTTGAATTTTGACTCCCAAACTGTATTGCAAAAGGCTCTAGACTGATCTGGGCCCCAATAACGAAATCTTGATCTTAGTGGTTAAGAGCGTTTTCTACGATCAATTTTATGAATGTTTGTTATTTTTTACATGTGTTTCCCAAAACTGCACTTAACATAAACGCGCGAGGATGCGCTTTAAGGGCCTCTTTAGTTGCTGTCAGTGTGCAAGGTGCTGAAATGTGACCGTATAGTGCTACTCGTCAGTGTAACTTTGCGCATAACTTAATAAACATTTGTAATTTAACTCACTGGAAATGTTTATACACATTTAACCTAATTAATTACACAATTACATATTGTTTTGCAATAATTTTGTGTAGAACGATCTATTTTACACAATCACTGCATCGTTCATCTGGTGTGCATTTTTAATATTTGGTTTTCACAAATTGCTCTGTTGGTCGAGATAAAAGTTTCCAGGATCAGTGAAGACAGCGGAGGCCCTGTGTATGGTCCTGCCAATGACAAACATTAATTGAATATAACGAGGTTCACCGTTATTGTGGAGCACAAAATAAGTTTAGCATTCTCAAAATGTGGCCCCCTCTGAAATTGCACATGCCCTCCCACGTATTTCATCCTGGCGCATACTCTGTAGCCACATGAAGAAACAAATTATATTATGAGATAGTACTGTAATGATAAAATGAATAAGTTTAGTAAACAACCACTATTTGTTGCTGATCAAATATTTGGACTGGCCATTTTTATTACAGACATATCTACATCTTTTCAGAGTGTGTATATTTCTACAATAACTCTCTAGCTAAATTATGGTAATTGTGCCTACTTAATTACAATACATATACTGTACACCCCATATACATTTAATTACAATTCTAGTATCATCCTTTGGAGAAAAAAACAGTTTTAAGATGACAGTAAACTAGAATGTTAGATGATATTTAGAGTTGAGCTGAGATGATGCTTGAAGTTGGGAGCATTATGGAGAGCAGGAAATGAAATCACTTAAGTGTGCATTGCATCATGGTGGAAAGAGAGACAGAGAGATGTTTTCCAGATTGTTCTGGCTCTCACGACAGATGCATGTTGGTATGGTGTACGTCAAAGGTGGTTTTGGTCTTTAAAAGACAAAGTCTGTCTCGAGACTCCCTTCTGGAGAGTGAACTAGAGAGCAATATTTGTATTGATTGTATTTTCATAGTGCTCATCTGTTGTCCTGATCTTTTTTATGAAGCCAGTTTTTACTCAAGTGTGCCAGTTTCTATGCTGTTGATTTTCTGTTACTCTATATAGTGTAACAGTTACATTGTTTTTTTAAAATCTGATTTCATTTTAGCATCTATGTCTTTTAACATCTAGGTCTTTAATTCAAGGAAAAAAGCATCATTGCTACATATTCATTTATTCAGCAACTTGACCATTCATTTGATGTTCATTTTATCTACAGTTATCAACTTTTTCTTGGCATTTAAAGGGATAATTTACCCAAAAATTACAATTCTCTCATCATTTAAAATAATCCATAAGACAGTGGTTAAATTCATGTCTTCAGAAACTATATGATAGGTGAGGTGAGAATTATTATATTATTATTTTTTATTTTTTTTATGATAAATCTCCACCTTTAAACCAGCCCTGACCAGTAGGTGGTGATATGCACGAAGAATGATAAGAAGAAGAATGTGGAAGTGAAAGTTGAGATTGATAGTAAAAAAAGGACTTAAATATTGATCTGTTTCTCACCCACACCTATCATATTGCTTCTGAAGACATGGATTAAACCACTGGATTACTTTTATGCTGACTTTATTTGATTTTTGGAGATTCAAAGTTCTGGCCACCATTCACTTGCATTGTGTGGACCTACAGAGCTGAAATATTCTTCTAAAAATCTTTGTGTTCAGCAGAAGAAAAAAAGTCTTCTACATGTGGAACGGCATGAGGGTGATTAAATGATGAAATATCCCTTTAAGGCCTCATAGTTCCAAGACTGATATTCTGGTCCTGCATGGCGGGATATTTTGCTCATCTACCAGCCACTATGGTGGGCTAACAGTAAGACGTCTCGGAATTACACATGACAAGAAATACTGTTAGACACAAAGACATGCACTTGAAGAAACACACTTTATTATATTTTGAAGAACAGATGAAAGAAAAGCCATTGATGTGCTTGTCTCATGAGCTGTTTGTTCAGCAGTGTGCAGCAGGGAGCGTGTCTTGTGGAACACATGCATGTAAAGAGTTCTCACTCTTTCTTTTCTTTTCCAGTCATCTGAAAATATATATATATATATTTTTTTGTTGTTTTTTTAAAATAAAAATATAGTGAACATGTTTCTTAGATATCGCCCAGCCCTACACCCAGAGTTAGTGAAAATAAGAAATTAAATGTTTTTCCATTTTGGGAAATCATCAGCATACTGTAGAAATCATAACAAGTATAGTAAACAGTAATCTATATAAAATAAAGTCTTTTCAATAAATGTATTCTTCATATTAAATAAATCCTCAAAAACATTTAAAAAATACATCTAGCCATCTAAAATCAATTAATAGCCTAAATCTCTTTCCTGCATACACACACTCTGCATAGGTGTGCTTGGATTAAATGTCACCTTACGTAGGCAAATTGTTTTGTTTTGTTAACCTTGGTGTACCCACAGCAGGGGTGTAAACTACTCAGAAATTATACTTAAGTGAAAGTATGGATACTGAGAGAAAATTTTACTCAATTAAAAGTCCAAGTATCTAGCCAAAAACATACTTGAGTGAAAGTAAAAGAGTGTTCACATTCAATTGTACTTAAGTATTAAAAAAGTAAAAAGTAACTTTTCTCATAGCTAGAATGAAATCAAGAGAGGAGAATGTGTGAGATAGGATGATGCTAAATTCAACTGGGTTGTTAAGTCGCCTTTTTACTGTCTCATATTTCTCCCCTAGTGACATTCGAAGACTCCTGGTTAAAGAATCATGTTACAATAACCATATTCTGTTCTAACCAGTTGCGTAGCTTGAGCAAAGGCTTAAAAGATAGCGTACAACTTAAGAAAATAACTCTTTCCTTTTGACCCTTTTACATGTTTCAAGCAATGTATGTATCAAGAAGTTACATTCAAATGAGATATACACAAATCGAGTGTACATACAACAAAAATAATCTAACAACCTCTTATATGTATATAGAATCACTATTTAACACAAGTACAGCGCTTACGGACATATATATTCAAGGCTTAGACGATGAAATCAACCACCGAAATGAGCTGCATGCATGTTAACTCTTGACTGCATTCAGAGTAGTAGTGATGGGTCGTTCGTGAACGATTCGTTCATTTTGAACGAATCTTTTATGTGACTCAGAAGAACGAGTAGTCTCAGAGAGTGAATCGTTCATTTTGTGTTGGCCGCGCAAGTGCATTGTGCAACCTCCGTTCGTTTGTTCCATGAAAACCGCATAGGCGCTGTACAGGAAACAGAAATGATTAGTTCACCTCTCGAGTCTTCTGGTCCAAGTCGTTCGTTCTTTTGTCACGTGACAGCCGTGTACACTATGCATTGCTCACACAGGAAATGGAAATGATTAGTTCACCTCTCGAATCTTTTGGTCCAAGTTGTTCGTTCTTTTGTGACGTGACAGCCGTATACGCTATGCACCTACGGCTGTCAAGTGACAAAAGAACGAACGACTCGGGCAAGAAGATTTCAGAGGTGAACTAATCATTTCTGTTTCCTGTGTGAGCAATGCATAGTGTACACGGCTGTCACGTGACAAAAGAACGAACGACTTGGACCAGAAGACTCGAGAGGTGAACTAATCATTTCTGTTTCTCATAATTTGTCCTTGGCTGCATTATACATTTTTCCTTATTGGGACTATAATCAAAGTTTGCGTAAGTAGACGTGTTGGGGGGATTTGGCTATTGAAAATGTAACATTTTAATTTAATTCTGCTCAAATGAACGAAATGAACGAAATTACTTGAATAAAGATTTGTTCATTTTGCTGAACGAGACTTAAAGATTAGAAACACAAATGGGCATATACGACAGCACAACCATATTTTTGCATAATTATATTTATGTGGCCTGTTGTATGTAACATGATAATTTCCTGGTGAATGAACACTAGAGGAATGCTAAAACAACAATGACTTTTATTCCCTTTCACTCAAATCATGAGTAAAATGACAGATCATCAGTTCATAAATATTTACTTTTTGCCCTGTTCCTCACACAATGCCGTCTTATGACATATAAACACTTTTGCTATAGTGCATGACTCAGTTTAACATTTGCATTACATAACCAACTTCATTTACAAGCCTGTTTAAGTGTGATCAAATTGTATGGTAGCTCAACTGAAAGAGTGTTGCATATGCGATACAACGGACAGGGGTACAAGTCCTGAAGAGCACACGAGTGGACACATGAGCTGAAAGTGTCACAGAAGCACCACAAAATTATGTGGTTGCTTCAGAAAGCATGTTTTTCATGTCACATTTGCTTTTTATGACACTATTGGTTAGGTTTAAGGTTTAGGGTAGGGAGGTAGGTTTTGTTGATTCAAATCACAATAGAAAATGAACCTTAAAAACGTCATCTGTTCAGGAGAACATTTCACTTGCTTTTACAATGGACAGTGGACATTTCTCTTCTGAACTGCCCTGAGACATGCAATGAGCCCCATAATTTGTTTTTGCAAAAATGTTGCCACAGTCACACAAAATTTGTTGCATGGGAGAAGGCACTCACAAATTGCGATGTCAGAGCACCCAGCCCCCTGAGACATAGAGAAAGATAAAACATTTCAAAATAACCTTTGAAGAAAGTTAGTTATGTTGTTGATTTTGTTAATTGTTTTCTGAGGTTTGCTACCAAACCTTGTTGTTGAGCAGATGGATAAATTCAATAAAATTGAATATTTACTTAGACTCCATTATTTTTATTATCATTATTATCATCATTATCTCTGCTGGTTTTATAGTTGTTATTATAATTAATAGTTGCCCAACAACAACAATAATTCAGCAAATAGTGAATGGAAATTCATAGATCTGATTTAAATATGAAGGCAAATGTAGAAATACATGTACACATTTAATTACAAAAGCCTTTTGTTCTTATATATATATATATATATATATATATATATATATATATATATATATATATATGCAATGTGAATAATCATTTTTGACTTCATAACTGTCCAATCTGTAGATGCAGCAGACGTTTAGATTAAAGTTTAAGACAAAAATCATCAGTGTTTCTCACTTCGTGCTCATAGTTTTGAATGAATACATCACATTCAGCCAGGCAGTCACATACGGTCTAGTTACACAAATATTTCAATGTATCCGAAGCTCAAATCAGATCTAAAATTCCACCTCTGCAGATGGTCGTAACTCCACACAGCTGTCGTGCGACACTCTTGAAATGACTGACCTCTGGTGTCATCTGTTGTTTTGCAGAGAAAAGCGGCTTTAGTCCAGTAAGATGAAAGAAAATGATCTGCAAAAATGTGAGTACTTTTCAAGTTTAAATAAAATGGTGAGGAGTAAAAAGTACTATTTTTTCTTTGGAAATGTAATTATTAAATTATGAAAAATTATATTGGAGTGAAATTAACCGGTTGTTAATGTAATTAAGATAAAGGTTTTGTTTTTCGTTTTTTGATTTAATTCCTTAAACCATTTTTAGTCCCTTGTCATATACACTACCAGTCAAAAGTTTTGAAACACTGACTCAATCTTTATTATAATTTTTTTTTCACATTTTAGAATAAAAGTCATTAAAACTATGGAATAACATAAATGGAACTATGGGAATTATGTTGTGATAAATCAAAATAAATCAAAATCAAAATAAATCAAAACTGTGTTATATTTTAGCATCTTCAAAATAGTCACCATTTGCCTAGAATTTGCAGACCTGTACTCTTGACATTTTCTCATCCAACTTCTTGAGGTATCACCCTGGGATGCTTTTTAAACAGTATTGAAGGAGTTCCCATCTATGTTGGGCACTTATTGGCTGCTTTTCTTTATTATTTGGTCCAAGTCATCAATTTCAAAAACTTTTTTTTTAAATAAAATTTTTGATTTATAATTAAATAAATGAATATGGTGGCACAATTATATTTTTGTCTACAAAACTAATTTCAAACATTTAAGCATACGCCTTCAGATCAAAAGATTTTTAAGAGCATGAGAAACAATTCGGTCAAGTGTTTCAAAACTTTTGATTGGTAGTGTACTTAGAATTCAATAATGAAATAATGAAAGTGTAGCCACCAGTGTTGGCAACCTGACACTATGTTTGCGCGCAATGTGAGAGCATGTGTGTGTTTTTGTATGTGTGTGCATGTGGGTGACTTACTACATTATGACATGTGTGTGTCGCTAATAAACTGGGGGTATCATATTTTTCACATGGTGAAATGAAAAGCCCCAGGCACGACCACCAGGTGAGTGGATGTTTGTTGAGAGATTATTCTGGTCTGGACGACTTGGTGTGTGTGTAGTTAAAACTTGTTATGGACACACCCTTAGGTCAGACTTAGGAGCAGCACATGGCTATGTCAAACTCTCACACAAGGATGGAAGGAACTTTGCACCCGCCTTGCATGTGTAAGCAGGGATATCCTTGAGACAGCTTGACTTTGTGTATACAGTATGTGTTGTACCCACAAATGACACAGAACATTTTAATGTGATGTATATGCTTACCCAGAAGAAAAATTAATTGCTCATTTCAAACCATCTATTCTCATTGCTGTCTATGGGAAACAACTGAGATACTAACAAGATTTCTTTTCTTTCATATTTGCAAATCCGATCACTACTTCACTGCTGTAATGTTTCATCCAATATCCTCTTCCCCAGCCAAATTCTTACAGTGAAATGTGGAACTCGGCCCACTGATCTTCTCTGACCCTTCCTGTAAGGACACTCACAGACTGCCGTCGGTCACGTATAGCCATGGATTATGTGTCCTCTATAGTATTTGCACACACCCTCTTGCTACCATTGGCCACTGATGACGGCCTGACTCTTGTATTAATAACCGTCTGATAGTTTTTGACTGGAGGTGGGGGGACACTGGAATGAGGCGAGGGCTCTGAGATGTAGAGTTTGATTACCCTGAAATGCTTAACAGTTGTGGTATTCCAGGCAAGACTAAACCCCCTAGAGAACCCTGTATTAATAAAAGGCACATCAGTCTACACTTTCACCCAAGTGCACTTGGGCAAGTTGATCTTGATATTCATTCCTATGCCAGTCAGTGCTGAAGATTCAACTGGTCAATGTATTTATCTTAAAAATATTTTTCCAACAGTGTTTCTAGTGTTTCAGTTTTCCAGTTATTATTTGATGAATTACTGCTGATATTATCGATAGAAAATATACACACACATCTCTCATCTGCTTTCATCTGGCGGTAATAGTGTAATCTAAATTGCGACGCACAATTTTTGTGATTGAAGCGCAGTGTATAATGTATTATAATCTAATAATAATTGCCCCTCAGTGTTGAAGTATTTGACTGACTCTGTAGATGTATGTGATTGACAGTGTAGATCAGTAGTCCTTAACCTTTTTAACTCCAAGGCCCCTCATTGTCCAAGACAATATTCAAAGGCCCCCTTGCTGTACTTATGCTGTAATGATGATAAATGGCTTGTTTTCAAACTTAATTAACAGAAACTGGGAACATCAATTAGGGCTGGGAGAGATGGTTACAAAAATTACATTTCAATATTTTTCAGCCTATTGATGATATTCGATATATATTGTGTCTTGAAATTTATGTATTTGCTCTGAAATGGCTCAAAAGTGATTTTTTTTTTTTTTTTTTAATCAGAGGAACCATCATTTCATCCACTTCCAAACAGACATTGTAGCCAAGTACATTCAAAATGTAAAGGAATTGAATACAAATCTATTTAAAAATAAAAAAGGCATGTTTCCCCATAGCTTTTCATTAAATGAACACAAAGATTTATTATTTTGAGGATTAGATTTGTTTTATATAATAGTAATATATTTCTGTCCAATTACTTCACCTTCACCTGGAGCTTTCATTTTGACACTGAATGTGCAGTGTGTAGTTTACAACATTCTGCATCTGGTGAAACGCTGTCATCACCTTCTTTTCTGTTATACTGAGCCGTCTTTGTAAATGTTGTAAAAAACAGACCATGTTTACCTGTCTTTAATCACAGCCTTTTGTAGTTCTATAATGACATACAGTATGACCATATCGCCATTTAGGTGTTATTTTGATTAATAGTCTACTGATGCGCTCTTTATGAAACTTTGCATTGAAATCATCGCAATATTCACGATATTGCTTAATTTTATATCATCAGCAAAATCATTGCGATAATATCGTCAGTATTTGATATCTCGTCCTGCCCTAACATTAATACGTGAAAATAATTAAACACGATCAATTTTGTGATTCCAGAATCTTTAAGAACTGTATGTTCTTCATTAAAAAGATTTACATTTTTAGATTTATTATAGAAAGTTGGATTATCATATTATATCATATTTTATCTCATTTTAAATTATTTTAAGTTATCTAGAGGCCATCTTAGAAGTTTGCTGTGGCCCCCTTAGTTGAGATCCAGTGGTGTAGATGGTAGAGAAGCCCCAGGCTAAAATGAACAGATAAGGATACGACTAGGCGCCCTGGTCACTTTGTCTTCACTGTTCTAGAATTATGTTACCAACAAATAGGAGTTGTCCCTTTAGAATGGGGGAATCCATCAAGTCATTACATTTCCTGCCCAGATCTATAGGGACAAGATGTTTTCCTACCTTGAGTGATAAGGACTGTGTCAACATAAAGCTGTCCGAACGCTCCAAAGAAGCAGGAAGTTGGTAAACATTCTGAAGTCCTCTTATTCCTATTAGAATGCTCCTTAGGACTCAACTTATATAATGGGGACAGATAGAGTGGTCACATAAAATGGCATTCTGTAGATAAGAGCATACTCCAGGCATGTGATCATGCTGTACATTTAGTCGTGTTTACTTTTATTAGAATGGATTGATTTACGGTTTACTCACAGATGTCAACGTGAGACAGATTTAATCATAATGTAATCTTCAACCTTTATGAAACTGCTTTGACAATGTCATACAGTGATATTATTGGATCACTTGTCACTGTGAATTAGGGCTGGTTGTTGATACAGATTTCCCGATTTGATTCAATTCTGATTCACAAGCTCTCGATTTGATTTGATTTAGATTCGATATCAATTCATATGGGTATATTTCAGTTATAATGTCCCTTTTGCTTACATATGAAAGAAATTCTTTCCCAGCTAATGCTGTTAATTATACAGGGGACCTTCTAGGTACATTACGAAAACATTAATTTTACTATAGTTTATTAGTTTTTCATAATTTTGGTAACATTTTGGCTTTTAAAAAATGAAAAAATCCAAGTATTTAATCAATAAATAATATATTATTTTTCATATTTTTTTGTTACATGTTTATGGTTTAATTGCACAACTTGTAATATTTACAAGTATTTACATTGATGTGTTGAACAAACTGTCACTGTCTCTTTAAGAAAACCAGCATTTCTGTAAAGAGCGTCTGTAAATGTGCGCATATTAACAAGAGAGGACTCGAATGCTTTATTTCATCTGTGCTTTGCATGATTAGAAATAAATGTTTATTTTTTGTTGTTTTTGACAACTGACTGTAGAGAACAGGAAGGGTATTAAAATAGACATATTAAACAACTTTTACTCTCAAAACGCAGTGAAAGTATTTCACTGCTGAATACTCCACCACTATACTACACAATCTCTGGTGGGTGAAATCTAAACACTGACCAGTCAGTTGCCAAATACACTGTATTTTAGTCATGTAGTGCGAAATTTGGTTGCCAATACGAGGGATTTCCTCTCATTGTAGTTGAGGGTTGCAAATAGAGTAAAAGATCGATCTTGGGATTTAAGAATCGATATCGAGATTATTCAAATGAACATCGTGATTCGTAAAGCACAAGTCACTGGATTGTCATCACTAGACAATAAGGTGACAGAAAAATTAAACCATAGGGACTTGACGTACAAACACCTTTAGTTAATTATTATTTATTACTGTTATAATATTTAAGAAACATTCCAAAACTGAGAGTTAAAAATGAGAGGTGGTCTCCAATCAGTACAGGAAGCAATAAGTTATAAGAGTAACATGAAACATAGACCCCTGGTGTGATATTTATGTCCATTTCAAGTGTACTAGCCTAAACATATGAGTTAGAGCTGCATTTTACCCCCTTACCCTGACACTGGATTTCTCTATCTTTATCTCCATCAGTGACGACAACACACTCTCGTGGGATTCTCTGTACTCCCCTCCCTTGGTCGGTGTGGCCTGAACCCTGACATTTTACATTCTTTACTTACTCTGTTCTGCAGTGAGAGAATCTAACCATCGAAGTGAGGTGAGGGAAAAGTCGATGAGCCTTGCAGGTGCGACAACACTCACAGAGGGCAGACAAGATGAGAAAACACCCTGCAGCCTTGGGTGGGAGTGAGGATATATGTGTGTGTGTATTTAATCTCTGACTCCTTGTGTCTCACACACTCACACAGACACAAACAAAAACCGAGATCTTCTTGATTGCTCTTTTGACTGGCTTTGACTTGGACTTGGTCACACTAACAAAAAAGTACTATAATATTACCATGTTTTTGGACTTATGCCATGGTAATACAATGTTTTTTGGACATGTAATATGTTTTTAAACAAGTATCATGGTAATACCATGTTTTTGGACATGTACCATAGTAATACCGTGTCTTTTGACAAGTACCATGGTACCTGTATGTTTTTTTTTACATTTACTATGGTAATACTATGTTGTTGTTTTTTTTTTTTTTTTGTTTTTGTTTATAAATGTACCATGGTTATTTCATGTTTTGGACATGTACCATGGTAATATGATGTTTTTGGACATGTTCTGTGGTGATACCAAGGTTTTATGAACATGAACCATGCTAATACAATGTTATTTTGACGTACTATTGTGATGTTTTTATTTATATATTTTTTTACATGTACCATGGTTATACCATGTTTTTAAACAAGAACTGTACCATGTTAATAACCTACCATTTTTTTTTTTTTTTTATTGTATGCTTTTTGAACATACTGTATACTATGGTAATACTATTTATGTAACATGGAAATGCCATGTTTTTTGTGCAAGCACATGTTCTATGAATGTATGGTGATAAAGTTTTTTGAACACGTGCCTAAGTAATACCTTGGTTTTTGTACAAGTACCATGGTACTTGCTTGCTTTTTGAACTTATACCTTTGTAATACCTGTACCATGTTTTTCAAGGACAAGTACCATGGTAATTCCCTTTTTTGGACAAATACCGTGGTTTTTGCATGCTCTTAGAACATATACCATGGTAAGGCTATGTTTTTAGACATATACGATGGCGATACCATGTTTTTTTTTGGACATGTGCTATGGTGATACCATGTTGTAATTCCAAGTACTATGGTATTAACATCAGACATCATCATCATGCCATTGTGCTGTCACAATTGTGCTGTCACAATTGTGCCTTTATTTTTTTGAACATGTACCATGGTAATGCCATGTTTTTTTTGGACATGTGCTATGGTGATAGCATAGTATATATCAAAGTACAAAGTAGTATGGTATTACCATCAGACACCATCATTGTGCCATTGTGCTATCACAGTGCTTTTTTTGTAAGGGCATGGTCAGATTTTCCTGGAAAGCACCAACACTGACAAACATATTGCTTTATTGTAGTCTTGTGAAAAGTACAGATCTGAGTGACTGGTAATGCACATTTCTTTACTAGTCAAGAAATAACAGACCAATAATGATTCATAGACATATTTTTCCTGCACTCACCATTCCTTTCAGATAATGCAAGACATATATTGTTTTCCTTTTGTCCTAATGGCAGTTTGCTCCTCAGTCTCTGTTGTTTGTTTTTTTGTACCAGACTCATTTGTCCTTGTTCTGTTTATGTTGTCTTGTGGGTGGTGTTGTCATTCATTTCTGATTTACAGAACATATTTAGCATGAGTGTGAGCTGGAATGTCCTTGGTGGATTTGTTGGGGGGTAACGGGAATGGGTGGGACAATAACGTCCTGTGATTATCAGACTGGATTGTGGCGGCTCTCATGATACTTGAAGACTTAAGCCATGCTGTCTGTTAAGATTACATAACTGGCTGCAAACAGGAAAATGTCAGGACTGCAGTCAAAGGTTTTTATTCATGTTTGTATCAAACAAAACATGATTTGATTAATGAACTGCATTCTACACCTGATGTGTCATATTACTTCTATTGGTGTTATGTTATTGATTGTGGAATTGTGTTGAGTTTGACATTTCCTATTGGCTGATCAGTAAATTATGGACACCTAATAACTTTCACACGTTATCTATAAGAAGACCAAATAAGATGAGGAAGGTTTTTGGCCAAAACATTTGTTTTTAAATCCCCTGCTGCTAAATAATAAAAAACTTTTTTCTATAGACATTTTCAGAGGGCAGACCTTCTCTTATTTTGATTTATGTGTGTATACAATTATGTTCTGAGTTTTTAGAACATAATTTTCTTGTTTTTTTGCAATATATTTTCTGAGTAGAGTCTTGATCTCTTGGTCTTAGTCAGGAGACCTCTTAAGATAAGTATGTGCCTGGTCTGGATGTTATTGCTCATTGTCTCAGTTAGGGTTAGACATAGGTTAGGGTTACGTTAGGGTAAAGTGAGGTTAGGGTTAGGGTTAGGCTTAGAATTTTATTACTTTAACCACTAGTCAAAGTGGTATCTTTTCATGGCCCAGCAAGCTTTTTTTGCCCTATTTATGCTGTGTAATTTATTATAATTATTATTATTATTATTATTATTATTATTATTATTTTATTATTATTGAAGGTTCCAATAAAGGATAGTGAAATAAATTATTTGAAATTTCTGTTTTGAAAAACTGAAAACTTTGAAAATATAGTGTATTTATTTATTTATTTGTATGCATTTTGAAATGCATTGTACAATAAATACAGCATTTACTCTTATCCAGCACAGTTCTGGCCTGATACGTTGGGTCTTGAGCTTAGGGTTTGGCCTGGATCTGGGCCTCAGGTATTTAATACTATGTCTGGACCTGGAGGGATGTGGTATTGGTCTGAAACTGGTGTTAACTCCAACTCTAGCTTTGAGTGGTCCATTTTGAAATGGTTTGATGCTGGTTTAGAATGTTTAACATTAATTTAAGCTTTAGTTCCTGTACATCATGTTTGTAATATCATAGTATGGTTCATCCCATTGACCATTATTTTGTTTCTGGGTAAACAGAGATAGATCAGCAATCAGCAATACCACATAAATGCTGGCTTGCTTTCTCTGTGATTAGAGTACAACTGAAGGAGATTTTCAGAGCCCCACCCAAATCCCTGTACTATGCTATCATCAGCGTTTCTTATGCAAACCAGCTGTTTTCTCAATTGGCCCTGAGGTACCTGCCAAATCTTTGCACGTGTGAAAGGGAATTGGGGAGTTATAGAGAGAGAGAGCATATGTGTGCATTTCATATCAAACATATATTCTGCATAAACAGCCTGTTTGCCAATTAAATGAAAAAGTGGATCTTAAGGATTCAAGGCACAATTCTGTGTACAGCAGAAATTAATTATGAGCCCATTTAATTATTTTCCAAAACTTTATTTCTATCTCAAACATACACCAGTTTATCACAATGCTAGTACACTGATCCAAAATATAATGAAACACCGGAACGTTAAACAACTGGGAAAATGGAGTAAAGAGTTCCTTGATGACCTTCAACTTTTCCCTCAGAATTAAGCATATTGGTATGCATATTCATTCTTATATTCATATACAGCCTTTAAACATATAATTCCACTTTCTATTGGTGTACTTCAGGAACAGTCTAAACAGTAAAATCTATTACCAGATTTTAACACCAAAATATTAAGTCAAACTTTAAAAGCACAGCGAAATTATTTTCTGGAGTATGAAAGGAGGTGAAACATTTAAACACGTTAATGCATGTTCAGAATAGAAATGTTCTTGTTGTCTCAGTGGTTCCTCACAGTATTGGAATGAATCTACTAAGCAACAGTACAGTAATCAACAGAACGGAGAGTAAAAACTAAAAGAACTGGTCCAGGGTCTCATGGCTGCACCCAGTTACGCCACACCATTGCTAGTAATGTTTTCCTTTGCCTTATGACTAATGTACAGTGTAGTAGCAAATGTAGATACAAAACCCCTCACCCACCAAAAAAAAAACCTTCTAATAATTACGGCAGATCATTCAAACGATTAAGTCAGTCATTCAATCCATAAACACTACATCTAAATGTCGACTATAAAAATATTACAAAAGAGCATAATACTGGTTTACAAAGAATGGCAATGCTATAACTCGATTCAGAAATGTCTCTGATTCCATACATCATTCAGAAAACATTTAGTTGTCACCCTGAGTGCTAATGGGCTTTGCGGTATATTTAAAGTGATGGTTTACTCAAAAATAAAAATTCTGTCACTGTAGATGTCAGAGTAGATGTTAGGCAAAATGTTTGCCTCAATCACCATTCACTTTCAATGCATCTTTTTTCCATACAATGAAAACGAAAGGTGAGGTAGGCTAACATTTTGCCTAACATCTCCCTTTGTGTTCCACGGAAGAAAGAAAGTCCTGCGGGATTGGAACAACATAAGGATGGGTAAATGATGACAATATTTTTATTTTTGGGTGAACAATCCCGTTAACAGTCTGTTGGGTTTTACATTGTGGGTTGTTTGCAGCAATGAAATGGAGTTTATGTTGTTTTTTCGAGAGATCTGGCACTAGGATGTACCACTGCTCAAAAACTCCAAAAGTAATTACTTTGTCACACAATGATATTAACAAAATTATACAAGACTATTAACAAGTCATATCATACTGTACACACAGACAAACATGTAGAACACAGTCATTTCGGTACACTTGACTCAGAGGCATTAGATTTGTTAGACATACAGCCTAGAAACACACTAACAACCCGTCATAAACAAGAACAAAATTCCCATCCATTGCTTTCAGAGTGATTCTTTATGGTGTGGCGTGATTTAATCTGAGCTGGAAGCTGTGGACCATTGGGACGGGAGCAGGGCTCCTCCCTGTGTTCCAGCCCTGGCTGCGCTCATTGAAGCCAGCAATGACTCATGGGAAAGGTTCCCCACCCCACACCATTTCTACTCTCAAGGGGTGCAACTCTTTGACTAAAATGATTCTTTTGCATCATTATATGATGTTCATATCATAAATGTCATTGCCATCGTAATCATCATTAACGTCATAACTGGCATCATTACCAATCATCAACCTCATTTAAACACATTATGCTTTTACAGTATAACATACAACAAGCTTTCATATATCAACTAAACATGTACATTATTTAGACATTTCACTGAATAGGTAGGAGGATTTCTTGACCAATTATGTTTACTCTATTAATTATCCTTAATCTTGCTTCAAAAGTGTTTACTTGTCCGTATGAAAATTTGTGATTGTATCTACATGGAAATGAGGGAATTTGAGCCTTCACTTTGTCTACTCAGTGCATGCTGATGGCCAAGGGCTATATGCAGTAGCTTGAGGGTATAAGGTACAGGGACTGAGCATGTTACCCAGAACCTGTGTGGTAGAATAGGTTGTTTAGAGCTCAGTGTCTGCCGTCTTGGTGGTAGAGTGGCCGTTGGTGGCAGCTGGAGGGGTTTGGGTCTTCACTGCTTCTGTGGACTCTCCATTAAGACTGGGCTTCTCCTGGGGCTCCAGTTGGTTTAGAGGGGCCACAGACACCAGAGTGTTGCCCTGGTTCTCCTCATCTGCCATGAGTGACTCCTCGGCCTGTGGGAACACAAGACACACACATGTTTAACTTATAGGTTTGGTGGTTACATTTCTTAACTGGAAACCAAAAGGTTGTAGGTTCAAATCCCACAAGTGGCAAGTAATGAACTATCTCCATTGTGCTTTTAAGTAAGGCTCTTAACCCTAGGACTATTTCCAGAGGAACATTTTATTGCTCAGATGTGGTTTTTAGCTCATTAAGTTGTAGTACAAACATTAGTAAAGCATAAACTTTTGGATATTTCTCCTAAAATTAAAATATTAATAAAACTATTAAATAAACTGTCTGGAGAGCATAGCCAAGATTATTTGGTATTGTGAAAATTTGATGAGAAATATTTTAGTTAATATTGAAATCTCTTGACTTGATTGCCATCGTTGATATTGTGGCAAATCTGATCACAGTTTGAGACATAATTGCGATCTCTTCAGAAACTTCAGAGGACTTGCGTTGAGAGACATGTGAGATTACTAGGGTCTTTTTCTTAATATAAATATCTGTGGGTTAGGATTGTTCTCTATTTAGTCTCATTGCTGTCTAAGAACATAAACTGACAGATTCAAGAGAATGTATGATTTTAGAAATGTGTGATTTTCCTCTCTTAGAGATTGCTCATGTTAAACTAGGGCTTTGATTCATTTCGATTCCGATTCACAAGCTCTCAACTCTATTCTATTCCGATTCATTTGAGCATATATCAGTTAAATTGTCCATTTTGCTTATATATGAAATAAATTATCTTTCAGCTAATGCTCTTTATTATACAGGAATCCTTCTAACTTGGTACATTATGAAAATATACATTTACGTATTTTTTAAATTATTTTATAACTATTTTTTTCAATCATTTTGTTCACATTTTAGCTTTTTAAAAATGTACAAATTCCATCAATAAATATGATCTTGAAATTGAATGTATTATATTACATATACTGTGTATATGATATATTATGTAATGTTTTCATGCATAATTTTTACTATTTACATTGATATGTAGAACAAATACTAAAACGGTATTGTCTCTTACCATTTAAGCTGCAGATAAGTGTCTTAAATAGGTGTTTTGGTTGAATGCATTTTACAGAGAGTAGCATCGTTTCTTTACCGCATCCGTGCAATGTGTCATTTGAAATAAATGTTTCATTTTTGTTGTTCTTGACTGTAAAGAACAGAAAGGGTATTAAAAGAGACATTACTTAATGACAAATGGATTGCGTAGATCTAGTCTTTGGACACATTACATGGAACGAGTCAAACCAAACTTTTAATCTCAACATGCAGTGAAAGGATCTTGGTGCTGAACTTCTTGCCACTACACTCAATCACTAGCGAGTGAAATGTGAAAATTTACCATCCAGTGGCTAATCACAGACATGCTTAGTCAAATAGCATGTAATTTGGTTGCATATGTAAGTTATTTACTCACATTGTGGAGCATTGTACATAGAGTAAAAGATAGATCTTGGGATTTTATGAATCAATATCGAGATTGTTCAAATGAAGATCGCGATTAACCTGAAAATCTACATTTTTACCCAGCCCTGTGTTCAACATTTGTTAAATGAAGTTGCTTTGGATAAAAGCATCTGCTAAATGACTACTTACTACTCACTTATGATAGTACACTAAACTTTATAATATTCTGGGATTCCAGCAAGATTAATATACATGTGCCATAGACACATCTTTCAAAATTCAGTCTGTGTTTACACAAAATTATAAACATTGACTGTATGTGACATAATGCATTTTTCTAATGCATCTTTAAATCTCAAGCATCAAACATGTTTTTCTGATATACTTTGTACTTTCAACCGCATATGGCTTATGAAATCCTGCCCTATGAATGTATGGATCAATTTAACACTTTCTAGTTTTTCAATGTAGGCCTCTTTCTAAAGTCTAACAAGTGTGCACTCCAATTCAGTTTCATCGTTTGACATTACGAGAGAGAAACAGCTTAGAAGTGTTGGCAGGGAGATGAAACAGTGAGAGTTTCATAAGCATATGTTGTAGTTCTGAACATTAGATGGGGCGTGTGTGAGAGGAACTGTGCTGGACTGATATGCTGCCAATTGTTTCCCTCTTAATTACGAGCTTGGCTACACTAATCTACCAAATACGCTGAACTTTGCATTTAAAATGAGCACATACAAACATATTCAAAATGGGAATTTGATTGGGAACACTTGGTGGTGGTGATTCAGTTGGTGAAGTCATCAATTTGGGGACAGCTGGAAAAGCTTTGGAGGAAGTGAACAATTGTTGAAATATGCACCCAAGACTAACTGATATTGATCACAATTCAAGAAATAGTACATTCTTTTCTTTAATGAAAAAACACATTCTTCATGATTGCTTAAAGCTGAAGTGTACAATTTCTTCAAATATATACAGGTGCATCTCAATAAATTAGAATGTCGTGGAAAAGTTCATTTATTTCAGTAATTCAACTCAAATTGTGAAACTCGTGTATTAAATAAATTCAGTGCACACAGACTGAAGTAGTTTAAGTCTTTGGTTCTTTTAATTGTGATGATTTTGGCTCACATTTAACAAAAACCCACCAATTCGCTATCTCAAAAAATTAGAATACATCATAAGACCAATAAAAAAAACATTTTTAGTGAATTGTTGGCCTTCTGGAAAGTATGTTCATTTACTGTATATGTACTCAATACTTGGTAGGGGCTCCTTTTGCTTTAATTACTGCCTCAATTCGGCGTGGCATGGAGGTGATCAGTTTGTGGCACTGCTGAGGTGGTATGGAAGCCCAGGTTTCTTTGACAGTGGCCTTCAGCTCATCTGCATTTTTTGGTCTCTTGTTTCTCATTTTCCTCTTGACAATACCCCATAGATTCTCTATGGGGTTCAGGTCTGGTGAAATCTGGGCGCGAGTGCCTGTGTCTCTAGTAAATGGGTGAAGTGACTTTGGTTTTCGTGTCACAATGGGACCAACACCAGCAGATGACATTGCACCCCAACATCACACTCGTAACACTGGATTTCCGCAACTTGCGCTCAATTTTTCCCCCTAGGGACCTGGTTTCAAATGAAATACAACTTACCCTCATTCGAAAAGAGCCTCTGTGTGGGACGCCTTTCCGACGTTGTCTGCGGCTCAGGAGTGGTTTAACAAGAGGAATACGACACCGCAGCCGCCTCCGACACGTGTGTGGTGACTCTTGATGCCTTGACCCCAGCCTCAGTCCATTCCTTGTGAAGTTCACCCAAATTCTTGAATCGATTTTGCTTGACAATCATAAGGCTGCGGTTTTCTCGGTTGGTTGTGCATCTTTTTCTTCCACACTTTTTCCTTCCACTCAACTTTCTGTTAACATGCTTGGATACAGCACTCTGTGAACAGCCAGCTTCTTTGGCAATGAATGTTTGTGGCTTACCCTCCTTGTGAAGGGTGTCAATGATTGTCTTCTGGACAACTGTCAGATCAGCAGTCTTCCCCATGATTGTGTAGCCTAGTGAACCAAACTGAGAGACCATTTTGAAGGCTCAGGAAACCTTTGCAGGTGTTTTGAGTTGATTAGCTGATTGGCATGTCACCATATTCTAATTTTTTGAGATAGTGAATTGGTGGGCTTTTGTTAAATGTGAGCCAAAATCATCACAATTAAAAGAACCAAAGACTTAAACTACTTCAGTCTGTGTGCATTGAATTTATTTAATACACGAGTTTCACAATTTGAGTTGAATTACTGAAATAAATGAACTTTTCCATGACATTCTAATTTATTGAGATGCACCTGTATATATATTTTCAAACAGGTTTCCTGAACAATTCCCCATCTTACAAACAGATAGCTCTGCCCCAAAATGCTTAAACAAACACAGAGCCACATTGTTTTAGGGGAAATCAACCCACAAATGTCTTATGTGTAGTTGTCTACCATAAAGCTGAGACAGGAGAATATTTCAAATAAAATAAAAAAGGAGAGATTAAATAGATTTCATATAGAACATACCTTATTAATGTTTACTATAATATGAATGCATGCCTTTCCATAAAACGTGTCTATGGGCTTAGGTTATATTTTACATGCTAACATGCTAAATTATTGTCACCTGCAAGTTTTATTGAATGGCATCCGGAGTTCAGTAAATGTGTCTGTGGGCTGGTACTCACCAGTTTCATGCCTTTGCTGCTGGTTTGGCGATGACACTTAAAGTAGTATGTGCCAATTATGATGGCAGCAAGCAGTAAGCCAGACATCAGCACAGACACGAAAACAGAGGAAGAAGATGAAGAGGAGTCATTCTCTTTTGTCTCTGCTTTCTCTTCATTCCGCTAAAGAGAAACACACATGAACACAAAGATATGAACAGAGATATAAAATACACAAGAATTCAAAAGGATTGTGCTTCATTTTTGGATTTATCTGATAAGGTCGATTCCGTGCCCCCCTAACAAGCAAGCAAGAATGAAAATTAACTATATTTAATCCCATAGTGCACCAATATGCCAGATAGAACCATGCCTTTCATAATATTAAAGAAATCTCTCCCCATATAAATATCCAGCATCAGACTGGCTCTCTCAATAACGTAAACTAAATGAAAGCATTTTTGGAAACTAAAAAAATTAAACCTAACAAAATTTGAAAAACTAAAAACAAACCTAAAATAAATGTTCATGACTCCAACACTAATTAAAATACAATTAAAATGACCTTGAATTAATTTTAGTTTTAGTTTTTTGATACACGGTTTATCATAAATGCAAAACCTTCATTTAACATGAAAATACTACACCACTAAATGGCCCCGAGATAATTAACCTCGTCAAACACATTCAAATGACATCAGCCCTAATATAATACAGCTTAATGTACTGAAAAACATAAACTATCAGAGTGAAAACATCCCAAAACTAAACTAAATTGAAAACAAAATAGAAATAAAAACTTAATTCAAAACTATAATAACCCTGAGTTAGCTTATCATGTCTATCATTCCGATCACTGTAGATACTTTCACTGGTCTCAGATCTGTTCTCGCCAGCACCCATCATCTCATCATCTACCCACACTTCCTCTCTCCAACCTCTGTCCTGGGTTCATAACTGCATGACAGCACTCAGAGGAAGCCCCTTTTTTCTACCACTCATTCATCTTTTGTGTGGAGGGATTATTTATAGTTAAAGGCAAAACAGGATCTCCTTAATCTGACCGCACAGGCATCAACAGCTCAAACTGCCTTGCTAAACTTCATCCTTTCAGACACGAAGCTTCCTTCCTTTCTAATGTGCACAGATGGACACAACAGCAACTGAAAATATAACATCTGAAGTCATTCTGTCCATTGGTTTAGGTTGGAAAGTAGCCTTTGAATTATAGTTTTACTTGAAGAGATACAGTAGTGTAAATTAAACTGTTTTTAGGGTCCGTTTACTCGAACACATTTTTGTGTCCGTCTATGCTGCTTCTTTATCATTAAATAACACACGCAAAAAAAAAAAACAAAAAAAACAAAGCAGTTTGAGGGACAACTCAGCTCAGCATTCATCATGTGGATCTCTAGTTCTGATCAGATCTACATTCCACACCACCCTTTTTTGACCCTTCCTTTCTTATTTCCACCCAGAATTGTATGAGCTTAGTAACCCAGAATCACTTACTTGTGCACCTGACACCTGATTGGATTGGCTGGTCATCAGTTCTGTTTTTTCTTCCACACCAGCTACAGTGGGGGCTGAGGAATGAACAACTGGCATAGCCAGGCTGCTCCCTTTACTTCCAGAGATAGTGATGGCTGATGAAGGTGCTGCTGATGTCTGGGAGTTGCTTGTTGGACCAGCAGTAGAAGAAGAGGGGGATGACATCATTACTGTAAAAGCTAAAAATTAAGGGGAGGTTGTCATTTAAAAACAAGAAAAAAGTTAAATAATCTGAGCCATGTGCCTGATATCATGCAAAATCCCATTCAGATATGTCACACCTACTGCACATACCCCCTTAGATTTTTGAGCCAGGAAGATCTTGAATGCAACTTTATAAAAAATAAAAAAAAAATCTTTTTTAAAAATTCAGTTTTTCTAAAACACTGAGGCAGAAATTGCCCATTGACATGTCTAAATTTGGTCAAGTTGCACCTTCAGCAGATCATTTGCTTTAAACTGAAAATTCTGTGATCTACAACCCACCCTGATGCTACTTGCAACACACACACACACACACATACACACACACACACACACAAAAAGATTTATGCATTTCAATTTCTTAACAAAATGTCATCAAATTGACTTGAGTAATGTTTAACACAATAAAAAAATAAAAAAAAATAATTATTTTAAGTTTTATTAATTTGATTTAGTTAAACATCAACCAGTTCAATTAGATGGGATTTTGTAATGAAATTGAAATGCATAAACCTTAAAAATAGGCTAAAATATTTGTGTGTATGATTTTTTTCCATTATCTATTAAGTCATTATCTAAATGTCAAAGCTGCTCTTTACCATACAAGGGAATTAAATGGTAATTGCTGACTGTCAAGCTGTTGCAATTTTGCTTGTTTAATTAAAATAATATAAACAAAATAAAATACCTTACATGCTAAATTAAAACCGTACCACTCAACTAATGTCTTGCACTAAAAATGTCATTCATTTACAATTATATTGAAAATTTAAGTTTAATTGCCTTCAATTTTTACAGAAAAATATGCTACAGTCTACAGTAATAAGTTAACTGCAATTTTTCGACCACTTTGAATTTAATCATGCATTTAATCACAATAATTGAATTTAATCTATGAAGTTGAAACTCATCAAATTAAGCAGAAATGTCAAATTATTGTGACAAGCTTAACAGTTGGAAACAAAGATATTGTTAAAACAGTGATTACATTTTTTGATTACCTAGTCATTCAAATGTGCATTTACTTTTAAATGAAAACATAAAAGTTTAGCATGTACAGGATGATGATGCATTGAACATATATCATAAGAAATAAATAGAACCATTTGCTTGTCTTTACATTTAGCTGTAAAAGCATAACATTTTTGAAACCACCCTACTTGTGTAAGATGACCCCCTACCTACAACAGGGCAAGAAGACAAATCTTATGAAATGTATACAGTACAGGCCTATGAATATACATATTTAGATGCCCATATTTTTAATCGAAGGGATGTCAATAAAGCAATTTTATGAATTAAGACTGAATGACCACACCAATTAGAATATGCTGTATGTACTGTATATCAGCTCAAAAATGATCAGTCAAAAAAAAAAAAAAGTAAACAAAGAAACATTAACATAATAATAACAACAACAAACACAGCAAAGATTAATTTAGGGAGATCCTACCTTGAGGGGCAGTTGACTGCACTGACATGGCATTAGGGGCAGCATTATTTGTTTTTGCTGTTGTATTTATATCTTTGGATGCACCAGTTGGATCTGATGTTGAGCCTGCAGATGTACCAGTCAGAGGTGGATTTGTAACTGTGGAACCCTGGGCCTGACAACCTACAAAGAGACACAGAAGATGATCAAGATATGGGACATGCATTAGCTTTGCACTCCCACCTCACCTTGGGGAATTATGAAGTTTAATGTTATAAATGAATAATGAAAAAGATGGAAGAACTTCTGCAGTTCTCATCTAAGGTAGGCACAGAGCAGCAATTACATTTTGATCATATTAATTTCACACTGAAAAGAACTCTTTGTTGATGATTACATGGTTTACCACGTCAAAACAAATTACTTGTTTATAACTGCGATAATCTAAACAAAGAGTGAAAAAATTTTAAACCATTTCAATAATTACTGTGTGAAATTACTACTGTTGTGGAATAATTTACACCACACCAAAAACATTTTCCCATAATGCTGAGCTGAGATATTCGTCTAAAAATCGTTATTTGTGTTCAGCAGGAGAAAGAAAGTCATACACATCTGGGATGGCATAAGTGTAAGAAAATATTCAGAGAATTTTCATTTTTGGGTGAACTATCCCTTGAAAAAGGTCAGGTGATGTATGAAGAAAATTCAAGGTAAATATCACTTGTGTGCAGTGTTTTTTTTGTTGTTTTTTTTGGGGTGTCATTTCCAATCAAACTGTAATTTTAAATTACGCATAAAGTGTGAAAATATTATTAATGTGTGTGTGTTTAGGATACATATAGTTTTAGCTATAAAATTAGCCTTAGCAAACATAGGAGGCATCAGTTTTCAAAAACGTTAACAAATTTATTTCCATATCATTTTCACCACAGAATTCTATTAAAAACCAAACAGAATTTTAGATGTGGTGGAAATAACAATGTAGAGGGACTTTTCATGATAATGAGATTGTGATAAATGTTTTAACGAGATTTTACTTTCTAGAAATTCACAGTGCTAAAATTGCCCGATGATGAAGGAACACACAATTATTTTTGTAATTCCGTTTGGTGGTGCAGAATTGACACACCTTACCTTTAGGTTCTAGTTAGTTGATTTGAGTAAAAAAAAAAAAAAAAATTTTTTTTTTTAATTTTTTTTAATGAAGACAATAAAATAAGTAAAAAATTATTTGAGGAAGACAGAGAGTTATGCAAAACCCTAGAGCTTGGATTTGATCCAGGGTGTTTGTGCCAACATTCTCTCATCTATCACGCAATCACTGGGGGCTTACAGGGTTTGACCTGAGTGTCAGATCCTCCCTAGCCAGGGCCTGCCACACTCTCCCTGTGTTTGCTAGCATGTGGGTGGTAGGTGCACCGTAAGGTTGTGTGGAGGTTAAAAAAGCTTGACCGTTATTCACTGCCCCCGTCTCCACCCTCTTTTAAAAACATGTGTCCTGTTTGCACAGCCACTAGACTTTATTAATAGCTTAGGCAGGAGGTTAATGTTCACAATGCAGACTAAGCAAATAAACAATTACCACAAAAAGGTTACATCCTTTGGCTTTGCGGTACATTGGAGGTGGTATGCAGGAAATGTGAGAAAATGGAAATGAAGCCCTAAAGCACGAGGCTGAGCGTACATTACAAATTAATGAATTTGCTCATTTGTTTTGGGTGTTGCATCCTCTGATTTCTGTGAAACAAACAATGCTATATCCGAAAGCAGCTTATCTTGAATTTTTGCTAAAACCATGACTGTACCGAACCAGAACATTACAAAACAAAAGGACCCTTTTCACAGTCTTTGATGAAACATTTCTGCCTTAAATTGCCTACGTGAATATAGCAAACATTTATATTTTCATTTTTTTAATGTATATTTCATGTACATGTATAACGTTATTCTTTGTGATACATTACCTAACTGATAAAACTTGTCACCGCTGCTGCGATGGGCAAGGGCAGATTATGACTAGCAAGGGCCACAGTGCCAATTTTCTTTTAAATATCGAAGAATTTAACAGATAGACTCCTAAAGCATCTACGCATGGGTTTGGTGAAACTTGGCAAAGAGTTCAGGCAGTTCTGGCTCGCAATGCCATATCTTTTGTAACTCATCTGAATTATGGTGTGTTCCATTCAGAAGTGGTCATCCCTATACCCTATTTCCTTCAAAGACTTTACCCTCCATTGTGAGAGCTTCGATGGTCTGAAAAGTGTGGGGCTCAAAAATAGTCATTTGGTCATTTTATGGAAAATTCTGTTCCCACCAGAAACCTGCTGTTGGCTAAGGAATGGCACCTTGTTGTACCAACACAAAGAGGCACCAACTACGTTGGTGGAATGACCTTCCCAACTCCATCCGTGAAGTTGACTCAATTTCTGTCTTCAAAAAATTGCTAAAAACACATCTTTTCCATGAGCACTTAACCAGTCACTTAAATAAAATAAAATAAATAAAAATTAAAATTCTTGTTGCACTGTAATCTGTCTTGGATTCTACTATTCTGATGCTAGTGAAACTTTGTAATACAGCACTTTTCGTACCACTGTCTCCTTACGATGATTCACTTATAATGTATTCCTCTTTTGTAAGTAGCTTTGGATAAAAGCATATGCCAAATGAATAAATAATTTTATACATTCAGACAAGGTTTTGTCAAACCAACATTATAGTTTGTCTTGACAAACTTTACATATCTAGTTTAATCAGTACTTTTGTCCCACACAAAATAAAAAATCAATATCTTCTTTTTTCCAACCACCTAAGGCAAGTTATTTTTTGTAATATAGGGCAAACATGCAGTTATAGCAATGAATGGTACAATAAACATTTTTGTTCGACAGCCCTTTTATACAGAGAATAAAGCTTAACCATATAAAGCCTAACATATGAAATAACAGTCAGAAACAGGAGACAGTAGACATCTCATACACATCGTGATGATGATGTTTAGAAAGTCATGTATCAAATATGATATGTGCAGCATTATAGAGTTAAAGAGCGGCTCAATTCTTTTTTTTTTTTTTTACTAGAAACAGGAAGGCAAAAGAGTCCTATAAGAGGGTTGGGGGCCCTCATAGTCATAGTGCCCTGTTGAGAGGCCTTGAATAAGCTGTGGGGCCCACATATTTAAGCATACATAAACATTTGTTTTCAGAGTTTATGGGCCACGAGCCCCCCCCCCCCCCTTGATTTATCATAGAGTTGTAAGCTTAGAATGACAAGTCAGTGACAATTGCTGACATTTCAGTTACTGATATCTCAGTGACAGTTAAACATACTAGGTTCCATTTCCCATATCTTCACTATGTAGAGACAAACTACTTGGAATGTTCAATCTGACGGCAGTAGAAATGGAAGTCTTGCCTTACAGTTGACAGAGTCAAATGCCTTTTTGTGGCATTGCAACTCTCAATATGGTGGCTGTAGGAATAGAATTCCTGCCATTCAGTAAAAGAGCCAATCCCCTCTTTGATATGATTAGATGCCTGGAAAATACAGATATGATTCTTTATAACACCAGTTATAATATTCTGGTAAAAGGGATTTGTTGGTGAAATTGTGAAGAAATAAGGCTCATTATAGTCATATACAGTATGTGTGCCCTACATTAAAAACATACTGGGATGAAGTAATTAAACAGATGAATTTAATATCTAATCGCACACTAGAAGTCCATCCGGAAAACCTTATTTTGGGTTAAAAAAACATAGATAAAACATTAAAAAACATCTGTCTTTAAAAACATAGAGCAGTATATCTTTAGAGTAATTAAAATAGCAGCTTTGAAACAGATCACTAAAACTTGGTTATGTAAACATAGATGGAAATTGCTTTAAAAATCATACTATAACATGAACAGATAGTTTTTTGAATATTTTCTCTATAATCTTTGAATTTAATTGGTTAAAGGTGCGATGCTTTCTTTGTTTTAAGTTTGATTAATTTGATATGAATGGGCAGATATGCTGTTTTGTTTTACCAACATGTATGTGCTTTAGGTGGACCAGAGTTTTTTTTTTAGGTAAAGGAGCACAATTATGATACCATTGTTGTCATTTTATTGCAGATGTTTTTATTATTATTAATAATCTTGACAAACAGTTTTGAGTATTTCATACTTTCCCCATTCAAGTGCCTCACTGCTAAATAAATGGGTGTCAATGTAGAGTAGTGCAGGATTTCTTGGCATTAAGAATTTGAGCAGCTGTGCTCTAAATCTAGAGCAATTCTTGGTGTCATTAAGGACCCCAGCAAGTGTTGACATCAAACTCATTGTCACATAGGCTTCAGAATGCCATCTGCAACTCATGCTGGGTGGTCTGTGTTGTCCTAACTAGCAATAGTAAAAAATTCTGCCACACCCTGCTACTAAAAACATTCCACATTTGGCTAAACAGATGTGACTATTTCATCAATGGCAATACAATGTAAGGCAGTTGTACAGAAACAATTATAACATTTCTGCACAATGATTTTCACATACACCATTTGCAAAAAAAAAAAAAAAAAGTACAATTGTAATCAGTGCGGTACTAAGATGCAATTTTTGGGGGAGGGCAACCTCTAAGCCATTAAGACCTTAAGGGTGGACAAGTGGTTGTCTCTTCATTGGACCATGAGAGGGCTGTCAGAAGTTTCTGGGTGGCACAAGGGAAATCTTTAGACCCTGCCATGATTGTATTCATGTTTTTTTTTTTTCACATGGTACCATGCCATGGGTTTGAGACATGGTACCATGGTAGATGCCATATTTTCTGGGCATGTACCATGATAACACTGTAATTCTTTGAAAATGGTACCAACTAAAATGGTAATACCATGGTATATTTTGAGGTGTCTTGGAGTCCCATGTAATGCGTATCAATAAAGTACTATTCTGTCCAATCCTAAATACCTCTGAGTGTGAACATCTTAATCATTGTACCATGGTAATATAAACGTATTACAATCTGATATCATCACTTTACCATGTTACTACCACAGTACTTTTGATGAGGGAAAAATGCACAATGTAAGTTAACAAAAGTATTTAGGAAAACAGACGTCACACAACAGATATATATATAAAAATATAGCAGTCTTTTCTGTTAAAGCAACAAAAGAGAAAACCAAATCTGTGATCCTTCAAGCTCAGTTCTATTTGTGTTCCACAGAATTTGATTCCACAGAAAGCTCACTTCCTCTGCATGTCCCAAAGTAATACACCCACTCTTAGCATTCTGTAGTTTTAAAGGTGCATGGCCACCATGATGGCTCACTGAGCACTCACAACATGAAGCACCCATCCCTCATTTTAGATACACCCTTGTATCTTGTAAGCAGGGATATCGTGCTTGATACTGTGCGTGACTGGCCATATATTTTAATTGTCTGAACTGGGCATGCATCCTACAGCTCTTAAAAATGTTAATAAAACTAAGAGCTGACTTATGCAGACCGAAAGCTGACATGTTTATTGATACAATAACTGTTAGGAAGAATGTTGCTCCTTCTACTAATTTCACATAAACACGACCTGTTTCTTCTAACATGTACTCATTTGTATAGTTTTGTATTTGTGTGATTTCTACAAATGAGAAAGAGGTGTTTTAGATCAAGATGAAATTTTATGATGTGATAGTTTGTCCAAATAGTGGCATACTGTCTCACCATGTACTTATAAGTCTGTACTGTACCATTTCCAGCTAAGAACATACATTTAGTGTGCAGTAAAAGTATATAAATCGGTATGCTGCCACTTTAAGAATCTCTTCAACTGTTAAAATGTGGTTGAGCAGTGTGTTTCCCTGGAATTTACTAGGAACACAGAGGTTGTGTTGTGACTACCACATGAGATCAAGCTGATGTTCTCCAGACCTGGAGCAGGGATGTACTGATCTTTGCGGTGAATGAGGTCACCAAAGGCAATTTGGGAGTTAGGCTATCACTAACATTTGTATTTCCATGTTAGTCAAAAGCTAGCTCTGGTTAGAGTAAGTTAGAGTAAGAAAGAAACTTCACATTAAAGGGATAGTTCACCCAAAAATGAAAATTGTCATCATTTACTCACCCTCATAACATCCCAGATATGTATGACTTTCTTTCTTCAGCAGAACACAAACAAAGATTTTTAGAAAAATATAGGTCCATACAATGCAAGTGAATGGTGATCAGACATTTGTAGCACCAAAAATCACAAAAAGGAAACATAAAAGTATTCCATGAGACTCCAGTGGTTAAATCCATATTTTTCAGAAGGAATATAATAGGTGTGGGTGAGAATCAGAACAACATTTAAGTCCTTTTTACACTAAATATCCTCTTTAACTTTTACTTTCAGATGTAAAAGTAAAACAAACAGGCACCACATGTGACTTTCAGATGTAAGTGAAAGTGAAGGTGGAGATTTAGAGTAAAAAAAAGACCTAAATATTGTTCTGTTTCTCACCCACACCTATTATGTTGCTTCAAAGGATATTGATTTAACCATTGGAGTCATATGGAATACTTCTGTGTTTCCTTTATGTAATTTTTGGAGCTGCAAATGTCAGATCACTATTCACTTGCATTGAATGGACCTACAGAGCTGAGACATTCTTTTAAAAATATTTTTGTTCTACTGAAGAAAGAAAGTCATACACATCTGGGACAACATGAGTGTGAGTAAATGATGAGAGAATTTTCATTTTTGGGTGAACTATCCCTGGATGCAAACATCCAGGTTTAAGTTTCTGTATATGGGGAAATACAATTTAAATGTCACACACTACAATAAGAATAGTTGACCAAAAATGCATTATGAAATGCATTATGAATTGTTTGCACATGCTACCTCACATAAGCCTCTTTTTAAAAAAAGAAACTCAACAAACTACTCTTTAAATTTATCCTGACCACTTTAAAACTTCAAACATTATAAACAAACACTTGCATACCACCTTACATAATGCCAAAATGGAAAGACAGAACAGGAATGAGATTAGCTCATTTTTATTAGCACAGTCACCATGTACAGCTGGCTTTAACAGATGCTATGTATTAGAGATTGGAGAGTGTGACTTGAAGAAGTTGAAGAGCTCTATCAGACCTCAGAGACAATAATCTGGACAAGAAGCATAGTCTGTTGAATGACAGTCATTAGCATTTGAAGCCTGTAGCTTTACTGTATTCTTAATCTACTCCAAAATAGGCAATCTACCAAGACATTCACCTATGATGCCTCTTAAAATTATTACTGAAATCATTTCATAATTTGTATTGGTGTGTGATCTTTCGGTCATCAAACAGTCACATATGGAATCTCCAACAGCGAACACAAACAGAGTTCTAGTAGAGTATGAGTACGTGGAACACACCCAGCTCCCTTAGTGCATGTTTCTCATCCACTGATATAACAGTAATGACATGGCCGGAACAGAACCATTGTTATTCTGTGGAAAATGACACAACAGGCACTAAATGTGCTCTCCAGATTTCTGAATCACACTTAATTCATTCCGTGGTGTTCTGACATGTCTGCTCTGATGTAATGAGACCATCTCAGGCAAAGACTTTCAAAATCCCCCATGCTCTCCTAAATGGATGTACAGAAATAAGCTTAGCCAGACAAATCTTGACAGCTCTGATATAAACCTGAGACCTAACGTCTCCTTCTTCTTCCACAATCCCAGGGCACATGAGAAATGCCCATAAAATACTTAAGGTTGTTTTAAAGGAAGTACCTCATTAAGTCTTTCAAGCACTGAGCTTGATTTTGTTTTGTTTTTTCTCTATATGAAACTGGGCTAAGCCAGAAAGATACACAAAACTCCAACCTCAAAAAGCACTCTTTTCATTAAAACTTCCCAGAGGAATTGTTTGTTGTTGTTGTTGTTGTTGTTGTTGTTTTGTTTTTTTTTTGCTCTTTTATAGCTCAGGAATCTTCAGTTGTGTTTGATCTAAGTATCAACTTTGTCTAAGAAGATTCCCCTAAAATGCATCAAGAGAAATAACAAGACACAAAAGAGATTTTCATTAACATAAAGACAATAAAGCAATAAAAATAATATGGATAGTACAGCTCAGATAATTTGGTCTTGGAAATATTTGAGTTCATATTGAAATCTTTGACTTTTGTTTGCAGACTTTGGAATCTTTGCAAATCGGAGCATAATTTGAGACATTGTTTAGATTGCTTCTGAAACTCTAGAGGAGATACATGTACTGTAAGTTTACTGAGGTCTTTATGTCAGGATACAAATCTGAGAAGCCAAAGACTTACGCAAAAGTCTAAATTTTCTCTCCATTTAATCTAATTTCTATATATTGCAAACAATGGAGATATTAAAGAGATCTCATTTGTCACCCCTCTTTCCTAAGAGCTTGCAAGTGGTGTTAATCAGAAAACTTTAAAACCTTTGGTCAAGCATTCTTTCTGTTTTTTTTTTTTTTTTTTTTTTTTTATATCCCATGTCTCATGACACTAAAAAATATGTCATTAATTTGCCTATTTATTTATGGGAATCAAAAGGCATGTCTACTTTCATTCTGAGTTTCTGAATTCTGAAAATTGCTGGACTTTATCCTCAGGTGAATCCCCAAGAGGAATGCAGATGCGTGTGCCATTATACGTTTCAGTGCTGGTATTTGTTGTGGGCAATGTGAGAGCACGATCTCTGCCGGGCGATCTCCGGATGTCGTAGCACTTTCGGGGGTATTGATCTATTTCTCTTGGGCCCCCCTCGGTGCCTGGGCCCCTGAAAGCTGTCCCCCTTTCCGCCCTTAAGGGCGACCCTGGTCCTCAATCCCCCCCACCCATATTAATGCTTAAATCACAAACCTATTGAACAATGAGACAGTATCTATCTTGCTAACAAAGACCCCCTCTTGTTTTCCTTCACCCACAGGGATCTAAGCCGTGGCATTATCTTAATAGTGCAGATGATCATCTTAAGATCTCATATCTCTGACCTCTGGGTCTGGAGGGGATGAGGAGAAATGTAAATAAATAAACAGCTTAGAGAAAGTTGAAAGATCGTGGTGATTGATTGCAGACGACCTAAAAGAGCTTGTAATCACTCTAATAATCACTAATGTGGTGTCCAGAAGGGTGGAGTCCATATCCTTCCAAAATGTCAGGCCTTGACGTCTGCAGCCGGCTTGGCTGGATGGCAGCCTAGAGCTCAATGCTTCAGGGTCATAGAGAGCATAGATGGCTGACAGCTGCAGCTATATTCCCTCCCTACAGAAGGCCAGAGCATCATACGTTCTTTTACAACCACCCACCACCAGTCCTGAGCCTGGGTTGTCGACAGACTTGCACTATCAAATTCCACCTGAGTTTAGGATTACTTGTGGAGCCTAGATGTGTCAAATTGCTTCAGGGTGTAGATGTGGAATCCACTTAGTATTTAACATGGACTTAAGGCCAAATATCCAGACCCTAGCAAAAAACAAACAAACAAACAAACAAAAAACCCCCAGCTAAAACAGCTTTAGATGGTTGCCTAGTTTTAGCTGGTCTCTGTGCCTGTTCAGCCTGGGATGTTGGCTGGTTTTAGAGGGATTTTGGGCACTTGTCAGATGGTCAGGCTGGGTAACCAGCTAGCCTCCCAGCGAAACCAACTGAGCACCAGCTTGGCCTGGCTGGGAGACCAGCTTATGTAAACCAGCTAAGACAAGCCAACCATTTTAGACTGGTTTAAGATTAAGACTGAGGAATGAGGATGGGCAGAGGGAACCTTTGTGCTATGAGTATGCAACATGTTGTACCCTTCGCTATGTCATTTGGCCCATTTCTGAACAAGGTTTTCCATTTTCTCACATGTTTTGATAGTATTTTTAGTCTCTCTACCATTTAATTGGTTAACTAAAAAGATCTTCCAGTGGAAGTTCCCCTCATGCCCAACTGGTGCAATCACAACATTATTTCTCAAAAAGCTGAAGAACTTTCTTTATGGCCTATCTGAGAAGCTAGAAATCCAGAGACCACTCAATCCACCCCAACTATGGGAGAACTATTTCCATTTGCGAGTGTGCCGATCCTGAGAATTTGCTTAGCAATGAGCCCATGGCCCAGTTGTTTTCTGACAAAACAAAAAGAGGGTGAAGGAATTAATCAAATTAGTGTCAGGCATGGAATGCTCCCCTTGCCAGACAGGATGCAGGTATCTCAGCTAGGAACTATACACTGATGCACCAGACTCTTTTGGTCCCAATCTGGGCCAAATAGACCTACAAATAGATTCTTTCAAAATATAGCCTCATGTACTGTGCAAAACCCTTTCAGAATCACCTGTAGAAGGACATATTAATACAAATCTTAAGTTTAATAAATTGTATGGATAATAAATGTTACAAATGTTTTGTGTAGTGAGGCTAACATTCAGCTTTATATCTTTTGTGCTCCACTAAAGATAGGGGTTGGAAATAAGATGATGGTAAGTATACTAAAGAATCTTCATTTCTGGGTGAACTATCCTTTTACAGAGAAAGATTTCTTCTTGTTACCCCCCTCCAATTGCCAGCTGCCTCATTCTTTTGGAGCTCACTATCAACACCAACAGCATTGTGTGGTTGTAGATGACAGTGGACCATTTCCAAGCTCTTGTTCTTTGACATCATTGTGCAGATTGATTCAGACAATGTAATTGGATATCTAAGTGTTTGATCCAATGCCATGTTCAGCTCATACAATGCCTGCAGAAAAGGCCACAACAGAAAGAGGAGGGGATGAGAAACCTCTTCTCTTTCTGCTTCTCTTACTTCTGTTCACACAAAAGAAGAACTGGGGCTGGGTTTTGCCCCCTCTCTCTAACTGTAAAAAATCCCCGTGGCTCTGTTAAACTGTGGTTAAAGAGGAAAGACTGCCATGAGAAAGTCCTCGTGCTCTTGATGGCAAGAAAGGGAAACAATCTTATGTTTTCAATTAGGGAAAATTAGGGAGAATTGCCCCAACATTGTGCTGCTTGCTGAACATTAATTACCCCGGCAATTACCCCACCGGTTAAAGGGGCTCAGCTAAGCCACGTTAACTGTGTTTATTCCTCAGGCTAAATGGCAAAAACCACCACAGAAGTGTAAACTTTTCCATAAAATCACATGCTTAAAACAAGTATTAAACAAACACAACAATAATTTAACTCAATCTTTGTACTTAACACACTGAAAATGATTTAAAGTAGTGAAAATTATTCCTCAACAAATATATTCCAATGTGCTGGAAGTTTAGCTTTACAATGAACACCTACATTTTATCCCAAAAGTTTGAGTCAAAGTTTCTGTCAAATTGAAACTTAACCATCACTTGTTAAGTTGTTATTGGACTAATATGATGATACAAGCAGCAGACTGGTCCAAAATGGTGTCTTGAAGTTTCTGCTTGTTACAGATTTTGTATAACCACAGGCTAATTACACACTAATGTTTGGACTCAGGTCTTTGGATGCTCCTGTTACCAAAACGCCTGTGTCAAAATTAGCTCCAGTGGCTGGAAGCTGTATGCCAGCTGTGAGACATGCAATAACTAAAACTGCATCAGAATGCCAGGGGAACTATAGAATAACCCACTCAGCAGAAGAGTAACAACAAAGAATGCTAATATGATCCCAGATTGTTTTGTTTTACCCTACTGAAGAAAAACAACAGCTAAAACCTAAGCTGGTTAGCTGGTCTTAGCTGGACAGGCTGTTTGTTTGGCTGATTTGAGTTCCATAGTCAACTAGCTTCACCAGGATTTTGTTTTTTGTTTTTTTGCTGGTGAACAACATGAGGTCTACAAGTCTATCAGCTAGACCAGCACCAAACCAGCATAAACTAGTCTGAACCATAATGGAAATTCAAGCTTATCTAAACTTTCTCTTTCGATCAGGGCCTTGATCTATATATGTTTACAGTGTGTATAATTGTGTCCCTGTCCCTGATGCATAGTAGAGTGTTGTAGTCCAACAAATTTAACTTGGCAGACTTCCTGTTTGTTCAAATTATCTTTTCCAGTGAAAGGCATAATCACAGAATGATCTAATCCTTGCTCCTCCTTCCTTTTAATATCAATCAGTATCCTGCTCTAAAAAGTCCAATGAAGCCAAGCACACAAAAATTCTGTACAGTCTCCCCACCCTTGGGTACATGACGTTAACAGGGCCTCATCACCATATCCTGGGATGCCAGGATGCTGAAGGGCATGAGAAACTGGCAGTTGCAATTTTCAGCCCACATTTTTGTTAGCCACAGACTGCATTGTAGGCGAAGAAGAATGTTTTAGAACCAAGGTACACAGATATGAGGGACCACAACTGCATGACTTCACTCCTTCCCCCTTTATTCTTATCAAAGACAAACCTTCACTTCAGAATAACGGCATGCATAAGAATGCAAGATGCACTGGCATGCAAGAACATCCTCTTCCATTGTCCCATGACTGTATGTCTTTGTATGGCTAAACCCATGTAAAAGCTTGCATCTGCTGTGCACTAAATAGCTTTGCTGTGCTGGCCAATGCTATAAAAAATACCAGTCATACATTACATGTGTGATAATACTGGGCAACGGTCATATAAGTTAGCTAGTATGGTAATTCCTATTTGTTGGTTCAAATCAGGGTAGAGTAATTGGCCTCAGCTGCAACAAATTTCTTAAGTTAAGAAAACCCTTTGTACTAAATATATGGGTATTATAATGAACTGTAAGGATTTTCTTAACTTAAATGTATTGAAACCAACAAAAATGTGTTGGTCCACCAAGCATAAATCAGCCTAGACCAGCATAGGAATTGCATGATGGTTAACCTGGTCTTTTTAGCTGGGAACCTAAATTTCTTACCATAACATGCCACAATAGCACTTTTTGCATTGGGAAAAGACCTGCTGCAGGGACACTATAGGTCTGCCAAGGAGTTAAAGATGCATGAAGGTGTTTTCTCACTTGCCACTGTGCTGTAATTCAGAAGCGGCCAAACTCAATAATATTCCATGATGCCTGGGCAGTACCAACCGTCATTTTGGCGGCTGTCCACTTAAATGCCACATAGCTACTAGGGTTTATTATGGCTAAACTCACAACATGGGGAAGGGTGGTAACTGAAATTCAGTGTGCCATTTGGTTGGCTAATGTAACTACGGGGAGAATGTTAGTTCAGCTAAACACATTTGGCAACAGGCTGTGTCAGCAAGCTCTTCCTCCTTCCCCATTCTTCCAACAGAACAGGGAGGTAACACCTCTATAAGATCAATATTTGCATTGGCAGGTCTTTGTCACATTTGAACCTAGGCTGGCCAGTTTGAATACAATAATTTTACCATCTGATCAGGCTTTGAGTCTTTAATTGGAAAACATTTTAAAATACCATGTAATTCTACCCTTCTCAGTCACTTAGTTTCATTTAAGTTAATTTAGCTGCAACAGTAGCTTGTGGTTTGTCTGTCTAAAGAGTTGACCATCACCATGACTTAGGTCATGCACTTGTATCTCATTACATTTTTGGAATTTGATGTACCATCTAGACATACCAAACACACATGATCCTGTTTAGCAGAGGTAAAAAATGATCAAGTCAGATCAGAACTGCCAGCATAAGTAAGTTATATAAAGCACATTGTTTTCGAGGCAGTAGACATTATAGAGAACCTCAAAGATTCCCTAAACAAAAAGCTATTTAACTTGTTTTATTGGATGCTGAACTAAAGCCATGACTGTTTTAATGCCAATATCAGATGTTCAATGGCTGCACATATGAATTTCTGATCAAATTAACTTGCTGTATCTTGGAGATCCTGGGACATTAAGCACAGCATATTTCCATGGTATTCTGAAAAGTACTTCTATGTTCATACCGGCCAATGGTGAAGTCTCACATTGGTGCCAATTGCACTAAAGTGTCAACCATTTAACAGACTGGTGGGAATGGTAATGTAGAGTGCTTTGTGGTCTGTAACTGGGGAGGGGCATAGGTGGTGTTTTAACAATGCTTTGCAAACCAAAGTCTGAGATATCAATGAAAGTTCAGCTGTTGCAGCGTATTAAATTGGTTTACTGTATTGCATTACTATACATTATAACCTTTTAATAGAACATTTGAGGATAACTCCAGAAATGTATGGCTAATTAAACTGCATATAACACAAGCTTTATCAAACTAAGCAGGTTTTATTCAACTAACAAGGGAGGCGGGCTGCCTAATTCAATTTATCTTTTAGCTCAAAACATTATTGTGTGCTGTGCGAGTGCTTGTTTAGTGTGGATGTGTTTCTTAGCTTGAACTTTTCTTTGCATAAAAACCTTTAAATTTGTCTTTGCTTTTCCTATTTTTTCTGCTGTTGTATTTCCATAAACTCAACAGTGCCAGAATCCTTCTAAAAGTCTACCCAGCTCAACCACCAAGCTCCTGAGAACTTGTTCCATTGGACTAAACTTATAACCCTACATGCTGTGTTCAAACCACACTTCATACCGTTATACCTACTCTACCGCCCTTCTCTCACCTCTAGGGAAAAGGCGCGTACAGCTCTCCCCAACCATTGCAGATATGCCCATCCCACATGCACGTCACTTACAGCTTTTTTTTTTTTTTACTCCTTTTTGAAATAACAGACTTGCGGTAACCTCCCTGGATGGAGAGCAGTTTACGCACAACTGTCTCCATTCTAGTGGCTGATAATGTAAACATCCATTTGCTTTCAAATGAACATGAACTAAACACTGCGGTGTACATTTCAGCTTGCAATATATTAATGCGTAAGCCTGTCTTTCAAATTACATTTACGCTAGATAGAGACTCAGAAATCCACTCGAATTGAAGAGGACAGAATAAAGTAGACGTTAAAGATGCTCGACTGACCCCACAGACAGTTTCCAGGATTTCCAACCGCTTCAAAACCCAAATACATGCACACATGTGCATAAACTCCAATGCTTCAAACCCCTGGCCAGCTCCACCCAGACGGGGGGCAGGATATAGCCCATAAATACGATCAACGGCAAGTTTCCACTCTACGCCAGACCCCTTTGTTTTACTTTCCCGCTAACTTTTAACAAGTTTCCTCTGAGTAAACACTACAAGCTGAGGGCTGTCATATCATTCAAGCAGGGACTGTTTTAGAGTAAAATTGATGTTACCATTAAAACCAATTACAAACCAAAACTTGCTCAAAAACACATTTAAATTTATATTATATAAATTATATAATAAATGATTCAATATATGTTGCATCCACTTATTGAATACTAATTTCTACAAAATTAGAGGAAAAAGCATAGTCCTAAATCCTTACAAGAATTATACAGCATAAAAAGTGTGTGAATGATTACATAAGATTTACAGCTTATTAAACAATGTCAGAACTTACTGTGTAGCAAAAGAATGGCGAACACCAAAACCAGAGCCATCCTTTTCCAGAGCTCATTCATTCTCTCCGTGGGCACAACCATTCTCCTTTTTGAGCACGCTGAAAGTGTGTGGGAGTGTGTGTGCAAGCGCTGGGGCTGGGCTGAGAGAGTTTAGGGGTTTCCTGTGCCTGAGACAGAAATGAGTGGGTCACAGAATAAAGCATGGCTTGTGCTCCAGGGGTTTTATATGGCTGCTCTCCACTCCCCCCACACCCCCCCTCCTGTATGCTTCAAAAGTACAAATGTTACTTACCACCAATCTCACTTCCAAATAGAAATTCAGAGAGCATAAAGGACTTGTCAACATTGTCTCATGACTTTTATTCCTATAGAGACCTACCTACCAATCAACAAACAGAATTTCAAATTGATACAAAAAAGGAATACAGTTTTAGCTAGTCTATATAACACTTTATTTTAAGATAGGAAATGTTTGTGAACAAATTTGGTTACTCATTCCATATTTACAGTATTTATGCAATACAAATGGCTGATGTACTGCATGATGTAGGGCTAGGCGATAGGATGATGTAATTGGATATAGACAATATATGACAAATATCCCGATGCTGACTGGGGCACTCTTTGACAGATGATGATTGACAATACCAGAAAATTACAAAACAATGGAGCTGGGAAGTCGCTAAATATATTAAATTTTGTGTTTCAATAAATAAATGTAATTTTTAAATCAAAATCAATAAAGCAAAAATATTTACCGATCTCTTTGTCAGGGGATTGATGATGTAATCGGATATCGCAATATTTTTTTAATAAAAATATTGTGAACATTTCTTGCATATCGCCCAGCCCTAGTTTGATGGTTACCTGTAATACACTTCCCTCACCTTGTGCCAACCCCTGATGTTTCATGTTGTACATTTTTGAACAAACCAACTTGTACGATTTCTAATGATTTTGCCATCTTGTACTATTATAACGTTCCCCTGAAAATGCATCTTGAGGTGCCAGGTTTAAATGTTTCTATAGAAAAGAGCAGCATGAGCATTCTTTAAAATATCTCCTTTTGTGTTCCACAGAAAACAATAATGTTAAAGGTTTGGAATTACACAAGGGCTAAATGATGACAGAAATCTCATTATTGGGTGAACTATTCCTTAAAAGTTGTCTGAATTAACCACTTCCATTTTTGCCTTTTAATTGTGCCAGATGTGATATATGAAGTCCTGTCTCTACATATGCATCTGCTAAACAGAAAAACTTCTCCGCAGACTGTGTTCATAGCTGATCGCTTTGTAAAAGCACATGGCGTCACACACTTGCCTGCACTGGATTTGTGTGTCCCTGGACTAATGTGTAATACAGTGAGTCATCTTTACCCCTTAAAGGGATAGTTCACCCAAAAATTTGAAAGACAACTTTTTGTCAATATTTACTCACCCTCATGTTGTTCCAAGCCTGTTTGACATTGGAACACAAAAGGAGATGTTAAGCAAAATGTTAGCATCTTTTTTTTCCCATACAATAAAAGTGAATGGTTCCCTTTAGTGTTCCGTAGAGAATAGAAAGTCAAATGGGTTTGGAACAATATGAGAGTGAGTAGATGATGAACTATCCCTTTAATCCTCCAAAAATACCAATACACACATGGAATAGAGGGATGGTATGATATAGACAAGCCGGCACGCAGATATATCACTGCATATAAACACATGCACACCCTTACACAGACACTCATGCAATCCCAGTTCCTCTTGACAAACTTTCATTTCTCCTCGGTGTGACTGGGCGGGAATCGTTCACATGTATCTGTGTCTTGGCCCTGTGCCGACGAACATCTGGAAACAGTGTAGTGTGAGCGGCTTTGTGTGTTCTTGGGGACTGCTAGCAAAATTACTTGTCAAACATTTCAACCAGATGGGGGAAAGCAGAGAACATGTGTTCCCATCCCAAAAGACTGATTTTAGTTTCCCTCCCTTTTGGAGGTGCGGTGTGTGTGAACCCCTCACTGTAGCCCCTTTCTGACCTCACAGTGAAGAAACATACGGGTGTTTCATTAACTACAGGCTCTCTCTATGTCCAGAGGTGGGTAGTAATGTGCTAGGTGGGTAGTAATGTGCTACATTTAATCTGTTACATTTACTTGAGTAACTGTTTGGAAAAAAACATATTTTAGAGTAGGTTTAAATGTGGGTACATTTTACTCTCACTCAAGTAAATTTCTAATGAAAAAAATTACTTTTACTTCTTTACAATGGGCGGCGTTCCTGTCATTACATTACTGGGTTTAATTTTAGTTAATGTGTAATTTATTGAGAGATTATTGAATGGGACTTTTATGACAGTGGAAGTTCACACAGCTGCGCACTGTCACAGAGTGTCACTCAAGTCGAGTCCATCACTGCTGCAGCACCATGCTCTTCTAACAAAGTGACAAAAACACTTTCTTCGCTCCTCGCAGTGAAAAAAGAATAGTTTTGTCATGCAATGCCTTCATTTAACACCAAGACAAGTGGATATTTCAAGATTAAAATCTCAACTTCAATTTAAGGATCATGTTGAAGTAAGTTGTGGCTCTCATGATAACACAGGCTTTTCTGTGTAATGTGATGGTCATTTTCAGCATGATTCTGTAACTGGGCTCTTATGACATCAGATTTTAAGTGTACATTTTTAAATCAGTGCAGCAATATATCAATGCGCTTTGTCCCGCGTCCCGCATGTCATGAGCGGTATATACGCATTTACTAGAAACTATCGCAGCTAATTCGGGCGGATTAACTGTATAAATCCATGTAAACATCCAAGTTAAGTGTAAATGCCTTTTGCTCTGCCGTTCGTGTGATTAACAGCTGGAGCGCGAACAGACAGCATTTCCACACGTGAACAGCGAGGGGTGCGAGGCGTGTGAGAGATGTGCGGGCACGAGGCGATCGTATGGCGAAGAGAGTGGCTGTGTCTGAAATCATTCACTCATTCACTCTTTCCCATATAGTGAATGGCAGTTAGTGCACTATATCTCAGCAGTTAGTGAACGAAATGAGTGAGTGAATTCGGACGCTGACGTATACACCGAGCGTCGGAGCTCTGGGGCTGTCGCAGAAACAACGTCACATATGAACTTTTAAAATATTTGGACCTTACTTGTTATTCTTATTAAATAATATATTAATATAATGAATTTTCATTCTGTTTGTCATTTTTAATATATATGTTAATATAAAGAGTAAACACATTTTATCAAATGTACTTTATTGTATTTATTTTTTATACTTTAGTATCTTTAAACTCCAATTCAAGCTGGGTAGCATTTCTCATCCGACCATAAACAGCACCAAAGTTATTATAAAATACATGTTATAACTGAATATTTAAATCATCCACAGAATTATCATTTCCACTGTGTGCAGTCTCCTAAGTTAAAATAATATCAACTCAGTGAATTATTTAGTAAATAAAGAATTCTTCATCTTAATGGCAAAATTATGTATAAATATAAATAAAGAGTACATTTTAAAATGTATCTGTATGTTTTGCCTCTCTATGTTATTATGTTATTTTAATCAAGTAATAATTTGTCAAAAGGTTATTTAATACATTCAGCATGAAATAAAACTTTGCAGGAGTGAAGGAAACAGTAAACTCCCAGCTCGTACGTCTTTCCCGCGGTGGATTATGGGCAATTAACCGTTGTCGAGTGTACATCAAATGTACACTCGATATTAGAGTGCATTGTGGGTTAGAATGAGTGAACAAAAGTATGGAACGAGTGGCTCACTCAGAATTCAGACACTTCTGCAAAATGGCGGACACCCGAAATAGTGCAATATATAGTGGATAGGGGGCAATTTCAGACACAGCGAGTGTTCTGTGACCAGGGTTGGTGCCCTACGCAGTACTGCTGTACAGAACTAATGGTCTAAATACTTACGACACTGAAAACTGTAACTACACTGAAATAAGAATCCACGCAGGACTTTAAAAGCTATGAAATAACAAAAGTAGGTATTAATAAAGCATGATCTTGCTATGATTTATATTTCAGCATTATATATAGTGTCCCTGTGGGACATTTTCACGTTTTCACTGTAATAATTACAAGAAAGGTTTCCAAACCTCTCTTCTTATAGACAAATTTATCCAGATCTGACAAAATCCCTTAAAGGGATATTTCACCCAAAAATGAAAATTCTCTCATCAATTACTGATAAATGATGAGAGAATTTTCATTTTTGGGTGAACGATCCCTTTAAAGTTATAGCTCAGCCATAATTTAAAATTCGGACATCATTTCCAAACTCTCATGTTGTTACAAACCCGTGTGACCTGTATTCTGTGGAACACAAAAGATGTTAGACAGAATGTTAGAGACTGACATTCTCGGTCACCATTCACTTTCAAAATATGGAGAAAAAAACACATTAGTGACTCAGGCAAACATTATGTCTAATATCTCCTTATTGTGTTGCATGGAAGAAAGAAAGTCATACGGGTTTGGAACAACATGATGGTGAATGATGACAGAATTTCCATTAATAATAATAATAATAATAATGGGGCCTGAGTAGTTCGCGAGTTCGAATCCCAGGGCGTGCTGAGTGACTCCAGCCAGGTCTTCTAAACAACCTAATTGGCCTGGTATTGGGAAGGGTAGAGTCACATGTGGTAACCTCCCCGTGGTTACTATAATGTGGTTCTCGCTCTAGGTGGGGCGCGTGGTGAGTTGTGCGTGGATGCCGCGGTGGATGGCGTGAAGCCTCCACACGTGCTATATCTCCGTGGCAACACGCACAACAAGCCACGTGATAAGATGTGTGGATTGACAGTCTCAGACGCAGAGGCAACTGAGATTCATCTCCGCCACCCGGATTGAGGCAAGTCACTACGCCACCACAAGGACTTAGATCGCATTGGGAATTGGGCATTCCAAATTGGGAGGAAAAGGGGAGAAAATAATTAAAATAATAATAATAATAATAATAATAATAATTCTGTAATACATGTTAAATGTGTATTATGTAATGGAATATAGGGGAGTTAACACCCATTATGTCATCTGTGAAAGTAACGAGTTACTCACTACTTGAGTACTCTTTTAATTGGATACTATCTTACTTTTACTCAAGTAATTATTAATGTTAGTACTTTTACTTGTACTTGAGTAATTTGTTTTAAGTAATTGTACTTTTACTTGAGTACAATTTTTGACTACCCACCTCTATGTCCACAGGGTTGATTATATTAACAGATTTCTGATGGTTTTTAACTTTTTCTTTTTGTTATTACCATTCTTTCATCATTTATTTTTGCTTCTTTTTAAAATGCTTTTTATGTATAGATTAGGTTTTTCCTTGTCTCAGGCCAAGACTTTTCTCCCAAACAGGTGAGGTTTTTAAGCTGAATGCTCTCCCAAGTTCTAAATCAACAAAACCTACATGCCCAAAACCTTAAACCTGAACCTAACTAAAAGTCTCAAAAAAGCTAAGTGACATGAAAAACGCAATTGCTAATGCAGTTGTGTCATTTCGTGGAGCTTCTATGACTCTTTCAATTCACGTGTCGACTCGTGTGATCTGCAGGACTCGTTCCATGGTGCTTTGCATTGCAAGTGCAACACTCTATCAGTTGACCATGTCTATTAACTTGATCAAGTTCCAACAAGCTTGTTAATGTAGTTGGTTATGCAATGCAAACTTTAAAATGTATGGCCTTACAAGTTATGGGCTATATTTAAAGTGTTTTTATGTCATAAGACAGCATTGTGTGATGAACAGGGTGAAAAGTAGGTGTTTATAAACTGATAATCTGCCATTTTACTTGTGTGTGAAAGGGAATAAAAGTCATTGTTGTTGTAGCGCTTCTAGTGTTCATCTCACTGCCGCTATATGTAAAATGAGCCATGTAAAAATAATTTAGCAAAAATGTAGGTACCATGACGTGATTCTATGAGACCAGGTTAATATTTAAACAAGTTATAAAAAAAAGACCAAAAAAATAAAATAAATGTAAAAAACAAACAAAAAGGTAAATATCACTTGTAAACAGAATATTGTTTTTGCATCATTACCAATCACGCTGTAATAAATTATGCAAAAACTGTGAATATATTATTTAATTGTGCATATTTAGGCTCCACATAATACTTGTAAAATGCAAGGTATGAACTGAACTTCATCAAAACAAGGTTGTTTGCCACTGTATTCCAAAAAATTAAAAATGGTAGTGGAATCATTTCCAAAATACGATGGCGTTTTAGTGCCTCGTAAAAAAATTAATACATTAAAAAACGGAAGATTTCGAGAATAAAGTGTAATATTTTGAAAATAAAGTCAAAATTACGAGAATAAAGTTGTAGCATTATGAGAATAAAATTGTAATATTTTGAGAATAGTTAGGAAAGCAACAGGGTGAGATTATTCTCAAAACATTATGACTTTATTCTCATAATACAATGAATTTATTCTTGAAATATTACAACTTTATTCTCGAAATCATAGATTTGTTTTAACGCGGCACTAAAACGCAGTCGTACCAAAATGACAAAATCACAAATGACAAAAAAATTATAATAATAAAAAAATATATATATATATATATATATATATATATATATATATTATTTTTTATTATTTTTGAATAAAACTAAATACTCTAGTGAGTTTGAAAAGTGTTTAAGGAGTTTAATCTACCAGGCCAAAAGTGCTCATAGTTGAAGAAACACCATTACTTCACACACAATGAAACATATACAATCTCTCTCAGAGTGCACACCCACAAACTCTACAGTTCATTGCATTCTCTCTCTTTTTGGAGGAGCGGGTATAAAATGATTGATAGACCTCTCTTGATGTGAGCACACAACATCCACCTGGGCTCTCCGGTTTCTGGACAGCAGTAGTGGGTTGAGGGTGGGTGGAGAAAGAAAACTAACAGTACAGTGTGAGGAGAGTCTGACAGCACAGCCAAAACTCCACATATTAAACACATGTCCACTGAGCTATTCTGCAGTGTGCAAAGAACATACAGAGAACTGCTGTTACAAATGGTCAATAAGTCTCTTGGATTTAACATCTATGATCTAAATGAGAGGAACAAACTTGTAAATAATTTCCTGGGGCTGTGGTTTTGTAATGCAGTTGTTGGATGGCTCCCCTATAGACTTCCATTGAAAGAGCATAACTGTCATATGGTTATATTGTTATGCCTTTTGGTCATTTTATCTACTCAAGCAATCGACAGATAAATCAACTGAATACTTAGAGATGGAGGGTTTGGCAGTGGTGTATTTTAATTTACATTTTTTAATTTGTCTGTTGTATCTCGCAGGTTTTTTTTTCAGTGTCTTGCGGCATGAGCGTTGTGTTTTTAAGACAGCATGTCAAGTTATAAATAGTTCAACTCTTTAAAAAAAAAAAAAAGAAAAAAAGACAACGAGGCTCCTGCATTCTGTTCTATTCAGTTGCACTTTGTCTAAATGTTTTATATAAGGAAGAAAGTGTCCTGTGTGAATGTCCTTAATACTCTACAAATAGATTCTTGCTGCCCCGGAATGAATGAGGCAACATAAAGCATTGACACAAATGGATGTGACAAATCGGACCGCAAGGTACTGCCAAAAAAAATGGCTTAACCAATCACAAAATGAAAAATTATGTTTTTGTACATTTATGTATGGTTATTACTGGATTTTAATCAGTCTGAAATGTTTTGAAAAATGTGAAGTCACGCAATTACTGTGTTTTCATGACAGATTCTTGCTGTCACTTCCGAGTACTCTAGTACATGAACTTGTGCTCGTCCCAAACCGAAGCACAAGTTTAAATTATTTTCTGTGGTTATCAACAACATGGCATAGACACTGCATATAGAGCTTAACCTGGAACATTCCTTTAAGAAACTTGCTGGAGAGATAAAAATGACAAATTTCCTGTTTGTGATGTTTTCTGTTTCCTGTCTGTTAAAAGGTTCTTTATACGATGAATAAGGAGGAAGCGGGAGCTGTTTCCACAGTCCACGTGAGTCAGAGTTTATTAACAAAATAATAGAAATTGCTTTTCAGCTTCACACTCAAAACCAAAAGTCTGCTTTGCAGCATAAAAGGTAAGACAGGTCAGCTTTTCAGCACAACACTCTATGAAACCCCGTCTTTGGTGTGCAACTCTCTCTGCTCTCTCTGTGGACTGGGTCATCTTTTATCTCCCCCATATCTCACTGCGGACACAGAAACGGTAATTAGTAGCAATTCATCTCAGGTGGAACTCCTTACCGCTTTCTCTCTCTCCAGACGGGCGCTTGACCACGCCCTCACCTCCACACTGTCATTTCCTGTTTGTGGAATGTGCCGTAGCTTTATTATTCTGTCATTTTGGTTTACATAACATAAATCCCAAAGTCAATGAAACACTAAGAAATACATTAGCATTGAGGCACGTTCTTAAACACAAACACAACATAAACATTCTGACACAAATGCACACACAAGCACATTCAAACACCTGTTTTAGATTACCATTGAGAAGGCTAATAATCTTTTTCTTCCTCCTCCCTTTCCTTCTGAGTCTCAGGGGGTTTTCAATAGCGATTGCCTCATAGTGAGTGTGTTCTGCCTTCTCCTTTCCAGAGCCACGCCTGTGAGAACACAGCAGAGAACTTTAGAAAGGTTCTGAGAACATTCCTTCACCAAAGCCTCCTCAAGATCCCAAACAACCCATTTCTGTGCCCTTGGGCCATGGCTTGGGCACCGTCCAGGCATCATGATGAACAGGGGGCAGTGGGGAATGGTCAGGGCCACTTGACCTACCATGACCTTGTTTATTTTTCAGTCATTGGGGGCAAGCAGGGGGATGGTTTACACAAACTGCCACAATATAACAAGCATTCCACTGTGAAGGCAGAAGAGTTCCACATGGACTGCTGAAGATTCAGGTACTATGCTCAATCAGATAAAATAAAATAAAATAAAAAATACTGTGTATATATATCAATGTATTACCTTAGTATTTATGTATTTTTTCTATATTGGATGATTTTTATCAATGAGAGGAACCAACTTTTTGACCAAAAAGACATTTCAATCAAAAAGTTTAAAGGGATAGTTCACCCAAAAATTTAAATTCTCTCATCATTTACTCACCCTCCTGGCATCCCAGATGTGTATGACTTTCTGTCTTCTGCAGAACACAAATGAAGAAGGATATTTCAGCTCTGTAGGTCCATACAACTCAAGTGAATGGGTGAATTGCAAAATTTTAAAGCTCCAAAATCCACATAAAGAGAGCATAAAATAATCCATATTACTCCAGTGGTTAAATCCATTTGTTCAGACACAATTTGATAGGCATGGGTGAGAAACAGATCAATATTTAAGTAATTTTTTGTCATTTATTCTCCTCCCTGCCCAATAGGGGGCGATATGCAGGAAGACTGCAAATCACCAAAAACAGAAGAAGGAGAAAGTGAATGAAAAAGGACTTAAATATTGATCTGTTTCTCACCCACACCTATCATATCACTTCAGAAGATATGGATTTAACCACCAGAGTCGTCTGGAGTACTTTTATGTTGCCCTTATGTGGATTTTGGAGCTTCCAACTTTTGGCACCCATTCACTTGACTTGTATGGACCTACAGAGCTGAAATATTCTTCTAAAAATCTTCATTTAAGTTCAGCAGATGAAATTAAGTAATACACATCTGGGATGGCAGGTTAAGTAAATTATGTGAGAATTTTCATTTTTGGGTGAACTATCCCTTTAATACAGGAGTACAAATGTGGTTAAATATAGTCACCACTAATCAATAATCACTAAAACTGCAACATTTACCTACATACAGTATGTTTTACTAAAATACCTTGGTACATGTAAAATGCCATGCAGGGACTGGAAATGTTTGGAGTGGTGATGCAAATGAATAATTGAATCACAGTTTTTAAATGATTAATTGAAATGGACAGTTTTCACTGATCCACTAAAAAAATGAATTGATATTAAAATATTTCTTTTTTTTACACTTTTACACTTGTGATGTGCAAGACAGGGACAGATTGTGAAACAAGTATAATAACACACTTAATGGCTTTAAACTTAATGGCCAAATTAACAGCACATTAAAATCACATTCATTATATAAATTATTATACATAAATGTTATTATTATAATATAAAAATATAAAATACAAATAAAATAAAATATTAAATATGAAAAATATTACATCAATATACTGTATGTGTAATATTCTATAGAAATACTCCTAAATTCGCAATTGTGGATCCAAAATAATAATCTTAATTCATATAGCATCCGTACACTCAAAACACACTGGAGTTTTGTTTCTAGGATTGTGTATGTATGTTTTTCACCACTTGGTGAAGAGCATCAAGCTTCCCTTGACTATAATAAGGAAGTGGGGAAGGGCGGAGAGAACTGTGGCTGATGTTCTGTGGTTTGTATGCGGTGATGCTTCTGTTGTGCATCTGTCCAGTGTTTATAATTCACAATGACTTAATCCTAACAGGCTGAAGGGAGTCCCTGTGCTCCTGTTATGCAGAAATGAGCTGTCTGGTCCAGTGGATAGAACTGCAGAAAAGAAGCACGAATGCATGAAAGTCAATTAACATGCCCAGGTTTCTGATGGAACATGACGTACACCAGAGCTCACAAAGTCCCTGAGAGTTTGATTCATCCCAGTGGGCAATTGATGTTGAAAAGACATCAACATTGACATCAAAAAACAGGTCAAATATGCAAATCAAGCTGACGTCAAAAACTAAGTTACCTGTGCCTTTAAGCAGCTTGGAAAATTCCAGAAAATGTCAAGCCTTTAGGCAATTAGCCTAATAAATGAATAAATGTGCTGTTTTCACGTTTTTCTGCTTTCAATATTAAATAAAAAAACGAATGAAACGCAACGGAGTTGTTTTGGTTCATGTACGTTGCGTTCATTCGTTTTTCGATTAAATATTGAAAGTAGAAAAATTAGAAAACAGCATATTTATTCGCTTATTAGGCTAATTGCCTGAAGGCTTGACATTTTCTGGAATTTTCACAAATAAAATGACAAATAGGGCTGTCAATCAAAAAAAAAAAAAAAAAAAAAAGCAGTATCATAAAAGTGATTCAAAAACTTGTGCGCCATACTCCAAGTCTTCTGAAGCCATACATTAGCTTAGTGTGAGTAAAAGACCACAAGTTAAATTGTTATTCACAGAAAATCCTGACATTCGTTATCATTCATAAGAGTTCATGAGAGAAGTAACAATCTCCGATTCATCTACTGTATGAATCATTCCTTTGAGTTGGTTTTTTCAATGAATTGGGTGATCCAGTTCACAAAAACAATCTGAAAGATTCACTCAACCATCAGACTGATTCGGTTTTTGAATGATCCAGTTACAGCAGTTACTAGTTCACAAGAAGGGAAGATTATCAGTGAATGTGGACTTTCATTTCAGTCTGTTGCTTGCACAAAGCTATCTTTTGACCTTAGAAGACTTGGAATAAGGCATACAAGTCATATGGACCACTTATATGATACTTTTATGGTGCTTTTTGTCATTTTGGATCTTGACAGACCCAGTCCCCATTCTATCAACACATTCCAGGTGAAAATCAAATTCCAAATTTAAAACAGGTGGTGACAGAAAAGCTCACAGTGATCTGGACAGCATCCCTGAAGAAAGAGTCCATAAAACTGAGACTGGGCTCACTTTGGCCAGGAAAAGCAGGAAACAATACAGGGAGCCCCCTTTCTGCCCAGTGTGACGGCCAAAGTTCCCTTCTTCCTTTCCAACCACTGCCTGCTTCCTTTCATTCTTTGGTGTTTTTGTGTGTGTAAGAGCATTAGTGTGTGTGGATAGTGGAACCCCTCTGATCCCCTGTCATCAAACTAAACGTGGACATCACTCTGGGAGATAACCCTGGACCGTGGGTTCCCGGTCCATGTCCGAGATAAAACAGATCAGTCTTACATTCATTCTGTTGCACTTATGACATTAGGTTTTTCCTCCTGTATTATGTAAGTGAACTTCCACATACCGATCAGAGATTTTCCATGTTTTATTAGCGTGGAACTGTTCTCTGTTGCACTCTAAGACACACGGAAAAGAAGACAGACCCTGAAACAACGTACATCCACCAGTGCTGATGAGAAAAGGGGGCATTTTTCTATTTGGGTAATTCAATAGGGAATCACGGAGGAAAAGCATTTTAGTGGAAAGTGCTTGATATATGGCTTTATATATGGCTTTATGACTTTATATGGTTTTATTTTAACTGGTTTTATTTCTGGAGTTTTAAAGATCAATCCATTCAGAAAGCATCCAGATGGAATATATTATGGTCCCTGCCAGATCCATCTGTGAATTGCTTGTATCATATATTTTGGGAAAGTGAGGCCTCTCGTTCATAGATCATAAACAGTAAAACAGACTAGCTCAGACAAATCCTGAAGTTGTATAAAAGTTACATGCCACATTTTAGAAGCATCTGAGTATGTGTGTAAGAGTTTGTAGCAAAGATGCTCTAAACGTTCAGAAGAAAGTGTTTAAATGAAACAAAAGGGGTGGAAAACTTTGCAAAATTTCAGAATGTGTAAAAATGACATGACAATACACAATTAATATGATGTAAGGACATTATTGAAACTCATAATTTATTTATTTAGGCTGTTATTGTTGTCTTTTTTTTATAGCTTGACCAAAGTCTTGCCATGCAGTTGACAAATTGTAGGTCATTTAAGTCATTTTTTAAGTCACTCTCCAATGCGCGTTCATGAGAGGACTGAGCACACGCAGCCTCTCACGTGACATAAGCGCATTGGCCTGTTCAAATGAAAGCAAACCCAATGAAGCTTGTGAACCGTGTTCTCTTGTAAATAAACTGAGCTGCATTTACGGTTAGCGTGTCAGTTCTCGCTTGAACATGCCATTGCACTTACGTCACGCAAGAGGCTGCGTGTACTCGGTCCTCTCATGAACGCGCATTAGAGCAACTACTCCTTTAATAAAGTGTAATAAGACTTGTTGCGGTTGTTAACAACTTATTGTTTTTGAATAAATCTGTTGAGTGAATGTTTCAACCCAACACATAATACTAAATAAACATTCCTCACTGGTTGCCACCTACTGGCATAATAATGTAACGGTTTACTGAATAAACAACAAAACTAATCTTTATGGAGTCACTGAGATTAATCAAAATCACCACCAGGCTTGTGAGGGTTACTTTTAAAATCTATTCCACTGCAGATTACACAATACATGCTGTAAAATGTAATTTGTAACATATTCCGTTAGATTACTCAAGGTCAGTAAGGTTGTGCCTGGTAACATGTGCATGTAAAATGTCTAGCAATAGCATTTTAGCTTAGCATAAAGCTGACAATTTACACAAGGTTTATTTCTATTTCTTCTGCTCCAAACTTACTTCAAACGTACTTCTCTGTCTACTCGTATGAATGTAACACATCATAAGAAAGTGTTTCACCGCTGTTCAAACACTCTTTGGATCGCATCATTTATATGTATAAATGTTTTCCATCTGAAAGGACTAAATATTAAATGGAACAAATGACAATAAAATGCAAAAGTAATCTCTTCAGTAATCAAAACACTTTTTGAATGTACCTGTATTCTGATTACTAGTGATTTAAATTGTAACTGTAGTGAAATACAGTTACTAATATTTTGTATTTTAAATACGTAATCCCGTTACATGTATTCCGTTACTCCCCAACCCTGATCTCCACCACTACCAACAGTATGATTATAAGCATAATCAAATTTGCCAATATATTAAGTAAACATACATGCAAGAGGATGTGTTGAAGTTTCAGCATTCTTACATCAAAATTATATCATACCGCAAAACAATACCAAAAATGAAAGAGCCAGAGATTCATTTTGGCTTACTACTGTTTCATCTGAGCCAGTTAACATCAGGCCAGCACTCAATGAGACAATGGACAAACATGTGAAATTAGACAGATATGCGCCTTTGTGTAATGACTGTTGCACTTTTTATTCTGGCTTGACAACATGAACTCAGCCTGTGTGGATTTTAATAAGTGAATGTGCTTAGAGCTGATAACAAAGTGCCAGTAAGCATCACTAGCAACCAATATATTAGCAGACCAGTTACAGATGTAATGAATGGCCGGTCGTCTGTCTCGAATGATTCATAAGTGATCAGGGTAAATTGTTGCTGAACTTCAGTTAAAATGTTAAAACACAAGGCTCTGTGTTTCTTGCTCTCTGTCCAAACTCCCCTCCATTTGTTCTAAACCCCTCCCTCGTTCCTTCTCTCCATCTTTTCTTTCTTTATAGCATGTTGTCTGAGTCGAGCAGATGTTTGACTTCAGCAGACTTTATCTCAGGAGGGAGGACTCTCTGCGAGCTAATAAAACATCTTCACCACACCCAACCGAATGCATAACCTCAACAGTATGAGAAACAAAACATACGACTGACATTCTGCAGGGTAAAGAAACAATATTAATGTGGAAGCAAAACACAACCCAAATGTCTCTCACATATGTTTTTGTATATGTGCTTTTGCACTCTCACACATGGAGATCTGAAAACAAACCAGGACAACTGCAGGAAAAAAGACTTCGTTAAAGACTTTACCGATTTCGGTTCAGATTCCTCTTTATGATTCAGGTTCCTTAATGATTCAATTAATGATTCTTTTAGTACTTTTGAGAAATAAATACTTTTATTGGATTTACTGCCCTCAGCAGTCTGTTACCAAATGAACAGATTCCTGCAAGTATACCCTGAGTCCGAAATTGCGTACTGTCAGAGTAAGTACTGTATTTGATGAAGGACACACTTCTCGGATGGTAAAACAGTACATTATTTTAGGTATGCATGCAAGTAGTATGAATAGATTCCAGACATACTTCATCCAGGGACGTGGGTAGGAACTGACCAGTTAGCTATACGGAATATGATGTAATAACAACCGTGAAATAATCTACTCTGGCTTTGTTAAACAAGCACAAATAACTGTCTTGTAATATATATTTCCCTTACAGTTGAAAAGAGCCGTCTGACTCATGATTTACTTCCATTCTTTTAAATCCAACGTTTTGAACGTGACGTCTCCACAGCTCCCAGGGGATTATGGGATGGGAAAGTGTCCAGTCAATCTGCACTTCAGAATCTAGCCGGAAATAATAGATCATCCGGCTGTTTCTCGGTTACTGTTTTATGAATACTGAGGATTTGGACATACTAATCCATTGGTATACTTTTTTTTGGCATACACGATAGTAGGGGCATATGGATATACGTATGGACTTACTAATTAAGTATACTATATTTATATAATATACTAATTTATACATTTTTATAAAATATCACTAAATACAAGAAAATGTATTAAAACTCATATGATACTGTCATTTCAACAATAATCCAGTAATTAATCGGAATAATTGAAGTCGGACTTGCAGTTCAGTAAGTTTTTGATTCACTAAAGAGATCAGGCATATATAAGTCATTCATTTGTTAGGAAGTGCTGTTGGTCCATGTTATGTGGTGTAGATTCAAAATAACTGACTCATAAGAGTCATTCATTCGGGAATTGGACTACACTTGTCATGCTGTTTCATGCTATAGATTCAAAAGAATCGGCTGATAAGAGTCATTGATTTGGGAATAGAACTGGTTGCACTGTAGATTCAAGTGAACTGGCTCATTAGAGTCATTCATCTGGGAATCAGACTTTGCTGGTCAATTCACTTGTGTTTCATGCTGCTGATACTCAGTATTGATGCTATAAGAGTATTTTAGCACGGTGTTGCATCTGTATCGGTGGAAAAAATGCATGTTCTAGAACTGTTATTGGAACCGAAAGTCATGAAAATAACAACAAAACAGCAATGCAAATGAGGTTAAGGTAATAGTTGTCCCAAAAATAAACAAATTATTTTCTTACCTTCATGACATGACCAAAAATTAAGTAGTTAAGTAGCATTAATACCTGTGAACACCACTGTTTTCTGCTGAACGAACAGTAGCATTTTAGATTGCCGTGTTAGGCATTATTCTCCACAGACAAAACAGATGGTGCCATATATACAGTGTATATATATATATATATATATATATATATATATATATATATATATATATATATATATATATATATATGATTAAGCAGAAAAGTGCAAATATACAGTAGGTTAAAAATGTACACTAATTACATTTTCAGCAAATAAAGCATGGAAGTTCTGTCTTTTTCTCACACAAATCTATCCTATGGCTATGAACAAACACAGTTTACATATTCAGCAAATAACGACTTAAATTTCAGTCTGTTCCTCACACAAAACCTTTAAATGGCTTTAAAATACTTTAAATATAGTGCACAAGTAATATGATGTCCTGTTATGGTGTTTTTCTTCTTCTTTCTTGTCGTGGTTAGAGCTTGAGACCATCCACCCCCATTTATTTTAATTGTATTGAAAAGAGCGTAACATTCTTCAAAACTTCTCCTTTTGTGTTCCATAGAAGAAATTAAGTAATCGGGTGAGCAAACAGTAAGAGAATTTTACTTAAATGAGACTATTCCTTTAATACAAAGAGAAACGCTTTAAATACAGTTTGCTCAGCAAACAAATTCTCTCATCATTGACTGCACGTTACTCTGTATTAATGTTGAAGCTTCAAATGGGAGCCAAGCACTCAATTTTTCTGTCGTGTTCTGGCTCAGATGTGGGTTTAACCACATCCTTCATTTCATGATCTTCTCATGTCTCTGTCTCACTGTCTCTATAAACCTTTTCCTATAACTACATCCCACTTTCATTAGCAGATCAAGCTGATTGAAGTAGACAGTATACATCACATAACCAGTCCTAATTGCAACTGATTGGGCGGCTTGAAGTGATTTATAGTGGGCATTTAATTTTAATTTCTCTAACCCCTTTTAGACATCAATATAACCCTTAAAGTGAGACCTACGGGAGATATCAAGAAGAATAAAGAGTAATACGACCTTTTAAGTGTAGTCTTATTACACACACACAAAAAAAAAAAAACACTTCCCACAATGCTGTACTTACACATAATTCTTTAAAATAACACATTTCACAAATGTGGTTTTCAGTCTGGTTTGTCTATCTCTCTCTCAAACTCTCTCTCTCTCTCTTTCCATGCATGGTCTGATATAATAAATCAGACTGGGCTCTGTCTACAAGATGTACGTGAGACAATACTTGGAAGAGAATTGAGGAAAAGCAAACAGAGAATTTTGCATTATAAATTCAATCATTTTTTTGCGAGCCTCAACTGACATGGAGTTGTAAAGCATGTCGGGGTTATGGAGTCTATTTTTTTACTGTAAATCTTTAGAAGTGTGTTTGGGTGTGTGTATAAGGGTGCTGGAGAAAGCAGGAAAGGAGTGAAATTGGTTTTGCCAGCAAAGGCTTGTGAGAGTGATACATTACGGAGGGCACGCAGATGGTTCTCATTGTATTTACTATCAGAATCATATCTAAACTGAGCTCATACTGTTGGACGGTCTTGTTTTTGTTTGACAGATTTCTCACACAAGCATTTTGCCTGTGACAGATTCCCTGATAAAGGTTATTCAACTATCGTAATCTGATAAACAATAGAACAACAGAAACTTATATGAACTCTGACTGTACTGAAATTGCCCTTGTTCATATATCCTCCACAATTTCCAGCTATTTATTAAGCTTGAACTGCTAAATGAACATACAGACTCTGTTCAAACGTAGTTTCTTGATAATTTCAGTCTTGTCCTGTAAATTGTTTTGTAAACTTACCATACATATTATTTTAATTAATATAAGATAGAGTTTGAAAATCTTCCATTGGCCCACACTATGTGTTATCAGTTGATATCTTAGCATAGCGTTTACGTTGCTACATTTACGCTCATCCAAATTGGAGCAGCGTTTTCCTCCAAAACGCTCTCCATAACCGCATACTTTAGAAAACGATGACATTAGAAAACAGAAAACAGAGTTTATATCCGAAAGCATATCAGAGTGAATGCAGTCTTACTCTGTCTCACTAATGAACATTTTTATTTTATCAGTCAACAAATTTCTTCATCCACTCAGATGAAGAGAAGTGCTTTTAGGATTACACAACACCACTTCTAAAATATTATCAGAATCTAAAGATACTTCTGGCATCACATGCTTACCGACTATGTAAAACAAAAACTGGGCAGCACACACTAAACGCCTGAGAATAATTCCCATCACAAACTCACATACCCCTGTTTTAGGAGATGCATGACAGATGTAAACAAACATGGATGTACGTTAGCGCTGTCACTGATGTTGCTGCTTCTCTGTTCCAAGTCTCAAAGAAATGGACCGAGCGCATTTGGGTACGGTCTTGGGTGGAAAGACGGAGACTGCGACGTGAGTTGGAGATGAGTGGCGCTAAATGTTTTCTCCACTTTAAGCGATTGTTCGCCATCTTATTTCTTCGTGATCCAGTGTAGTGGCCATGTGCAGTCGATTTCCATTGGCTGCTCAACATATGACTTCAGATTTGAGTCATGGAGCATCATACTCAAGATTTCCTCCATAGTTGGCTCTAAAATATTTTTTACCCAATGACTAAATGGAATAATTTCACAATCTGCCCAATTTGATGACATTTTATTATTTTATTTTTTTTACTCCAGAAGAACTGATTCATCTCCGTCTTACGTCAGTGCATCCTGACCTTGTACGAGCTCAAATGGTTAGGCTAATCTTACGACTCTGTTCACACTTAGCATCAATACTGAACTTTCAGGTAATTGTACAACTTTTTATTCAGGGAAATAGCCAAAGCTAGATTCACTGGTATTTTCAAATGGGTTCTCAAAACCTAAATTTGCGGTTAATTTTCTGGAAAAGGTTGTATAAGTGTGAAAGAGACTATTGTCTTCGACCACCAATGTGAAGCTGCTACCACAACTATTTTTGATGTGGAAAAATGGGCAGGTATGTTAAATCAAAAGAGCAGTGTTGCTTAAAGGCTACAGCATCTAGACAGAGGAGTACATCATTGATATTGAAGGTAAGCTTGTTTTTGATGTAACTGTATAGCTAGATAAACTAGCTAGCTAGCTAAAAAAAAAAAAAATAAAAAAAAAAAAATAAAAAAAAAATTACCTTAAACTTTAGGATTTAGCAACAACTGGTATTTCCTTCAGGAAATGTAAATCTAGTTAATTTATTATGGATGTTAGCCAAGTACAGGACCTCCAAGTCTAGTGTCAGTTCTGCTAACTGCCACTTGATGGCAACATAAGACCTGCTTTAAGTGTGAACTCTTGCAGAAGGTATAGAAGCTGTACCATGGGACAATGACTCCCTCTAATGGTCAGACTGAAAATCTCAAGTCTTCAAACACAAGCTCATGTTTTGGTACTTCGACTAGTTGTCATGCACCCCATATTTTATAAGAAAGCATAGTCTAGAAAGAGCAAAGACTGCTGGGGAAACATTAAACAGATCATTTCTTTGATAACCAACTATTCATAATCTTCAAACGTGTCAGAAAACGTGTCCGTTTAACCATGTTACACTAAAACCTTATTAACATCACAAAAGTATACATTGAAGTGTGAAGTGAAGTGTCATTTTCTGAATGTTAAAATACTTCCTCCTATACCAGTGTAATATAAAAAGTCAACTATAAGTAAGCCATCAGTAGATTTATTCACCCCAAAAAAATGTAAACAGTCTGACTGTGGCAGAACATTCAGAACATTGTTTGTTTGAGCATCCTGACCAGCCCGACACAGCAACATTGGCTCAACCATTGCTGTGAGTTTGGGGCTTGCCCTACCAATGGAAGACAGGGGGACTTTTTGAAAACAAGCATTATTTTTGCAATTCCGTTTGGTGATGCTAGTGGCTCAGAGCTTACACAGTTCACCTTCACGATTTTTCACAATGCACAATAAATGTTCACATGGAATTTACATTAGAAATGCATGAGACCTATTTTAAAGCTTTGAGCTTGAGTGTGACAGAAAAGGGATACTAAAACCTCTATAACTACTAAAATTATCCCTTCTATATATGCTACCATACCAAGTCTGTCTTAGTAGGCACTTAAAATGCACAAAGAATGCCTTTGGAATTTTTAAGCTTGTTTATTTCAGGTGTGTGTGTGTGTGTGTGTGTGTGTGTGTGTGTGTTGGTTGCCTCTGATGTATTTGCTCAGGGCTTGAGCATAGACTCTCAGGTACTATGCATCAAATATTTATCCCGCTGTAACTCTTATGCCTTAAATAATTCTCAAAGAACTGCACCAATAGCGAGTCCTTACCACCCTAGACACGCTTCAACCTGGACGATGGATTCATGTGAGTGAAAGTGAGAGAGAAAGAGAGGAGGGGAAAAAATTTATGAAAAAACAACAACAACAACAACAATAACAGAACTGATATGTACTGAGGCATATACAGTATCCATGCCTTTAGCCAAACTAAATACATCAGCCAGTTCACAGGTTTTAAGGTTTAGGAGACTTCACTGTGTGTGTTTGTGATAAAAGTTAATCAACTTTTTCATTCATGTTCGAAGGAACATATAGGTGCAAAAAGTCACTTGTTTCTTCAACATTCATTACATTACAGAAATAGTTCACCCAGAATGTTGTGTTTACGCATATACAAACTTAGCGTGTGTTGTGTTTGGGTACGCGACACCTGCGTTGCATATCTTCACAATGTATTTTCATGTGTCAGGCGTGAATAAGATTTTAGGGCTACAGCAGAGGGCAAGATTTTCAGTAAATAATTATGTACATTTCGGTCTGGTTATCACACAAAACTATGGTATGAATTTAGAAGACTTGGAATATAGTATATACACAAGTATGAGTTGTTTGAACTATGTTTATGGTGATTTTTTTTGCCTCTTTTTGAAGCTTGAAAACCCCTGGTTGTCATATGCTTTTATCATCTGTAAAAGAGCAGCTTAGAGATTTGTAAAAATATTTCATTTTATGAAACAAAAAAAAAAAAAAAAAAAAAAACAAAAAAATTATAAAAGGATACCATCACTTTATTTTTATGATAAACAAACAACTAACTCAATTTTTTTTTAATTAAACGTGTTTTAACACTGAATGTTCCACACAAGTTAGCTTTATAAAACTACAGTGAACATGCAAGGACAGTGGAGACATTAAGCTGATGAAACCAGTTGATGAAAATCTTATTCTTGTATCTTAGCTTCATCCACTGCAGTTCACCTAATTAGAGTTATTACTTTTGATGTAATGCTTTTTCATTGTCAATAATTTAAATTGGACATTGGTTGATCAAGACTAGACTGAACTTTGTTTTCACTCTTCTGTAAAAAAAAAAAAAATATCTATATGGTCATCAATAAGGAGCAGACTACATAAACGGATGCTTTCAGATTCAGTATAGATGTTTTGAGGCTGTTGCGATCTATAAACTAAACAGCTGTGAATGTTTCTTGAGTCTGTGCTATTTGACTTAAATGTAGCTCTATTTAATGCATTTCCTACGTTTCAGTTTGATCGAAAGAGCAGCTCAGAAAATCTGAATGTTCAGACCTGCATTGGTACACCTTGACACTGTCTCACACATTCTGTGTGTTTGCGAATCATATTTGCAAATTTGCAGCCAAGTGTTAAATTCATCTAAGATTTCCCAACAGCATCCCGGTTAACAAATGTTACTGTATGTTCTAAGAAAATTTTCCTAACATTCTCATAAAGTTATGAAAACGTTATTTCTGAATGTTCTGGGAATGTTAAAAACTTCCTGTTCCCTAACTGTCACTCACTCGACGTTGTGTCGATGTAGTGACACTAGGGGTCACTCTTGGGAGCCCTGAACACCTCTGATTTTGAAAAAAGGCCAATGGGAATTGGCGAGTGGAATTTGCATGCCACTCCTCCAGACATACGGGTATAAAAGGAGCTGGCATGCAACCACTCATTCAGATTTTCTCTTCGGAGCCGAGTGGTTGCATTCAGTGCACTGAATTCAATTCAAACTCAGATCTCTTTACCGTTCACCTAAAACTACTGGATTTGTGGCGCATTTCAGTGGCTTCTCCCCCTCTGCACCCGTGGAGTGAAGATAACGCCCCTGGGTGCTTTGGCAGAGCAAAAGAGTATATTCTAAAAGAGTATATTTTCTTTCTAAAAGAGCGGCACACACGGAAACGTCTTTTTAAAGATGGCTTTCCGTTTGTGTGTTATTCCTGGTTGTGGTCGTTATCTCTTCACTTCTGACGGCCACGATCGCTGTCTTTCGTGTCTGGGCACTGCCCACGCAGAGACATCGTTCGTGGATGGGTCTTGTCCTCATTGCGAGAACATGACCATGGCAACATTGTGGTCGCGGCTTGCATTCGTAAGAAAGCAAGCCACCCCAGCGGCTCCCTGCCTCGGTCCTTCTACCTACGGGTATGAGGCCATGCCGGTTAGCACTGGGGGCAATTTGGGGACCTCAGTGGGAGCACCTCTGCCGGGTAGACCCCCACAGACCTACCATTCCCCAGCACGCTCGCTTGCCCTGGTCGGGCTCTCGGATGAGACTGCCGGCTCGTCTCACGGCGAGTTCGACCTCTTATTCGGAGCCCGGGATGATGAGTTATTGAGCGCAGCATCGGAGAGCGGGCTCGTCCACTCTGATGTGGACGCCTCGGCTGGGCTCCCTCCTTCGGGTGTGGTCACCCAGTCTCAGCCGACGCGGAGATGACGGACATGCTTTCTCGGGCAGCTGCGAGTGTCGGGCTAGAGTGGAACCCTCCACTCTCCCCTGAACCCTCGCGGCTCGGTGATTGGTTCCCGCCCTGGTCCCTTTCTTCCTGGAAGTGCATGAGGAGCTGACAAGATCGTGGGGGGCACCTTTTACTGCCCGATCCCGATCTTTCAGCTCCCCCGCTCGCACTACCCTCAATGGTGGGGCGGCCAAGGTGTATTCGGTGATCCCCCAGGTGGATAAGGCGCTCGCGGTGCACATGTGCCCGCAGAGCGCCACCACCTGGCGCGGGCACCCGAAGCTCCCGTCCAGAGCCTGTAGGTTTACATCATCCCTGATGGCTAAGGCCTACGGTGCCGCTGGACAAGCTGCCTCCGCCCTGCATGCCATGGCTCTCCTGCAAGTTCACCAAGCCAAGGCGCTAAAAGAGCTGCACGAGGGTAGTTCTGACCCAGGATTGATGCAGGAACTGCGCTCGGCGACCGACCTCGCTCTCCGGGCGACGAAGGTCAAGACACGGTCTCTCGGGCAGGCGATGTCCACCCTGGTGGTCCAGGAGCACCACCTTTGGCTCAAACTGGTCGAGATGAGAGAGGCCGACAAGGCACGGTTCCTTGACGCCCCCATCTCCCATGTTGGCCTATTCGGTGACACCATCAAGGACTTTGCCCAGCAGTTCTCATCGGTGAAGCAGCAGACGGATCCTGCCCCGGTGCGGCTCAAGACCCCACAACCCTGTCTGCTCTTCGCCAAGGGAGTCATCCTGCAGCAACAGCAGCCTTCCCCCGTGGCCTGGCCCCAGCGTGGAGTCCACCGCAGGAAGCAGACGCCACCCGTCTCACGGCCGGCCGTCAAGAACCCTAGGAAGGCTTCGAAGCGCCCCTGAGACGGGCGACCTAGGGATGAGGAGATCCGCTTCTACGGAGCTGGTAGACAGACCACTCCATCCCCCAGTGGAGGGCCGGGAGGAGAATCTTTTGTTTCATTTTTCGCCACCTGCCCAAGAGGCTGCGGTACCCAAAACTTCAACAAAAGAGTGGTTTCCTTGTTCTCTGGGTCACATGTCAGGTGCGCATGGCCATCGTCACGACTGCCGTCCACCATCCCATTTCGGCAGGTTTGGCGCTCCAGTGGCGGACCCCCCCGCACCTGAGCGCCCAGCTGTGGCACAACCACGCCCGCACTGGGTTGGCTCCGACGGACTGCGGGGACGATGTTCCTCCTCCCCCCGACCAATCTTGTGGTGGGTATCAGGAGCCAGGTAAGTGCTTCGATGTCCCTGGACTCAGCATGGCCACGGGGCTCGCGATGTGGCACCTCAGTCTCTGCCCTGCCGCGAGGCCCCACCCGCCGGTATGTCCGACGTGATTATCCCCTTGGTCCCCCTCACCCGGAGTTTGTGCTTTCCAACCTGTCACGATGGCTGACCCGGACCGTCCGACTCGGCTACGCGATTCAGTTTACCAGGCGCCCGCCCAGGTTCAGCGGCATCCGCTTAACCTCGGTGATGGGCGAGAGCGCTGCTACCTTGCGTGCAGAGATCGTGACCATTCTGCGCAAGGGCGTGATAGAGCCTGTCCCTCCAGCCAAGATGAAGAAAGGGTTTTACAGCCCTTACTTCATCGTACCGAAGCAAGGCGGTAGGTTGCGGCCAATCTTGGACCTGCGAGTTCTGGACCGGGCCTTGCACAGACTCCCGTTCAAGATGCTCATGCAAAAACACATTTTAGCGAGCGTCCGGCATCAAGATTGTTTCACAATGGTAGACCTGAAGGACACGTACTTCCACGTCTCAGTTTTACCTCGACACAGACCCTTCCTGCGGTTTGCTTTCAGTATCAGTCCAAGGTCCTCCCTTGTCGGCCTGTCTTTGTCCCCTCGCATCTTCATGAAGGTCACAGAGGCAGCCTTTGCCCCACTAATGGAAATGGGCATCCGCATACTCAACTACCTTGATGACTGGCTGATCCTAGCTCACTCTTGAGAGTTACTGTGTGCACACAGGGACCTGGTGCTCAGGCACCTCAGCCGTCTAGGGCTTTGGGTCAGCTGGGAAAAGAGCAAGCTCTCCCCGGTTCAGAGCATCTCTTTTCTCGGCTTGGAGTTGGACTCAGTCTCGATGATGGCGCGCCTCACGAACGAGCGTGCACAGTCAGTGCTGAACTGTCTAAAGGCGTTCAGACAGAAGACAGCGGTTCCACTGAAACTTTTTCAGAGGCTCCTGGGGCATATGGCATCCTCTGCGGTTGCCACACTGCTCGGGTTGATGCATATGAGACTGATTCAGCACTGGCTTCAGACTCGAGTCCTGAGATGGGGCATGGCACCGCGGGACACATCATGTGGTCGTCACACTGATCTGTCGCCTGCCTCTTCAGCCCTTGGAACGACCTAGCATTTCTATGGGCAGGGGTTCTCCTAGAGCAGGTCTTCAGGCGCATCGTGGTTACGACAGATGCCTCCAAGACGGGCTGGGGTGCCGTATGCAATGGGCACACAGCTGCCGGCTCCTGGACTGGCCCGTGGCTGCGTTGGCACATCAACTGCCTTGAGTTGTTGGCAGTACTGCTCGCCCTGCGGAGGTTCCAGCCATTGATCCAGGGCAAGCACGTGTGTTGGTCCAGATGGACAACACGGCGATGGTAGCGTACATCAACCGTCAAGGCAGTCTACGCTCCCGTTGCATGTCACAACTCACCCGCCGTCTTCTCCTCTGGAGTCAGCAGCGCCTCAAGTCGCTACGAGCCACTCACATCCCGGGCAACCTCAACAGCGCAGCGGACACTCTGTCACGACAGGTTATGCTCAGGGGAGAGTGGAGACTCCACCCCCAGGTGGTCCAGCTGATTTGAAGTCGATTTGGTCGAGCACAGGTAGACCTGTTTGCTTCCCGGGAATCTTCCCACTGCCCACTTTGGTACGCCCTGACCAAGGCACTCCTCGGTATAGACGTGCTGGCACACAGCTGGTCCCCTGGACTACACAAATATGCGTTTCCCCCAGTGAGCCTACTTGCACAGACCCTGTGCAAGGTCAGGGAGGACAAGGAGCAGGTCGTCCTAGTAGCACCCTACTGGCCCACCCAGACGTGTTTCTCGGACCTCACGCTCCTTGCGACAGTCCCCACCTGGCAAATTCCCCTGAGGAAGGACCTTCTTTCTCAGGGACAGGGCACCATCTGGCACCTGCGACCAGACCTCTGAAATCTCCACGTCTGGCCCTTTCCGGGACGCGGAAGACCTAAGTAGCCTACCACCTGACTTGTTCCCGAAGGACCGTTCGACGCTCATAAGAGCGTTGGGGGAGGTTACATGACGGCCTGGTATGCTGGCTACGAGGCACACAGCGGTCTGACTGTCTCACACTGCCAGTCCAGGTAACACAGTTCAGCTAGTTGTGGCGTTTTGTATAGGGACCCCTACTGTCACTATATCGACACAACGTCGAGTGAGTGACAGATAGGGAACATCCTGGTTACTTTCATAACCTCTTGCCACAATGCTGAATTACCCGCTGAAATGGCCGGGACCTTGTCTCGGCTCCTCAGCAGAAAACCTGATTGAGTGGTTGCATGCCAGCTCCTTTTATACCCATATGTCCAGGGGAGTGGCATGCAAATTCCACTCGCCAATTCCCATTGGCCTTTTTTCAAAAAGCAGAGGTGTTCGGGGCTCCCAAGTGTGACCCCTAGTGTCACTACATCAACACAATGTCTCGTTCCCTCCATCAGGGAACGGAGGTTACGAAAGTAACCAGGATGTTTTTTTATGTTTTTTTTTTTTTTTAATTATTTGGTTAAAGGAACATTCTGAAAAACTTTATGGAATGCTACATGTTATCATTGTGCAAATGTTTTTTCAATGCTTTTCCAGAAATGTTTCCTAATTACAAGAATGTTATTTGAACATCACATTTTATTTAGCATGCAAATGTTCTATCAACAGTCTCCCGGGAACATTGCTTATAGTAACAGGAATGGTATGGAAAACGTTATTGGATCATTACATTTTCTCATTGTGCAAATGTTATATCAACATTCTCCCGGGAACATTGCTTATAGTAACAGGAATGGTATGGAAAATGTTATTGGATCGTTGCGTTTTCTCATTGTGCAAATGTTCTATCAACATTCTCCCAGGAACATTGCTTAGTTATAGGAACAGTATGGAAAATGTTATTTAAGCGTTACATTTTCTTAAGCCATATTTACACTGCCAAGGTGGCACAGAAGCTGCATTTAAACTGCCATTTAGATGCATTTACTCAGACTGTTTAATGCTGCTCAGAGCAGGCATAAATGCACTTACACAGAAATTACAGTTGCATACATAATATGATAGGTTTTACATATAGAATTTTTAATATAGAAATATGAAATGAATGAAAATATGAAATTATACCTTAAATATGAAACAGAATTATGAAATATAAGTTCTATCATGAAAAAAACAAAGTTTAAGGCTGCTCTGAGTTGGGTTAGAGTAGGCTTAATTTAGACTGGCTTTTATACTGCATTGCATCTTTACACAGAATTTTAAGCAGGCAAAGAGCAGGATTAACTCAGCTGTGTAAAGACACATTTCTATCAATGCTTTCCCGGGAATGTTGCTTGATTATAGGAACGTGCTGGACAACATTATTAGAATATTGCATTTTCTCATTGTGCCAACATTCTTTCAACACAAAACAAATGTTGAAAGAATGTTCTATTAACATTGAAGCAAGAACATTTGTTCTTAATTTGCATTTCGTAACCTTTACAGAATGTTACTAATGTTCTGAGAACATTCCCTGTTATTTGTTTTAAGATCAGTATTTAGTGTTGTAAATAGTCATGGTGCTGAAAAGAAGTCATAGAGAAAAATTAGAACCATGTAGCAGCGATACAGAATAAGGCAAAAACTCCACAAAATCTGAACTGATTATCTATACTGTATCATAAACTTAAAATAACTAATATGGGAACTAATATCATCACTGTACCATGGATAACACCACAGTACTTTTGTTGATAGGGAAGAATAACTGATCTACAGTATGTTAGTTTGGCGGAAACTATGGTTACCATGGTACTTTTTTAAAAGTGTGCTGGGAGATGGCCTGGAGGGGTATGGGGGCCGGGCACTGATGAATTAGATATAGAATGTGAGGTGTTTTAATTAGTGATTGCCCTTTGAGAATCAGTGGTGGGTTACCTCCCCCCTATCCTCCCGGAATCTACGCCCCTGTGTACAATTGACAATGAACGTGGATAACAAGCTCTCGTATGAATGCAAAAGGCATTTCCATGAACAATATATGGACATGAACTATATATGAGGACGAATACTAATGGATCCTTAAGCACATGCCACACTATGGAACTTACTACACTATAAAACACCACTGCTGCCTCTACACTGTAACCCAGATGGTGTGGGAGCGTGAGGGGCCACTGAGGCCCATAGAAGTGCTCTGCATTTGTTTACCACATTTTCTGCCCCTGTTGAGAAGAAAAGTGAAGAGGCACTCACAACAGACCGCCGGTACAGTTGAGTGTACTGACATATTTATCTCAGTGCCACTGGAATGAATCACAAGCCTAATGAGACAGGGGGAACCTAGGGAGGAACGCAAACTAGTAAAAATTCCTTCGCGGCTTGCTGACGCTTAGTAGTTCTGACAGAAAGCAAGTGTAGACAGTGTTGACATTCTGAATGGTGACATAACCATAGTGAGATGATGCAGACACTAATATCTGTGCTTTAAAGGAATGGTCCAGGTTCAAAATTAGTTAAGCTTTATCAACATCACCTGTAACATCATGGTTTAAAGGTTTAAAAGCGTAAACGTGTAGCTTGTATGTTATGTTTATATATAGCACATATAGTGGCAGTTATGACAAAAAACACCTGGAACTATATTCAAAACATAGCTCTGTCTCATACCTTATTGCTTAAAGCATTTTTATTCATTCTTATGTATATAATTTACGGATTTTATGTATTTTGACCATAGTGAATGTGGTAATGTGCTGAACTATGCACTGTAAGAAATTATTTTGGTTTAACTCAAAAAAGTAAGTAACCTGGTTGCCTTAAAATTTTGAGTTCATTTAAAATAAAATGAGATAATAAAATAAAATAAAATAAAATAAATAATAATCTGAATAAAAAGATATAGTAAATAACAGTTATTGGAATTATTATTATTATTATTATTATTTTCTTTTTCTTTTTTTTCTTCTTCTTTTTTACATTATATCAGTGCATTGCCATTGTGCCATTAGTTTACTCAATAAAACGTCTCGGTTACTGACATGACCTCCATTCCCTGATGGAGGGAACGAGACGTTGTGTCAATGTAGTGACACTAGGGGTTGCTTTTGAGAACCCCGAACACCTCAGATCTTTGAGAAAAGGCCAATGAGAATTGGCGAGTGGAATTTGCATGCCACTCCCCCGGACATACGGGTATAAAAGGAGTTGACTCGCAACCACTCATTCAGGTTTTGAGCTGAGGAGCCGAGACAGGGTTCCGGCCATTTCAGCGAGTAGTACAGCATTGTGGCAGGGGGTTATGAAAGTAACCAGGGAAGAGACGTATCTAGTATGGAAGCAGGCCGTGCCAGCCGCGGCCTTTTCTCTCTATGTTTTCTCTCCACAGAGTAGTCAGTTATTTGGCTGGGGCCATTTTAACACTCAATATTTACGACGGGGAAGGTGTTCTTTTCTTATCCTATTCTTTCAGGGGGAAAAGACTCCGCAGAGACCACATCCTGCTCGGAGGGGAGGTAACATGTGGCAAGCACGTCATGTGGGCTCAGAGCTGCACATGGAAGAGGCGCGGTGGTAGGTCCTGCCTGAAAGGGGAGGAGCTCTACAAACACGGCGACCGGGACAGAGAGGGCTCTGTCGAAGGGAGACGCAGGTCTGCCGACAGGGAGACCATATTGCGGAAAATACATCACAGGGGGTTACAGGAGTAAACGGCACCTGTGGAGCACCTATCTCAGTAAGGGCATATTAGCACACGTACTGTTTCCAGCTGTGAATTCTGAACCGGGGCGGGCGCCTGGCGAACTGAATCCTGTTGCCGAGTCAGATGGTCCTGGCCAACCACCGCGACGGGTTGGAAAGCGCTAGCCACGCGTCCAAGCTCCGGGCGAGGGGCACTAAGGGGACGATCGCATTTAACGTACCTGTGGGTGGGGCCTCATGGTGGGAGGGAGCAGGGGATGCCATGTTGAGGAGCCTCGCTTCGTCTCGAACTCATGGCTGTGCTGATGGGACCCTCGAAGCACTTACCTTGCTTAATGTACCCGGGGTCGAGGGGGTCGGTGACGGGGGAGGAGGGACTTTTTGACCGTCCTCGTAGTCCGTCACAACCACCTGGCCGTGGGTGTGAGTGTAGTGTGACCGGAAGCTTGAGATTTCTGCCTTTAAACCCTCCAAAAATTGGCCACAATCACTTTTATTGGCCACATTCACTTCCATTGTGAAGTGCCTCACTGTAACCTCAATTTCTTTTTTTTTTTTTTTTTAAAGAAAAGGAGGGACAAGTCTAATTAAATTTTTGTGGTAATCAATATTATGCAACAAATGCTGTTGCTTAACTTGTATTGAACCATGAAAATTTCTTTAATTTGGGCTCTGTCGCTTTCCCTTTTTGCTTGCAGACTGTTCTCGGTTCTGCTTCTTCGGATTATTCCCCAGAGGGTTGCCTTTTGGAACGATCCATGGTTAATGTTGCTAATTTGTTGTGGCTACAAGCTTTCAGCTTCAAGCTACTACCACACCTATCACCGCACATATACATGCACTGTAGTAGCTTGCTGGACCTTCTTTTCTTTATTTATGGATATGATGTAAACACGCACGGACGACTGACGGAAGTATGCAATTTCCCTCCAAATCTGTCCCGACAGCTCTAAAATATAAATCATTGGCTTACCATAGTGAATCTGTTTAGGGCAAAAACATGGTTTGGAACACAAATTGTTGGTGTCCTTGATCATTAATTAAATTTTGTTCATTTCTAAAAAAAAAAAAAAGAAATCTTTCATACTGCAGCTTTATTATTTACAGTGTTTTCTGAAGTTAAAATATTTCACAATGTATGATTGTGCTTTTTTTTTTTTTTTGCCCTTTTCTCCCCAATTTGACATGCCCAATTCCCAATGCGCTCTAGGTCCTCGTGGTGGCGTAGTGACTCGCCTCAATCCGGGTTGCGGAGGACGAATCTCAGTTGCCTCCATGTCTGAGACCATCAGTCCGCGCATCTTATCATGTGGCTTGTTGAGCGCGTTACCGCGGAGACCTAGCACGTGTGGAGGCTCACGCTATTCTCCGTGGCATCCACGCACAACTCACCATGTGCCCCACTGAGAGCAAGAGCTACATTATAGCGACCACGAGGAGGTTAAACCAATGTGACTATACCCACCCTAGCAACCGGGCCAATTGGTCGCTTAGGAAGCCTGACTGGAGTCACTCAGCACACTTTTGGCTCACGTGTTGACTCGCATGCTCTTCTGGACTCGTACCCTGGTCCTTTGCATCTCAAGTGCAACACTATTAGTTGAGCTTCCACACAATTTAATCGCACTTGAACAAGCTACTGTAATAAATGTTGTTGATTATGAAACGCAAATGTTCAAATGCATTGCCTTACAAGTCATGTGTTATAATAAAAGTGTTTAGATGTCATAAGGCATCTAAAAACATAAAAGTCATTTTGCAAAAGTGTAAGTATAGTACCATGATTCTATGAGACCAGGTTAACTTATACTGTGATTTTACAAAATTATTTTCAGCGTCACAGATGCTATCAATAGTTCTTTACTAGTATTGAACCCAAATCATTCCTGTTACCGGCAAATCTTCAAACAATCTGAAGGTTTGTTAGTTTAGTCTTTATATAAAGCACTAACCAAAATCCCTACATTCTGCCAGCTTTAGACAGAGTGAAAGAGAGATAAAAAAAGAGAAAAATGACAGAAAGTTCAGATGAGCAGGCCATCACTCTATAAATAACTCTAGTTTGACATGCGAAATATGATTTCACTTCGATGTTTTCTCTCTCCCACCAATTTTACTTTAAATCATTCTTTAGACATGCCACTTTTCCTGTGCACCTTTCTCCTCCAATCACATGCAGCTGTGCTGCCCTCTATTTCCATCACCATTCTTCCTGTCCTCCTTTAATCTCTGGCTCTGTCAATCAGAACTTCACCTTATTTTGCAGTAAGGATGCCTTTACACTTTCACCCCACATTTGATTATTGTGAATACTCTCTTTCTTTCTATGTCTTTATCTGTCTCCTTTGCAATTCACCCTACTGTGACATCATTTCATCTGTCATTATTTCATCATTAGTTCATTATTTTCAATTCTTTCACTGATTGCCTTCTCTTTCTCGTCTGAGGAGCAGGGGCGTCACTAGACTTCAGTGTCATCCAGGGCTTAGCCCACAGGCCATCTTATAATATAAAATAAGATTCCTTCCTTCCATGACCACCCTACCTGTCAAATAATACAGTAATTATATTAAGAGCAACACTGACAAAGGTTCAGAACTTTATATGAGCAAATGTCAGGCGCACAATAAACAGATCATCATGTTTTAATTTAAATTGCGAAGGATCAAAGCGACAATTACAACTTGTCGGTTCATTGTTCATTGTGCAGAAATTAACACTAACAATAAAATCAAAGTAATTTAACAATTTAAATCTGCAATTGTCATTTATCATAATATTTTGAGAATAAAGTAAAAATAACGAGAAGCAAGTCGAAGCATAAAGTCGTAATATTTTGAGAATAAATCGAAAGGAAAGTGATGTGGTGGACAACAGCAAAGTGGAGCGTCTGAGTCTTTACATACAACATCACTAACCAGTGAAATAACTTGGCTATGCAACCGAGCTGAATTTGTGGGAAGTTTTTGTAAGCTCTCTGTTCATGAATGAGGTGTGCATTAGTACAGAAGTTTTCAACATGTGGGCATCTGTCAAGGGAGGCACGAGATATAGGCTCGCACTCAAATGAAGCGAAAAATTATTGGAACTGCTGTGAATTATATAAGTCCCTATCAAGATATTATATGTGATGGCATCCCTTCAGTTACAGTATTATTTAGAAAGGAAAAGCCAAGAACAACGCCGAGCAGAACTGCATTTTAACTCCACGCACATGACATAGAAATGTGAACCAGCACGGGCAAAGCGCCTATACAGACAGTCATTTTTGTTTGACTTTAATGTGAGATTTTATCATTTATCATCTTAAGACCTTTGTATTGTGCTATTTAGGCTTATAGCTCACTGTGCTGCCTTTGAGGAAATTCCATTGCAATAAACATTCTTTATTCCCGCATACTGACTCCCGACAAAACCCAAATTACCGAACAAGATAACTAGCGCATGCATTACAATCAACATGGTGTGTGGATTGTTAAAAACAAATGAAGATTAGAAATGAGGCTCATAGATTATATATTTAGAAATAAGGCTTGCATAATAAAACCTCAGTGTCTCTGATACAGAAAAGCTGCACCCCCGTGAGAGAAAATAGAAAGATCGTTCGTAACGATTCGTCTGATGAACTTGAGCATGAACAGCAGTGCGAACTGTCAATTAATGCAGGTGGGGCTCACTAATCATAATTAATTAACAATTTAAGACAGAATTGAAGCCTGCCTTGTTGCTTTTGTACCCTGATGTAATTAACATTAAGCCTTATGATTTTTATTACCATATAGAGTACCTTTTTGGTTTTCCTGTATTATTACTATGGTTTTACCAGAAAGATCATAGTAAAGATATGGCCACTGTAATAAAACCATGACAAATGTTGTGGTTACTATGGTTTAACTACGAAAACAATAGTTAAACTGGAGTAAAACCATCATAAATTTTGTGTTTACTATGATTTTACTACAAATACCATATTTCAACTATAGTTACAATAGCAAAACCATGGCAAGTGTTGTGGTTTCCATAACCCAAAATAATTGCAAGGGAACAACTATTGAGAGAGTGAAAAACTTATGGCTAGGGAATGCTAAACGTATTGCGAGGAAATGTATATACCTATTGCAATTGAACACAAAACTCTTTGGAACTGCTAACAAGTTGTTAAAGAAGCTCTACAACTACCACAAATATCTGAGTTTACGTGGTTGATAAATTAGATAGCCGTTGTAGTCCTTATGCACCAACCAATCTTTTAAAAGCACACAACAACGAAAAATTATGTTGGAGGTATGACTGCCTGTAATTTATTTTGTAGAAGAAAACGTGACAGTCTCGTTAAGCACAGACGTTAGTTTAGTCGTAAATAAAAAATTAAAAAAGCTATTCTACAAGCCCATTGTAAATTCCAGAAGGAATCTATGTAAGGCTGGACAATGCTAATTCTCTTCAGGTTTTTAGGATTTGTTTTTATTTTTATTTTTTTTGCATTGAAATACTAGATGCAAAAGTGGAACAACTGGTTTCCAAGTGCTAAATGCAAGAAAATAGAGCCGGTCAGCTGGTGCTGTTTAAGTCAATTCGCCTGTCAGTGTTAGCCACACTGCTCTTTTTTGCTTTTGTCTCTTTAGGCTTCACAAATTCAACTCTCACATCCTCTCATAATTTCCTCCCCCTCTCTGTGCCTCTATATCTCTCTGACAGGTAGTCTGTGAGGACAGCACTTTGAGGTTTTAGTTCTGTAACTAGCCTCAGGGGATGCAGTGACTAGCCGCTGTCAGGGTATCCAGGATTAGTCCGTCTGCTAGAGACCTGCGCATAACAGCAGCACCTGGAGCGCTTGGCTCGCTGGAGGATAAGACCAAAACTTATTAATGCCTCACTTTTTTGTTAAACCCCATTGGTTACTTTTATAATATGTAAATATGCCATTTTAAGGTTTAACAAAGTTCAATAAAAAAAAAGAAAAAAAAAAGTGATTTAATCCTCCAAGTCAGGCTAGTTTGGCTAGTTATGTCCATAAAATGAAAGTGAATTGAGACTGAGGCTAACTTTGTTAGCTTTGAGGACACCTATATACTACAAGTCTATTTCAAAAGTTGACAAAATAAACCTTTGGCACATAGAAGCACTTAAAATTTAAAGTGTTTCTCTTACTGTAAAATATACCAAAACATTTATGAATACTACCTGCCGGTGACTAGCAATAGCAAGTAGCAAATAAAATCATAAAAACCATTTAAAAAAACTAAAAACCATTACCTTGCCCTACCCAAACTGTCTCAATAGGAAATATGTCTTCACAGGAAAGAAAATTGCGAAATGTGCTCATCAAACCAGTTTAAAGAGTCTTTAATATGGTAAATGGTTGAGCATAGACAGGTTAGCTGTCACTACGATGTGAGTTTACCCCTTTTCAGAGGTAAATGGAAAACAACTTTTATGTGTGAGTGTTCCGTAATGAATCAAATTTATATTAAATAATAATGACACTACTGTTTGAAGTAAACATACTGTAGATACAGAAGATCCATATTTTTGTGTAAGACTTTATGATGAACATTACACATGTACATATACATTAATCTGTTTAAGAATAGCCATTTTAAATCGACATCATTGCCAATTAAGCCTAAACAAGCACCTCTGCTAATGACCATTCTTAACTTAGTATTGAAAGCTGCTCATATTCCCACATGAAAACACATTGACAAGCCATCAGCATTGACAATGAAGCATCACAGCTAATGAAGATGCACTAAAACCCACTCCACTGCCTTGGGCAGCACCTCAGTGGCAATCAGAGATCTCGGCAGAGCACGTGGTAAAATATTTATGACCAGCTAAACCTCTTTCATTATTGATAGCAGTGGTTGATGGCAGGCCATTGAGCCGGGCTTACTGAGCTGGACCTCTATGTGTTTGACCAGCTAATTAGAAACAGGCCTTACAATGGCAGCTAATATTGACTAGATGCATAAGCATCAATGACAGACGGATGATGGTTGAAAAGCTAAATCGACCAGCAGCCCTTTTCTCAAAAATAGTTTAGCTAGATGCTTCAGCTGTTGCAGCGATTCCTGAAGGTAATGAGAAACAGAACCAAATCGCAGATTCTAGTGTTATTTGCTGGTCTTAGCTGATTTAATTGACCATGCTAGTGTTCAGCTAGCCTCCCAGCCTGGTCAGGCTTGTTTACCTGGTTGAAAAGCTGGTCCCCCTATCTCACCAGCTGAAAACTCCACCAAAACCCCAAAACTCCACTAAAACCAACTAGGTCAGCCTGACAATTGGAATTCAGCTTAGTGGCCATCTTTTTAGTTTTCAGCAGGGTTTACCAGCATGGAAATTCACTCTGATCTTTTTAGCATCCTGATAGCACACAAACATTGCCCAGATTTCAACTGGATGTGTGTGCTTTTAGAATATCATCTAGATTATTATTAGTAGTGCTTGCTTTAACAACTGCATAGAAACATGACCCAGCCATATCCTGGTAACAGATCATTGTAGAGATATGATGATGTGTTTGATTGACTTGGAGCAGTGTGTTGAGGTCCTTTTTAGTCCTTAAGATCCTTGAGGGCCCCTGGGGGCTTCTGCCATATCTCAGCACTAGAACATTGTAGACACATGGGAATAGGCTTTTATCAAATCAAATCAGTTTATTGTCACTCAACCTTATACACAAGTGCAACAGTGGGTGAAAGTCTTGGGTGCAGTTCAGAGCAACATAGCAGTCACGACAGTGATGAGACATATACCAATTTACAATAAACATCAGATTTACACAACACAATTTACATATACAATATACACATAATTACACACAACACAATATACAAATAATAATATACAATGTACAGTATACAATACACACAATATAGAATTCACAGTATACAATAAAATAGTATATATAAAATATACAGTAGGTTGTATTGTGCTGTATTGACATTCAGGTAGATAGTCAGTTGCCAGTGTGGAGAATATAATTTATGACAGTCCAGTGTGAGATTAATAAAGTGCAGTTTTGATGTATATTGATCAAGAGAGATCAAGAGTTCAAAAGTCTGATTGCTTGGGGGAAGAAGCTGTCATGAAGTCGGCTGGTGCTGGTCCTGATGCTGCGATACCGCCTGACTGATGGTAGCAGTGAGAGCAGCCCATGGCTCGAGTGGCTGGAGTCTCTGATGATCCTCTGAGCTTTTTTCACACACTGCCTGGTATAGATGTCCTGGAGGGAGGGAAGCTCACCTCCGATGATGTGTCTGGTAGTTCACACCACCCTTTGCAGGGCTTTGCAGTTGAGGGAGGTGCTGTTGCCGTACCAGGCGTTGATGCAGCCAGTCAGGATGCTCTCTACAGTGCTGGTGTAGAACTGTGTGAGGACGTGGTGGTTCATTCCAAACTTCCTCAGCCGTCTCAGGAAGAAGAGGCACTGGTGAGCCTTCTACACAACAGCCTCAGTGTGGACGGATCATGTGAGTTCCTCTGTGATGTGGACACCGAGGAACTTGAAGCTGCTGACTCTCTCCACCGGTGCTCCATTGATGGTGATGGGGCTGTGTTCTCTGTCTTTTCTCCTGAAGCCCACCACAAGCTCCTTGGTCTTACTGATGTTGAGGGAGAGGTTGTGCTCCTGACACCAGTGTGTCAGTGTGTGCATCTCCTCTCTGTAGGCTGTTTCATCATTGTCAGTGATCAGACCTTCCACCGTCGTATCATCAGCAAACTTAATAATGGCATTGGAGCTGTGTGTTGCCACACAGTCATGTGTGTACAGAGAATACAAGAGTGGGCTGAGAACACAGCCCTTTGGGGCTCCAGTGCTTGAGGGTCAGTGATGAGGAGATGTTGCTGCCCATTCTCACCACCTGGCGTCTGCTTGACAGGAAGTCCAGGATCCAGCTGTACAGTGAGCTGTTTAAGCCCAGGGCCCGGAGTTTCACATCAAGCTTGGAGGGCACCATGGTGTTGAATGCTGAGCTGTAGTCTACAAACAGAATTCTCACATATGTGTTCCTTTTTTCCAGGTGGGAGAGAGCAGTGTGTAGTGTAGATGCAATGGCATCATCAGTGAAGCGGTTATTGCGGTATGCAAACTGCAGTGAGTCCAGTGAGGCAGGCAGCACAGAGCAGATGTAATCTCTGATTAGTCTCTCAAAGCATTTGCTGATGATGGGGGTCAGAGCAACAGGACGCCAGTCATTTAAGCAAGTGATTTTGGATTGCTTTGGTACAGGCACAATGGTGGACGTTTTAAAGCATGTGGGGACCACAGACAAGGAGAGGGAAAGGTTGAAAATGTCAGTGAAAACACCAGCCAGCTGATGACGCGGCCCGGAATGCAGTCTGGACCCGCAGCTTTACGGATATTCACCTGTTGGAAGGATCGGTTACATCAGCTACAGAGACGGAGAGTGAACTAACCTCTGTAGCTTCGGTCGTGAGAGCTCTCTCCACGATGGCAGTGCTATTTCCCCCGAAACAAGCATAAAAAGTATTAAGCTCATCCGGGAGAGAGGCAGCGGTGTTCACGGCAGAGTTTTTATTCTCTTTGAAGTCTGTGATTATATTAATTCCCTGCCACATGCTTCTAGAGTCGGTGGTGTTGAACTGTCCTTCAATCTTGTCCCTGTACTGGCGTTTGGCTGCTCTGATAGTTTTGCTGAGGTCATAACTGGCTTGTTTATTCTCCTCCGCTTTCCCGGAATTAAAAGTGGAGGTCCACGCATTAAGTGCCGCACGAACATCGCTATTAATCTTTGGTTTCTGGTTGGGGTAGATCCGTACTGTTTTGGTCGGCACTACATCCTCTATGCACTGATGAAACATGTTACGGTATCAGCGTAGACCTCGATGTCATCATCAGAGGCGGACCGGAACATCTCCCAGTCCACATGATCAAAACAGTCTTGTAGCATAGAATCTGATTGGTCCGACCAGCACTGGATCATTCTGAGGGCAGGTGCTTCCTGTTTCAGTTTCTGCCTGTAAGCAGGCAGAAGCAGAATGGAAGAGTGGTCCGATTTGCCAAATGGTGGGCGGGGGAGGGAGAGTAGTAATGGTTCAACACACTATCCCCTCGTGTGTTGAAACTGATGTGTTGGTAGTATTTCGGTGCTATTGACTTGAAGTTGGCTTTGTTAAAGTCCCCAGTCACAATGAACGTGGCCTCAGGGTGCGCGGTTTCCTGCTCACTTATACTCCCATACAGTTCCTTGAGTGCCCGGTCTGTGTCGGCTTGTGGCGGGATGTACACAGCTGTGATAATGACCGCTGTGAATTCCCTCGGTAGCCAGAATTGTCGACACAGAAGCATGAGAAATTCCAGATCAGGAGAGCAGAAAGACTTGATAGAATATATGTTCCTCTGATCACACCAGGATTTGTTGATCATAAAACATACACCACCACCTCTGCTTTTACCTGAGAGGTCTTTCACTCTTTTTAGCGGGGATCGATTTGCGCGACGTCTTAGTCTGACAAGAACGCTGGCTCTCCTTCCCCTTTTCCGGCTACGTTTCAGCGGCCGGGCTGCCCAGACAAAGGGCTCCGCTGTCATGTTTTGAAAACAGTGGGTCGGCACTGAGATATTTAAAGTCTGGTTTTTAGTGTGCTATTGCAGAACCAATGTCCAAAAGTGTTTGTCTGTCGTAGACAATAAGGCAGACAACATCCAAGACAAAAAACATAAGAATTGTAGACAAAACAAACAAAAAACTGCAGATTGGGTTGGACCTCTCAACGCAGCAGCCATACTTGGTGCCATCTTGATCTCCTATTTTTCTGGGTACTATACTGAGGTCATTGGTGGTATATTTTGGCTGTAAATTTTGCTACAGCGAGCACCACTAACATTTTCTTCAGAAAATGTACCTATCTTCTCTTATTATCTATTGTCTACATTCTCTGGATGTTAGAATGACATTCAACAGATGTTTGTGACATTTATGATTTAGAATGTATGCTCTTTTTAAGATGTTTATCAGATGTTTGTACACAGTAATAATAATGCAAAGATGAGGCTTTCCTGATGATGCATTCTTTAACAGACATTTCAGCAAGGTTTGTGTGCTTACTGGGCAAGCTTTGCCTTAGTAAACAGCGTATATAACTGTGTTCACTGTGAATAAAGGTTGCAGTGAATAAAGTTATCTTTATTCACCTCTCAGTGAATAAAGGTAGAAAACATATTGCTGTTGAACTAGACATCTCTATTGATTTAAAACTGGCACATCCACCTCAGTTCCTCTGGGGGTATTTTACACGGCCATCCAATCAGGAACCACTGGTCCATTACCACTGTAATGTAATTTGTCTGAGAGTGGTGTGAGAGAAATGTCCAGCCAGGGATAATGGCCATGTGGAAAGACAAACTGCAGCGCTGGGCTGTTTAAGCTCCATCGTTTACCTTGTTACACAGCAGGTCTGTGTGTGAGTGTTCATTGATGGCGGGGTTTAAATTGCATCCCTAGATTAACCCCCAACTAAGTGGGATGAATGTGCAACCATTTTTATTCCCCAGGACTGACAGAAGCCATTCTGTTTCTGTTGTCAGGTAATTTCAGAGTACTACAACACTACACTGTAAACATTGCCAGGATTTTATAATATTTAACCATGATTTCTTACAATAAAATACTATATTTAGAATTTTACTGTGAAAACAATGCAGGCAATGCAATTTTATATCATAACACACACACACACACACACACACACACACACACACATGCACACAAAAGCAACAACAAAAATAAAGGCTGTCAATTTAACATGTTAATATATTATGATTAATTATTTTAAAAGTAACATGTTAAAAATCAATGCCATGAATTAATCATACTCCCTGTCCATATGTAAATTTCATTATAAGGCTTTCCTACCACTGGAGCAACTCAAGTATCACTGTCATGTTTTTGTGAGGACCCTAACCCTAATCAAGGCTTTACCCGACTTTATTAAAAATACATTTTATATATATATATATATATAAAGATTGGACGTTACAACATTCCTTTTTTCTGGAGATCATGGAACTTATATCATTATTTTCTCCCAGCCGGTGACAATCAACATAATTTTAGAATAAAAAAAGAAAAAGAAAAATGCAAACATAATATTTATTAATGCCAAATTCATAGTGGCCATCAAAATATTACAGTTATACAAGAGATATACAAGATATTTCTGTAATGCAGACCAAGTTAATCAGCGCACAGCAGCTATATCACTATACTGTGACTTCACATGATCAGGACATTATTAAGTTGCCATTTAAATGTAATAAATTGTTGAACTGTAAACATTACTATTAAAGTATAGCAACTAGTTTACTCGCTGTAAATTCACACTTAATTGTTTTGTATATTTCTGAATATAGAGAAAATGGAACAAGAATAAGAATAAAGGAGGCACCAGTGTTTAACCAGTAAATTTTATTTATATATAACAACAGTACAAAGTGAATCCTTGGCTTGCAAAATAGGTGTGCTTCATATTTACAATAGGTACACAGTAATATAATATGTAAACAAAACAAAAGCAATTAAAAAAACAAACCAACTTTTTTTCTTTTTAAATACTTTAACTCTCTTACAATTCACAACACTTAAAAAACAACAAGAACAGACAACCATAAGTGTTATTATTATCATCGAGGTCATTATTATTTCTATGTACTATGTTACAGAAATCCAGTATCTACAAAGAGAGATTTGTTTATAATTTTGTATGATTGAAAATGGAAGGATATTCACCTCTGGGGTGACTACAAAAGCCTTTCTTTCATTTTTGTTTCCTCTGAACGATTAAGTTCTGTAATATGAAGATAATATGAATATTTCACTTGTTTGTAGCATGCTTTTCAATCACCAAGCAAAACATGAGCTAAAAACATAAAAGTGCACAAAATTGCTCAATTCGTGCCAAATATAAAATTAACAGCCGTTGCGACCACTGCAGTCGACTGCTGATATTTCAGAAAGCTGCCCAGTGCTGTCAAATTTTATTCTGCTCTGCAGAATAGCACAATAAAAATTCTAATTAACTTTTTTCTCTTTTTTTGGAGGGGATCAAATGTCTTCTAATAAATAGTAATAAGCGTTGAGTTACAGAAATCTCTCTCAGCAAAGTGCAATTACTTGTGCCACAACATTTTAGAACTGAGAAATACATTTAGTTCTCTGAATCTTTGCACAAGCAGGAGAGTCGTACTTCCTTTACTAATGTGGTAGCAACAAGGTTCACATTAATATTACAAGGTTTGAGAGCCATATCCTGGGAAAACTACAAGGACAATGGGGTCAACAGGTTTTGGAGAGACTCTTGCTCTAACAGAGTTGCACGATTGGGCTCTGATGAATGTGAAATGGGGAAGACCGTGGATAAACAAAAGTAGGAAGCTTTATCATGCGACATGGCTTTTAAATTCACATATTTTGACTATACAGTGTGTGGTTAGAGGAATGTGTGTTTGTTTAGGAAGAGTAAAATTCCCATAGTGCCCATTATACCTTTAAAGGACAGTTCACCCAAAACTGAAAATTCTGTCATAATTTACTCACCCTCATGTTATTCCAAACCTTAATGACTTTCTTTTCTCCATTGCACACAAAAGGAGATGTTAAGCAGAAATTTTAGCCTCAGTCACTATTCACTTCCGTTGCATCTTTTTTTTTTTTTATACAATGTAAGTAAATGGTGACTGAGGCTAACATACAGGGTTGGAAAAACATGAGTGTTAGTAATTAATGGACAAAATGTTGGCCGAACTACCCCTTTAACCAATCATTTCACTGTCAATAATACAGCTCTTCATTTGTAATCTCCTGCACTGGTTCCTATTTTTGATGTGTATTTGTTTATCTCCCAATCACACCGTGCACATGACTAGTTAAGATCAAAGCCGAGCTTCAAAGCAGCAGGGGAATCTGAAGCTAAAGCTCTCATTCCTATGATTCTCGAATACTCCACGAGACACCACCAACCAACCAACTGAGAGAGGGCATGCCATCTCCACCCTTTTTCACCATTGCATTCGCTCTCTTTCTCTGATCAGTCTAAAACACAACTAACAAAAACAGGAAATGACATGTAGCTGCAAATGAACTAGACAAAATTGATTAAATGTTCTAAGGCCACAGGGGAAAACAACATGCGGCATTTTACAAATGTCTATCAATAAAAATCAATTACTTTAAAGGTGAAGTGTGTAATTTCTGTGCCAAACGGAATTGCAAACATTATGATTTTTAAACATGTTTCCCGAACACTCACTGTATGTTCCATTGGTCGGTCAAACAAGTAGTCCCTTACCAAGCTCACACCATTGGTCGAGCCAATGTTGCTATGTTGGGCCATTTGGGATGCTCAAATAAACAGTACACACTTCTCGGGAAATCAACCTAGAATGGCTTACTTACAGTCGTCTCTCCATTTTAAGCTGGGATAAAAAGTAATTAAACATGTAGAAATGACACACATCACCTTTAATAGTCCCATACTGCATTGCATAAAATAAAACAGGGCTATAAGGATAAGTGAAGATTGAGGTCTGGTTAAAAGTGCTGTAAAGTGAAGCATCATTCTTGTGTGTTCGGTCTTGGCTCAGACAGAATTCTCCGTAATGCTGTGGTGAACTTAAACTGACACCTACCTGAACGACCTTGTCTATTTTGGTTAGAATTATCTTCAAAAACAGCCCTACCTGCCATTATGCATTATAAATAAAAGCTATGTTGTTGTTTGTTTATGCTTATGTTGACATATTTCATGTCAGACGGGGGAATGAAAGACGAAACCAAAAAGAAAAAAGAAAAAAAGAAAAAGAAAAAAACCCACTCAAGCTAGCAAGATTCCAGACATCTGAAGTATTTTACAAATACTTTATATTTATAAATACTGTTCCAAGCTCATGGTCTTTTCATACCTGATTTCGCAAGTGCCCCTGTAAGCATCCTTGCCATCTACTTAAGCATCAACAGACAAGTCTGTGAATAATTTAAAGTGATCTTTTGGCAATTAATCCCAACAGGTCCAGACTGGGTAGCACTATGTGTACAGACAGGAAGTGATATAGCGGTATATTACATCATCGCCTTTCCTTGAGTCATCCACAACTCATGTGATCTCTTGGCATTTGAAAATATATGTAGATGGGAACAGAGAATATATTTTTTTATTTTTAAATATGAGGTACTGTATAATGCATGCAGACTAAGCACACACATTGGACCATACATAATAATTAATACTCTCTGGTAAGATTATCCACTCATTTGAGTCCATTCTTTTGAAAGGGAAGAAGGTTCTCCATGTGTGATTTCTGCTTGAAGGTGCTACTCGTTGGTGCATTCATATCATATGAGAATTTTGGCAGCGCTATTATGGAGATGGGGGATTATGGAGCATATAAATTCTTCAGGATGTGCCATGGAGATCAGCTCAACTGACTCCCATTTGTAGAAAAGCAACAAAAATGCAAAGACAAAATAGAGTAACGTTTGTACACTCACATATGCTTACATGTAGAAAACGGGACATAAACACACAGAGAGGCCATAGCGGAGTTTCTTAACCCAGTTCGACACTGGTTTCTGGTCCTTCGCTGTCAATACATGGCAATCCTAGGAAATGTAAAAGAGTTTGGGCCAAATGGACATGCTGGTTGAACTTTGGCCCCTTTTTGTTGGAGGTTCGTTGGATATCTCAGACAATATGGATTTCCTACTGGTCTGTAAAGCCAGGAGACTGAAAAGTCAAAGTTTGTACTAGCGTGTACTAGCATGCACATGTGTTGGTAACAGCTGCTGCTTTCCGATGATAGAAAGAGACTTGAACTTTCATCATGCCAACAATGCATATACAAGCGTCACTATGCCATTAAGACTCAAGAGGCACACTGCAACGAAACAAACTTAAAAAAACTTGTGTATAAAAATAACATTTGGAAGTAAAAGCCATCAACTGGACCATCATGGCGAGGCAGTAGTTGTCTGTTTTCCTCTGTCGAATACTCCTGAAATGGTTTTAGCAAGTGCATTTCTCGAGGAAGTATCAGCGTCTTTTGAAATCCATAAATTGCTTGAGAAGTCTGGCATCCTTTGTGTTAATCAGTGCTAGGCACATCAAACCAGCCACACAAAAAAACAACCCCCCCCCAAAAAAATAAAAAAATTAAACCTTACGTTCCAGGAAGCTGCTCATCCCACTTTGCTTTTTTTAAAAACAGACATAAACAGAAATCTATGGTTTCCATTGGTCTTGAGAACCTCTTGACTTCACAAACATGTAATAAAAATCTCAAGCTATTGTTGGTGTAAGGTCTCTAGCCATTGCTCTCTTTCTCTAGGAGAGGCTTTGGATGGTGGTTTGATTGTTTGAAGGTCTTCCATCCTTCATTACAGCATTTGTTTAGTTCTCAGCTCTCCAATGACATGGCGCCGATGAGCTGCTCCACTTTGTAAGCCAGTCGCTGTTTCTTCGCCGTCTCGTCCTGTTCCAATGCAGCCGTGATCTGGGAAAAGAATGCAGCAACATATTCATCACACTACATCATTACAACCGATCTGAGGTCAGAGGTGAACCATGTCACATGACAAATCCTCTTAAGTACTCATTATAATATAATGAAGGATGGGAAAGTCAGGTTATAAAGCATTTAACCTGATCCCAGTACAGAGAATGAGCATGTCAAATTTAATATGGTATATAATGAAATGACTCAATAGCAGAGATCAGTCATCTGATAATGGCTATACAGGACCTTAAAACTGATTCCAAGACAGTTATCAGTCATCTCTAAGGCCATCTGCGCACTAATCTGTTTGACAATGTTCCTAATGACATTCATCTTCCAATGTATGAGGTCATGGTGAACGTTTCGAAAGTCTCTGTTTTCGATGCAGGTAACTGTCGTTCTAGTGCAAATAAGAGGTAAAAAAAAAAAGCTAAATAAATGTGTTATCAAATGAAAACGTAATACTGTGGATGTGGCTTAAGGAACTACAGCTGTTCATATAGGCAGCGTAAATTCACATTTCTGGCATATCTGAATTATATCCATTTAGTGTTTTGTAGAAACTGCTTTGAATCGATGTGTAAAGTATGAACAGCAAAAAACTTTAAATCCATTGTAAGGCAACATACACAGATATATGAACAAACAGATCTGATTTTATCAAATGCAAAAAGTGTGAACAGCCAGTCCTAAAGATAAGATCTGAAGAATGAATCAGAATTGGGTATGGTGTGAACAAACCCTAAATGACTTTTCAACAGACTCCAGAATATAAATTCTGCTCCAACTGATCCAGACAACCATTAAACACCAAGCACGTTCTATAGATGTCATACTCTGTATCTTATTATCACAGACCAGTTACTGCTCAGTGTGATAGGAGGGATAATTTTCGGCTTCTGAGAGAAAAATTGCCAGAGACTTCATTTCATGAATATTTCATTAAAAAGGCAAGTAAAACTTTTGAGTCTGGCCCACACTGCGGAGTGCCATCACCTTTTTTGAAAACAGCGGTCAAAGATGTCGAGTCATGTTGAGAGGGGGCGGGCGGACGGGATGGCCCCCCTCTGTGCTCATGTCATAATCTCTGACTGTTGTGTCAGAGGAACACCAGTGGAAGTGGCATTGTGGTGGCTGGCTGACACTCATTTGCACATCAAACAGTGAAAATAATGGGAAACTAGATTGATACGGGCACATCCAGTGAGCGAAGATGGGGCAACATTAATGATATCTTTTAGAGGCCTAAAATGATGCACTGTAAAAAAATTCCATAATTTTAACAGTAAAATCATGTAAAAATGCTACAGTAAAAAAATGTGAATTGGTTAACATGTAGGCTCTCTCACTCCAGGTCCCATTTAAACTAAGTTTGTTTAGCCCCAGTGCTTTAAAGAAACATTCCAGGATCAATACAAGTTAAGCTCAATCGGCAGCATTTGTGGGATAATTTTGATTAAAACAAAAATAATTTAGTCCCCTGACTCCTTTTCTTAAAAAAAAAAGGAAAAATTAAAGGGATAGTTCACCCCAAAAATTTTTATTTTTTATTTTATTTATTTATTTATTTATTTTTACTATAAATCCCAACTTTCACTTTCAAAATGTGAAAGAATGTGGAAGTGGATATTTATTTATATACCCAAACCTTTCATATTGCTTCTGAAGATATGTATTTAACCACTGGAGTCTTTGGATTGCTGGATTACTTTTTTTTTTACTTTTGTTTGCTTTTTGGAGCTTCAAAGATCTAGTCACCATTCACTTGCATTGTAAGGACTAACAGAGCTGTGATAATCTTCTATTAAAATTATTTGTCAAAAATCTGGCATGGAATGAAGGTGAGTAAATGATGGGAGAATTTTCATTTTTGGGTGAACTATCCCTTTAAGGTTACAGTAAGGAACTTTTATTGGAAGTGAATGAGGCCAATATTTTTTAGCTTAAAGGCAGAAAAGCTTATAATTTTATAAAAGCACTTACATTAATTCTTCTGTTAAACGTTGTGTACTATTTGAGCTGTGAAGTTGTTTAAATTGTTGTTTTTATGGTCGTTTTAGGGTTTACGGCATTATTTCGTCATGGCAGCAAAGTTACACAATTGGATATACACTCACCGAGCTCTTTATTAGGAACACTATGGTCCTAATAAAGTGCCCAATGTGGTCTTCTGCTGTTGTAGCCCATCCGCCTCAAGGTTCGATGTGTTGTGCATTCTGAGATGCTATTCTGTTCGCTACAATTGTACAGAGTGGATATCTGAGTTACTGTAGCCTTTCTGTCAGTTCGAACCAATCTGGCCATTTTCCGTTGACCTCTCTCATCAACAAGGCATTTCCATCCGTAGAACTGCCTCTCACCTGATGTATTTTGTTTTTGGTACCATTCTGAGTAAACATTAGAGACTGCTGTGCGTGAAAATCCCAATACTCAAACCAGCCTGTCTGGCACCAACAATCACGTGTCATGGCTTTGTCTCTCTTTGTCAATCTGGGTTTTGGTCTGACAGGACCGTGGCAATATCCGCCCATGTCTGACTTCATGTGAGCGTGTAGTCCCTGTTTTATACCCAGCTACGCGCTCTTTTGTCTGTCTTGTGTGAGCGCGCGGCCTCTGTTTTATACCCGGCCGCACGCTCTTCTGTCTGTTTTGTTTCATGTCTGAAGTATGGTGTCTGGGTCAAGACTTCCTGTCTAGTTCGGTTCCGGTCTGTGTCGGGACCCGGACATTCATACTCCTTGTCTGTCTCTGCTTTGCACCGCACGCCCGGGGTGCGAGATGTCTTCTTGTTTGTGCTGAGGTTCGGTCACTTCAGTAAGGTGTCGGGTGTGTGTGTGTGTGGCCGAACTCACACAAGTGTCTGTTCTTATCTTGTTTGTCGATTGGCATGAGGTGTATATCGCCTCATTGTCTCAGCATGTGCGCTCACCTAACACCTGAGTACAGGCAGCTCTCCCACCCTGGCCATTCCACCATTCCAGCCAGAGACTGCCAAGTCTTGAGCCATTCTTGAACCCATACTAGGAGGAGGAGGAATGGGGCATCTTCTTGTCTGCTCCCCAGTGCCTTCAGCCATGGAGGCTGCTCCCCAGTCGCTGCATGCGCTCACAGCCATGGAGGCCATTCTCCAATCGCTACCAATGCTCCCGGCCATGGAGGCCGCTCCCCCAGTCGCTGCAAGCGCTCCTGGCCACGGAGACCACTCCCCAGTCGCTGCCAGCGCTCCCGGCCACGAGGCTACTCCCCAGTCGCTGCCAGCACCCCTGGCCATTGAGGCCGCTCCCCAGTCGCTGCCAGCGCTCCCAGCCATGGATGCTGCTCCCCAGTCACTGCCAGCGTCCATGACCCCAGAGGTCATTCCCCTGTCCCTTCCTGAACTCACAGCCACGAAAGCCCGTTCTCCCATCACTGCCAGTGTCCACGACCACAGAGGTCGTTCCCCAGTCACTGTCTGAGCTCACGGCCACTGAGACTGCTCCCCTGTCACTGCCAGTGCTCACGACCAAGGAGATGGTTACCCTGCCACTGCCTGTGCTCTCAGCCACTTAGACTGTTCCCCTGTCACGGTCAGTGCCTGAGCCTTCCACGGCTTCCCTCCCTGAGCCTTCTGCAGCTTTGCTCCCTAAGCCTTCCACGGCTTTGCTCTCTGAGACTTCCATGGCTCCGCCATGAGAGCAGCTCCCTACTGAACCCTGTCCAGCGGCTGCCACCCAGGACTCTGTTCCCTCTGCCCTGTGGCCACCTCCCAGGCCTCCTGACCATTTCCCTGCCCTGTGGCCACCTCTCAGGCCTCCTGACCCTGTCCCTGCCCTGTAGCCGTCTCCCAGGCTTCCTCTCTCACTCTCACACAAGTGTCTGTTCTCTTCTTATTTGTCGATTGGCATGAGTGTATATTGCCTCATTGTCTTGGTGATGTGCGCTCATGCCAATCGGACGTTTTGCCTGCTTGTGAGAGTATGTGGCTTTGTTATTGTTACTAACTGTAACAGGGTTAAAATGGGAAAGGAGGAGACGGGAACCGGGTGAACCATTAAAGTTATATTTTAATGAGAAATTATAACAAAGACACAAAACACAAATGCACACATGGCAGCTGCGTGTGGCTATCTCTTTCCTGAACTGCTGCAACCGGCTGCCCTTATCCCTCTCCTCAGCTGATTAGCCCGATTGGGGAACCCTCTTGATTTCTCTCCCTATTTTAGTCTCCTCGTGTTTGCTGTCCAGTGCCAGTTCATCTTGTACTGTTTACTGTGCAGACGTGTATTGTTTCTGTCACCTTGCTGTGCGGTCCGGTTGGTCCTGTTTCATGTTTCCTGTTTCCCAATTCCTTGGATTACTTTTCCCCTACGGAGTGGTTTATGTTTTTCCCCCTCGCGGGAGTTTGTTTTAATAATAAAGTATTTTTGGTTTTTTTGAACTCTGCATTTGGGTCCTTCCTCTCCCCAAATCCATGACACATGGTCGAAATCACCGAGATCATATTTTTCCCCATTCTGATGGTTGATGTGAACATTAACTGAAGATCCTGACCTGTATCTGCATGATTTTATGCATTGCACTGTTGCCAAATGTACTGCATAAATAAGTAGGTGTACAGGTGTTCCTAATAAAGTGCTCGGTGTGTGTAACGTTACACAGAAAAGGCTACTAAGAGATTTTATTATTAAAATCATGTTAACACTCTCGCTTGTTAATGTCTTCTCCCTTCGACATTTTTTTGGTTATCAAAATTATACCACAAATGCTGTCAATTGAGCTTAACTTGTGTTGAACCCAGAATGTTCTTATAACTTTCATTCCAGTAACAATGAAAAAACGCATTAGCATCACTACGCAATTAGCATCATTACTGCATTTTAAACCAAATTTATAAGTGAAACATTTGAAAGTTAAATCCTGGATATCAATCCCAAGGCACTAGATATCTATCTATTCTTCCATCAGCAGCCTGGTTTTCCCAGGACACCTGCCATCCGAGCCAAGTTGGGAGCACACCTACTTGGCTCCTCTCTGTGGATGTTGCTCTGGGGCAGGTCAACACACCTACTGATGCTCAGAGGCTCCGTTAGAGCTTCACAGTCAGTGTGAGCAAGTATTCAACAAGGAATGTGTGCACTGAATTTTTCACGCATTTCAGCATAGCTGCAAAAGCACTCTCCACATTATTGTCTCCTTCATTTTGAGGAGAGTGCATATTGTCTCTCTCTCTCAACAGGTTAAGTGCACCGAAGGACTGACAGAGGTAATTATTTCAGTTGTCCTATTCACAATGTACTATATAATGAATCAGAATTACTACATGCTGGCACTGCTTGTGCCACCACACAACAGGAGTCCCACATTTGGCTCGTGGAACAAAAGAACATTTTCATCTTAGTTACCAAGAAAATCTATTATTTTTATATTAGGTGGTCCCTGGGTTGCCTGAGTGTCTGGATAGGGGGTCCCTGGGTCTCAAAAGTTTGACAAATCCTGGTCTACACTGTTTGGAGAAAAACAGACCAAGAACAGAAAAAGAATGAAAAGCAACCACAAAAAGAAGGATTGACCGAACAGAGGAATGTGAGGACAAGAGGACACAGAACAACAACTGAAGAGAGATATTTACATGAGACAGAGAGAGAGAGACAGAGAGAGAGAGTGAGAGAGAGAGGAGAGGCAGCAAGCAGAGTTGTGTCTCTTGGCTCTGGGTGCTCTTCTAAATGCTGTGTAAAGTAAAGGTCAGACTAATGGGTCCCCTGAGTGGAGCTGCCATTACGGCTGGAACATCTCCATCGTGGGCTCTTCTCTACTTCTCTTTGTGTTGGAGAGGCTGTCAGTGATCTAGCTATGTGTATCCTTCCTCATCAGGGCTCTATTCATTCTCTCTCTCGCACAGTCTTTCACCCTTTTTCTCTCCCTGTGCATAAGTGTGCATGTGTGTGTGAGACTGACTCACAGAAGTTTGCTGCCACTAGCTTTATAAACTGTTTAAAGATGACATCATTCTGTGAAACTCACTATTTCATTAGTATAAGGTGCCTTCCAAGTCAAACTGTGTGTTTTACTTCAAACATGGTTGTATTGATTAGGGAGTATTTACAACTTATGACTATAGTAGTTTATGACTATATGACTCTAGCAGTCATGAACATATTAAGATAGAGGCCTCATTTTATTAATTTATGGCATCTTATTCTCTTACCCTCTTGACTTGTACAACTGATCCATCTTTTTTTGTGAGTGCAAAACGCAGGGCTATGCGCAATGACCGTGTGCTACGTCTTATCCAATTTTTGTGTGAACGCTAATTCTAAGTGCAATTTTCGTGCCAGCACAAAGCGCAAGTGGGTGTGGGTGGGAGTGTTTGCGCTATCTGTGGGTGTATGTGTGCAAACTGTGGGTGTATTGTATGTTAATGAAGTGGCGCAAAGCGCAATTTGCTATTTTCCTACGAAAAGGTCATTGCGCTGAGACGTTTCAGACCCACGTCTGTTTTCAGTGCAAAGTCTAAACTCAGTTCCTATTTGCAGTTTGGAGATTCCATCAGCAGGTGGTAATAAAGTTAATGTCCAAACTCTGAAAATATAGTGGAACATCAAATTATATCCCTGATGATAACAGTTGTAGCCATTTTATGATACAAAAGCTGATAACTATCTATATGTCATGGTTTATTTATCACTAGGGCTGTAGATAATTTTTTTTATTGTGATTAATCTCATAATTGTTCATAGTTAATCACAATTAATCACAGATTTTAAAAGAAGGAAAATTTGACTCTATAAATACTTATTTCCTGTCATAATGCATTTTTTTTTTTGTTGTTCTTTGGAAAGAACAACACAATTGAACAAAACAATATAGTATGTAACAAAAATGCTTTATTAACATTTTCCAAACTCAACAGTATAAAGACATAAATTCACAAAAATAGCTTCAATTCGAGTAACATTAAACATTTCTTAAGTCTAAATGGAATGTTGACTGATAGAAAGAACTAGTATTCATTGCAATGCGCATTAAACCCTAATTTAATATTAATCAGTCGGCAGGCTGTCTTTTCACTTTAGTTATAGGAAGCACATGATTCGTGTCAGGGCATCAAGCGCCGCGTTGAACTCCATATAAAAAGCGCATCTTGTTCTGCTTTTAGCGCTGGTACTTCCAATATAATGATAATTCATCCAAACTGTCCAGTGGTCATTAGCTGACACTTCAAAAGCTCCGCGGCAACAGGTACAAAGTTGAAATTATATGAAATTTGAGCAGATCGTCAACAGACCCTCCACGGGAGAACAAGCTGAACAGCAGGCTTGTAAGAACTGACATGCTTATGTAGTAAAATGCTGACTTACAAAAGACTCGTGAAGGACTTCAGTGAAGTCCCGCTAAGTCCCTTCAGCATTAATTTTATAAGAGGTTCTTTCTCCAGCACTTGATCATTGGCACAGACTCGCTGTTGTGTGTTTGTTTTTAGTGTGTAAATGAGTGTAATGTCCGCACTAAACACAGTGTTTACAACTCACAAGGAGCTGAATAAAATGTCAGAATCTATTGTGAAATCAGTACATGCCTTAATCGCGATTAAGAAAAATTAACGCACTAAACATTTTAAATTAATCGCATGCGCTAATGCGTTAACGCTGACAGCACTAAATATTATTATTATGTTTATATTTACAATTGTATTTATGATATAATATGTATTTTTTCACCTGTTGTCATAAAGTGATTTTTAAGTCACTGCAAAAGGGACCGGGGGAAGAAGTTGGAGTTGATTACATTTTCATTTTGTTTAAAGTGTAATTTGAATTTAGAAATATTTTTGGTTTAATTTCTTTGTGTTTCGATAAATGAATATAATTTTTCAAAATCAAAACTTAACAGAACTGAAGTGCGTGCTGATACAATCACTGTTAATACAAGACATGATTTGTGTGTCAGTAGATGAAAATGATTAATCCAAATTCTTATGAGAATCACATTTTCTATGCATATAAATGAAGTGTGTCACTGTCATAGAAATATGCCTGACATTCAACAAAGATGCAGTAAGTGCACAAAAGAACGCAAGTCCATATTTCTATTCTTCTAATTCATTGCATACAGTCCATTTACACTACCAACTTCTTTAGAATGTGCTGTCTTGGTTTATATCGCTGGTGCTTGACAGGGAATGGACTATAAAATAGGATGCAGACTTGCCCCTAGACTTAGCTCATACTTGCACAAAGATACCAAAACTTCATTGCCATGCCACTGACTTTGCGCTTATGACTTAGTGCTGCGTTCAGCGCTAGCACTCTTAAAATAGGGCCTAATAAATTTAATGTTTAATGATTTTTACACCTACATAAGCTTAAGTTTTGTGGCTGTATACAGATATTTTGAATGCCAATGGACCTTAATCAGTGTAGACATCATTAGGGCTGCAACAACTAGTCGATAAAATAGATAATTATCAATAATGAAAATAATGGACAAAGAATTTCATTATTGATTAGTTTTGATTTATGTGGTGAGCACGGAGAAGCTCCGTCAGTGATGTCACTTTACAGCCCAGTGAAAATGTTTTGAATGAAAAATGACGGAGACAAATTGAAGTGGAAAAAACACAACCCAAGGTGTCCAGTGCACAAGAGCACTTTTTATAAACACTTCAAAGAAGATCATAATAAGCATGCAGTTAAATGTGGAGCGGTTGCTGCATCAGGTGTGTTGACAGAGGGCGTGTGCTGTTTGATGCGTTTAAGAGTTGTTTATCTCCAACGCATAACTTATATTTTACTGCTACTTTCTCTGTTTTTATAATGAATATTTTTGAAAAGAAACATGAAATCAGTGAAAATATGGTTTTTAGAACTTACAGTATTAATTTAAAATACCTAAAATGTATGTAATCAGTGACAGTATACAAGCATATGTATCTAACAAAAATGTATTTTTCAGCTGGGCAGAATTATTAATATTTCTATTCTGGTGTCACAATTGCCCTCTGCTGGGCTTTTGTCCTACTCCATCCCTGATGAATCATTTTACTCTTTAATAAACAGTACTTTAAGTATTACAAGTAAAGGAACTGTTTTGCATAAATCCTGAAATTAATAATAATAATAATAATAATAATAATAATAATACAAATCAAACATAACTATTCATGATTCAGGCATTGTTCAAAGTTTTGTGAGAGTATAGAATCATTCAGTACAGTAAACCAAACCAAATCCTTACGTCCTTTATCATTTCTGTTTCTTAAAAAAAGAACATTTTAAAAAAATACAGGAAATGTACTTATTTATCCGATTATCGAAGAAATAATCAAAGATTTATCGATTATGAAAATAATCGTTAGTTGCAGTCCTAGACATCATATTTCTTTTGATGTGAATGAATATGAGGCTATGAGGGAGTGAAATCTGATCAATGTGCCATAGTCCTTAAGGTGCTAAATAACTTTTAACATCTAACAACCCATGTTTTTTGCCCATTGGAAATGTTTTGAATGACACCAAGGTACAACATATTGGACAGACTGTACCCTAACCCACATACTGTAGCCTTGTTTTTGTTTGCATCAAATTAAATATGGCATCTACTATGACTAAAATATGTGGAGAAGCAGTTAGTTTCAGTGCAGATCAGATAAAATGAGTCAAGTAGTAAGTTTACTTTGACAAAAACAATGAGGTTGTTTTCAAAATTAGGGTTCACTATATGATTTAAAATCAATGCTGATGGAAATGAGCTTAAATTGTATTTTGTTTACCGAGGACATAGAGCTTTTGTGTGTGCACAATTTTTGCCTCACCTCTTCACTGTACTTGCTAATGTAGGAGTAAATCTCATTGAGAGCACTGAGCATGTTAAACTCATTGGAGTGCAGTCGTGCCTGTTCTGCCAAATAGGCATTCATGTCCTGATCGCTGATGGCTGGCAGTCTGTTGATGTCAGCATAGTACCTGTAGAAACAGCCAGGGGGTGACAAAAATAACAAAAATCAACTTTATGCTGTTTTGTTTTTTGTACTATGGTTTTATTTACATTAGATTGATTATATTTTACCTTTCTACCCAGTTCTTGTAGTTGGGGATATCTTTAGCATAAAGCAGCTTATTAGAGGGTGAGTCTTTGCCCAGTCTGTGTTCAGATGTGGAACAAGAGTCCATGAAGGTTTGAGCCACCACGGACAGACACGCATCCGTGATGCTGCTCTTATGGATGTCAAACACAAATTGGGGATTCTTGATCACATTCACCCAGAAACGCAGAGGAAGGCTGCAGAAAACAGATGACATGGACAGACAGATTGAGGTTAAACTGTTCTAAACTGTAGATCATATTCTGTTGGTGAAAATGTTAACAAATTACAATGTTAGTTAAATATAAAACCGTTCAAGGCATGGTGAATGACTTGCATGCAGAACATACATTGTGAGATGTGTAGTAAGTGTAAATTTCATTCTGGAGTTTGCCCTCTTACCAGTTGCTTTTCCAGGTGTGGCGGACGTCAGTGTCATGGATGCCGTGCTTGTCTGCTTGTTCATCCAGGAAGTCGAACATGTATTTAATAGCTAACGGAAGTGCACTGCCTCTGTGCACCGTACTGAAAAGAGTCTCGAACAAATCATCCACAAATTTTTGCAGAGTACCCTAAGAGAGAAATAGAGAAGACTGTTAAACAGAGTTCCAAATGAACATTCAAGGGGCCTTAAATTGTAAAAACACTGTAAAAATGTTTGCAAAAAGAATGTTAAAATGCTACAGTAAAAAGAACTGGTAATTGGTTAACTAATATCTATATTATGTATATTATAAAATGTATATTTTGTATATATTATGTATATTAAGCCATGTACATGTAGGCAAATTCTACGGTGAACTAATGTTAAAATTAAGGTTAATTTAAACTATGTGAACCATCACATTTGATTATTTGTTGTTGAAATATTTATTATATGTATTAATATTGATTATGATGCGATATTGATTGAGTATGTGTTCTCATTTTTCCTAACATTGGGGTGTTTTATGTTACATTTTATGTTGTTTAGTTTAACTGTAAAATATAGAGGCACCAAAATGACAACCTGAATTCTTGAAACATGGTCACTGTAATTTTTATGGAAAATTTCAGGCAATCACAGCTGCATATGTTTTTAGCTCATCTTTTCTTTTTTTACAGTTTTCTACACTTTCTTGAGGTCCACATTGAAGTCCACATACAAGATTTCTTTCACCAAAAACAATTTTCTACCATCATTATTAAAAATGTTGTTTTACACAACCATTTTCCACCCTCTCTATGACCCTAAACAGGCTGTTTTTGCTACTGTACCTTTTAGACCCCTATATGTAAACAGGGTTGGGAGGGTTACTTTTTAAATGTATTCCACTACAGATTACAGAGTACATGCTGTAAAATGTCATTTGTAACATATTCTGTTAGATTACTCAAGATCAGTAATGTAATCTAAATACTTTGGATTACTTCTTCAGCACTGGTAGATTTTTTCACTTGTTTTGACAATAAAAACTCTGCCAGTACAGTAAGACAAAATACACATGTTAAAAATACATTCTCTGAAAAACATAAATATCTTATGCAGTGTTGTTTCTAAAACAAGATAAATCAAATTGATCATGTTTTAAGGATTTTTAGATATTTCTACAGGAAAACAATACAAAAATTATTATCAAGAATACGATTTTTGCCCCAATATCAAAGGTCTTACTAGAAAAAAAGAAATTATGATCCAACGTGAATTTTCTTGATAAAAAAAATATGATCGTGCCTGGTAATGTGCATGTAAAATGGCTAGAAATAGCATTTTAGCTTAGCGTAAAGCTGACAATTTACACAACGTTTATTTCTTCTGCTTCAAACTTACTTCTCTGTCTGCTCGTATGAATGTAACACATCATAAGAAAGTGTTTCACCGCTGTTCAAATGCACTTTGGATCACATCATTTATATGTAAAAATGTTTTCCATCTGAAAGGACTAAATATTAAATGAAACAAATGACAATCTCTTCAGTAATCAAAATACTTTTTGAATGTAACTGTATTCTAATTACCAGTGATTTAAACTGTAACTGTAGTGGAATACAGTTACTTATATTTTGTATTTTAAATATGTAATCCTGTTAAACATGTATTCCGTTACTCCCCAACCCTGTACGTAAATGAATTGCCATTGATATGTAAATGTTGGCATTCATATGTAAATGTTCGCATGATTGTGATGTCATAACTATAAGGGTGGGAATCACAAGATAACTGGCGATATGATGTTATATCAATATCTAGGTCACGATACGATATAATTGCAATTCTTTATTTTTGGTGTATTGCAATTCAAAAATGTGATATATATAGCAATATTTAGCTAATTTTATTCATTGTTTTACATTCTTATTCATAGGACTTCAGAGAACTGTTGCCAAATCACCAAATGCATTATTAAATTAATATAAAAGTGCCTAAAATAATATGAATTTGAACCATTTATTTGTGAATATAAACAATACTGACCCTCAAATAAGTCTGTTAATGTGGAATAGATTCTTTAGTGGATCACTTTTGTGTTCATTTTAGTTGTGACAGAATGTAATATTACTCAGTCAATTTAAATCTGATTCTAATTTGTTATATATTATTACTGTTGTTGTTATTATTGTTACACTTTAAAACCCTCTGGCTCTTATTTTTGCATAACACTGCAGGAAGAACTTAGAGTTTCTGTCTGTATGCTAGTTCACAGTATTTTTAATATGCTTCTCAATTGCATGCTCTGTGTGTGTGTGTGTGTGTTTGTGTGTGTGTCAACAACAGAGCAGCGATCATTCCCTGAAACGCGCTGCGCATGCAGACTATATTTCTCTCTTTAAATGCATCCTTTTGCGATTCACAACACTATTCTATGGCTTCCAGAGACTCTGAATATAATGCACGAGTCATACTGGCTAATTAATGATGCTTTTATGCTTCTTTAATGTCATACTGGATTATGACTATAATGACCATGACACAAAATAACACACAATACCAGAGATCTGGGAAACGTGCAAATGACCAAAAGATGATCACTTCACTTCTGGGGAAGTAAACTTTAATGTTTAACATAAACAATGCTTTTTTCTGGATCTTTCACAAACCAAAATGTTGGCAAACTCTGGATTTAAAAGAGGAAGGCGGATTTTGAATAGTCTCTGACGCATCCATTTTGTCAACAACTTTCCTGTGTTGTAAGTGACATCAAAGGAGTTCTGTTCTGTCTCAGTGGTACAGCATAATAACTGCGCCATCTAAGGGACTGTTGTTGAAGTTGAAAAATGTAAAATAATACACATTTTTGGCACATGAATAACAATAAAATATCGTGAGGAGAAATATTGCAATCCTATAACATATCGATTATTTTTCCACCACCTCTAATAACTATGATGGATTCTGAATGACTTTGACAATGTTTTTGCAGCTTAGATTCCATAAATGGCTTGGGTGGACTGGGGAGGAAGCTTTGCATTACAGTATGTCTAAATAGTAGTCTTTTATTTCAAAAGAGCAAGAAAAATACTCTTTGTCTTGATAATGCTACTTTAAGTGTAAAATAAATCTCAAAAAGCAGATAGTATGGTTGAAATTCTTGACTTCATAGAGTTACCTTAGTAGCTAGCAGGCGGGTGAGGTAGATCTCAGATACCATCTTGCTGCCTCGGTCTCCTTCCTTCTGGTCACCATGCTCATGGTTCTTCACCAGGTGCCAGACTTTAACTCCACTCTCCAGGTCCGGGGTGATCATGGGAGCACGAGACCGCAGGCTGTCTGGACTTCCTGTATACCGGAACGTCGAGTCTGCATAGAACGAGAAGGAAAGAGATAAAAAAAAAAAAGAGACAATTATGATATTCTTAGGGGGAGTTCAAACCTAACTTCCTCAAAGCAACAAACAGAACAGAACGCTGGTCTCGAGACACGTTTTTAAAAGTTCTAGTTCTTTTTAAACTGACACACCATCTAAAAAAAAATGTGGTACTCCTGCACAAGATACAAGACAGTAATATGTGGTGCAATGGTCAAAGATGTCAATCTAGAACATGTTTACATAGAAAAACTATTGAAAAACAGTGCATAGAGATGCAAATTCGTTGTGACCCTCACGCCACCATTCTTCCACACTGATGTTCTTTTGGATGAATAGAAAGAGCACGGCCCTCTCACATTTCATTTACTCTGCCTAACCCCATGTATCTTTTTCTCTCTCTCTAGAGGATTTACTCCGTTTTTATTTCTAGACGGAGTCAGATGAGTTGATGCTCTCTGGTCTCCTCTTAAAAGGCTTCATAATTGGCTCGTCCTGATTCATTGTGCTGCCAACATGCTTTAAACGTCTGTATCAGAGGACCTAATCAATGCAACTAAAGATTTCTAATGAGTTAAGCTCTCCCCCAACCTCCCCATCAATCTCATCTCATTCCTATCATGTTAAGTAATCAGTCTCTTGCTCATTTCTCCAATTAGATCTGTCAGGGTTTTATTTCGCAGGGCTGAGTGCTCTCTTGGGAGGCCAGATCGACTTTGCACAATGGTGGTATAATCTCCTGTATCCTATGTCTCTTTCTCTCTGTCCCTGTCACCTGGCTTCAAATGGCATGTGAACAGCAAAGGAAGGCAAACAGCTTCTGCTATTTTGAGACAGAAGTGTAATTTTGACAGATCGGAGTCACAATGGAGGACCCAGGAGAAATGGATTTGCGAGAGAATGTGTGTGTGCATGAGTGTGTGATGGTGGTGTTAACAGTAGGGGGTACAGGTAGAAGTAGATTGGAGATTCAATCCCCCTTAAACTACTGCATACTTAACAGCCTGTTTGGAAATTGCCACAGAGTTGGCATTGAATGATTACTACAAGAGTGTGTATGTGTGTGTATTCGTCTCCCACAAGGTGAAGGGCCTTTAACACTAGAGCTGATTATCACCAACTACCTCACAATATAATACACATTGCACTACATATGGAGTGAGATCAAAAAGCTGAAAAAACATATTGAAAATCCGGGATTCAAAATCTAATTTGAACCTTAAAATAAACATAAAAAAGCATACATCATTTGACATAAAAGGAATATTAAATATTTATGATTCTGCACTAGTATCAGAGCAATATCATGAGAAATAGAATCAAAATATATTGAAATATGATTGTATTGTGTGTGTGTGTATGTGAGTGTTGTGTTTTTGATGTTTGAGCCACTTTCCTCCAGCAATTAGAGGTACGTGAGCAATGTTATTTTGGGACAGGGGTGCTGGCATGCTAAATTGAGCTGAGCTGCTAAGTGTTGAGTATTAAATTTATATGAATCAATCAGTGGGTGTCTTGCCACAGCTGTGCCTGCTGTGCCATGCCATGATTGACAGGCACCAGTGTCCTGCCAGATGAGATGCTGCTTTTTATGCACCACACACAAGAGCAGGTTGCAAAAACAGGAAAAAGAAAAAAGAAAAGAAAAAGAGAGCCATCTCTTTTGTGCCATCTCATACCTATATAAGGATCATTCCTTAAAAAAAAAGAAACAAGCTTTTTGAAATAAAATAGATCAAAGTGTTAATGCAACCCTAAAAACTTTTAACTACCTAATTCGGGAGCACAAGATTAAGGCTAGTTGGTAAACGAAGAGTGCAGCTGACAAATCAAGATAGCTTTTCAGAAACGCCAAAGTAAACGCTGTGGTGTTGCTTACATCTATGGTTATTTGATTTTTCCCTTTTGAAGTGTTCCCTGAACTTTAAATGTCGTTATGTTTGTAAATGATAAGAGCAAATAATTGTGCTCTCTCATTAAAGACCCAATGGAATCAAAGCAGCATGGGCTTTTAGTCCATGTCACTTACCTTTGAAGTCATCTATATGCCAGTGTACTCCTAAAAGTTGACAAATAAACCTTTAGAACATCGGTTACTAAATAGTGGACACGGTCCAGGACCGGACCTCGCCATCGTTCCATCCGGCCCATAAGACATCTTGATATTTGCTGCCCCATCTCACCGTTTCTATACTTCAAGTGATCAGCGCGACAAAACAACATAGCTGTGTACAGCACAAGTGCTTGGGTGCAGATAGAACTGATCTTTCAGCGCTGTATCCTCAAATACTTTTCTCTTTAACAGAACACGCTTCATTGATACCCTTTTGTGCCCTGCGTGCAGAGTTGCAGACGTGGTTATTTTAACAACAGTAGACCATAGCGGAGAAATACAGTGAGCAGCAATATAGATGGATACTGGCATCTTTCATAAAACACACTGCAGGAAACGAGAATGAAGCTAAATGAATTCAGCTTCATTTGTCTGAAATTAATCCGCCAGTTCAGCTAAACCAGGCTTGTGACAGCACAATGTGCTTCCAGAGCACCTTTAAACTATATAAAAAAAATTTGTCTAAAATTAGCTTTATTAATCAGCATGTTTCGAGCCTTTCACAAACAGATTATTTTTGTAAGATAGTCTGACTATTTAATTATAATTTATAATTTTTATAATTAATTTTTAATTTAATTAATTTTCTTTATTTATCACACATTATACATTTGCACATATACAGTGCAATTCTTCTTTTTCACATATCCCAGCTAGGCTGGGGTCAGAGTTCAGGGTCAGCCCTGATACAGCGCCCCTGGAGCAGATAGGGTCAAGGGCCTTGCTCAAGGGCCCAACAGTGGCATCTTGGCGGTGCTGGGGCTTGAACCCCTGACCTTCTGATCAGTAACCCAGAACCTTAACTGCTGAGCTACCACTGCCCCTAGTTTTTGCATATCCCAGCCAAGCTGGGGTCAGAGCGCAGGGTCAGCCATGATACGGTGCCCCTGGAGCAGATGGGGTCAAGGGCCTTGCTCAAGGGCCCAACAGTGGCATCGTGGCAGTGTTGGGGCTTGAACCCCTGACCATCTAGTCATTAACCCAAAGTCTTAACCGCCAAGCCACCACTGCCCCTAAGAAGGCCTATTTATAGGCCTTCTTAACTTTAGCTAATAGTATTTTTTCTTTTTTTTTCTTTTCACCCCTTTTTCTCCCCAATTTGGAATGCCCATTTCCCAATATGCTCTAAATTCTCTTGTTGGCGTAGTGACTTGCCTCAATCTGGGTGGTGGAGGACGAATCTCAGTTGCCTCCGTGTCTGAGACCGTCAATCCGCGCATCTTATCACGTGGCTTGTTGAGCGTGTTATCGCGGAGACAGTGCGTGTGGAGGCTTCATGCTATTCTCCGCGAGATCCACGCACAACTCACCACGCACCCCACCGAGAGTGAGAACCACATTATAGCGACCATGAGGAGGTTACCCCATGTGACTCTACCCTCCCTAGCAACCAGGCCAATTTGGTTGCTTAGAAGACCTGGCTGGAGTCACTCAGCACGCCCTGGATTCGAACTTGCGACTCCAGGGGTGGTAGTTACTCGCTGGGCTACCCAAGCCCCCAGCTAACAGTATTTTTAAGCTTAACTATTGTGCTGTACATTGTTTGCTGTTGGTAGATTTTTCATTTTAAGGAAAATATAAAAATGGTCCATTCAGTCTTTTACATTTTTTAAATTTTCTCTCAGGAGATACCCCTGAACCCCCCAAAATGTATTTCCTTAATATGCTCCTTGAGTATCTAAAAATATTCAAAATAACTGTGTCTGCAACTCTGCACGCAGCCCACGAAAAGGTATGAAGTGTGTTCTGTAAAAGACAAAAGTATTCGAGGATACAGCGCTGAAAGATCAGTGCTATCTGTGCCCAAGCGATTGCGCTGTACACAGCTCCGTTGTTTTGTCGCGCTGATCATTTGAAGTATAGAAATGGTGAGATGGGGCAGCAAATGTCAAGATGTCTCGTGGGCCAGATGGAACAAGCCGAGGTCCGAACCTGAACCGCGGTCCGCTATTTGGTGACTGCTGTCCTAATCCTTGCCCAGTTTTAAAGAGACTGTTTTGACTTTGATGGGGTTTTTTTGTTTTCTTCTTTTACAAAATACTATTACTGCCAACTTGGAAATGTACAATTAGGCCTACTATTTCAAAAAAAACTGCACTACTTACAGGTATGTCATTTCATAACTATACTGACCACTAACACCATGTAAGTTATTGTCTGGACCTTGCTGGGAAGGAAATCTAGAGACTGGACCACTTGGAACTTTAATTGAATACCTCTGCTTTAGAAGATATGGCTTTAAAAATGTTGTCTTTCTCTCTTGGGAAAATGGATAAAAATATTGATGATTCATCTTGCGCTACACAGATATATGTCCAATCAAATGCTCTCTAGTGTGAGAATGTCCTGCCCCCTAAAACCACCTGCAAACGATTAGCAAGTAGCAAGTCATGGTTTATGGCTATAACATAACTAAAGCCTATTGGCCATTTTAAAAAAAATAAAGGACGAGCTCTTCAAAACATCCCACCCCAACTTTCAGTTTTAATTGGAAATACGTCAACACAGGAAAGAAAACTAAATTCACTAGGTGATTTCATATGCAAAAAAGTATCAAGGTATCCTCAAGCTATTATGAGCAAAATAATGTAATGTGACAATATGAAAGGGACTTTCCCACCGCAAGGTAAGTCCAAGGCAGCTATATTCTATGTAAACAAGTGGCATAAAAATACAGCTCCTATCTACCTGAATGGGGAAGGACCAAAAACTCTAAAAGGGTTGGTCAAGATTATGAACAAAAAACATCAACATTTCAAATCAGCAGTAAAATCTGACAACAACGGTATCATAATTTGTCCTTCTTAAGCTCAGATCCTGCTAAAAAAAAGCTATTTTTCCAACTTGTCTAGTTTGTGCATGCACGTTCTGTATAAAAAGGTGATTGGCTATTTTACCTGTGAGGCGGGATTTCCTTTTCAATACTCGCCATATTGGGTGTTCCAATTTCTCTCATTCATTTTAAAACAAGTGGTCCGATGCTCAATTTTATTGCAGGCACTGGTATTTGGCTGTTTGTCATTTGGATTTTTTGCGCACATGTGAAGAATCATTAGCGGTGCGTTATTAGCAATCAGTGAGTGGCCTGCAGCTCATTGTGATGGAAAACGAGAAGGGGCCAGATGGGGAGCCCTGTGGCACTTCCTAAAACAAGGCTATGGGGAAGCAGCTAATGTGTCCATTACAGGTGGCATCAAAACTCAGCGGAGAATCAACATTATTGAGCTTCACGCTAAACGCTAACACCTCTCTCTCTTCATCTTACACTCTCTGGCAAGCTCTCTCGCCCTCTCTATTTTTCTCTCATTCTCTAGCACCCGCGAGGCTCCCTTGGGCATCCCGCGGGCTGCAAAGCAAAAATGCAGTGCACGGCTCATGCACACATGGTAAACACAGTCATAAGGACCAACATTTAAAGCTACAGAGCTCTTCAGACATGGTTTATAGAAGTGGTTCTGAACTAGAAGGTAGCAACTCAAAAATGGGTCTCAGGTGTGTTTTGATAGGTCGCAGACAAGCAAACGAAACAATGCTAAATGCAAATAATAAAATGCAACTTACCATATAATCATGAATAATTAGTTATTTATCAAAACAAATAGGTTTAGCAACTTCTAAACTAGAGGAGAAAATGGTCATATTATAGGAAATTTCCGGGTTCAATACAAGTTAAGATCAATCAACAGCATTTGTAGCATAATATTGATTACCACAAAGATTTATTTCAACTCGTCCCTGCTTTTCTTTAAAAAAAGCAAAAATATGGGTTACAGTGAGACACTTACAATGGAAATGAATGGGGGGCCAATTTATTATGTTAAAATACTCACTGTTTCAAAAGTTTAGCCACAAGACGTAAACAATATGCATGTTAACATGATTTTAGTGTGATCAAATCACTTACTAACCTTTTCTGTGTAAAGTTGTAGCCAATTTTACATCTCCGTTGCCATGACAATGTAATGTCAACAAAACCAAAAATCCTACGACTGTAAAAATGACAATTTAAACAACTTTACAGCTCAAATAATACACAAGTTTTAACAGAAGAATTAATGTGCTTTTATAAAATTATAAGCTTCACATTTCTGCCTTTAAACCCTCCAAAAATTCACTTGCTTTGTAAGTGCCTCACTGTAACCCCCATTTTTGCTTTTTTTTAAAGAAAAGTACGTGTCAAAATAAATTTTTGTTGTAATCAACATTATACCACAAATGCAGTCGATTGAGCTTATCTTGTATTGAACCCAGAACGTTCCTTGATTTTATGAAATTTTTGCTCAATAAACAATTTTGGTACCGTGTTGTGATTCCACTTAATGTCCAATTTAAAATCCAAGCAGTTAGAACCACCGTTTTATATCACAGATTCCTATATTGTGAAACAATGAAATTGTCAGACAGATACTCACCATATCGACTTATTGAAGTCCTGGAGATGCTTGTGGGTGGAATGTTGTAGGAGGATGTCTGCTTAGGTACCAAAGCAACCACACAGCGGTCTGATACCTGTATAAAACAAACATTGTCAAGTCTCTTTCCTTTTCTCATAATAGTTACTTCAAAGTTCTTGGAAAAAAAGCGATATTTAAATGCTTCAAAAAGATCTGTTCTGGTTATAAATGTATAAGGTGTGTTCACACTGTGTTCTTGGATCAAACGCACATTAAATCCTTTACTTGAGTAAACGCACCACAGAAAGATTCACCAATCACACTCTACATAGAAAAGGAAATATGATTAGAGAAGAAGCCCATATTTGCATATGACAGCACATGAGATTTCCTTCACTGGGACTTATGTCACTCTTCAGTACTTAAAGGGAGTAATGATTGATGGAGTAGAGCCGATAAACGGAGGGAGGTGCACTGAAATATGAAATGTAAAAGCATCATTCACTGACTATATCTTGGGCACTCAAGACAGAGATTCAGCACTAAGCTCAAACAGCCCTGTTGAAAAACAGCAGTCTCACAGCTGGTCTTCGGCTGGTCTATCTGGTCTTCCAGTCTGGCTAAGCTGGTCTTCATCTGGTCTAGCTTTCCTCCAAGCCTGTCCAAGTTGGTCTTAAGCTGGTCTTGCTGGTCTTCAAGGCTGGTCAAGCTGGTCTTTAGATGGTTTAGCTAGTCTACCAAACTGGCCAAGCCGGTCTTCAGCTGGTCTCCCAGCCACTCAGCCTGGCTATACTGGTATTCAGCTGGTTTAGCTGGCTAGCAAGCTGGCCTCCCAACCTGACCAGATGACAAGTGCCCAAAACCCTTATATAACCAGCAAACCAGACCAGCCTGATAATTTTTCCCAACAGAGAGGGCAGATAGCTTAGAGAGGATTCAAATAAAAAAAAATCTAATACAAAGGCAGGTCAACAGATAAAAGGTTGACAGGTGAGCGGCTGTAATGACTGAGTAATTTAGAGATGGGAAAGAGAAACGCTACAAGGAAAGATGAGGTGATGGAGTCTATACAGTAGGGTGAAACTCTCCATTTCTTTCGGTGTGCTCCATGAGCTCTTTCTGATCTTCTGTATTAAAGTGAACTGTCAAAAACTTCAGAGGAAATGAGGTCTGCTCTCACACAGATAACCAACTCAACCTCAATTCTGCACATGAAAGCAACTTCCTGAAAGGAACGCCGTAACCTCAGCTACCTGGCAAAACCAATGCTGCTTGTTATATTATCTGCCTTTGAGGCATTTGTCTCTATGTTTAACTGTAACCCAAAGAATCAAGTGAATGTGCTGGAGTAGAATAATTTGTGGTGCTAAGTAACACATACCTGCGGTTAAGGATTTGAACAAACCCCTAACCCTCAACTTTGGTGCAGGACAGATAAACAGTTTGTGCTATGGACAAGAATGATACCTCAAATCATGCGGCTTGTTAAGTAGAGGTGTGTTATCACTTTTCTAAGCAATCACACATTTGATTTTTACCTATAGCAAACAATAAAACAGGCATATCCCATAGAATTACTTTCAAGAAGAGACCCAAGCCATATCTAAGGACCAGTATATCATAGAGACTTGGGGGTAGGCTCTTTTGACTTGGGCCAGTAAGCAGCCACCCAGAACATCATAGCAACTGCATAGCAATGCACTGGCAACCACCCACAACACCCTAGTATTGTGCTAGTTAGTTTTTCATGGGCCAGTCTAATATCTCATGGCTACCTCATAATTCATTACGGGGCTTGAACCCACAACCTTTTGGTTACCAGCCCATTAGTCAGCCAATAAGTAAGAAAACAAATCATATACTGTATGATTATGATAAGGACTGTATCAGGAGGTCAACAAACTCAGTAAGCAGAAGAACTAGGTCAAGTTCTTCAGTCAAAGACCTCTCTTGTCAAAAGAAGGCATCAACTTTTGAGTCCATTTCAAGATAAAAAAAATAAAAAACCTCTCTGTCCTCCATAAAAGAGTCTATATGTACCCGGTGAGCTCTTATGAAGGCTGAGGGTAGTCAGGAGTCTTCTTTCACCTCTCTGCACTCTCAGTGCTGATGATGATGTTACTTTAGCCCCTGTACACCCCCATAAGCTGCAGCCCTATTAGTGCAGGTTTCCCCTAAGCCGACCCTCACTGCAGACCGGCTAATAACCTGACTGGAGAGACACTTGAAAGAGTGCAGGACTGTAGAGAAATCATTTGAGATGTCACTGGGCTCCTCACTCTCACAAACATCTTTTTTCACAGTCTACTTCCGTTGCTGCTCACTCTTCCAAGATCCTGTTTTTTTCCCGACTTCCACCTGTGACAGGTGCGTGGCACCAGGAAGGTCCTATTACCGCCCCATAACATTGTGAGTTTTAATTCCTATTGCTTCGTCAGTCATTCTCTACACTGTATGGTGGTGTTCAAATGCTGAAAGGGTTAAGGAAGGGCCTTTCCAAGGAGAGTATGGAGGTAAAGTAGGAAGGCAAAGGCACATCTAAATCCAGTTTTTGTGTCACATCTACTAAGATGCCTTCATATGCTTGGTTTTCTAAAACAGTATAGATTAGGTTTCAAGCTCAGCCTAACTTTCTCTTTCCTTTGCTCTCTTCCTGACAACAAATATTTAATTAGTTCTGTTCTGAAACCTAGTGAGCTGCATAAGTAGGCAGCATTTAAGGCATTTTAGGTGCACTCCCAACCTGAAGGCTGTTCCAAAACCAAAAAGGCACTCAACTTAACTATGCTGCCTCCTAAGATACCTTCTTTTGGCTGCATTCTAAGGCTATATTGCATGTATCCTGAATGAATTGCGGAGAGCTTTGTGAAGAAGTAATCCAAAATGGCGGACGAATCAAGAGAAATATTGATTATAAGTATTGTAAACATTTAATTCAATACTGAAAAATCAATAAAAATAGTTTAGTGTGACTAAAACTGATTATGTTACTCAATATTTGTCTGTGCTATGTAATTTATGCTTACTAGAGTATTGTGCTGCTAAGTTATCAAAATGCTAACAGAAAAGTCTCCCATATGATCCTTGCTATTTGTGTGGCTCAAATCGGTCACTTATGAGGTTCTATGACAAGAAGACAGCTACCAATGTAGGTAGTTGGCAACAAGGCAGCTCACTAGGTTTTGGAACCAATATTTTTGCTCACATCTACTCTTCTCTCATACATGCACTTTCTTCTCTCACAGCGGATCTATGTTGTGGAGGTGGAACCCATATGAAGCCTGAATGATGGAGGGTAGATGCATTCGCCCTTGAGGGATAATCCTTAGTCAGTCAGGCAGGCAGGCGGGCCATCAGTGGGTGTGAGAGCGATAAGGGGTGAGCTCTCCTCATGATAACGTTTGTATCAAACAGACAGCTGACCCCTTTTCCCAGTGTATATCTGATGCCCCTGCCTGCACTCTATCTGATGCTGATCTGTAAGCTAACAAGTCTTTAACTCAGACACCACATCTAGGAGTTAGAGAAAGATGCAGTGATGTGTCCAGCCCTTCTGCTTCTTCTTTAAAATATGACAGGCTCAGTCATGCTAATATGATCAGCGTAAAATACGAGAGCCTTTGGCACATAAAAAAATGTGGCAGTGTGACAGCCGTTTAAAGTCAACATACAATCAAAATGTACACTTTTTACATTCTTTGTGTATGTTTCTGGCCTTATTTTGCACAATTCATCAGTGAACATTAATCCAAAGGAAAAGAAAAGTTCTTCATAATCTTTCATTAAAATGTAATAACTTGCTTCACCTCTGAAACAGCATTCCTTTTCGGCTGACCTCACCAATTCCTTGTATTTTTCAGTCCTATCCTTCAAAACACCCAGCTCCATTGTGGTATGGAACAGCCACTGTTTTCTATTAATAATTCTTATGAATTAATACCAATCAATACCTGTCCTACATTTTTTCATTATCCTGTTTCACTTAGAAATACATCACATAATGGAAGTAAAATCTGTTGTGAATAGTGTTTCTTATTAACTTTGTTAGATTCATGAATGAAAGCATCCTAATAAAGATTATACGTGATAAATGCATTGCGGAACATTTTTTCCCCTTAATGTTAAGCTTGTGATTACCATGGTAATAACCACATCAAATAGTTTTAAACAGTATATGATTAACTGGTATGTCTGTATGTCTTATTTGTCATCTGACATTGATTATATAAACAGGGGTGCAAGTCAGATTGTAAGTCCTGGAGCACTGTCAACAGAAAAGATGACTTAGCCCCTGGCAGTGATCTATACCAAACGTGTTATACAATGATATACTGGCCACACATTTTCTATTGGAGTCAACAAAGAGTCTAAAAAACATAACTCTAATACAGCCTTATTATACAGGGCTTCACTTAAAGTGGTTTAAACATTTAAATTCCTGTCGACAATTACTCACCCTAAAGTTGCTAAAACATACAAAATTATTTTTTATTATAATTTTGTAAAAAAATTTTATGGAATACAAAAAGTTTCTACAGAATGTCCAGGTTGATCTTTTCCACACAATAATAGTGGATAATGACTATAGCTGTCAAGCTCCAAAAAGGACAAGAAAGTACTACGAATGTAGCCTATGAAAACATTTTTATTTTTGGGTGAACTATCCTGGGATAGTTCACCCAAAAATGAAAATTCTCTCATTATTTACTCACCCTCATGATATCCCAGGTGTGTATGACTATTCTTTCTTCACCAGAACACATTTGAAGAAAAATAGAAAAATATCTTAGCTCAGTAGGTCCTTAAAATGCAAGTGAATGGAGATTTCTCTTTTGAAGCTCCAAAAATCACAGACAGTCAGCATATATGTCATCCATACGACACCAGCTGTTAAATTCATGTCTTCTAAAGCGATAAAGTAAATATATAGTTTTGCACATTCTATTAAATTATTTCCTTAACCCTTACACTAAATGCATCAGTTTGAGGTGTGATTCTACCGTGACATTCCCAATAAGACATAAAAAGATAATAAACATGTTCAGTGTATGTCTGCCTCTGTTTTTATGAATTGTTTATAGCTATCTCTCATGGTGTTTAAAGCTTTTGCATTGGAAATTTAAGGATGACTTTGGCCCCTCAGGGACACACCACCAGTCTGTACTCTGTAATGGCATTCAACCTACGCAAGGTCAAGAGACTCACTGATTTCGAGAGTGCATGAGTGAGAAAGAAAGGTAGGAAAGTAGAGATATCTGACTGAGGGAAACTTTTTTATGGCTAGTACGTTAATCAGCCTGTGCAATCAAAAGCAATCAGTGAAGAACACAGTGACCAGGGCTTATGAAGCCACAGTACGACTCACTAAAAGGACAAAGTTGTTGATTATTTCTTTAAATACTCTGTTATTTTAATGAGGAATGGCTGAGATTATCCTATCTACAGTATTTCAAGAGAAATGTGCCTTTATGGAGGAGTGATTTATTTTAATGCAGTGTTGTCTAGATTCTCTTGCACCCGGTTTACTATACTCTTTCTCACATTTTCTCTCTTCTTCCTCCCTAAACTGTCTATGCATTATTTCTCTGGTTTGAATTCAATAGGGCTGTGCGATATGTAAAAAATATTTTAGCGACAATTGCCTTAAAAAATATCGTGATATCCGATTACATCGTCAACCCACCTGCCGAGGGTCGGTGAATTTTTTTGCTTTATTGATTTTGCTTTAAAAATGTAGACATTTCTAAATTCAAACTGCACTTTAAACTAAACTAAAAAAGCAATAAAATAACAAAGTGATCAAAAAATCTTATTTAACCACCTCCCAAAATTCAAACATTTACTGTCTCCAATGACCCCATTTGCCATCACGCAAGCATCCGTCAAAGACACCAGATGGAAAATTACTAATACCCTACAGATTAAGAACTAAAGACAATTATAAATGTAAAGACAATGATAATCAAAATAAATAAGCCTAATAAATTCCCTTGTGTTCCCAAAATAATGCTGCCAAATGTGTGTTCTTATCGAATTTGTGTTTGTATTGTGTTTTGGTAATACAGTTAATGGTGCCAAAAGAAAAGAAAATAATAAAAAAAATTTGGTTCAAGGTGAACGTGTCTTGCATTACTTTATGATTTATTCACTTTCTCCTTTTTTTTTTAACACAAAGATATATATTACTGAACCTGCAAAGTTGCATTCACAATCAAATCACTTTATTGTCACACAGCCATATACACAAGTGCAATGGTGTGTGAAATTCTTGGAAAAAATGCATGCAATGCATGCTAACCACATGGAAATAAAGTGAACTAAAGTCACAGCACCTCCTGAGATGATCAGAGATCATTTGCAGCATTCTCATAGACTACAGTATTTTTGCAAACAGTTTTCAGATGAATGAAACAGAGATTCCATCCCTTGCATTCAAAAGAACAAAATCGTCACTTTCAGGGAAATTGTAGCGACTGTGTGACTCTATTATTTATAAAAAACTTGCGGTTTAGGACGCGCAGACAAAACACTTTAATAACTCGTTTCATGACTGTAAATGACAGCGCATCGCACAGTTCTGGCAGCACTGTGTGTGTTCGTTCCTCCATCATGACTTTGTTATCAATAAACCTGCTCTTCTTGAAAAAGTGCAAGTTTGTGTATAACTTATTTGCTCTGCAAACTCTATGCAGGCTTTGGATGTTTAGGACACCGGTATTTCAGAATGACCAGGGCAAAAATTCAGTAGCGATGATTGGTCCGCTGGTTTGTCCAGTTATGAATTTATTATTCAGTCACATGATTTTTTGATATGCATCTTGTATTCCTGTTAAATTCAATAGGAGTTTATTCGGTAAATGTGTTTCCATCATAGTTTATGCACATTTCTTCTTATCGAATAAAAAATGTATCCACCTCAAGCAAGCATATACATTTTTCATGTGCATTTTGGAGATTTTATTTGCATTTTATGTTTCCGTCCAGCAGGTTTTATGTGATATCTTAAAATGCACATAAAAATTGTTGATGGAAACAAAGCTATTGATGGCTTTTCTTTTGTCTGTTCTTAAAAAAATAATTAAGTGTATTTCTTCAAGCGCATGTCTTTGTGACTAACAGCATTTCTTGTCATGTGTCGCTCCGAGACGTCTTGCAGCAGGTCACCCACCTGTTGCTCATAGATGAGCAAAATTACCCGCGCATGAAATACATTTGGACGAGGAGCTCACGAACTGGATTCAGCCTCATCGCATTTGGTGGGTGGCGGGTGCTAGTTTCACACCCTGGTCACTGTTTAATATATTTGGCGACTTCTCTGGTTTTACCATTTCCCGATATTGTCGATCATGTCTGTTTGGAATCGGCATTTGGATCTTTGTAAGACATCATAGATATACGATAACATCATACTATCGCCCAGCCCTTGTATTCAATGATTCAGAGTTAGTATGGTGTATAGATTTTAAACAACTCCATAAGCAAGACACCTTGGACTCTATTTTTGTAAGCACCGCAGCACTATGCGCAAAGACAGTGCGTTACGTCTTATCCAATTTTTGTGAGAGCGCTAATTCTAAGAGCAGTGTAAAGCACAAGTGGGCATGGGTGGGAGTGTTTGCGCTATCTGTGGGTGTATGCACATAAACGGTGGATGTACTGATTGTCAGTGAAGTGGCACAAAGTGTAATTTGCTATTTTCCTGAGAAAAAGATCATTGCGCTCAGACATTTTCAAAACAACATCTGTTTTCAGCGCAAAGTATAAATGTAAGAACTGAATTTAGAGTCTGGAGATTCCACCAGCAGGTGGTAATACAGTTCATGTCCAAACTCTGAGAATATTGTGTAACATCAAATTATGTCCCTGACAATCGCTGTTTTATGAAACAAAACATTTACTAGATTTGTGTTAAACAATCTATAGGTCATTAGTTTATGTATTAATTATTATTATTATTATTATTATTATTTCTATGTTTACAATTATATTTATGATCTAATTTGTATTAGTATTTTTCCACCTGTTGTTGTACAGTGATTTTTAAGTCACAGCAAAAGGGGCCCGTGGAAGGAGTTGGAGAGGATAAAATGTTTGAATTTGGTATGATATTTTATGAAATATTTTTGGTGTAATTTTTTTGAGTTTGAATAAATAACAATAACTGTAGTAACTATGGTATTTTGGTGGAACCATATGGTTACCATGGTAAATTTTTGTAAGGAGTATGAGGAACTGAAATGACAGTGGGACTAAAGGCTACTTTATACTTACTAGGCGAACAGGCTTCGCTTAGTTTGCCTACAGATGATAACGAAATGCAGTGATGTTTTTGTTCTGCCAATGTGTTTGTTTTGTGATATTTCTCCTGTTCGCGCACCTCTCTGAAATTCTTGTCCTAGGAGAACTCGGCTGGTCGAAGAGCGTTGATGATTGGTTAAAACTAATCATGAGTGTGGTTTGGACATGACGTTTTTATTTACAAGTTGTTACCTAGGTTACTGTCTTTAAAATGAATAATTTTGAAGCCCGTCCCTCAGAGATTGTGCAGATGTATACTTTTTTATATGATTCGCAGCACAAACTCCAAAAAAGTCAGTGTGGCCATGACAAATACTTGGAGAGATACTGGAGTTTTTATGAACTCAGTTCAAATAACTTGTCGACAAAAGTGGAAGGGGCTCTGTGACAAGTTTAATAAAACAAAGAAGTGATACAGCGCTAAAAGCGGTGATCAACAGAGAGAAACACCTGTATTCTCTCTCTCTCTCTCTCTCTCTCTTTCTCTTTATGTCTGTCTCTTCCTCACAACATGACAGCACATATGATGTGCTCTTAATTATGTGTGTGTGTTTGCCCTATGGCATCTTATCTGGACATAAAAAAAGAGGTGTCAAATTTTTGCTCTCTCTCCATCTCCTGTCCTGATCTGACTGTCTCTGCAGGGTTTGAAGTAAAGACAAGTTAAAGATTGTAGTTAATGCACTGAAGGTAAAGGACAAGTACTCTCTCTCTCTCTCTCTCTCTCTCTCTCTCTCACACACACACACATACACACACACACACACACACACACACACACACACAGTAAATATGCACAAGCACTTTCCCAGCTACACACTTAAAATTTCTCCCAGAAATCTTCCAGCTCAGCTCAATAATTGTCCTCTATTATATTGTCCAGTATGGTGTGAGTCAGACAGAAAGAGCCTGTCTCCCAAGGGCCAAACAATCACAGCGCTGTTTTTTGTTTTGTTTTTTGTCTTTTACTTAAATGTTGCACATATTTGTCTTTTGTGGTGTTTTGTCCTTGCATTTTGTTACATGCATTTTATATATATATATATATATATATATATATATATATATATATATATATATATATATATATATATATATATATATATATATAAAACTATTTTAATAATTATTAATATAATTAGGTAACACTTTGTTTGACTGTGTCTGTTACACATCTTACATGTTACTAAAAGTAATTACAAGGGGCAGTGGTAGCTCAGCGGTTAAGGCTCTGGGTTACTGATCAGAAGGTCAGGGGTTCAAGCCCCAGCACTACCAAGATGCCACTGTTGGGCCCTTGAGCAAGGCCCTTGACCCTATCTGCTCCAGGGGCACCATATCATGGCTGACCCTGCACTCTGACCCCAGCCTAGCTGGGATATGTGAAAAAAAAGAATTTCACTGTATATGTGCAAATGTGTGATGAATAAAGAAAATTATTATTATTATTATTACAATATAGTACGTATAACAATTTGTAAGTATAACAATTTGTATTTGCATGCAGCTGCACAAAATAGTTACACAGTATGTACATGTAGTTAAATAACAGTACAAAACATTAACAGACACTGTAAAATAAAGTGTGACCTATTATATTTATTATTTATGATCATATAATAATAATTAAAAAAGTAATTATTTGTAATTATAATTTATTTCCCCTGATGCTTTAAATGGCCCATATTTGACTTTTTTGTTTTTTTAAATACAACATTAATATTCCCCCCCGGGTCAATCAGGTCAATGTTAATCAAGTTTTCTTGCACCAAAAACTGTTGTAATTTAGTATTACATGACCATTTTCCATCCATTCTTTGACCATTAGTAAAGAGGCTGATTATGCTACTGTATCTTTAAGACTTCTATGTGTAAATGGCCTCTGTTATGAATGACTAATCTATGTGTACAGGCACATTTTACACTGTCATTTATCAAGGCAGGCCAAGTTGCTGAATACTGAATTGGAGTTGACATATAAGGCTTATAATGGTTCTGTAATTCTGACAAGATATGAATGCAGCATAAATATGATCAGTTTTGTGATGTCAATAAATGGACAGGGGAGGGAGCTTTGCATTGTGAATGTTAGAGTGTGCCTACACAGAAAATCAAACTCTTTTACATAAAAGAGCAGTAAAAATCCATGATATGTCCTCTTTAATGTCTACTTGCTTAGACAGAAGAGGGCACCATGACATTACATTTGAGTGTGTTCTCTTTCGTACCTGATAATGCATTAGAGTATTGAGCCTCTTCCAATCATTTTCAATCTTAGTAGTGATGTCTTCATCCTGCAAGACCACTCGGGCCATACGTCCCTGTCGCCACTCTGAAAAATCAAACATTTGCCATTAAAACACACACACTAAACCGCCCCCAGCTCAAAGCACATTGATTTGATCCAACGCTCTGAATGTGTCTTTTCAAATGGGTTGGATCTATGTGTGAGTGCATGGTAGGGTATAATTAAATGCTAAAGAGAAAGCATATAGCATATAGATAGCCTCAGAGAGAGTGATCATTGATTTTCTCCTCTGTTGAATGGGGTTTATTAGTTTACGTGGTTGCCAAATTCACAGATGATGCCTGCAAACCAACACCCAACATGCACATGCACGCACATACGCACGCGCACGCACGCGCGCACGCACGCGCGCACACACACACACACACACACACACGCAAAGCATTGCCAAAGCTACAGAAACAGAACATCATCATAGAGGAGATTGCTTTGGCCAAGGTGCTGGAAGGATGATTTGCACCGCTGATGGGGGGCTTTTGTGCAGTGTGTGTGTGCGCCAGAAATCACACACATGCATAATTTAAGGTATCTTTCACATCTGAAGCACAAATGGTGCAGGACGAAAAACTTTTGTTCTAATCCCTAACCACAAGTATTTGCAATAGTAATAGTAGTGCTTGCTAGGGCTGGGCGATATAGCCAAAAATACTATTACAATATTTTTTTCATATCGTTCGATATCGATATTTATCACGATATACATTCACATCTGCACATTGCACATTTTTTTTATTTTTTATTTCCAAGTTGCCAGAAGAAAAGTAGAAAAAAATAAAGAAATCCTAAACAGTCAAAATTACAAAACTGCACTGGGGGCCCAGAGACAGCCAAAGCAGTGAGGTTTGATGGATCTTCCAATTTTTTTTTCTTATTATATTTCATCAGTCGATTGCAGTAGGATATGAATGTTAAAATATCATCTGTTCATTTTGAAGCATAATGACAGCAGTCTAGTATTTGTTTGAATATTTTTAAATTCAAATGATATATTTTTTATATTTCTTTACATTCAGAAACCCAAGTAGGGGGGGCATAGACGCCCTTGTGACTGAGGAATGATACTGTATGGGGGTTCAGGAATATCCACTGAGAGAAGATTTTTAAAATGTAGAAGTCTGAATGGACCATTTTTATATTTTCTTTAAAGTGAGATAGACTGGGCTTCCTACTAGTAATTTTATTGTCTTTCCTTGTCATCCATGCCAGAGATGATGACATCGGATTAATTTTCACAAAATTAGAACAGAAATCTATTTGTTTATTATTAAAGGCTCGTAACATTAATAAAGCTACATTTAGAAGGAAAAACATTAAGGTCTAAAGGTGTATTGGAACCACGTTAACTTATGCGGCACCTCATGTCTATTCACATGCAGGGAAAGAGGCAACACGTGCGGAGAGGGACAGGGCATAAATGAAGCATGTTCGGTGTTAGAGAAAAATATTCAAGAATACAGAGCAGAAAGATCAGAGCTGGTGTACACAGCACTGTTGTTTTGTGATGATGAGAGGGTGCAACCGTCGACACGAAGTCTTGTGGGTCCGGACTCGGACAATGGTGATCGGCGTAGCCTAATCGCTAGCAAGGCAGCTAACAATAGCAACTTCACATGGTCTGAGAAACACAAACTGCTTGCGTTTTTAGTGACAGGCACCTGATCGTCTAGATATAGAACATTGGCTAAATATAAAAAAATTACTCAAATGCTAATAATTGATAATGTGGATTTTTTTTTTATCGTGATAAATATCGAGATCGTTTGATTGCTCAGCCCTAATGCTTACCTTAGCCTATATTTCATGATCCTAACAAATTCTGATGATTAAGTTCCATCTAACATTATGTCACCTTGAATAGTCAGTTTCACTCAGAAATGTCACATTACGGAAGATAAATGTGTGTTTCGTGTTGTTTTTCAATGACAAATCCCAGTGCATATAACCTCATCAATACACTCTACAATAAATAAAGACATATATAAAGGGGAGATTCTCTAAGAATGAATTGCCGCCAGTATAAAAACGGTTAATTTGCATGCACTGTCTGCACTGGTTTAGTGCCCGATTCACAAAAGGAATTAGCAAACCCTCCAAATCTGTGATGAACGCAATTTGCACGTTGCAATTGTGATCTTGTGGGTTGGTTCTGAGCGTTAGTCTTTTTAGCAAGTCAGTCCACTCAGCGGCCATCTTTGGAATGCTCTCGGGCTGGATGGGCAGTTATTTTTCTATAAAAACAAGCGGCATAAAAGTACAGCTGCTATCTACTTGAATGGGGAAAGACCGAAATCTCCAAAATGGTCAAGATTCCTAGCAAAGTACATATTTAAAATCATCAGTAAAATCTGACAACATTGGTATCATAAATTGTGCATCTTTAGCTGAAACCATGCTAAAAAACACGTAATAAAAAAAAAACTTCTGGTATAGCAAATGCACATGCGCGTTCTCAAGTTGATTGACAGCTGATATCTGGCTCTAAAAGGGTGTTGATTCTTTTACTTGTAAGGCAGAACTTCCTTTTCTACCTTCACTGACCACTGGGCTATCCAATTTCTCCCAATAATTTTAATAGAAGCAATGCTTTACTCAGGCGGTAATAGCGGAATGTGTATTGCGCCGGGCAAACAGTACAGAATTTGTGTATAATGCATAATCTATAATGAGCCTAATTTACATAGAAAGGAGGTGTTTTTGCATGGAAAGGAATGATAATGACTTAATTTAAGTGCTCAAGAGGCAGCGCTATTTTTGCGGTGATTGTGGCTGATTAAACTGGATTGCGGGTTGTTTGTGAATAAGACGTTATTGTGCTAAAATTCCACACACAAAAGTGGCACAACTTTAACAATGTTTAGGTATGTGTGTGAGTGTGTGTGTGTGTGTGTGTGTGTGTGTGTGTTTGTGAGACTTACCCAGATCCATGTCCACAGCTTTGGGTCTCTGTGAATAGGGCATGTTCTTATACACAGCATCAAGAATCTTCTCCTTGACTTGAGTGATTGTGTCACAATTCAGAACCTTCACAGGGATCTCTGGGCTGTTCTCATTCTCTGGGTTGACACAGTTTAAGATCTGGTGGCAAGAGGAAGAGAGTGGGTGAGGATGATGAAGATGACGAAGGCTAATTCAGGGGAGCACTGATGAAGTTGGGTTGTGGTTGGTAAAGCTGTAGGTGTGGAGCAGGGCTCTGGGAAAAGGTCATTTCCTAGCCAGAGAAATCTAATTTCACACCCTCCGCAGGACCCCAATCTCAGCCTTAGCAGGGTATTAGAGACTAATGAACACTAGCCTACCTAGACCAGACTGTCTGCTTTCAAACACACATGCACACACGATTGCAGTAATCGCACTGGTAGAGAGGAGAGCACTGATTAGCTTCTGTGTTTATTAGTGTGATTATGAGAGAATATGATGCTGACCAGTGTCTTGTAGTCAATCTGTTGTCTGATGAGTTTGTCTTCGCTGAGAGAGTATCGCGCCTCTCCTGTGATGGCGTCTATTGGGCCTTTTTCCATCTGCTGTTTGATAGCACAATAGAGCATGAAGAGAGGCTCACCTGCACACTCCTACAGACAGAGAGAGAAAAGGAGGTTGTTAGATTTAATATGGACAAAAACATATTATTATTATCATTACTTACTACATTGTCCAGTGACACAACTATATGACGTAGTAACAACAACTACGAAGATAATCTACTCTGGTTTTGCAAAACAAGTACAATTTAACCACAAGAACTAACATAGGAAAAGAGCAACCCAAATTTAGCCTTTTGAATACATTGCTATAAGGGATAGTAAAATGTTGAGTGGATGCGCACTTCAGAATCATTAAAGATGTAGTAGGTTATCTGGGTATTTCTTGCCTACAGTTTTATGAATACTAAGGATTCGGACACCCTACTCTATTGACATACTGCTTTTGGCACACTATATAATGGAGAAGTTTGCATTTGGATGCAGTCAGTATGTCATGTCCATTTATTGATTGATTTATTTGGTAAGTAGCCATGTAATACGGTCTGCCTTGTGGTTTTGATCACCCTGCCTGGATTTATTTAGCAATATTGGCCTGCTTAGTGTACATTATGCCTTATTTATTGCTTGTACTTCGGTATTGCCTGTTCACAGTGACTGCAGCACGATTATCTGAATGAGTTAGCACAAAAATACTGTGTTTGGTCAATTTACATGTCAGTCAGACTACTCTTTCTTGTCTAAATGGGCGGTACTTGGCCAGAATAAGCTACAGAATGGATTATGCAGATTGTAAAAAGTCTGGCTACATGAGACTAGACTAGACGAAAGGAACTGTTTCATTAAAAGAAAGACAAAGATGCAATTACCTTCAGAAACTTATGAAGCAGGAAAGCAAACCAGTTGGTTAGCATCTTCTCAGCTACAGACTCCGTCCTGAAACACACACAAACAAACACAAACCCTCTGTCAGCAGATGAAAAAATGACAGCTATCTTATGGCTACAAGGAATTCCAGAGTATCCTCTGACTTGGTTTTGAAGAGAAATAGAAAGCGAAGGAGACAGAGAGAGAAATGCCGCTAGGGAAGACTGTATTTGTTTCCTTCCCTGTCATTCACTCCAGTCCTCAGACTGTCTTTGTCCATTATAATTTTGTTTTGTGACCAACCCCCGTCTCTATCATTTTTCTTTCCTTTAAGGCAAGAGATGGATACAAACACAGACACAAACCCAAAAATGACTCACACGATTCAAAAAGTGTTCTCTACAATTGTGGGAAATGATTTGGGGGAAAAGAAAGAGCCGAGGGTTTGTTGAAGACTGAGCAGGTGAAAAGCAGAAGAGAGAGAGAGAGAGAGAGAGAGAGAGAGAGAGAGAGAGAGAGAGATAAGGGAGACAGTGAGGACGGGAGAAAGAGAGAACAAACAGCACCCCGGCAGGAGTGGTTAACGAGCATGAAAAATACATGAAAGGGTTATTCCCTGGTTCTGACGGCTGAGCACGCCTGTGGAATACCAATATCTCTGTCTACTTCTTCTCTCAAGCTCAGACACATTGCAAAACATTCTTCCTTTCACCCTGGAAAAATACTTTTCTCTCTCTCTTTGCGACGACAGGCATTATGTTCACTTATGGACATACTATATTAGCTCATGGAATTACAAACACACATAAGCATCATACGACGATGTAATACCGGTAGTGTATTTGTTGCCTAGTGAGACACAACGGCTGCAAAGTTACACACATCTACACACACGCACACTGTTTCACACGTTGCACTTGGCCACTATGGGTCTAGCGAGGTAGCACACTGGCAATTTACTCAAAACCACCGAGAGAAAATGACTCTCTTAATGCATGTGGAAATGGAAATAACTATGATTACACCTCGGAGGCAGCACGCAAACACAGAGTGTGGGAGAGTGTGTGTGTGTCTGTCTGTGTGTATGTACGCGTGTGTATTGTGTTTGCGACCACGTGGCGGAGATGATAAGGTGGGTCACACACTAGTCGGGTCACACGTGAGCACGAACGCTGATTGTAAAGATGTGATGAGCTCTGTTCACAAAGGTAGATGATTTGGAAGATGATAAACTGTAATCTCAGCATATACTCGTGACCATAATGCAACTTTCTCAAAGAATTAAAACTTCAGGTGTATGATGTTTTAAAGAGAAGAGTGGACTGATTGTCATACCAGAGATAGTCTATTAAGAAAGCAAGCCACTTGCTGTCCGAGACATTGCAACGCTTGACAAGATGACTGTAAGATAAGAAGTCTGCCTTTCAGTTGAAAGAGCCAATTGCCTTTTTGGCAACAGAATCGACTTGCTGTCAGCTAGATGAAGCGCAAAGAAATGGAAAAAAAAACTAGGTTCTCTAGTCAAGTTGTGATGAAACTTGTGATTAATTTGTGTTAAATTTGCAACAAACAAAACAAAATTAAACAAAAACCAAACAAATGAAAAACAAAACAGAAAGAAACAACTAATTTCATTTTGATGCCATCTTTAAAACAAATTTGTCATTAACTTGTGACAAATTTGCAGCAAACAAAACAAAACAAAAAGCTGGTGCACATGTTGGTGCAGCTATCATTATGAGAACTCTCCATAGACATAATTATTTTTATACTGTACGATCTATAGATTCTATCCCCTAACCCTACCCCTAAACCTAACCCTCACAAAAAACTTTTTTTTTTGACTGTGGAAAACTTTTTAAATTAAAAAACATAATTTAATGTTTTTTAAGCGATTTAAATTATGGGGACACTAAAAATGTCCTCATAAACCACATTTATAGCATAATACCCTTGTAATTACCAGTTTGTTACCTTAAAAAAAGTCCTCGTAAACCACTTAAACCTGCCCATACACACACACACACACACACAAATCTATCTTTACACCATCTTAAAAACAAATTTGTGTTTAATTTGTGGCAATTTTCTCAGCAAATAAAACAAAATGAAAATAAACACAAAACAAAACAAATAATGACCAGAATATTGCACTGTGCACACTCTGTAAGGTGTAGCTGTGTTTTGCAACATGCTAAATGGTTCAAGATGATTAAGGTGGTTGGACTACTGGCCCAGCTGGGCTGGAAGACCATCTTGGTCAGTTTTGTAAAATGAATGATTCCATTTTATTGGTCATTTGGCATATTTTCTTGATAGGGTTGCCAACTTTTCACCACAGGACGTTTGTGCATTTTGATGCTTCAATATGGAAAGTTTTGCCTGTCTAACCAGGGAGGGTTTCCCATTTAAGTGGGATAGATACAGGACAGTTGTCAATCCTAGTTCTTAAAACATAACTTTGGTGAACTTTTTGGGGACTTTTGAGGGATTTGAAGGATTTCTGCCTTTCCCCAATCAAGAAAATAAAAGCTGTACGGCTTGCTCACAGGGGTTCTAAATACAATTATTATTTAATTACTTATTTTTAAGCACAATACACAATCGTATTTTATCAAACTACACAATGATGACTCTAAAACATTATAGATATTACAGTTTCATTTTCTGTTAATGCATGATTTTCTGTAAAGCTGCTTTGAAACGGTGTGTGTCGTGAAAGGCGCTATACAAAAAAAAATGACTTGACTTGACTGTACTTGCATGATTAGAAAATAGCGACCAAGAGGGCCACAGAGTTGACTAGCTTTAAAAAAGTAACTGAGGGGTTATTAGCGCACTGAGAGGTTTTTAGTTAGTACATACAGGAGCTAAAGAGTCCATTAACATAAAGATGATGTGATTTGCAATATGCAGCATTTATTTTTATTTTTTTATTTTTTTGTGTTTGAGATATTCAGTCATTTGGGTAAATGCATTAGCAGATTGTAGATGCTAATTTTATATAAAAAACAACATTATGTTAAATAACAAGGCTGTCAAATTATGCTTATTTAATGGCACATTTTAGTGAATAAATCAATCTTCTTTTTTTTTAAACAGAAATAAAGAGAGAGAGATTAAATAAGAGGAGCAGAGAGCCAGGCTAATAGAAGGACTGATGCAAGATAGAGTGAAATAAAGGAAAGTCCTCATCTTTGTCACAAGTGTGTCTGTTTGTGTGATTCTTCTAAAGGATAAAGGGTATTTGAAAGCATGAGTGTGTATGCATCTGGAATTTATTCAGCAACATGTGTGGCTGTCAATAAAAAAACACCTTAATGTTTATATATTCTCTTTTAAGCTTGTCATCTTTTCTTTGTTTTCTACCTGAGGGACTTCAGAGTCAGGACTGAGCAAGGACTGGAGCAAGAACCTTAACACAAAGTGTGTATTTGTGCTTGATGTGTGCATTCATACGTGACATTCAATGAGTGTGTGTGTGAGTGATGGGCTCTAACACACACACACAAACACAATATTTGCGTGACAATGTGATTGATGCAGATTGCATCCGGCCTTGGAAGACTGTTCTGTTTCCTTTATCAGTCAATCAGGGATCAATGATGAATGGTGACAGATTCACATACACTATATTGCCAAAAATATTCGCTCATCTGCCTTTAGACGCATATGAATTTAAGTGACATCCCATTCTTAATCCATAGGGTTTAATATGACGTCGGCCCACCCTTTGCAGCTATAACAGCATCAACTCTTCTGGGAAGGCTTTCCACAAGGTTTAGGAGTATGTTTATGGGAATTTTTGACCATTCTTCCAGAAGCGCATTTGTGAGGTCAGACACTGATGTTGGACGAGAAGGCCTGGTTCGCAGTCTTTGCTCTAATTCATCCTAAAGGTGCTCTATCGGGTTGAGGTCAGGACTCTGTGCAGGCCAGTCAAGTTCTTCCACACCAAACTCGCTCATCCATGTCTTTATGGACCTTGCTTTGTGCACTGGTGCGCAGTCATGTTGGAACAGGAAGGGGCCATCCCCAAACTGTTCCCACAAAGTTGGGAGCATGGAATTGTCCAAAATCTCTTGGTATGCTGAAGCATTCAGAGTTCCTTTCACTGGAACTAAGGGGCCAAGCCCAGCTCCTGAAAAACAACCCCACACCATAATCCCCCTCCACCAAACTTCACAGTTGGCACAATGCAGTCAGACAAGTACCGTTCTCCTGGCAACCGCCAAACCCAGACTCGTCCATCAGATTGCCAGATGGAGAAGTGTGATTCGTCACTCCAGAGAACGCGTCTCCACTGCTCTAGAGTCCAGTGGCGGCGTGCTTTACACCACTGCATCCGACGCTTTGCATTGCACTTGGTGATGTATGGCTTGGATGCAGCTGCTCGGCCATGGAAACCCATTCCATGAAGCTCTCTACACACTGTTCTTGAGCTAATCTGAAGGCCACATGAACTTTGGAGGTCTGTAGCGATTGACTGCAGAAAGTTGGTGACCTCTGCGCACTATGCGCCTCAGCATCCGCTGACCCCGCTCTGTCATTTTACGTGGCCTACCACTTCGTGGCTGAGTTGCTGTCATTCCCAATCGCTTCCACTTTGTTATAATACCACTGACAGTTGACTGTGGAATATTTAGTAGCGAGGAAATTTCACGACTGGACTTGTTGCACAGGTGGCATCCTATCACAGTACCGCGCTGGAATTCACTGAGCTCCTGAGAGCAGCCCATTCTTTCACAAATGTTTGTAGAAGCAGTCTGCATGACTAGGTGCTTCATTTTATACACCTGTGGCCATGGAAGTGATTGGAACACCTGAATTCAATTATTTGGATGGGTGAGCGAATACTTTTGGCAATATAGTGTAGGCCCTAAAATCAGGGTTGGGCAAAATTCTGAATTTAAGAATTGGCCTGTTTAATTCATGAGTTGGAATGTGAATTTATGTAACTGGCCACACCTCAGATGCACAGGTAGATGTCTAAACCTGCTGGGCATTACTGCCTGCCGAACCTCCGCTGGTGCCTTCAGTTATCCAGCTATTATATCAGCAGGGAGCCACATATCGTGGATTAATCCCAGAACATCTCTTGGTCAGGGATGTCTCCCTGCCACCCCCCGCAGCTGGACACCGAATCCTTTTGATTGCCTTTCATTCTTGCTTTCCCATCAAGACTTTCCTCCTTTATCGTCAAGACATACCTTACAATGAGCAGACCTACTCTACATCCAAGGCCTCTTCTCTGTTAGAAAAAACACAAGCCATCAATATCTGCCTACCACCCATCCAGTGCCAATCCTCCAACAGATTAAGTAAATATGCTTAAATATTCTTAAAATACTAAAAATGCTTAAATATCCCTTTATATGTAAGATGCATTTTTTTTCTCCAACAAATCGACATAATTCGAATTACAATTCTGCATCTTGTTTACTTACTGAAATATTACTTCAAGAATTGAATTTAATTTGAATTGACAATTTCAATTCAACTCTATGGCGCACAATCCTGCTTCAAACACACAGAGAAGCTAAACTACCCCTTCTGTTGTATTTACCACTACACTAAATACACCCTCTTCCAAAATATTGTATCCTCAATGTTTCTTATACCAGTTCCACAAACAGTTGAAAACTGAGTCCTAACAAAGGAAACGAAGAGAAATTGGCTGGCCATTTTCAAATACTCACAGGAAATAGAGAGTGGGCACTCTTTTGGTGCACCGACTAATTCAGTATTTCAAGTAAGTCAATAACAGGCTTCAAAATATATTTCAGACCCATAGAAGTCAATCTCAAAAATCTCTTCATTGAAGATTTGATGCTTTCAACAACTCTTTTATTACTGAATCACTATTTTCTTTCACCAGAAAGCTCACACACTATGACACAAAATGCCTGTTCATCCCCCAGTGAGAAAATGAATAAGAAGTTAATAGTAGCTATTTGAGAACTGGAATTAGTTTTTTTTTTTCCTATCCATTCTGTGAAACCCTGCATTATCCTGAAAAACTTTTAAACACACTGCCTTGTTTCTTTCTGTCTTCAGTCGTCATTTTTTTCTTGTGTCCTCTCTATTGTCTGTTATTGAAAAATGGCAAAAGGCCACCCAAAACCTTTCATGCACTGTGCAACTGAGTTTTAATTTATTGTTTCTTTTTAAATTTAAAGAATCAGTCTGCTCTGAAAACAATCAGATTCAGATCTGATCCAGATAGAAACAGAAGCCCAGAAAAGCTTGAGTTTTGTTAGATTCTCTATCTCTTCCATAATCAAATAAAGATAGTAAAAAGCCAGTATTAATGCCAGATAGGCTTTAGGCTATTTGAAATGAAACGTACAGTCACTCTGATGACCACAGAGACCAGACAGGCCCTTGTTATTTTTCACAGTTGGTTATCATTAAATGCAAGTGTTTGATATCTGTTGATATTGTCTGATTCCTAAAGATGTCTCATTTGCAAGCAAATGGCCCAACAGGCATCTTTGACATTCATTATTTTTCTTAACATACATGAATGTCCTTTGTTCTAACTTCAAGATAATGTAGTACGAATGCACACCATCAAAGTAGCTCAACTTGTATATGATATTGCCTGCTCAAAGTATGTAGCTCTTTTTAAATCTCAATTCTTCATTTTTTAATTATTATTATTTTTTTTTTTTAAATAATATGGAATTGTAATAGTAATATGGAGTTAGAGCTGTGTCTTAGAGGTTAGAGCCTATGCTCTGAAAAATTGAACCATGGTGCTCATATGGGCGGCACAGGTTTGAATCCGGCTTGCAACATATTGGTGAAGTGTGCAATTGTTGTAAACACTAGTGACACCTAACAGAATTCCAATGTGTTGGCTTATCCCCAAATGAACCAACATCGGCTCAACCAGTGGAATAAGTTGGGAGCGGGATTATTGTTGGCAAAATAGTGGCAATGTTTAAAACATTTTCAAAACAATCATTAGTTTTGTAATTCCTTTTGGTGCCCTTAGTGGTACAGAATTACACACTTCACCTTTGAATGCACCTCTTAATCTGAGAACATTGTGAAGGACACCTCTGAGCTCCTGGCAAAGTATTTGTGAATGTATCAAGTAATCCGTTGTCATTTTTCACAAACACCTGTACAACAGAAGTGAGACTAACTCCTTCCTACGAGCTGCTTGATACAGAAATGCCAGCGAATTCAATGCATCCCTCACTACGGTGGGATGGGCTACAATGTATCCCATTATCAGGGAATTGTTAAAACACGGAAAGCAGACACAGAGAGAGAGGTCCAAAGAAGAAAATGGTTTTTACACAGATCAATTGAAATCAAAATTCCTGAGATGGAGAGAACATGTGTGAGAGAGAAAAAGACTGAGAAAGAAAAATGCTTTTTATTAAAAGAACAGAAAAGAAAAATACCCAACTGATGTGGAGGGAGTGAAGGCAAGCAGTGGTCACAAAGAGAGTGCTATTAATTTAACCATAACAATGGCAGGAAACCGTGCAATGATGGAAAGTTGCCGAAAGTTATGGTGAAGGAGGAATTACATTTTTCATTTTTTTCCAAAGGAATTTATAAATAATGATAAAAAAATTTATTTTACGAGGGATGGCAATTGTAAGGAATTTAACACTGCTGGTTCTGATTCCTCTTAAAGATTCCGGTTCCTTAAAGTAATAGTTCACCCCAAAATGAAAATTCATTATTTACTCACTCTTATGACATTCCAGATGTGCATGACTTTCTTTCATCTGCTGAACTCAAATTAAGATTTTTAGAAGAATTTCTCAGCTCTTTTGGTCCATACAATGCAAGTGAATGGGTGCCAAAAATTTGATGCTCCACAAATCACATAAGTCAGCATAAAAGTAATCCATAAGACTCCAGTAGTTAAATCAATGACTTCAGAAGTGATATGATAGGTGTGGGTGAGAAAAAGATCCCTTTCACATTCTTCTTCTTGTGTTTTTGGTGATTCACATTCTCCCTCTACTGGGCAGGGAGAAGAATTTAAAGATATGTATTAAAACACTGGAGTCGTATGTCACTCTGTCAGTCTGGTTTTTTTTCTAACAGGACCATGGCATTATCGTCTCATGTCTGTCTTGTGTTTTCGGTCAGTCTTGTTTCATGTCTGGAGCATGGTGTCTGGTTCCTGACCCTTCTGTCTGGTTCGGTTTTGGTGTCAGGATTTGGACATTCATGTTCCATGTCTTCTCCTGTATTGGAGTGAGTGCATTACGCTTGTCATCTTGGCAGCATGTACTCGTGTCAATAATCTATGTCTGTCAGCTCAGTGGTAAAGATGCTGGCTACCACCCCTGGAGTTCGCTAGTTCGCTAGTTCGAATGTGCTGAATGACTCCAGCCAGGTCTCCTAAGCAACCAAATTGGCCCAGTTGCTAGGGAGGGTAGAGTCACATGGGGTAACCTCCTTGTGGTTGCTATAATGTGGTTCGTTCTCAGTGGGGCGCGTGGAGAGTTGAGCGCGGATGCCGCGATGGATGGCGTGAAGCCTCCACAAGCGCTATGTCTCGGTAGCAACGCGCTCATTAAGCCATGTGATAAGATGTGCGGGTTGATGGTCTCAGACACGGAGGCAACTGGGATTCATCCTCCGCCACCCGGATTGAGGCGAATCACTACACGACCACGAAGACTTAAAAGCGCACTGGGAATTGGGCATTCCAAATTGGGTGAAAAAGGGGAAAAAATTCCCCCCCACCCCAAAAAAACAATTAATAAAAAAATTAATAATCTATGTCTGTCTCTCGCAACCGCGGACGGGTGTTGCGCTCGCTTTGTGCTGCGCGCCCGGGTCTCGAGCTATCTTCATGTTGTGCTGAGGTTCGGTCACTTCGGTCTGAGGTGTCGGGCGTGTGTGTGTCGTCTGTTATGTGCATCGTGTGGCATTTGCCTCATGATGTATCCTCAGGCTTCGTTTAGTGTGATAATGCATGGCATCACTTTGTTTGGCATTGCTACGCATTCTATCGTCTTGTTTGTCGGTTGGCATGGGTGTATATTGCCTTATTACCTTGGCGATGTGCACTCATGCCATTCGGGTATTTCGTTGTCTTATGAGAGCATGTGGCTTTGTTTTGTTTCTGTATCGCCACATGCCTCTCTGTCTCATGTCATACCCCGCCTCCTTGTTTGCCCATTATTATTTCATTTTTTATACCTGCCCTGCATTAACCTGTTTGATTTCCTTCCCTATTTTAGTCTCCTCATGTTTGCTGTCCAGTGCCAGTTCGTCTTGTTTCCAGTCTTCTGTGTTCCAGTCGGTCTTGTTTGTTGGTTTCATTCATGTCGGTCCTGTTTATCAGCCCTGTTCCTGTTCGGTCCGGTCAGTCCCGATTCCCCGTTACCCTCTGCCCCAGCCCTGGATGAATTGCTTTACGTTTTCCCCTACGGGGTAGTTTGTGTTTGTTTTTTCCCCCTTGTGGGAGTTTTAGTTTGTTTTTGATTTATTTTGTATTAATACATTTCCTGTTTATTTTCAACTCTGCGTTTGGGTCCTGCCTCTGAAATTTTCTGACATTGTACGGATTACCTTTATGCTGCCTTTATGAGCTTTTTGCAGCGTCGCAATTTTTGCACCCATTCACTTGCATAGTATGGACCTACAGAGCTGAAATATTCTTCTAAAAATCATAATTTGTGAATTTGCAGAAGAAAGAAAGTCATAAACATCTGGGATGGCATGAGCGTGAGTAAATGATGAGAGAATTTTCATTTTTAGGTGAACTATCCCATAGATGGTTCCATTAAAAATTATTGTATTACTTTTGAGGAAGAAATACTTAAAAATAAGAAATGCAAATACTTATTGGAATGGATATGCATAAAAAAAAACAAATAATAATAATAATAATAAAAAAAAATAATAATAATATATATATATATATATATATATATATATATATATATATATATATATATATATATATATTATTATTATTATTTATTTTTTAATCAACACATTGTTAAAAAACAATGTAACTGTAACTGTCTAACCCTAACCCTATTTTTCATTAAAATTACTTTCAAAACATATTAACAAAAAATAATTTATTATGTTTTAAATTTGTAATAATAGGTTAAATATTTACTATAACGTTACACAATGAGGCTATAAACTTCTTAAATGCTTTTGCTGGAAAATTATTACTGCAAAACCTTACCGTTTTATTTATCATTTGTTTGTCATTCTTGCACAAACCAGACAAAACCTCATCTATGACAGCCAGCCAGATAACATGCATCTTACATAAATCAATATAATACATCAAAAAACATAAAAACCAACTGTTTGCAGGGCATAAAAAAACATATACATGATTAACAAATGTAGATTGTTGGAATGCAAGAGCAACAGCACTTGCCTGGTAGTGCAAAAGACAGTTCTGCCAACTGGCCCAAAACTCTCTCACACTGGCTAATTCAGCCTTCTTATTCTCCAGATATTTCATAGAGAAGTGACGACATGAAAAGCGAATGAGACCGAAAGGAGCATGTCGAATCAATAATCTCTTAATTTCCATTAGAATAAAAAGAAAAAGTACCATCTAAAACCACGGGGCCCCTGATCCCCCCTGGCCCAGCATGCCAGCGCTGGGGGATTAGTGTTTTGTGTTCCTAATGACAGCAGATAATGAGAAAGATGCGCCGTCAGTCACGTTAAATAACAACGTAATCCACATTTCCCCTGCATCTATTTACTGTGACTATTAATGAGCTGAGTCACAACACAACACTCTAAAATTCACTCCATAAGAGCGTGCATGTGAGAGAGAACTGGGAATAGCTGTAGTGTTAATTTGCCCTGTCTGCTTTGAATATTCAAAATGTGATGCATAGCTGATATAATGCTGCAGTCGGTGGGAGCAAATCACCTCCAGCTAAAGTTACAATCACTCAGCCTTCATCAAACAAACCAGTAATGAAAGCAGCAGTGGACTGGGCTGTGTGTTAGCCTTCGGGCATCTCTGTTTGTTTAATCATTATTAGTCTAAATCTTCTAGTTGACATGCTGGTATAAAAAGACTTTAAAAAAACCTATAGAAATTTGGATGAAAGCCATAAAAGACAATGAGAGAGAAGTAGAGATAGGGAAAAAGAAACAAGTGGATTTCAGCTGCTCATGAACATTTTATGAGTAACCAGCACACAAATGAGAATTGACACAGACAATGGGGCCATACTCAGAGACTTGAGAAAGAGAGGGAACAGAAGATGGAGTTGAGCCAAAGATAGAGAAGCAAACTCATTGACCATGAATTGATAGTTTTATTAGTCTAGTCTGAACAGCTAAAGATAAAGGAGAACAAAACTTTAAGTTAAATTAGTTACTTATCCTTGTAATACTACATCTCTAAACTCACACAGGGGTTATTATCGCATACTAGAGGTCTACTAATCGAACCCGTGCAATGAGACTCGACAAACCGACAGGTTTCGGGCCAAGTTTTGGTCAGCTTTTTTCAAGTATAACTTTAAGTTTGGGTCAGGATTATAATTCATGAAAAAGTTAATTATTATTGTTAATATTTTGATAATATCAGATCACTCTCACATTCTTCTTCTTGTGTTTTTGGTGATCACATTCTTCATGCAAACCACCACCTACTGAAGAATTTCAAGCAAAAAAGGACTTGAATATTGTTTCTCACCCACACCTTTCATATCACTTCTGAAGATATGTATTAAAACACTGGAGTCGTATGGATTACTTTTATGCTGCCTTTATGTATTTTTTGAGCATCACAATTTTGGCACCCATTCACTTGCATTGTACTGACCTACAGAGCTGAAATATTCTTTTAAAAATCATAATTTGTGTTCTGCAGAAGAAAGTAAGTCATACACATTCAGGTTGCAAAGACGACTTCCTGTGACTGAGGGGCCGCCATGCCTTGTTAAAAGTGTGTGGTTACTGTTACGAATTTCCCAACACTGCTTAAATAAAATATAGCCTTTTGCAACAAATTTACTTGCTTTGTGAAGAAATTAAAAGGGGAGCAATTTCAAGTTCGGGCCTAAAATTTCACAGTAACAGTCAGGTCAGGTCACACGGTCTTGGGAACAGGCTGGGCTTAAACTTAATGCCTGTACAGACCTCTACCGCAAACTAAAAGTAAAACTTAATATGAAAGCTCCTCATTTAAAGTGCTAAAATTGCAAACAGCAGCAAACACGTGAATAAAATGGTAAGAAAGGTACGCAGAGTGACTCTTTGTTTTTATGGATAAGCTAAAAAGGTCCGACTTCCTTTTTCAGCTTTTTAAAGTATATTTAAAAGTTCCTTTTGCAGGTTTTGCCCATGTTAATTTCAAAGGTCTTGCTTGTTTTACAGTAGATGTAAACAACTCTGGTAATGTTCTTGTGATTTCTTAAGTGATCCCTAAAATCCAATTACTAAGACCGAAATTAAAACACATAAAAATGAAAAAGAAAAGTTAAAATTTTAACTACATTTTTAAATCATAAATAAAAACACATTTGAAAATGCTAAACTATAGTAACCTTGACTCAGAAAATGTGTTTTTGTATAAAAACAGCAGTCAGGCAGAGAGAGGGAGATAGAGAGGATGTGTGCCTGTGATTGTGTGTGCGAGCTCTCTCTCACCTTCTAAGCAGTAGTTTGGGGTGGTTCTTGCTCTCCAGGTTTTTGTCGATGAGGTCAGACAGCAGGTGTTTCAGCACATCCGTGGCGTACTCGAGTCGACCCTGGAGAGCCGTCATAATGAGAGACGCCACGTTGCCACGGTCACGCATGGAGAAGGAGCGCTGCATTTCCAGCGTGCGGATGAATGTTAACAAAAATACTTTGTTGTTTATCAGCTGGGCAAACAGCTTAAGAGCTTTCTCCACACTCAACTGCCCATTACCAGACACCTGCAACACACAACAACATCTTTTCCATTCAAAACATTCTAACAAGCCTTCTTTACAAAGACCGTCAATGAAATAGTATACTAAATACATTATTTGCATCAAACATCAATACAGAGTACATTCTGTATAAACTGTTTATTGTGGTTATGATAATTATGCTATTAAAGAAAACCACAGCTCACCTCCAGTTCTCTGAGCACAGGATGGTCCTCGATTCCGGGAAACAGGACTCTCATGGCATAGGTGCGGTAATCCAGATAAGGGATACCAGCTCGGTCCAGATCACTGGTTAACTCATTGATATCTGTCTGCAGTTCTGCAAAAGCTGAACAATGGAAAGGGCACACAAAGAGAAAGAGAATTCGATTTTTTTTAGAGTCAATATGTATTACATAATTTAGTGGATCTCACGAAACCTGTCAAGAACATGTCCGATTCATATCCAACATCCCTCCCAATTGTCATTACTGGAATGAATAAATACATTTTATATATATATATATATATACAGGTGCATCTCAATAAATTAGAATGTCGTGGAAAAGTTCATTTATTTCAGTAATTCAACTCAAATTGTGAAACTCGTGTATTAAATAAATTCAATGCACACAGACTGAAGTAGTTTAAGTCTTTGGTTCTTTTAATTGTGATGATTTTGGCTCACATTTAACAAAAACCCACCAATTCACTATCTCAAAAAATTAGAATATGGTGACATGCCAATCAGCTAATCAACTCAAAACACCTGCAAAGGTTTCCTGAGCCTTCAAAATGGTCTCTCAGTTTGGTTCACTAGGCTACACAATCATGGGGAAGACTGCTGATCTGACAATTGTCCAGAAGACAATCATTGACACCCTTCACAAGGAGGGTAAGCCACAAACATTCATTGCCAAAGAAGCTGGCTGTTCACAGAGTGCTGTATCCAAGCATGTTAACAGAAAGTTGAGTGGAAGGAAAAAGTGTGGAAGAAAAAGATGCACAACCAACCGAGAGAACCGCAGCCTTATGATTGTCAAGCAAAATCGATTCAAGAATTTGGGTGAACTTCACAAGGAATGGACTGAGGCTGGGGTCAAGGCATCAAGAGCCACCACACACAGACGTGTCAAGGAATTTGGCTACAGTTGTCGTATTCCTCTTGTTAAGCCACTCCTGAACCACAGACAACGTCAGAGGCGTCTTACCTGGGCTAAGGAGAAGAAGAACTGGACTGTTGCCCAGTGGTCCAAAGTCCTCTTTTCAGATGAGAGCAAGTTTTGTATTTCATTTGGAAACCAAGGTCCTAGAGTCTGGAGGAAGGGTGGAGAAGCTCATAGCCCAAGTTGCTTGAAGTCCAGTGTTAAGTTTCCACAGTCTGTGATGATTTGGGGTGCAATGTCATCTGCTGGTGTTGGTCCATTGTGTTTTTTGAAAATCAAAGTCACTGCACCCGTTTACCAAGAAATGTTGGAGCACTTCATGCTTCCTTCTGCTGACCAGCTTTTTAAAGATGCTGATTTCATTTTCCAGCAGGATTTTGCACCTGCCCACACTGCCAAAAGCACCAAAAGTTGGTTAAATGACCATGGTGTTGGTGTGCTTGACTGGCCAGCAAACTCACCAGACCTGAACCCCAAAGAGAATCTATGGGGTATTGTCAAGAGGAAAATGAGAAACAAGAGACCAAAAAATGCAGATGAGCTGAAGGCCACTGTCAAAGAAACCTGGGCTTCCATACCACCTCAGCAGTGCCACAAACTGATCACCTCCATGCCACGCCGAATTGAGGCAGTAATTAAAACAAAAGGAGCCCCTACCAAGTATTGAGTACATATACAGTAAATGAACATACTTTCCAGAAGGCCAACAATTCACTAAAAATGTTTTTTTTTATTGGTCTTCTGATGTATTCTAATTTTTTGAGATAGTGAATTGGTGGGTTTTTGCTAAATGTGAGCCAAAATCATCACAATTAAAAGAACCAAAGACTTAAACTACTTCAGTCTGTGTGCACTGAATTTATTTAATACACGAGTTTCAAAATTTGAGTTGAATTACTGAAATAAATGAACTTTTCCACGACATTCTAATTTATTGAGATGCACCTGTATATATATATATATATATATATTCTAATTCTCTTTAATGTAATATGCGTTCTGGGTTCATCACACATTAAGCTCAATAGACAGCATTTGTGGCAAAATTTTGATTACCACAAAAATAATTAGAACACATCCCTAATTTATAAAAAACAAAAAACAAAAGTCAAAATCGCTTTTCCAGCTTACACTTACAAAGGAAGTAAATGGGGGCAATCTATAAAATTAAAATAAACACTGCTTCAAAAGTATAGCCACAAGACATAAACATTAAACGTGCTAACATGATTTTAATGTGATAAAATCACTTACTGTTTGCGTCTTGTGGCTATACTTTTCAAACAGTGTGTATTTTTGTGTGAATGGACTGGCCCCATTCACTTCCATTTTAAATGCTTTATTGTAACCATGTTTTTGCTTTATTTTTACAAAATCAAGTGCTGAGCTAAAATGATTTGTTGTGTTAATCAACATTATGCAACAAATGCTGTTGATTGAGCTTGTATAGAAGTTAAGTATTTATAAATCCTAATAGTATTTGTTGTACTTCTCTTGATTGCTACTGATTTCAATAACGGAGTGACTGAATAGCACCTGCCACACAGCGCTGCTATTTGCACTCAAATAGTCTGATGGAAACACTGAAATTAATGACAAACTGCACCCTCAGATGTCGCTTCAATGGTGCGGTATGCAAAAAAGATGTGGATGTCTTTTTCTCATATGGACGACCCAAGTTCGATTCCCACTTTTGCCCCAGTTTTTCCCATCCTGTTTCCTGTGTCCACTCTTAGTATTTCCTTTAATCCTACTTATAATAATAAATGAAAAAATAATATAAAGGTTAATTTCCTCGCAGTGATTTGGTCACTGTGAAGGTTGGGAAGTTTAGAGAAAGATTTGATCTGGGTAACATTAACCATGGTTTTACAATAGTAATATAGTAGTAACCACATTTTTAAGCTGAATCCATAGTTTTCATGCAATTAACCATGGTGTTACTACAGTAATATGGCAATGGAGTAATACAGTAACCATGTTTAATTTTGTGGTTATGATGATTTTACTACAAAATAATGGTGATACTATGGTTACTGTAGTAAAACCATGGTTAATTTTGGTAAGGAAAGGTTAGGGTTAGGTTGAAATGCAGGGGTTAGTGTAGGGTGTCTATAGTACTCTAAAAATAAATAAATAAAATACATTTGCTGTAGTGATGCCCCTATACTGTATGTTAGTATTTAATTAGTCTAACTATCAATTACCTATTATCTATTACTGTCTAAAACTATTTGCACTTAGTGCAGAGAAGATGCTTTTGGTTGCTATTTACACTTAGTGCAAATAGCCTCTGCCTCTCAATAAATAATAATGGGAATTACAACCCCCCCCCACCCCCCCAAAAAAAACAGACTTTATTTTCTTAATACAAAATATATTTTCTTATGTGTTGTTTGTTGATATTGGGGTAAAATGTGACATGTTTTGTGACATTTTGGGTTTGTTACTATATAAAAGCACCAAACACATGACAGAACATCCAGTGCTGTTCTAATCAAGATCAGAGATTTTTTGTTTTTGTCCAGTTTTGTCAGAAGTTCCTGAAGTGTCTTTAAAGCTGAAGAATAGAGCGAACCAAAAACAATAATAATAATAATAATAATAAATCTTTGCCTCTATTTATGGCTCACACACATACACATACACATACACACACACATACACATACACATACACACACACACACACACACACACACACACACACAGTAAATTGAAGGCTGCTGAAGTGCTTGTCCCCTGCTGCTGGATACTGAAAGTGGGATGTCTTTAATTGGGTCCATTCTGACAGAGCCTGGAGCAGCACTCTACCCTCCTTATTTCTCCTTTCTCCTGTTCTGCCTCCACTCTATTGCCTTCCCTCACCTGTCCTCCTCCTCTTTTTCTCTTGCTGTCTATCAGTATGGCTTCCTCTCATCTTAAACACACTCTCTGGCAGGTGTGCAGGGGTGCAGGGCTCTTGATCTGACAGCAGTAATCTGCCCCTCTGATACCACTGCATCTTAAATTCCTCACGGCTGTAGAGTTAGTCAACACAAAAATCATCCTTTCAGCACTGCTAACCATGGGTCAGGGACACTCTCTTTATCAGAATGGTATGTGCTACTTTTGATTTTATTTGTCATCCAAAAGCAGCAAACACCCAACGTAGAACCCTAAAAAGAGGCAAAAGCACCCCAAAAAAAGATATAAAATTAAGAATCCATTTAAAAAGCTCCAGTGATTGACTACAGACCATTCTGTATTTAGAATGGAAAATGAGCTCACTACATACTAAATACCAAACAGTATATGGATGTTTCTTCAAGTTCAGAAACTTTAGCACTGTGGACTTAAGAAAAGTCTTGTTAAAAATGTTTTCGCACTCAGTTAATTACTTTGCCTACCAACAATGTCCGACATGAACATGCATCACAAGAGGTTTACTGTATGTCATGACTGAAAATCATGTTACATGATCACATTATATGTTTAATAATGAGAGTTTGTCCAGTTATTTAGGAAATCTTGGAAATAAAAAAGTATATTTTGTGTTTTTTATTTATTTACTTACATATTTTTTGTAAAGAGACATGTCTTTACATTTGGCAGGCCAATCAACTAATGAGTCAAGCAAGAAATGTTGTATACTGCACATTGTGGCAAATATAGTAGGGCAACCGTAGTATGTAGCATGGAACTGTAGTATGCTATTCCGAACATAGCCAGCGTTACTAAACCATGCAACTGTCTGGTCATGACAGTTCTTCAATGTGGTAGTAGTGAAACACAAAATTAGTTTTAAGAATAATTAGTGACACAACTTTAGCGATGTATTTGTGTAAGTGAGTTTTTTTAATTTACGTCTTTCTCACCTTCCTTGCACTCCAAAGCGACTCTGGACTCCAGGTTGTCCATTTGCATCTGGAGTCTCTTGAGGGTGAGGTCATTCTCACGGGATTTACGCTTGTAGGCGATCAGCACTAGGATGACGATGATGAGCAGAAGACCACCGCCAGCAGCGATGCTGACAATGGCAGGGAGAGTCAGGAGACTGTCAGAGAGGATGTTAATTGAGCCTGGGGACACGTGAAGACCACCAACCTGCACCTGAGAGACAAAAGCACACATATACACTCATGAGAATCAAGAATATATGCACACACACAGAGACACTCCTTACAAAAAAGTACTGGGGCAATACCACGATACAGTGATGGTATCGAATGGTACCATTGTTCTACAATTGTTTAACAGTGACATTTGTAATGACAAGGCCATTATGTAAGACCATGGTGGGCTTCACATTACTGTGGTTAGGTTAATGTTGATAGTCTTTTCTAAAAAATAAACTGTAGTGTTTGTTATGGAAAAATCTAAAAGCCTCAACACACTGAGAGGTTTGACTTCTTCCATATACTGTAGCGCTTTTTACTACAATGTTCTCTGTAGAATTAAAATGGGTCATATAAGTTTTGTGTTTTCCACCGGTCGCTGCAATATCGAGTGAAGCATGACTGAATCACAAAAGTTTCAATCTGTGCTGTTCCAAGAGCTCTGGCGATCTTATCTCTGGAGAGCGCTGGTGTGCACCGTGGTGGTTCACACGAAAGCACGCTTAATTCACCCTGCACAGATGCGCGTGTAATTTATGAGAGACATGAATACCATTACATTTCCTTTGACAGCAGCTCCGAGTAGCCAGACATTCACAGAATTTTCGATGCAGGAAAACCCCTGAAAAAACATTACCCGCCAAAGTGGCTAGTAAGAGTAACAGAGTTACCTGCCACAGCCGAATTTTACCCGCATTTGGTGGGTTGGCGGGTGTTAATTTCAAACCCTAATTACCATGGTGTTATGTCCAAAACAAAACACCATTTTACTACCATAGTATAGTCCCAAAAAGCACAATGGTATTACCATTGAACCATGTCCGCAAAACCATTGCTTTACCATGGTTTTATGTCCAAAAAAATAAAATAAAAAATAAAATCACCATGGTATCACTATGGTACATGTCCAAAAAATCACCATGGTAATACCATGGCATATGTCCACAAAATACCATGGTATTACCATAGTATATGTCCAAAAAGCACCATGGTAATGGTGCTACCATCAGATCATGTCCAAAAATCATTGCAATACCATGGTTTTATGTCCAAAAAACCCAGCACGGTACTAGCATGGTATACGTCCGAAAAATGCCATGGTATTACCAGAGAATCATGTCCACAAAACACTGGTATTATCATGGCATATCTAAAAAAAACACCTTTGTATTAACATGGGACCATTTCCCAGAATCATGGTATTACAATACCATGGTACATGGACAAAAAAAAAAAAAAAACATAGTATTACCATAGTACCATGTTGGGGAAAAAAACATGGTAATAGCATTCTGCTTAAATACAGAAATACAGTAAAGAGTGCAAAATTTTATCCTATGCTTTGAAACAACAAAAAATACAGAAAAACACCCACACACACACATTGAGTATGCAATATAATGTGTTTGGTAACTTTTGGGCAGCACTAACAGTAATTGCTTTCCTCTTCCTAGGGAACCTGGTGACAGCAACAACATGTTCCACTGCTGAAGGTCTGGCCTGTGTCTTCAGCAGTGGTACAACAACCTCACACCTAGTAAACAAGTACTAAGGGGCCTTTCAAGTATGTAAACACAGGAAACTTAAAGTCAGAGTGCAGGAAAGTCATTTGAGTGGACAAAGAACTAAGAACACATAAACTAAATTGCTCTACAGGGCACATAAACACACTGTAGATGTCTTACCATGATTTTGTACTGGCCGGTGAGGTTAGGCGGCTCGCACAGCAGCTGAGTTTCAGATATGGTGACAGAACAGGGAGTCTCTCCTATGAGAACGGTGTAGTTAAGCTTCACACCTCCAGAGGCAGCAGGAACCAGGTTCTTACCCTGTTACACAAACAGCACATTGGAAAGAATGTTATATGCAGTGTTGGGGGTAACACATTACAAGTAATGCGTGTTACATATCAGATTACTTTTTCGAGTAATGAGTAAAGTAACACAATATTTTTATTTTATTTTAGACCATGAAATCGGAGTTACTTTTTAAATAAAGTAACGCGTTGCTTTTGTACACCTCTACTTTCCCTGTATTGCGAGAAATCAGGAGTAAAAGTGTGCAAACTTCGGGAAGGAGACATAGTGCATGATGGGCATTGTAGTTCTATAGAGTGTGAGACCAGAGACTATTTAGCAGAGACGAGTCACTTCTATTTAAATGAATGGAATAAACTGGAACGCCCAGCCAAGAAGCTCTAGCACCCAGCAGTCAATGGATGTAGAAAGGATGTAAAATAGCCAATCACCTTTTAAATACAGGCATGCACATTAGCTATGCAAGCTGGGAAAATTGTGTGCTTTAGCATAATATGAGGTCAACATTCGGTTGAGTGAAACTCGATTGATTCATTAAGCCATGTAGAGCAATTTATGTTCAAGAAATGTGTCTGATAATAAAATAATATTTTTCACTTAAGTCATCTCAGTGCACACTTGTTTTGAGTTGATCCACGGTGCATACAGATGCCACTGGATGATCGCATACAACTTCAAAGGCATATGTTGATACAACTTGAATGAAATCATTTTTAATGCTACCAAAATGTCATAAAAACGGTTTATTATAAAACAAAAATGTAGAATCTTTTTAGAAACTAAGACAATTTCTCTGCGTACACAATCAATGTAGAACGTTGCTTGGAGCCACTGATCCAGCTTTTCTCATCCCATTCTCCCAGTTAGGGGGAGCTGTAACACGGAGCAGTTCAGCTGCATAAGTCAGTGAATTGAACGAATATTTCACCCTGTGTAACATATCGTGGCCAGTGGAAGACTAGTCTTATAATCCCTCTGCCTATACGTGTTTACTGATTTTTTAATGCAGTGATGACTTAAGTGAAAAATATTCTTTTATTATCAGACAAATTTCTTGAAAAAGTTAGGCTGGCATTCCCCACTGAATTTTATCCTGACTTTTGAAAAACATCTTAAGTTGACTCTGACATTGTCGATGGGCACAGCACATGACGACAAATAAACTCAGCAAAAAAAGAAATGTCCCTTTTTCAGGACATTTTAAAGACAATTTTGTAAAAATCAAAATAACTTTTACAGATCTTTATTGTAAAGGGTTTAAACAATGTTTTCCATGCTTGTTCAATGAACCATAAACAATTAATGAACATACACCTGTGGAACGGTCGTTAAGACACTAACAGCTTACAGACGTAGGCAATTAAGGTCACAGTTATAAAAACTTAGGACACTAATGAGACCTTTCTACTGACTTTGAAAAACACCAAAAGAAAGATGCCCAGGGTCCCTGCTCATCTGTGGGCACGTGCCTTAGGCATGCTGCATGGAGGCATGAGGAATGCAGATGTGGCCAGGGCAATAAATCGCAATGTCCATACTGTGAGATGTCTAAGACAGTGCTACAGGGAGACAGGAAGGATAGCTGATCATCCTTGCAGTGGCAGACCACGTGTAACAACACCTGCACAGAATCAGTACATCCAAATATCACACCTGCGTGACAGGTACAGGATGGCAACAACAACTGCCCGAGTTACACCAGGAACGCACAATCCCTCCATCAGTGATCAGACTGTCCACAATAGACTGAGAGAGGCTGGATTGAGGTCTTGTAGGCCTGTTTTAAGGCAGGTCCTTACCAGATATCACCGGCAACAACGTCGCCTATGGGCACAAACCCACCTTCGAAGGACCAGACAGGACTGGCAAAAAGTGTTCTTCACTGACGAGTCATGGTTTTGACTCACCAGGGGTGATGGTCGGACTTGCACTTATCGTCAAAGGAATGAGCGTTACACCGAGGCCTGTACTCTCGTGTAGGTGGAGGGTCCGTCATGGTCTGGGGTGATGTGTCACAGCATCATTGGACTGAGCTTGTTGTCATTGCAGGCAATCTCAATGCTGTGCATTACAGGGAAGACATCCTCCTCCCTCATGTGGTACCCTTCCTGCAGGCTCATCCTGACATGACCCTCCAGCATGACAATGACACCAGCCATACTGCTCGTTCTGTGCGTGATTTCCTGCAAGACAGGAATGTCAGTGTTCTGTCATGGCCAGTGAAGAGCCCGGATCTCAATCTCATTGAGCACGTCTGGGACCTGTTGAATCGGAGGGTGAGGGCTAGGGCCATTCCCCCCAGAAATGTCTGGGAACTTGCAAGTGCCTTGGTGGAAGAGTGGGGTAACATCTCACAGCAAGAACTGGCAAATCTGGTGCAGTCCATGAGGAGGAGATCCACTGCAGTACTTAATACAGCTGGTGGCCACACCAGATACTGACTGTTACTTTAGAACTTGACTTTAGACTGGGACACATTATTCCATTTCTGTTAGTCACATGTCTGTGAAACTTGTTCAGTTTATGTTTTAGTTGTTGAATCTTTTTATCTCAATACAAATATTTACACATAAAAGTAGTTGAAAGTGAGAGGACGTTTCTTTTTTTGCTGAGTTTATGATGCAGGTTCAAGTGTTGGACTTTGCTGCTTTAGGTAAGAGTGGTTATTCTTCAGTATTCATATTGGCTGTCATGTTGATGGAAAAACAAATCATGCATGTTCATGTTATAGATTTTTTTATTATAAATATGACATGAAGACCTTCTTTCTAATTATCTGTTTGTTTACTATGTTGTTTTGATATGAGTGTTATACAGTAGCTAGCATGACCTGTAATGTCTCTTGTATGTAATGCATGGCTTATTTGTATGGAATGCATAACATAGCAGAAGAGAAAGTGGCTGTGAGAAAAAAGTAACGCAAAAATAACGTAACTCTTTACTTTCCATAAAAATTTACTTTTAAGTTACTCTTTTAAAGAGTAACGCAATATTCTAATGAGTTACTTTTAAAAGTAACGTTACCCAACACTAGTTATATGTACAGTATATGCATATGTATGGGTTGCAAACCAGGACACATTGTATATGCTTGGATTGCAAAAATATGAGATGTCCCTCTCAGGGCAAGGGTCAAGCCTGAAGATGGACATACCTTTAAAATAATAGGGGAGCCAGGTTTCTGTTCCAGTATGCCATTGGTGCTGAGCGGTTCGAAGTAAGGGTTAGGGTAGTACAGGAAGTTAGTGTTGTTGTACACTAGAAGAGCCTGCACGTTATTGAAGATAAAGCCAAACTCATCTGCGTGCTTGACTGAGTCCAGACCAGGCCTGTACTCGGCCATCAAAGAAGGAGCGAAACAGCTCATAGAAGTGGTGTTCAGAACTTTACACACCTGGAAAAAAGAGTAGAGAGAGAAATATCACTTATTTTCATCAGCATTTTTCCGAGAGTAATTGTTATTCATTGTTTCATCTCACTTCAGTTCTTTCCCATTAAGAATCCTTTGATACCATCTGTTTTCAAGTATGTTTTACTGAGCTGAAAAGACCACAGATGCATATCCTTTTGTTAGACAACAACAGAGCTGGAGAACAAAGGCAAGAATACCATTTTTGCTCAAAAGTGAGAAATAAACTCAGAAAGAAAACATTAAAAGTGTAAATTACACTCTTCTGATCAAATCTCTCCTTACAGATAACTGTGACATTCATCTCTTTTCTATAACTCATGACAGATATGAGGCACTCATCCAGCATTCATGAAACCTGTCAAAAACATATCCAGGTCATATTTCACCCCAAAATATTAATAATAAATTCTATTGTGCAAAAATAAAAAATCAAGCCTAATTTTGGAACATCAAGATTTTTTTGCATCACATTATTGTGTGACATTATTTTCATGACAATTAAGCACACTTTACCGCCAGATTACAATTATACAACACAAATAATGATACATTATTTACATTGTAAATATTTAAATTATACATCATTATAATATTTGCTGTACTGTATTACAAAATAAAATAAAAAATATCCAGGCACATTACGGTAATGAGAGTTTTTAGTTTAGCTTAATTGTCAATAAAATAGTTACAATGCAAAAATTTGCAATAGTCCTAAAAAGGGCTTCCTTGTCTTTATGCAAAATATGATATCTTTTTTTTTTTTTTTTTTGGATTTGGGGGGTGAAATGTGGCCTGGACATGTTTTTGTGAGATTTTTGGGCAATGTCACGAGCTGGATTCGAACTTTTGTTTCCAACACGAACACTACTGCACAATATACTGAAGAACATGCACTAACTGCTAAGCAACAGCTCAAACATGACTATACAGCACCTGAATGATGGCAAATAGCTGGGATTAACTCTAGCAAAACAATTAGCTAACAACACTCTCATATTTCAAGTACACAACAACTGTGAGATACATCTGCACTGCATAAATATCAGCAGTCACACTTGATGGACACATTCCCGTCTACATGTACAAGCATTGAGCCGTTCCCTCCAAACACGGCAGAGCAGTGCTGACACTCGAACAACAAAATTGATGGCTGCAAAACTCTGACTGCGCCTCGAGGTTTTCATCTCATTTCTTTCTTCTCCACGACTCTCAGGGGAGAAACTTAATTAGAGCTAAATATCTTCAAAGCACGGCAGGTCTGGCGAGCACCACACCCCCTACTCGCCTCCTCGCAGTCAGAGCTTAAATCGATACTAACTCATTTTGACCACACAAACTTGATTTTGTTGAGATTGAGGGTGCATCTCATTCCACAGCTTTTGGTTCCTCATTCCTCTGATGTTCCTCTTAACTTGGCCCTTGAGGAGTGTATATCAAGTGATATTCTTCCCCGGCATCCTGAGACTACAATGGTTTTCTTGTCAGTAATTAACTGGTAATGGCTTTTACTTGCTTGTTTTGTTGGAGTCATTGCTAGTGAACAGAATGGGGGTGTTCCAAAGACAAAGTTTTTGTCCTCAAGGCTAAATTCTCAGAATTAACTGAGAGTCAGAAAAAGAAAAACTCATTAAGGCACAAAAACAAGCAAAACTCAGCCTCTTTTTTCAGTTCTGATGATTCAGGGGGAGTTCTGTTCCTCTGAGAGTATCGTTTGCATGGAATATTATTCAAAAAAGCAATAACGAACCCTGCTTGAAAACCTAGATTAAGTTGGTAGCTATGTTTTGAAACAACATGGAAGCTGGATTCTAGCTGGCCTAAGATAGTCATTATCTGGTCCAAGCTGGTTATAGGCTAGTGGATTGGCCATCATGTTCCAAAAACCAGTTTGACCACCTGAAGCTGGTCAGATCAGTGACTGTAGCTAGTTTGTTGCTGGTGCACGATGGTCGACCAACTTAGACCTTCTACCATGTTCCTAAACAAAGCTTTCATTTTAAGACTGATTTCCAGAAACAATTAAGGAAATTGTAGGCAGTAAGCAGTTATCTAGTAGATAGTTTTATCTAAACCAACTTAGGGGACCAATGAATGCTCTTTTGTGTCCATCTGCAGAACATGTACTAGGTGGATGTCTTTGATCATTGTACTGTCTTGTTTTTTTTTTTTTCTTCTTCATCTTGTGCAGGAGCGGCACTTTTTTAGATGCTGTGTCAGTGTCACTCCTCCATCCGGCTCTTCCTTGTCCAATTCACTTTCCCCGGAGCTTCTAATCACCTGCACCTGCGCTTAGTTACCACAGTAATCAAAGACAGCTCATATACTGTACCTGTCACAATCTCACAGTCACTGTCTAGCCTACCTTAGGAACACACAGATCTCACTGCTCTTTCACAGCAGTGTCCTTATTCTTCCTATGCACTTCATCATTGTTATTCCTACTTCAGTCATCATCTTCTGCAAACCAAGTGACTCTGAGCACAGCTAAGTTTGTCTACTATTATACTCACCTGTGTTCTTACCTGTGTTTTAAATAAAGTTCCATTATCTGGGTTCAACTTCCATCTGCATGTGTTGCATCTAACAGTCAGGTTGAAAAGAACGTCTACTCTAAAAAACATCTCGAGACACCTGCATTCTGTTGTATTTGTTTGATCTGAATGACCCCTTACAGGACACTTATTAAAGGAACAGTACATGTGGATTAACCTAGGTTTAAGTGTCTTGCTTGGGACTCAAACCAGAAAACTTCCGGTTACAAGGCCTTCGTTTCAGCCACTAAACCGAATTCATTATTAGGACTAACCTACTGCACTTGAACTTGAGAATTTCAAAAGTGTGTGTATAAAAAAATAAAAAATAAACTTCCGATGTAACAACTTTCATGGAAGTTGACTGAATCGAATGTAGGTTTTGTAGCATTCGGGTTTAGTTCTCCTCTGTAGTATTGAGGCACTTTACATTATGCCCCATGTTTTCATGATATAGTAACAGGAGCTCCCTGGCAGCTCCGAGCAGTTAAAAATTAATCAAATTCAATAACTCTAAAGTCAAACTGTCATCAACTTGTAATCCCATTACACACTCCACAGCACCACAAGTGAGGTAACTAAGCAAATGCACATCTAGTCAAATCGGGCATTGTTGAAAACGGTCTCTTAATGCAATGCTGAACGGCAAAGGACTTGTAACATTTTTGGTGTCATTTAGAGTAAACACAGGAAAAAGAGTACAAAATTAATTATAGATCCATGTATTGGCCAGGCTGATTAATCAGCCAGTATCTGGTGATTTTAAACCAGCTTGCTCCAGGGGTATTGTTGCTTATGGTACACTTAGGATAAATGTGTCTGCTAAATGACCTCTTACTATTATGACAATGGAGAACTGTTTTCTCCCTATCTATCGCGTTCCAGAGTCACCTCTACTAGGGACTGAACATGCAATCTTTGAATTAACAGCTCGATTTCTAACTATTCGACTACCAACACCTCAAAATGACATATGTAGATACCTAGATGTTCATGGCACCCACTAGCTAAGCAGGACATGATAAAGTTCTAATGTGTTTGAACTTTTTCTCTGGCCTTTTGTGGCAATGCCATATCAGAGACGATGCTGTGAACACCACCAGCCTGGCACAGCCTACAACAGCCTTACACTGGCTCTACTCACCATCTGTTTTAAACTGGCTGGACGCATACTGGCTGTTGACACATTTCGTCTTGCTCTACCAGTTTATTTCTTCACCTCTGCCCACAACAAGCTACTAAGCTAACGTTTAGGCACAAAAATAATGTAGCTTTCCACATGGCTGGAATTTAATTAGCAAAGTATTTTACATTTGAAAGAACACCCAGTGTAAGCATGAAGATACTAAGTGGGACCAAATCGAATACATTTAGATTTGTATTTATTAATTTTTTGCACAGCAGAACTTCAGGGCCTACACCAGACTAATAGCTTTTGAGTATCACCACTGTCCTTCCATGACCAGGCTGCAGTAGCTGCAGGTATTTGTCTGTGAAAATAATTGGAATCCTTTCTGTTTTCCTGTCTCTCTGAAATAATTGAATTCAGGTTTTTCCAACAACTGACACATGACTCAGCACAAAGCACAGTCCTCCCTGACTAAGCTAGTGAATCAAACCATCTCTTGCTCTCTCTACTCACATCTTTATCTCTGGGGCAAAAAGTTGCATAGAATCTAAGAGATGGCTTAGATAAAATTTTATCTGGAGTTACATTAGCATCTTTCCCTCTTCTGACTGTTGTCAACCATTCTCTATTCCTTTCCACATTCGGCATTTTTTATTTTGCTGTTGGAGAAAATGGGAATGAAAACGTATTTGTTGTGGTCTCCTTTTCAGTGCTAAAGAAGTTTATATTGCTATAGTTTACTTCCGGATTCCATCAAGAAATTTGAAAAGGGTTCATCGGAAAACTAAGGTTGCTTACAAAGTCGAGAAAGCTCTTTTGATGGAATGTTTAATGAGGGTTGTGTAAGATTAGTTTTGGATTAGGATGTGGAAAAAGTGAGGCCAGTTTGAAATTTAATGGGAATTTAGCAAATTCGATTTACGGGAGCATGCCTGGACACGATTTTCCAAAACAGAATGGCAGGGAAGACTAATTTATATTCACGAAGAAAGCCATTCCTGATCATAATATTCAATAATATTCAGCAGGAAAGCAGTGCCTGATTGGTCTGAGAAACCATAACCCAACCCTAACCGTAAACTAACCAACCAGATGGCACTTTCCTCATAAATATAAATGAGTCTTTCACTGCCATCCTATGTTTTGGAAATCCACTGTCAGGACCCACCTGAAATTTTAGAATTCTCATTGGTCAATGGATGCCTGCTTCAATGCACTGCAAAAACAACAAAAAAAACAAAAAAACATTTCCAGCATAACTTTTGCATTTTTCCAACATCCTTGACACACCATTCTCTTTTAAATCAATGGCTTTACAGCGTTTTATGATGTAGCATAAACTCTAGTGTGTAAGTGCTCTAAAACATTCTACTGTAATTGTTCTGCCCTTTATTTCACAGCATTACCATTTAAGGTTTACTTGTTTTGATCGCCACCTTATGGACACTTATTGCAGAGAGGTTCAAACAAGGGAAATAGGAAGTTAATTTGTTCAGTCACATGTTGCATCAGAAACATACAGGGCTCTCAATCCTCATTTATCCTTTTCTTGTGAAGTTTAAGAAAGCAATGGCTGTAAGTAGTTTTATTCTTTACATATTATACATTTTGGCATGGGGGGCCGTCGTCATGTGTCAGTCTGCGGGAGAGGGAGAGCGGTAAGGCTCGTCACCTGGTTCATAATTATCTCTAACGCCTGTCTCTCATTATAGTGATGGCGGAGGGAGACTTAAAAGGCACTCCAGAGCATCAGAAAGGTGGAGAGAGTGACCTACAAGCACAGACAGCCACGAGTGCTTTTCGTTGTTTATTATTTAGTCTGTTCCGACGGTTACCGTCGATTGTGTGTGAAGCTGACAATTAAAAAGACTGACCTTGAATCTGCTTCGCTGTCTCCGGACTCCTCCATTGCCCCGAACTAAGAACTTGTTACATACATCTTAAGTATTAAGACATTTTTGGTTATTTAATGCTTACCAGAGTTATTTTGATTAAGCTAGCATGATGTAAGTCCATAAGCATGGTTACTCAGAATTGTAATGTTCCTTAATGCGAAGTAATCTTTAAGTTAATCTTATTGCTTACATTTGATCGGTGCTGTATTAAGTTAATTATTGAATTTGCAATCTAAAGAATTAGTCTGATTTAGATGTCCTATGATAAGTAGCATCATGTTTGTGACACATACTTAGTCTTTAAGATGTAACTGACTCAAGACACAGTTTGTTTGAGATTTATATTGAAAATGCATTACATATATACAAGGTTGGGTAGTAAAGTAATACATGAAATGGGATTACATATTTAAAATACAAAATATAAGTAACTGTATTCCATTACAGTGACAATTTTATTAATTGGTAATTAGAATACATTTACATTTAAGAAGTATTTTTATTACTGAAGAGATTACTTTGCATTTTATTGTCATTTGTTTCATTTAATATTTAGTCCTTTCAGATGGAAAACATTTATACATATAAATTATGTGATCCAAAGAGCATGTGAACAGCGGTGAAACACTTTCTTATGATGTGTTACATTCATACGAGCAGACAGAGAAGTAAGTTTGAAGTAAGTTTGGAGCAGAAGAAATAGAAATAAGCCTTGTGTAAATTGTCAGCTTTATGCTAAGCTAAAATGCTATTTCTAGCCATTTTACAAGCACGTTACCAGGCACGATCATATTTCTTTAACAAGAAAATTCACGTTAGATCATCATTTCATTTTTCTAGTAAGACCTTTGATATTAGGGCCAAAATTGTATTCTTTATAATAATTTTTGTATTGTTTTCCTGTAAAAATATCTAAAAATCCTTAAAACAAGATCAATTTGATTTATCTTATTTTAGAAACAACACTGCATAAGATATTTAGGTTTTTCAGAGAATGTATTTTTAACATGTGTATTTTATCTTACTGTACTGGCAGAGTTTTTATAAATAAAACAAGTGAAAAAATCTACCAGTGCTGAAGAAGTAATCCAAAGTATTTAGAATATGTTACTGACCTTGAGTAATCTAACAGAATATGTTACAAATTACATTTTTCAGCATCTCCCAACCCTGCATATATAGCAGGAATTCATTGTATCTAATTTATTTTGTTTTAGTTTCACTCTGATTCATGACTGAGTCGACATGAAGTGCAACTCTACCAACTGTACTTCAATAAATACTGGAGCTAGGACGCTCAATTCTCGACTCTTTCATTAAATGGATTTAGGAACTGGAGGACAGTATAGTAATGAAGAAGCACTTCATGAAAAAAGAAATTCATGGGTTTAGAGCAACATAAATGTTAGTAAATAATGAAAGAATTTTAATTTTTAGGTGAACTATCCCTTTAAGGGTACACTGCTTTCATTACCAACTCTGAATTATGCTCTTTGTTGTTTTACGTACATGTACATAAAACTGGATATCAGGATATTTGATGGATGAATGTAGTTTAGAATGAATGTAGAACAACTGTAAGTATCTACATAATTGTAGAAAAATGCCAGTGGCACTTTGTTAAATGCATATGCTAGAATACTTTTAACATCTACAGTTCATGTTCTTCATGTTGGTTTTGAGAGCGGTCTCTTATCCGTGGTATCTGGGAAGGTCTGACACTGATTGGTGGGAGCATCTGATCTCTTCGTTTTAGAAGAAAACTGAAGTGCCTATTTGATTGGTTCAGATACAGCGCAGAGCGCTTCAGGAATCTGTCTCCAGACTTCATTACGGAATCTCTCTGCTGTTGCACGTGTCAACCAATTTTTTTCCTCTCCTCAAGAGAAGACAAAGGCAGAAAAACTAATCTTTTAGCTATAATCAGGAAAATGATTAATGTCTCAATTGCAGGCTGGTGACAGGTACAGCAGGATGAACAAAGGCAATTGTCTGCCATGTGCTCAGCTTCTGAAAACCCCGCCAGGTAAAGGGAGGGGAGAAGAGGAGGGAAAAAAGCAATTTGGGGAGGAGGCAGATGACAGTTTGAAGGCTGCATTGATGGGCGCTCGCCTCTGACTGCCAGACTCTGACACTGTTTTGTTTCATTCTGAACCATTATGATACAAATGTACATTATTGAAGAATACCCTGGTAAATTTTTCACATATAAAGAAAGAGGACTGGGGCTGTCAAGCTTCAAAAATCACCATAAAAGTAGTCCATATTGACTTGCCACGCCATGCCTACCTCAATGTAAGCCATAATTCACTGATAAAACTCACCTATAGTGAGCTGTTAATTACTGCAACCAGATCATTGTGTCAGTGAGTTGAACTTGTGAACCAATACAATTCATAAACAAATCATTCAGACCGGTTTTGTGAGCTTGATCTACAAATCATTAAAAAGACCAACTCAAAAGAACGATTTGTTCACAAATCGGACATTGCTATGGCTTCAGTGCTATAATTGGTCTTCAGAAGACTTGGAATATAGAGCACAAGTCATATGGACTACTATTATGATCATTTTATGGTGTTTAATTGTCATTTTGGACCTTAACCGCCCCTTTCACTTTCATTGTATAGAAACGAGAGGCCAAGATTTTCTTTAAAAACTCACCTCTACGGAAGCCCAGGTGTGCCATTTACAAAAGAATGGAATACATTATCAATATATTAATTTTAAAATAAAAATGTGAATAAATAAACCAATTTATAAATGGACAAATAAATAGACACATTTAAATGTGAATAAATAAAAAAAATATTTCCTGTGTTTATTTTCCTGAGTTTTTATTAAATAAGCCTGCATTTAGATCCTCTTTCTCTCGACTCCTTCCTGCAAACATTATAATGCGAAACTGCTGAGCAAAGCTGTACATCTGTGCATCCAAGATGATGATGAGTCTGTATACAGAAGGGATGAACGGCCGGCTCACTGGTGTAGTCAAAACAACCTGGAGCTGGACACGCTCAAAACGGTGGAGATAATTGTGGACTTTAGCAGGAACACCCCAACACTGACCCCGCTCACCATTCTAAACAGCACTGTGGAAGCTGTGGAGTCATTCAGGTTCCTGGGCAAGTGGGAGACCCACATTGACTCCTTTGCCAGTTGAGGAAGTTCAACCTGCCACAGGTGCTGCTGATCCAGTTCTATTCAGCAGTCACTGAGTCTGTCCTCTGCACTTCAGTAACTGTCTGGTTTGGTGCAGCTACGAAATTGGATATCAGAAGACTACAAAGGACAGTTCAGACTGCTGAGAGGATTATTTGTTGCCCCCTGCCTTCCCTTCCAGATCTGTACACTTCCAGAGTGAGGAAAAAGGCTGGAAAAATCACTCTGGACCCCACTCACCCATATTTTATATATTTGTCTTATTGTTTATTCTATATATACTTTATTTTCTATTCAAATTTGATTTGTATTATATATATATATATATATATATATATATATATATATATATATATATATATATATATATATATATATTTATTATTATTATTTTTTATTATTATCTATGTCTTGTTGCTGTATTGTATTGTTGTGCACTGGAAGCTCCTGTAACCATGACAATTTCCTTGTATGTGTAAGCATACTTGGCAATAAAGCTGATTCTGATTCTGATCATGTTTATATAAGTTAATTATAAAAAAAGAAAGAAAAAATCTGCAAGTAAACAGCCACAGTTTTCAGCTCTGAATTTGCTTTTATTTTGTTTTAATTTAGCTAGAAGCTGCCGTGACTTGCGTTGACAGTGTTTGTGTAATTGCATAGGCCAATATGGTAGCTAATATTCAAAATATTTATTTGAAATTTCAGCACAATGTAATTTATTTTTGAGTACAAAATTAATCCCAAGCATTTGACCATAAGCCTTTAGATCAAAAGGTTTTAAGATTATGAGAAACAAATTTAGTCAGTGTCCTTTTGGACTGGTTGTGTGGGCTACATTTATTTTGTATTTATATGTTCTTAATATCAATTTTACTTACTAACTTTTAAAAAAGTTTTTAAGCTTAAAGTAACCATTTTAAGTGATTTTAATAAGGAAAATTTAGAATTTTTACCAAACAATTTGAGAAATTAGCTTCAGAAAAGGTGACTTTAGCTGAAAGGTGAGTAGTTTTCATCCCTGGTTTAAATATCAGACCAAATCTGATATTTCCTGACAGAGAAAGAGAGATGCGTTTGAGTTTGAAGGGCTGAAAGATTAATCTTTGCCCAAAAATGAATGCTTCAATGATACCAAACACGGCGCAAACCAGATGCGAGCACAAACGGAGGGGAGAGGTGAGAGTGACTGACATGGGGTTGAGCCTGCATGATTTCACAGCTCCCAAAAGCTATCTTGTTTAATACAAAGAAAGGAAAATGTTATGATGTTTCTTTTGAGAGCACAAACCGAGCACAAACGACCTCATGGGGTGGAAAGTGACGTCACACAGCAAAAAAATTATGTCTAATATCTCAAACAGCAATGGTATAGATTTGGTAAAGATTTAATTATATGGGGTGCCAACTTCACGGAGGTGCTTTAGTACAGGATCTGGCGGTATTCTTCATTGGCTCGGTACCTCAAGCAGTGAAGTAGGGTGAGGCAAATGGCGGTTGCTGTGCGTGTTTCAGTTGGAGGCGTGGGTCGGGAGGCTGGTTCTGTTGACAGCATCATGATTACCAGCTCCCATCCTGAACACATATCACTGTGCACGCTCGAGTAGGGTCGCGTTCAGCATTTCACAGCAACGGTGAATGAGCTACCATTAACTTCTGATATGCTTTGCATCCGTTTCTTATTCGCGTGATTCGCAGATCCAGTAATATCACATAAACTGCTTGTACCGTCGTCCAATGGCAGGCCGTCTTACATCCTCTTCGAGTGGCACATAGGAGAGGGGGTGTGTCTTATAACTGAATCAAAAGTTCATTTGTTGCTCTCACGAGTCAACAGGCCAATGGCATTTTTTAACTTGATTCTCAAGAAAAAGAAAAAGAAAAAGAAAAGGAAAAGCAAAATGGAAAAGAAAAGCCATTGGCAAATGGATGAGGAATAGCAATTGGCAAATTAATTAAGAAAAGCAATTGCCAAATATCTTTTTAAAATGCCATTTAAAAGGTGCTTTTATAGTGCATTTAAAAGACTCGTTAATGTACTAATTTATTGCTACATTTAATGACATTTTAAACATTAAATAAATATGATTTATTAATGCACAATTTTATTGTTAAATATAATGACATTTTTAAACATGAATTAAATAAACAGATAAAAATGTGTCTATTTATATGTCCACTTATAAATTGGTTTATTTATTCACATTTTTATTTTCAAATTAATAGATTGATCATTTATTCCTTCATTCTTTGGTAAATGGCACTCCTGGGCTTCCATACCTCTGCTGTTCAGAAAGTCAGATGATTTCAGAAGGACACAAGGACGAGTAAATAATGACAGAATTTTTATTTTTGGGTAAACTTTTCTTTTAATAAAAATTTAGCTCATTCACGTTTGTGCAGGAAATCAAAGCCGAGTCGAGTCTTTGGTGATCACTCTTATGAAGAGAAAAGAGACTCTACCTAAAAGAAGGAATTAAACCTTTCTCTGTGTGTATTCCTTTCTTTGTTGTAAAGAGTAAGAATGAGAAAGAAGGAGAAAGTGAGCGAACACTAGTACCTGACACATCAGACAGAGCGCCCACATAACATATTTCAGGCGTCCCACTAAAGAACTCTGAGAGCTCTGGGCTCTGTGAAGCATGGAGAAACACAGGGCTTCTGTCACTCCTCATTGAGCAGTCGGTGTCATTTTGATTAAAAGTGACTTTCAGGAGAACTACCCACACATAGGTACATCTGTAGAGCTGGCGACTGAGGTGCAGTTATGCTGTTAGTAACAGATGAAGGATGTTTTGTTTCACCTCACGAAAGTCAATTCTCACTCAGCGATAATGTGTGATTAGGACTGCTATGAAATAAGCTAGTACAAAGTGTATTTGTGCTTTAAAGGGAGCATACTGTACACTTTTAGCATTTTATTTTATCCCCCTGAAATCCATTTATAATATTAGTCAAGGTCCCCCCCCCCCCCAAAAAAAAAAACTTTATTTAGTTTTATACTCTCTCTGACCCTTAGAATTCAACAAGGTGTTTTTGCTACTGTACCTTTAAGGGTGCGTTCTTGTGTATAAAAATAAAAAGAGTTTAAGTTCTTTTAACTTGACATGGCGTCTAAAAAAAGCGTCACTTCTCTGCGAGTCGCAGGTGTGAGATGAGATGGAACTGTCAAAGGCGTCAATCTAGCACATGTTTACATAACAATTTAAATAATAATTTAAAGCATTATAACACAGTACAGTCTCTCTTCTGTTACAGTAGGATGTCACTAGGCATCCTGTCCTCTTGTCTGGCCTAGCAAAAAAAAAATCCTCTTCCATTAATTAAACTTGGACCCCCTGCAGTGACAAGCAAATTGAATTTGAACCGATTCTTCAGCCTTCGGCCTTCTCATTTCAGGATCAATGCTGACCAAGACTTTCTGTCAGCAATTCATCTTTCTTTGAAACCCATTAACCAGCCACTTTAACTGGCCAGAATCCACCAATATTTTCAAGAACATTGTTGGCGAGAAACTAGCTAAAAGTAGTAAGGCTACTATCTTATACACATATATCAGTTGCGTGACAGTAGCTCAGTTGTTTTCAAAACATAGCAGCTTTTACAGAATCAAGCTACAGTTTCCAATGAATAGTGGTGTAGTGTAACAAAAGGCTTGGTATACTGTATGCTTTATGACCGAGCGAATTGATGCAATGATCAAGAAACCTGCCTTAAACACCCACTCTCTTTCATTTGGGGAGTCAGATTTAATTTAGCCAGTCGGTTCGTTCGAACGGTTCATTTAAATGAAAAATAAATAAATAAATAAAATAAAACAATTATTCACAGATTGCAGACACTTCTGTGGTATTTTACGTATGCCTTCTTTTTTGCAGCAATATATAAAATAATAATTATTATAATATATATTACTATGATACAAAATAATATAACATTTATATATTTTATTTTTTTAATATAATAATGCTTATTTTTCAACTATGTTTAGTAACTATAATGGTTTCTATTTTTTGGGTGGTATTTAGTGTAAATAGATTTTTTTTAATTTTTTTTAAATTTTTTATAATGTTTAATTAAGTCACCCTAATTGAGATCCTAATAATTTTTTGTGACAGATACTACAAATACCTCTCTAATTGCAAAATAAACTAAGATAAATTAACAAATGATATCATATTTTAAAATATATTGCTCCATATTAAATAGCTTTGAGGAAGTTTTTATTAGTATACTTTGTAGTGTAGCTAACTACTTTTCCTAAAAGTCTGAATTAAGAAATTAAGTCTGTGCATTCACAGAACGCTCTGAATACTACGAAAACTTCCAGTTCGGCAGTGGTGGCAGCAGCACAAGTAAAATGCTCAAATGAAATGCTTCATCCACACCACTTTACACAGTCTGAATTATTCAGTGGGGTACTCTGTCGAAATTACAGATACACAGCTTGAAGAGGTCACTCATTGGGCTTGTGGGTAGGAGATATTTGAGATTTCTGGAGCCACGACAGTGAGTCACGGCTGATCTCACCTCCATGGGTCAACAGAAAGGACAGAAATTAGTCTAATGCATCCCAAAAAAGGCAGGAGAATGTGCAGTCCTTTCTCTTTTGAAAGTCACTGATAATCAACTGAAACCTGCAGACAAAGCATGCCACTTCCCAAGGTTGTGCATCTCTGAGGTCGAACTGATACGATTTGGTTTCATCGCATTCACTCTCGTGAGATATCAGCTCACACAAGAGAGAGCCATTTTCCCAAAAGCCCTTAGCTCAGGTAACTGAGGTCATTTCAAAAAGAGAGTGAAGATAATTAAGGAATCACCGATAACCAAGATAAATAAATAAATAGCAGTGTTTTCAACTACTCACGTTTACGGATTCTCGCCCACCATACTTGATCCGAATCCTCGGCTCCTGTATGACATCCAAGTTCGTCCCGGTCACCACCAGAGGCGTGTGTCCACTGAAAAACATGAAAGGGTTGACCTCTATGAGACTGAAATGCTCGTTCTGCCCTACAAAGGCAAAATGCAGTAACTAGGCAACACTAAACTAATGGCTTCAAATGACTGTTAATTTTGAAGTTACTGCACTTTTCACACTCCACTGAGCATAGTTGTGCCAAAACTAGTTACTGCATTTTGCCTTTGCAGGCATTTTTATAAATGCAGAAAGTGTGCTCAACAACACCACATGTCTGGATATATTAGGAATCATTTGTACAAATAATTACGGCAACTATGACTGCTAGAAAATGTACACAAACATCTCTTTAAAATGAAAAGTTCTGTTTACCGCCTGCTTTCCACATGCAAATATGGCATAACTATTTAGTGAATTTGCCACAGAATGTTTACAATTCGAATGTAAAAAAAACTTTTAAAAACTTTTATGCAAAAGAAACTCATCTCCACTCAAATCAAAACTACCCTCAAAACTTGCTCCTTTGAGAAACAGCGCTTAGAAGATAATATGCTTTTGAGAAGGTAGTGATTAAAGATGCTTTTAACTAGCTTCAGTAGATTTAATCAAACATACTAGACTCGTCTTTGAAAACATTAAAGGAACAGAATCAGCGGTGATCCTGCTTAGCATTCTGGAAATGTCCGTGGCTTGATAGTGCACAACAAAATCACTGAGCGTTGGGGAGTGGAATGGGTGAGGAACTCTCCCTCTAGGTGTTTCAGTTGTTTACTCTTGAGCACTTCATTTGTCTGGTGCAGCTTGTAAGAGTGTTCTGTTCAGTCTGAGGAACTGTTACATCTGCTACATCACCATTGCTGCCTTCATTGATGCCCTGGCATCAGTGGTGTAGTAGTGTCTGAAGAGGTGGGCATACTGTGAATTATGAAGGACCCCCCCCCCCCATATGTTACAGTACATATGTAAAATGTGTAAGAAATATATTTTTCCCATAAAAAGGTTCCACATGAACTTACAGGGTAAGTTGCTTACTGGCATGGTGTACAGTACAATACTAAGAATCATGGTATGGTAAATTGATGTTAAATACAGTATGTATTTATATTAATAAGTGTCATTAATGTACCTTTCATTAGGCTACTATGAAATTTTTTTATACTTTATAATTACTCTGATCAATAAACTAATACATACATAACACACAATAAACTGTTAAGCATTGTATAGCTAATATGAGTGTAGTAATGTTCACGTTAACACGTTATCTTGTATTACCATATATAGCCTACATAAGAATTAATTAATGGTTATTTGTTTTATTTGTGTACTATAATGTGCTTTTCTGTGTATAATGAAATTGTTTTCCTACTTAAAAATATAAATTGAACTGATTTGATATCATGAGAAAAAGGCATCACCGACAGCAGTAAAAGGCAGAAAAAAAAGGCAAAAAAGACATTTGATATAATTACGGGACACAGTTGTCCAGCATCTGTGAAGAGCATCAAAAACTAGCACGGGTTTATATACAGTCTATATATGCCAAATGGGCACAACATTAAAACTACCAGCCTAATATTGCATGCCACCAAAACAGTGCCAACCCGCATCTCAAAATAGCATTCTGAGATGCTATTTTTCTCACCACAATTGTACAGAGTGTTTATCTGAGTTACCGTAGACTTTGTCAGTTCGATCTGGCCATTCTCTGTTGACCTCTCTCATCAACAAGGCGTTTCCGTCCACAGAACTGCCACTCACAGGATGTTTTTTGTTTTTGGCACCATTCTGAGTAAATTCTAGAGACTGTTGTGCGTGAAAATCACAGGAGATCAGCAGTTACAGAAATACTCAAACCAGCCCATCTGGCACCAACAATCATCTATGTGATTATCTAATCAGCCAATCGTGTGGCTGCAGTGCATAAAATCAGGCATTTACGGGTCAGGAGCTTCAGTTAATGTTCACATCAACCATCAGAATGGGGAACAAAAACTGATCTCAGTGATTTGGAGCGTGGCATGATTGTTGGTGCCAGAGGGGCTGGTTGGATTATTTCTGGTTTACATTTTTGTGGTAATCAGTATTATGCCACAAATGCTGTCGATTGACCTTAACTTGTATTGGACCTGGAATATTCCTTTAAGTATGCCAATGACCCATCTCATCCTATACAGTCTTTGTTTCTAATCTATTTTCTATCTATTGATTGCTGAGTGTCATGCCTAACAACACGGCACTATGTTTTATATATATATATATATATATATATATATACACAATATAATACATAATATATACTATTTTATTACTTAAAAGTAATGATAGATATAACCCCCAGTTATAATAGCTGTTACACCTCTCCTAGAATAACAAGTCTAGTATAAATCTAATGCAGTCTTACAGACAAATGATAAACACAGCTATGATCTAATCTCTGGTTTTTTTAATGGTATTGTAGTAGAAAGGATTGAAGATAGTCTTAATATCAGCCATTATGGTCATTACACCGAATGGACCAATGACTGACTGTTCATTTTGGGAAAGTATTACACCTTTGGACCCATATTTATTTATTTTTGTATTTGTTTTGGTTCCTGGGTAGTAAGTATTATTTCCTAATTGCTTATGCCTCAAAAGTATAGAAAATGGTTATTATTCCCCACAAACTTTGCTTTTGTGACCAGGACAGTGATATTTTGAAATGTACCTATTTTCCAGAACATTCCAGATAGATTCAGTGCTGAGTAAACTTGGAGTAATTTCTAGAACTTTCTAGAACTTTCCAGTAATATAAATAGTAGTATAAATACAGGGGCCTTAAGCCCACCAGTTCAGTTTAGTTCCAGCAGCCTAAGTGGATACATATCTGCATTTTTCTGAGATGGCATCAAGAGGCTGCAAGCATCCAGCAGACATATTTTCCTATGTCTGCGGCCAATTTATCAAGACAAGAGCGAAAAAGTACTCCGTGGAAGCATCTGCTAAGAAGTGTGAGGCCTACAAGGCATATTTCGGCATGCCTGTCGGGTATCAAGACAAACCCTGGGCACCTCATTTCACCTGCGAGCACTGCAAAAAAAACTCTGGAAGGTAAGATGGACAATTGTTGCATGGAATTTTATGTTATAAAATTTGTAAATTTTTTAAATTGTAAAAGTTTTTAATTTTAAAATGTTTTACAATTTTCAATGTTATTAAAAATATATATCAAATATGAAAAATGTTGCGAGAATCTCTTGCACATTAGTCATGGGTGAAATAAATGTATTTTTGTAGGATGGTACAGAGGGGAAAAGAGAGCCATGAAGTTCGCTATCCTCAGAATTTTGTGGGAACCCACTGACCACTCAAGCAACTGCTACTTCTGCATAGTGGACCCTTCCAAACGTCGGACTGGCAAGAATGCACCTGCTATCACGTATCCGGACCTTCCTTCATCAATCGCCCTGGTGCCACACTGCCATGAGCTCCCCGTATCCACTCCTCCGGAGAGAGAGCAGCCATCTTTAGAAGAGAGCAGCAAGTCAGAGAGTGAGGAAAACGCTGTAGATCCAGATGACAAATTCAGAGGTGGAGCTGAGGAGAGAAACCCATACTACCCCAACCAAAAAGACCTCAACGACTTGATTAGAGATCTTGGTCTCACCAAGTCCAATGCCGAGCTTTTGACGTCTAGGCTCATGCAGTGGAATTTGTTGGATGAAAGTGTGCAAGTTGCAGATCAGAGGAAGCGTCACCAACATTTTTCTAGCAACTTCACCCGTCAAGATGGGCTCTGCTTCTGCCACAATGTGACCAGTCTGTTCGAGGCAATCGGAATCGCCTGTAACCAGAATGAGTGGCGCCTCTTCATTGACAGCTCATCCTGGAGCCTCAAAGCCGTGCTGCTCCATAATAGTAACAAGTACCCGTCTCTTCCCCTGGCTCACTTGGTGCACCTCAAAGAGGATTACAACACCATCAAGACCTTGCTGGACGCCTTGAAGTATGATGAGTACATTTGGGGGCTGATTCGTGAAAGTGATTTAGAGTATAATCATTAATCTCGAAAAACTACTCACTTCTAAATCTTTTGTAGTCATTTTTGTATTACTTTAGTATAAATACATGTTAATTTGGATTCATATGTTGTTTGTTGTGGATTCAAATGTGACAGAAGCCTTTTTATGCACCCCTTGTAGGATTATGGTCCCTTTTTTTGTGTCTTGGATCTCGGGTGTCAGAGAGATTTCTTTATTTGAATTTATCCCTCATACTCTGTCTCGAGTTGAGTCTTTATCTCAGCAACACATCTCCCTTCCCTCTCTTTTATAATCGTTCTCGGCACGTTCCTGTTTTGTCTCTGCTACTGTATATAATCCTGTGCAGCACTTTGTTGTCAATATCTTGAAGCTCTGCATAATCAGTCCAATTCTGTATGGTGAAACACTTCAAAATCACTTTAGCTGCACAGAAAATGTACAACTTGCCTGAGGAACAACATTAACATTCATTCACTATTTTTTCATGTCTCTGAATGGTATGGAAGATATATTATGTGTAAGTGTGCTTTATGCTATGAAGGTATATCGCAAGGGCATACAGTGAAAGAATACTGTCTGAGCCATATTTCCATGCCAAACACATGGTTTGAGCTAACTTCCATTTTCAGAAAACCATATGATCACCTTGATAAAATGCACACTAACACAGTGTTCATCTTTTATTCAAAAGATAAAAGGCCTATTTGACCATAAGTCAGCTGTTCATTCATTTTCATGAACAGCACAACCACACACAACCTTGAACAAAGTTGCAGAACAAAATTCAGAGAATAAGATCAATTTCTTGTAGCATGTAATGTCTTGTCTTATATCTGTTTAAATGGTCATAGCCTTAAGAGTCAAATAGCAGCTGCAGTGTCACATTCAGTGTAGATAGACAAATTATTTGACGCTAAAATGTTGGCACATTGTGCTTGATTACAGTGTCACATATTAGAACATACTGTTTAAGTATTATTTTCTCCTCCTGAAAGTTAATTCTTGCACTGAGTTAATTAAAACGGTCAAACATTACCTAGCGATGCTCCACTCTGGTTCGATGCGTTGAACAGTTGGGTCATCTATATACTCAAATGTCAGGCTCTCCCTGACCTGAGCGCGATCCACGCTCACGCTGATCTGAACGGGACCAATCCCCGTTAGTGAAGGGGCTGAATAACACAAGATCTCCGTCATAGTTCGTCTGTGGGCAAAGCAGTCCGATACAAACCAGATATCAGATTCAGTCAACAGAGTACAAACTACACTGTCTTTACTTAATAACAGATGGCTACACATATTGAAATTCTTCAGACACAGTATATTTGAATGACGCTTGTTGGCGGCTCTCTGCTCTTTTTCAATTGCAGTCTTTTTCTCATGGTTCTCTCTGAAAGTGCTACCTGTGCAAAGTGAGCATTAGTCATTCTCTGCAGCGTATTATAGAGCATTAAGCCATTACTTATTTCACTGTTACACACACACACACACACTCTCTGGTACACAAACAGGAGCATATCATCCTTTCAAAGAAACAGAGGAAAATAGAAATCTGCAATTAGCTGATATTTTATTAAAGCAGTTGGCTCTTGCACCTTAAAGCATTACAATCAGCCTTGTTTTTAAATAGAGATCCTGGAAAGAAAGAGAGAGAGTGAATGGAAAAGGAAAAGAGCTATAGGAAAACAGCTGGTGGGGGTGTGTCATTTAGGTAGAGGAAGAATGCAGCATACCAGCAAAATCAGTTAGAGAGGAAGTAGAAAAAAAGACCTGAATAGAAAAAAACTACAATCTAGAAAAACACAAAGTGTTTTAGAAAGAAATTATACAGGGGGGTCATTAAGTTCTGATGTAGTCACTGTAAAAAATGAAAAGTTGTGAAAGCTGAAGGCTGCAAGAGATTTTTTGGTAACACTTTACATAAGGTTCTATTTGTTAACATTAGTTAAATGCAAAATATATAAACAAAATATTTTTACAGCATTTATAAATCTTTGTTAATGTTAGTTAATAAAAATACAATTGTTCATTTTTAGTTCATGTTAGTTTATAGTGCATTAACTAATGTTAACAAATACAACTTTTAAATAAAATAAAAAATATTAGTATATGTTGAAATAAACATTAACTAAGATTAATAAATGCAGTAAAACTATTTTTCATTGTTAATTCATGTTAACTTATGTACAGTCAGAAAGTATTCAGACCCCTTCAGTTTTTTTTTCTTCACATTTTGTTATGTTGCAGCCTTATGCTAAAATGCTTTAAAACATTTACATCAATCTACACTCCATACTCCATAATGACAAACCAAAAATAAGATTTTTGATAACTTTGCAAATTTATAAAAAATAAATAAATAAAAAAAACTGAAATATCACATTCAGCCCATTTGCTGTGACACTTGAAATTTAGCTCAGGTGCATCCCATTTCTCTGGATCATCTTTAAGATGTTTCTACACTTTGATTGGAGTCCACCTATGGTAAATTCAATTGATTGGGCATGATTTGGAAAGGTACACACCTGTCTATATAAGGTCTCACAGCTGAAAATGCATATCAGAGCAAAAACCAAGCCATGAAGTATAAAGGAACTGCCTGCAAAGCTCTGGCACAGATCTTTGGGGAAGGCTACAAAAACAAATTAGGCTGCATTGAAGGTTCCCAAGAGCAAAGTGGCCTCCATAATACTTAAATGGAAGAAGTTTGAAACAACCAGGACTCTTCCTAGAGCTGGCCGCCCAGCCAAACTAAGCAATCGGGGGAGAAGGGCCATGGTAAGAGAGGTGACCAAGAACCTGTTGGTCACTCTGGTTGAGCTCCAGAGATCATGTGTGGAGATGGGAGAAACTTGCAGAAGGACAACCATCACTGCAACACTCCACCGATCTGGGCTTTATGACAGAGTGGCCAGACAGAAGCCCCTCCTCAGTGCAAGACACATGAAAGCCCACTTGGAATTAGCAAAAAAGCACTTAAAGGACTCTCAGATGTGAGAAACAAGATTCTCTGGTCTGTTGAAATGAAGATTGAACTGTTTGGCCTCAATTCCAAGCGTCATGTCTGGAGGAAACCAAGCACCGCTTATCACATGCGCAATACCATCCCAACAGTGAAGCAAGGTGGTGGTAGCATCATGATGTGGGGGTGTTTTTCAACAGCAGGGACTGGGGGACTGGTCAGGGTTGAAAGAAAGCTGAACGCGGCAAAATACAGAGATATCCTTAATGAAAACCTGGTCCAGAGCCTCAGGACCTCAGACTGGGCCAAAGGTTCACATTCCAACAGGACAATGACCCTAAGCACACAAACAAGACAACACAAGAGTGGCTTAGGGACAACTCTGTGAATGTCCTTGAGTGGCCCAGCTAGAACCCGGACTTGAACCCAATCGAACATCTCTGGAGAGACCTGAAAATGGCTGTCCACCGACAGTCCCCATCCAACCTGACAGAGCTTGAGAGGATCTGCAGAGAAGAATGGCAGAAAATCCCCAAATCCAGGTGTGCAAAGCTTGTCGCATCATACCCAAAAAGACTTGAGGCTGTAATCATTGCCAAAGGTGCTTCAACTAAGTACTGAGTTAAGAGTCTGAATACTTATGTCAATGTGATATTTCAGGTTTTTCATTTTTAATAAATTTGCAGTTATCAAAAATCTAGTTTTTGCTTTGTCATTATGGGGTATGGAGTGTAGATTGATGTGAAAAAAATAACTTAAAGCATTTTAGCATAAGGCTGCAACATAATAAAATGTAAAAACTTTCTGAATACACTGAAGTTAACTAATGTTTACAAATGTAACCTTATTGTAAAGTGTTACTGAAATTTTACTTTAATAATTGTCCTGTGAACATTGCTTTGTTTAGTCATTGTGAATTTGTTTGTTCACTAAAAATCTAGTTGAGAGAACTACTATCTTTTTTTCTGCAATTTAAAGCAAAAAAAAACAAACAAAAAAAAAAAAGTGATGGTAGAGATTCCTACTTGTAAAACTCGCAAGTCTGGTTTCCAAAAAGCACAGTGACGCTGCTGCCTGCTCCAAGGTTTACTCCCATGATGGTCACCTTAGTTCCTCCGGACTCTGGACCCCGACTGGGGGACAACCCAGTGACAGACGGCATCTGCATGATAAATAAAGACAGGAAGACAGAGAGACAAAAAGTGAGAGGTAGAAACCAAGTGTGAGACAGAGACAAAAGTAGGCTTAACTTCAAGTGTGAATGCATGCATCAATATCAGTAGAAGGTAAATAGATTCTGAATCAGCCCATACTGCCTAGATGTGGGCAGCTGTTCCACAAAAGAAAGTTATTTCTGTAAATAACAATTGTCCGTCGTCTTTAGCACAGCTTGCAATAAAGTGCGAATGCTACAAAAAAACTAATTTCCAGTCTTGATTGAGTGACGTGAACTCATGAACAGCATGTCTGTGGATAAATACATGGCTTTTAAAATGTTATATCCAGAAATGTCTAAAATATCTCTCTATTTCCTACTTCCCCTCTCTCTTTTTCCTTCTATTTATTTATTGCATACAGGGACTGGAAACAGCAGACGGTGAAACACCGAAATAGACAGCTCTGAGTCTTAAGAAAGCACATGAAATGGCTGGTGGCTGACTTCACACATGCGCTGACTAAAAATGCATTAACACCTATTTCCATCTTGCCTCTGATTGTTCTACAACTGACGGGCCACTCGTGGCTTTGGTGTTGTCCGACAACTTTTGGCGGAGCGTTCGAAATAACACGCTGCTTTTATATTTGACTGCGATATGAAAGGCTTGTTGTGATATGGAGAATTGTTTGCCATAGCATTTGTGTGTGAATGCTGACATTGATTATCTATTAACCCTAGGCCCTAGGCATGTGTGTGACAGGTGTGCGAGAGTTCCCCCAGGTGCAACAAGGCAACATGGCAACCATCCTGCCTTTGATTTGGTTAATGGCTTTTATTGTCTCTATGTTCAACGCTCCCCGTGGTGCTTCATTTTTGTAATCACTCATTATTTTAATAACCGAGAACAAGTTCTATTATGCTGACGAGGGCTTAGGTTCCAAATGGAGGAAGCAGGGATAGTGTTTAACCAATAATAATGAAAAACAGCTGCAATCTTTAAATTAGCTAGCTTTTATGGTGTATCTCAAGTCATTTTTACACAATGAGTCCATCACCTCATTAAAAGAATCTACTGAAAATGCATAAACATTTTATGTTAAAATGACTAAATAGCACAAAAAGAAAATAAAAATGCAATGCTAGCCATTAAAAAGCTTATTTATTGACCTTGTGGCTTTTAATGACTCCAAATCTGCATGGAGATACACTTCTAAAACAATAATGGAGTGATCTCCAAATATTGTGAATAACTGAGTGAGACATTTTCTACATAACTGCCTGGATTAAGCAAAATCCTGCTACTAAATAGCACATATTATTGAGATTTTATGCTGTTATTTGTTACACTAACAAAAAGTACCAAAAAAGTAACATGGTCCTGCAGTACAATATGTTTGTTTTTTTTTTGGCTTGTGCCAAAAAGAGTTTCAATGTGCATTTCAGTGTTCCGATTCAGCGAACATCAACAAGCATATCTCAAGCATATCACACTAGGGGTCACTCTTGGGAGCCCCAAACACATCTGCTTTTTGAAAAAAGGCCAATGGGAATTGGCGAGTGGAATTTGCATGCCACTCCACCAGACATACGGGTATAAAAGGAGCTGGCATGCAACCACTCATTCAGATTTTCTCTTTGGAGCCGAGCGGTTGTGTTCAGTGAGCTGAATTACTCTGCCGATCCATTCACCTCGAAAAGCTGTTGGATTTACGGCGCACTACAGCGGCTTCTCCCCCTCTTGCACTGGTGAAGTGCAGAGAACGCCCCTGGGTGCTTCAGCAGCTAAAAGAGTATATTCTTCCTACTAAAAGAGTATATTTTCCCTTCTTAAAAGAGTGGCATTAATGGAGAGCGTCTTTTTAAAGATGCCTCTCCGTTTGTGTATTTCCTGGTTGTGGTCGTTACCTCTCTGCTTCCGATGGCCACGATCGCGGTCTTACGTGCTTGGGTGCTGCCCACGCGGAGACAGCGTTCATAGACAGGTCATGTTCTCACTGCGAGAGCGTGACCATGGCAACGTTGCGGTCGCGGTTTTTCCTTTGTTAGAGGGAAAGACCACCCCAGCAGCTCCCCGCCTCAGTCCTTCTACCTACGGATTTAAGGCCACGTCGGTTAGCACTGAGGGCAATTTGGGGACCCCATGGGAGCCACTCCACCGGGTAACTCCCCACGGACCTCCCATTCCCCAGTACGCTCGTTTGCCCCGCTGGGATGAGACCGCTGTCTCGTCTCAGGGCGAGTTCGCGATCTCGTATCGGCACTCGCGAAGTGGATGAGCTCTCGATTGCAGCATCGGATAGCGGGCTGTCCAGTCTGACGTTGATGACTCTACTGGGCTCCCACCTTCGGGTGTGGTCGCCCAGTCGCAGTTTGACGCACAGCTGGCAGCCATGCTTGCCCGGGCAGCTGCGTATGTCGGGCTGGAGTGGAACCCTCCAACACCCCGTACCCTTGCAGCCTGACGATTGGTTCCTGGGCCCGGAGCGCCGCTCACGGCCACGCCCCACCCTGGTCCCTTTCTTCCCGGAGGTGCATGAGGAGCTCACGTGGTCGTGGCGGGCACCTTTCACTGCCTGAACCCGGTCTCTGAGCTCCACCGCTCTCATTACCCTCAATGGTGGGGCTGCCAGGGGGTACTCAGCGATCCCACAGGTAGAAAAGGCAGTTGCGGTACACCTGTACTCGCAAAATTCCGCCACCTGGCAGGGCTGCCCGAGACCCCTGTCCAGCGCCTGTAAGGTTATGTCGTCTCTGGCAACTAAGGCCTGTGGTGCCGCTGGACAGGCCGCCTCCAACCTGCACGCCATGACTCTCCTGCAAGTGCACCAAGCCAAGGCACTAAGAGAACTGCACGAGGGTAGTTCTGACCCGTGATTGATGCAGGAGCTGCGCTCGGCGACCGAACTTGCTCTCCGGGTGATGAAGGTCACAGTACGCAGTCTCTTGGGCAGGCGATGTCCACGTTGGTGGTCCAGGAGCGCCACCTATGGCTCAACCTGGTCAAGATGAGAGAGGCTGACAAGGAACGGTTCCTTGACGCCCCCATTTCCCAGGTCAGCCTGTTCGGCGACACCGTCGAGGACTTCACCTAGCAGTTCTCGGCGGTGAAGCAGACGGAGGCTATACAGCACATCCTGCCCCGGCATGGCTCCAGACTCCGCATCTGCTCGTCGCAAAGGGCGTCCTCCTGCAGCAACAGCACCGGCTCTGCCGCAGCACGCCCCCGCGGCCTGGCCCCAGCGTGGAGCCCACCACAGGAAGCAGACGCCATCCGTCTCACGGCCGGCTGCCAAGAACCCGAGGAAAGCTTCAAAGCGCCCTGAGACGGGCGACCCAGGGACGAGAAGATCCACTTCTTCGGAGTTGGTAGACAGACCACTCCATCCCCCGTTGGAGGGCCGGGAGGAGAATCTTTTGTTTAATTTTTCACCGCATGCCCAAAAGGCTGCGGTACCCAAAACTTCAACTAAAGAGTGGTTTCCTCGTTCTCTGGGTCACAAGTCAGGTGTGCGTGGTCGTCGTCATGACCACCGTCCACCATCCCATTTCGGCAGGTTTGGCGCTCCAGCGGCGGATGCCCTGCCCCTGCGCACCCAGCAGTGGCACAAACACGCTCACACTGGGTTGGCTCTGACGGACTGCGGGGACGATGTTTCTCCCCCCTCCTCGACCAATCTTATGGTGGGTATCAGGAGCCAGGTAAGTGCTTCGATGTCCCTGGACTCAGCATGGCCATGGGGCTCGAGCCCCTGCAATGTGGCATCTCAGGCTACGCCCCGCCGCAAGGTACCACCCGCCGCTATGTCCAATGTGATTATCCCCTTGGTCCCCCTCGCCTGGAGTTTGGGCTTGTGCTTTCCAATCCGTCGCGATGGCTGACCCGGACCATCTGACTCGGCTACGCGATTCAATTCGCCAGGCGAACGCCCAGGTTCAGTGGCATCCACTTCACCTCGGTGAAGGGCGAGAGTGCTGCTACCTCACGTGCAGAGATAGATAGAGCCTGTCCCTCCAGCCAAGATGAAGAAAGGGTTTTATAGCCCTTACTTCATCGTACCGAAGAAAAGCGGTAGGTTGCGGCCAATCTTGGACCTGCGAGTTTTGAACCGGGCCTTGCACAGACTCCCGTTCAAGATGCTGACGCAAAAACGCATTTTAGCGAGCATCCAGCATCAAGATTAGTTCGCGGAGGTAGACCTGAAGGATTCGTACTTCCACGTCTCGGTTTTACCTCGACACAGACCCTTCCTGCGGTTTGCTTTCGAGGGCCAGGTGTACCAGTACAAAGTCCTCCCCTTTGGCCTGTCCTTGTCCCCTCGTGTCTTCACAAAGTTCGCAGTGGCAGCCCTTGCCCCGCTAAGGGATGTGGGTGTCCGCATACTCAACTACCTCGATGAATGGCTGATCCTAGCTCACTCTCGAGAGTTACTGTGCGCACACAGGGACCTGGTGCTCTGGCACTTCAGCCATCTAGGGCTTCGGGTCAACTGGGAAAAGAGCAAGCTCTCCCCAGTTCAGAGCATCTCTTTTCTCGGCTTGGAGTTGGACTCAGTCTTGATGACGGCGCGCCTCACGAACGCGCACGTACAGTCGGTGCTGAATTGTCTGAAGGCGTTCAGACAGAAGACAGCGGTTCCACTGAAACTTTTTCAGAGGCTCCTGGGGCATATGGCATCCTCTGCGGTTGCCACACCACTCAGGTTGATGAATATGAGACCGCTTCAGCACTGGCTTCAGACTCGAGTCCCGAGATGGGCATGGCGCCGCGGGACACATCGTGTGGTCATCACGCCGATCTGTCGCCGCCTCTTCAGCTCTTGGACCGACCTTTCATTTCTACGGGCAGGGGTTCCCCTAGAGCAGGTCTCCGGGCATGTCATGGTTACGATGGATGCCTCCAAGATGGACTGGTATGCAAAGGGCACACAGCCGCAGGCTCCTGGACTGGCCACGTTGGCACATCAATTGCCTCAAGTTGTTGGCAGTACTGCTCACCCTGCGGAGGTTCCGGCCGTTGATCCAGGGCAAGCACGTGTTGATCCGGATGGACAACAAGGTGACGGTAGCGTACATCAACCATCAAGGCGGTCTACGCTCCCGTTGCATGTCACAACTCGCCCGCCGTCTCCTCCTCTGAAGTCAGCAGCGCCTCAAGTCGCTACGAGCCACTCACATCCCGAGCGACCTCAACACCGCAGCGGACGCGCTGTCATGACAGGTTATGCTCAGGGGAGAGTGGAGACTCTACCCCCAGGTGGTCCAGCTGATTTGGAGTTGATACCTGTGCTCAACCAAAGACCTGTTTGCTTCCTGGGAATCCTACCACTGCCCGCTTTGGTATGCCCTGACCGAGGCACCCCACGGTATAAACGTGCTAGCACACAGCTGGCCCCCTTGACTATGCAAATACATGTTTACCCCAGTGAGCCTACTTGTACAGACCCTGTGCAAGGTCAGGGAGGACGAAGAGCAGGTCATCCTAGTAGCACCCTACTGGCCCACCCAGACATGGATCTCAGACATCACGCTCCACACGACATCCCCCCCTGGCAAATTCCCCTGAGAAAGGACTTTCTTTCTTAGGGACGGGGCACCATCTGGCACCTGTGACTAGACCTCTGGAATCTCCACGTCTGACCCTTGGACGGGACGTGGAAGACCTAATTGGCATACCACCCGCGGTGATAGACACGATCACTGATGTTGAATCCCTCCAGAACGCGTCTCATCCCCTCATGGGACCTCTCTGTAGTCCTTCGGGCCCCTGGAGTCAGCTGAGCTTAAGGGACTCTCTTTGAAGCCTGCCCTCTTGACTGCGCTCACTTCCATCAAGAGGGTAGGGGACCTGCAGGCATTCTCTGTCAGTGAAATGTGCCTGGAGTTCAGTCCGGGCTACTCTTATGTGATCCTGAGACCCGACCGGGCTATGTGCCCAAGGCTCCCACGACTCCGTTTAGGGATCTGGTGGTGAATCTGCAAGCGCTGCCCCAGGAGAAGGCAGATCCAGCTTTGGCGTTGCTGTGTCTGGTGCGTGCTTTACGCATCTATATGGATCGCACACAGAGCTTTAGAAGCTCCGAGCAGCTCTTTGACTGCTTTGGTGGACAGCGGAAAGGAAGCGCTGTCTCCAAACAGAGGATTGCACACTGGGTCATTGACACCATCATGATGACATATCACACTCAGGATGTGCCTCCCCCCGTGGCGCTACGAGCCCACTCTTCTAGGACCCTGACCAGGACCCTGAGCAGTGGCGCCTCTTTGACAGACATCTGCAGAGCAGCGTGCTGGGCGACACCCAACACCTTTGTGAGGTCCTATAATATCCGGGTTGAGCTGGTTTTGTCCCGTGTGTTGTTAGGTCTGAACAGGTAAGTTCCGGGACAGCTGGCTGGGTGTCCCGCTTGTGTATAGCGCCTTTCCCCTCCCATGAGGTGGAGATGTGCGACTTTGATTCCCAGTCGTTTTCACAAGTTGTGATCGCTGGATGACTTTCCTCCTTAGCCCTGTGGCAGACGAGTTTGCGGAGAAACTCGCTGCCGGCCCAGTACATGTGCTAACTAAGCCCTGTACTGGGGTAGGTGCTCCACATGCGCTGATTCCCCATAGGTGACCCCATGTGATATATCTTCCGCTAAATCATTTCCCTGTCAGTAAACTGCGCCTTCCTTGGGCAGAGGCTCCTCTGCCCCTGGTCACCATGCTTGTAGAAACTCCTCCCCCCTTGGGTAGGACCTACCATGCGACTTCTCCACATGAAATACTTCCGACAAGACTCAGTAAGACCATGTGACATATTTCCACTCAAAATACCCCCCCCCCAGGTGGGGTGTGGTCTCCGTGGTGTCTTCCCCTTGGGAGTGACACCCCCCGACGTAGACATTTATGGCCCCCAGTTGGTTAACAAACATTCTTTTTGGGGAGAAAAAAGAGGAAAAGAGGCCACAGCTGGACTAGCCTGTCCCTATTTGTTGGGCAGTCGACTTGTTACCGAAGGACCATTTGACGCTCATAAGAGCGTTGGGGGAGGTTATGTGACGGCCTGGTGCGCTGGCTACGAGGCACATTGCGGTCTTCCCGTCTCGCACCGCCAGTCCACGTAACACAGTTCAGCTAGTTGTGGCATTTTGTATAGGGATCCCTAGTGTCACTACATCGACACAACGTCGAGTGAGTGACAGATAGGGAACGTCCTGGTAATTTTCGTAACCTCCGTTCCCTGATGGAGGGAACGAGACGTTTTGTCCCTCTTGCCACAACACTGAACTACCTGCTGAAATGGCTGGGACCTTGTCTCGGCTCCTCAGCACAAAACCTGAATGAGTGGTTGCATGCCAGCTCCTTTTATACCCGTATGTCCGGGGGAGTGGCATGCAAATTTAATCTTTTCATCAAAATAAGGCGATATGATGTTTGATGGGTCATTTAATTTATGATCGCATGGACAGAAAACAATGTTGCAAATTTTGAAATATCGAGTTACACTAAACTAAAAGTTTTGGGTCACTTGCCTGAAATGTTTCTCATGATCTTAAAAACCTTTTGATCTGAAGGCATATGCTTAAATGTTTGAAATTAGTTTTGTAGACAAAAATATAATTGTGACAACGTATTAATTTATTTAATTACAAAACTAAAATGTTATTTAAAAAAATTTTTTTTTGAAATGGATGACTTGGACTGAATAATTAAGAAAAGCAGCCACTAAGTGCCCAGCATATAGATGGAAACTCCTTCAATACTGTTTAAAAAGCATCCCAGGGTGATATCTCAAAAAGTTGGTTGAGAAAATGCCAAGGCAAAATCTAGGCAAAGTGTGGCCACTTTGAATATGCTAAAATATAACATAGTTTTGATTTATTTTGGATTTTTTTAGTCACAACATATTTCCCATATTTCCATTTACATTATTCCATAGTTGTGATGACTTTACTATTATTCTAAAATGTGAAAAAAATAAAATAAAAAAAAGAATGAGTAAGTGACCCTAAACTTTTCAACGGTAGTGTATGTCACGATATGGTTCGTAATTTTTTTTGATCGCGATATACTGAAATTCAAAATATTGTCCCATCCCTATTCAGTACCATCAAATACTTCAAAGTAACATGGTATTATGATCTGATACCATCAATTTTAAAAGGTTTGTTTCAACAGAATCAAAGCAAAATAGGTTCTTATGCTCCATTATATGCAGCCACAAAGAGGGAAACAATGACATTTACAGATCAGAACCTTGAGTGTATGTCAAATGGAAGACTATGAACCATTGAGAGATATAGACACTTAAAGAGGTGCTGAAGAAAGCCTTTGTTCCTAAAGTGAAGCTATTTGGACATCTGAAGTATGTTGAGCTCTGAGTCATTTCCTCTGATTTGTGGTTCTGGGAACAAAGCAAAATTCACCTGTCCAAAGGCATAACATCACAGTGACCTGGGAGTTCTCTTCAATGGACCAGCTAAAACCCAGATTAATGAAACCAACACAAAGGCCAGTTTCACGACTACCTCACTGTTTATTCAGAAAAAAAAGTTGAAGATCTTACCACAAAGGAATAGAGCTGGGAAGAACGGGTCTGGAGCTCTGGCTTACACTCCCCAACGCACAAATGAACTGGACCGGGTTTGCTGTCTGCAGGAGTAGCATCCATCTCACACACAATCCTGAGAAAGAATAAATATACTATAACATTTAATCAGTTACATTTAGAATCTGTTACTTTTGTGTGTCAGAACTGTGGTGCAGAATCCAGCTCATTTTCTCATGACATGTTTTCTAAAATAAAGGCTAAAAAGCCAAAAAAAGTACCTTTGTGTGAGTGCAACCTAAAAAACAGAAAGGACTGAGTACAGAAAAGGTGGCTTGTACAAAAACATACAAATTGTACTCCCATAGAGAAAAATAAACTATAATGACTTTTCCAAAGTTCAACCCTTAACCCAAACATAAACCTAACTATAAAATGTCACCCCTTACCCAATTCCTAAACCTAACCACTTTTATCAGAAAATCTATGTTGTGTGCCACAAAAGAAAGAGAAACAACTGGGTGTGGAATGAGCATTCTTACAATTTGTTTCTAAGATTAACCCTGAACCCAAACCTAATCGTAAAGACTAAGCCCTAAAACAAAATAACCTAGCCATAAAATAACTTTTGTAAACCACGGATGAAAGAAAACAGCAGGATTTGGAACGATTACACAATCTCTTACAAATTATTACTAGTTGCTATGAGACTATGTCCAGTTGCTCCAATATTCAGATTAGTGGTCAATCAATATGGGTTTTTCTAAACGTATATTCCTAAATTTATATTTAGTCAAATCTTGAACATTTGGTTACATCCTTGTATGAGCCAGTGAGGCTGATCAACTTGGTCTTTCTGGTTGCCTTTATGTTGATCGTCAAAGAAGCCTTGCTGGCTAATCTAGTTAAGAAGCCTGCTCACCAACAACTCATGCCGGGGACCAGCATTCAAAACACAACATATGCTGGTGGTGACCATTGTCACCTTTACAGCAGGGGTACCTTTCATTGATTATTGCTATCAAAAACTTGGTGTTCTGTCCCTGAGGGATCTTTGTATGCCAGAACCTTGAATATTCCTCACAACAAAGTCATGAAGCATCTCTTTATTGCACCCCAACCACAGAGTGTATGAGAATATGTGACACTCACTTACAGCTGTTGTATGAACAGAGGTCTATCCTATCCCATGATCTTGATTACAAAGAGAGCTACACTTCTGGAGTGACTCCAGATTAAAAAACAAAAGTACTGAAAATCTTCTCCACTCCTGCTGAGTGATCAGTATGCGACTCTCTGTCTCTCCATCTATTTCCCCTTGATCTTAATGCAATTTTTGCTTTGGTTCCTTGATTGCTTTAGTGCACACATTCCATTAGCCAAATTGACAAGACAATGCGTTGACAAGGCACACATTTGGAGCATCGAAACCATATGTTCTCTTAGGTTTGACACCATAAATACTTGCTCAAAAAACACAGCAGGCTGTGAGAACGCAGCCTGAGAATCAGGCAAAGACACCCAGCACAAATCAATATCACACACTCTGATCAGGGAGCGGGCTGATGTTGCAACATCATATGGGCTGATCAGGTATCGGCTTTGCAGAAGGGTGGCCAGATCAAAAGACATAATAAAAACACAGAGCCCACTGACTGGCCCTGAAAAGGAGTAAATATGAAACAAACATGAGAGTTCAAATCTGAATTGAAAAAGTGTGCTTGGAGGTGGGTCTGCTAAAATCGATGTCTGGTTGATATAGAGCCTTCGTATCAAGGATGACTGTCAGAATGCATGCAGTGCCGACCGTGTGATAGTGGGCGTGATGTGGCTTCCTGCGGTGAGTCTGACAGCTTCAGCAGACAGCATTTGCAGCTGTGTGCTATGTATATAATGCCCTCTCAATCACACTGAATGTGGGACTTAGATTTCTGTAGCAATTAAAGTTGGGCTGGAAGTTTGGATGCTCATTCATTATTGCTGTGTGCTGAATGAGAACAGCTAAGTCAAGAATCTATAGGAAGGTAGTAGCCTGGACCTAGTTGTTAGTGCATGTGTTCTGACACAAGGTGATGTGATCCCTTCTACCTATCATTTTCATTGTCTTTGTCAGTCCTATAAGAATTATTTAAGGCCACGTCTACATTAATACATTTTCATTTGAAATCGCATTGATTTCTCTACGTTTATGTCTCTCATCCACACTTGAACGTTTCCACTGAAAACAAAGATTTACGAAAACACTCAACATAACCGCATACTTTGGAAAACCATGAAGTTAGGTAACTGAAAATGGAGTTTTCAAACGAAAACGGATTTGTGTATTTGTGTCCCAAAGAAATAAAAAAATGGAGTTTCATGTGGCTTTTAGTCCATGTATATTATGTTTGAAGCCATTTACAGAATTTGCTAGTGTGTAAGCATACTCCTAAAAGTTGACAAAGATAAGCATTTAGCAGATATACAAATTAAATATTTGCAGTTTTTCTCTTCTGGAATACAGACCAAAAATATTGGTGCACTCCACAGATTTTTGTCAATCAAACGCTATTTAGAATGATAATGCCCCTCCCCCTAACACCATCTGCTAGCAAGTAGCAATTCATGGTTCATTGCTGTGACATAACTAAAGCCTATTGGCAATTTAAAACACGGGACAAGTCCAAAATGAAAAACGTCAACACAGGAAAGATAACTGCACTTGTCAAGTGATTTCAAGGGGTCTTCAAAAATCACAGGAAGCTTGTGTATAGTAATGTTTACAACTTTGGTACAAAATGGTCAGACAAAACACAGACTCATCTCTTTCCTGCTTCTGTCCCCCATCTGCGGGTTTGATGGGGTCCAATGGTGCATTCTCCATTTCATCCTGACACCCCTCCATGATGCCATACAAATGAATCCACTCCCACTCGGCTCAGCTTCGTCCCGCTCGGATTAAACTGCTGTCAGAAGAGAGAGGGGCTGACAAATCTCCCTCCTACAGCCGGCAGCACGCAGCGCATTTCAATTACCGCACGTTTTCCCTCTCACTCTCTCTGTCCCTGCCTCAGTGGCAGAGAAAGAAGGACTGTGGAGAACACAGACACTATGGGCTATTAATACCCCCTTAAAGACACAGAGGCATAAATGTTTGAAGTCCTAACATTCAGAATTCCTTTCTAAAACAAGGTCAAGATGACTCGTATCTTGCAATAAAGGGAAAGTTCACCCCTGTAATAATTTACTCACCCTCATGTCATTTCAAACCTGTTTTAACCCTTTGCTTTCATTAGTGGAATACAAAAGGAGAAGTTTTAAATAATGTTCACACTACGCTTATCCATAAAATTAAAGTGGATGGGGATGTCAAGCTCCAAAATGGGCAAAAAACACCATAAAAGCACCATAAAATGTGGTCCATATGACCCATGCACTATAATCAAAATCTTCTGAAGCCATATGAAATTCGTTTTTTTATCAGAAACTCAGCCATGGTCACCATAACTTTCATTATATGGAAACATCAGCTTGGACATTCTGCTGTAAATACATTCTTTTGTGATAAACCAAAATAAATAAAGTCATACAGTTTTTAAAGGACATGAGGGTAAGCAGGGGTGTGGCCACAAGGGTGGTACAAGGTGACGTCCAGCAGGGCAAAACTTTCTGCCTTCAAATACAAATTCCGCTCCCAGTGCAACTTTGCAGAAGTACTTCTGAGATGATTATTCTATCAAGAGGAAGAAGAAGAGGTGAGAGCAGAGCAAGAGACAGCTAAGCAGGAGTTTCGCTTTAATATTGTGTAAAGAATAAAATGTGTTACATCCCTTCTGACTTAAATCCTGTGTCTTTTTCATCAAACAGTTGTTGCTCCCCCTCCTTTCTCTTTCGACTAAAAAAAGGGTTCACCAGGTGAGATAAAGTTCAGCAATATGTGCAACATTGCAGACAAACCTGTCTCTGGATGAGTGCGCGATTTTTCTGCATGTCCTAGCAAGAAAATGCATTACACAGGCAAGTAAAGCCTTCTGTGTAAACAAAAGGTCACCTGCGATTACGAATCATCAAGTTTTTGATTTTTCCTCAGTAGGTCTGATTTGATGAAAGGGTGGTGAAATTCAGGCTTAAGGATATTTGCCAAATTCTAAGTCAGTGTTAACGACACAATTAAAGGAGTAAACAAAGACATATGCTGAAGAATGGGACCTGGTGCAGGCAGAGACCAACGCTGGTTAAGATGTTTCTGTCAGATAAGACTATATGGCAGATTGAACAAAACAGAAAGAAAGAGGGCCACCACCAGGGTGGGATGGGGGATACATCCTCCAACAGCCAAATTAAGGTTCTTTTTTGGAGTAACATTTGATTTAGATTTTGAAGACATTTTACAAACAACAGATGAAAGAAATGAAGGCGATGTATGTCTAAGCGGTTCGTTCAGATATAGCACTTTCACTGCTCATGTGCAAACCGCCAGTGCTTTTTAAAGAACATACCTACATAAGCATGTGAGCCATTTTCCACTGCAGTAAACAGTGTAAAACAAATTGAACTAAGACTCTATCACAAATGAACCAAAAAGAGAGCCAATTGCACTTTACCCTTTTCATGAGTAGGGTCTAAGTTCCTCTGCAGTGCCCCCTAGAGTGAGTTATTTTTCCATGCACAGCCAGTAGAGGGGGGCAGAGTGTAAATGATTTTTTTTATTTTTTTCTTGTCATAAAAAAAAAAAAAATACTGCATATAATATAGTAAACGTGAACAAATGGGTTATGTCTGCTGTACTGTTTTTGTTTTATTTATTTTGTTTTTATAGCTGTAAAAAACAAATGAACAAATAATATCAGCAGTCTGGTTTGCCTATGCACTGTTTGACATCTCAGACATTGTGTGAGTGTGTGTGTGTGTGTGTGTGTGTGTGTGTGGGCGGGTTTGGGTGGTTTACAAGGAAAAAATTTTAGGTTACAAACTGGTAATTACAATGGTATTATGCTATAAATGTAGTTTATGAGGACATTTCTAGTGTCCCCATAATTATAATCATTTAAAAATCACATACTAAACAATGTTTTTTTGAAAATGAAAAAATGCAGAACATTTTTTGTGAGGGTTAGGTTTAGGGGTAGGGGTAGGGTTAGGGTTAGTTCGTACAGTATAAAAATAATTATGTCTATGGAGAGTCCTCATAAGGATAGCTGCACCAATGTGTGTTTGTGTGTGTGTGACAAGTGCTAATGTAAACAGACTTGGCTGCGTGCATCGGATAATCACGCTCGATCAGCATGTTTTCACAGTGTGTATACGAGTTTTAAACTGTTATTGTGGTGTATTTGTGATTGTTTTCTGTAACAGACAGCCAAACTAACGTATTATATGCCTGAAAAGACTGTTTGAGTTACTGTTTGTGTGAATGAAAACCGAATCTGCACCTAAGCAGACGTGGCTGCGTGCATGGGAAGATCGCGTTTAGATATGATGACTATGCATATACAAGCTGGGAACTGTTATTGTGGTACTTTGGTGACAATTTGGCTGTTTGTTACATAAAATACTCGAAAATACTCTTTGAGTAGCAGTCTGTTTGACGAATGACAACCGCTACTAATGTAAACAAATGGCAGCATGCATCAGAGGAAGATCGCATTTGATATTTGACTGTGCGTATGAGCTGTAAACTTTTTATCATGGTACTTTGGAGATGAGTTGGATGTATGTATATAAAATATACTTATTCTGTGGTTTAAAAGACTGTATGAGTAACTGTTTGAGCGAATATTAATAACAGACCCTTGACCAGCGCAAAAGCCGTCATTTTTGCAGAAACACAAATGTGTGACACTACTCTGCAGGGCCCAGTTATTAACCGTTATGGTACGTATGAAAGATTTAAAGGCTAGAGACAATGTAATATTTTGTTATTTTTGTAGTCCACTTTTTAAAGGTTTGCAATTGAGTCTATAAAGAGGACTCAGATGTGAAATCACACTGAGATTACGGCTGTTGAGATTTAATGCATGTTTGTACAATTTCATATATAGTGTATAGTGAGTTATTTTATAGATTTCAATAAAAAATAAAAATAAAATATTAATAAAAGATTGGTAAAAACTCAACCAGTCTGGTGGACAAAAATTATAATCTCCCATCCCACCCTTGCTTTTCATATTCAGCTCTGATTGGTTGGTGACATCAAAGGCTTGTATATGGGATCTTGTGTGTTTAATGGAATTCCTGCTGTGCTTTAAATCAAACTAGATAAAACACAAGGTGAAAAAATGTGGTTTTTTTTTTTCTGCCATGAAATGACTTCCCAGTATGTGTAATGTAGGACATTATCATTTCCAGCTCTTGCTATTCTGAGAACGATTAAAGATCAGACAAACTAGTTTTTTCCCCATTCTGTTCTGAGGCACATCTTCATAGCATAAATGAGTTTTAGAGCTGCATAGCCACTTACTGTTCAGCAATGATGTAGCCGTTCTCCTGTGGGGTGCACTGGATGCCTGCCACCTGCACATTGTTGACCATGTCGGAGAAGGACAGACCCAGGTTCACACCATGGATGGTTACTCTGGTGCCTCCTTCTGGGGGTCCGGCCATTGGGGTCACCTGAAATGAGAGAGGAACATGCTCATTAAAGATTTTTTCTTCGATTTGTGTTTTTTTATTTGCTTAACCTGATTGCCAACACCCCACTTTTGAACACAAATCCAAGAGATTACATATCCAAACTAAAATGGTTGCATTTCATGAAGCCTTTGGACTACAGGAATAATTGTGGACTATTTTGAGAAAACACCCTTGGGAGTTTGTTGTCCAAAAGTGAGAATTTATTAAAGTCATAAAAATAAATAGTTAGAAAAGCACAATATAAATACTGCTAAAAAGTGTTTTAATAAACATTTGTTTTTATATTAAAGGTGCACTCAGTAATTTTTTCCCCATTAAAAAAGATTTACTACTAAAGAAATGAATTGCAATTTTGAAACAGATGTATAAATTCATGAGCACTCACATGAGATGAGGACTCTAGTCATATCAGTAACCTTATAAAAGCTGTTTTATTCTACATGGGGCAGTGGCATTCTCATGGGAGCTGCCATTTTAGAATCACATGACCGGCTGAATACTACTCGCTTAATCTCAGTAACCGTCTTGTTATTGGACACTTTCACTCTTGGATTAAATGAATCATGGCTGATTGTGAAAAGTGAATTTCTACAATGGCAACTTTAACTGAAAACTATTGATTTTGAATGATGCTGCATCAACACCACTAGGTGTCACTGTAAGTCCAAGATGACACCATCGAAAAGTTACTGAGTGCACCTTTAATACTTAATATGTTTTACATATTTAGCAAGTTTGGTAAAATAACATAATACACAGATACAGTTAATAATGGCCAGTAGGTTTAAGCTGAAACTAATAGTTTAAGGTTTCCAAAAGATCCTTTTAAAATACTTTATATTTAAGACAATAGTTTTACTAGTGCACACTCACATTGTTTCACTTTGACAGCTGTGCATCGATATCAGTACTACTCATTGTGGCAACTTCCTATCCTCTTAAAATTGCACATACAAATTCTACAGTTAAGTCAGCGGCAGATCTGCATGCTGTTCACACGGGCAATAAATCTAACACTAGGCCATTTTAGTCCTCAGTACAGCCCAACCTCTCATAAAATACAATATGGCTGCTCAGCGTGACCTTGGCACTCTGTGCCACAATGCCTTCTGCGCTGGTAAAGTCCAAGAGAAGCTCAGTCATAGACCTTCTCCGGGTCTAAATATCACAGAGAGAGGGCGATGAATAGAGCACTGGAGAGACCAGGAGGCTACAAACACAGTGTAGCCACTTTATAAACAATCAATAAACCATTTGTGTGCAGTCATGTGGGATTAAAACCAACATGACCAAAGTAGAACATCTTCTGATTGTGCCTGCTTACTAAGCTGAGGCCAGTTTGGTGCAGTGGACTGAATCCAGCGGTTGCCCATTGGGAGCTGTGTACCTCAGCCCAGTTCAGTGGACATTAATTGGTTAGGATGTAAAGTAAGTGTGCCACTAGTAGAAACTTAGGCAGGAAATAAATGAATCTTTTATTGCGTCTTGTGCATGAAAGACAGGAGCAGGAAACACACGTAAACAAAGATGGAAAAAGACAGAGAAAACAAGAATGCAAAACTAAATATATCCACATTAGTCCACATCAGCAACTTACTTACTAAAACCGACTAATAAAAACTAAATTTCTGCAAGCAGTTCAATATAGCATAATACCTACTATTCTTGAAAGAAAGCAGTATGCAGTATGCATGCTGTGCACAGTGTGTGAATTTCGAAAGCATGAAATACCCGGAATGACCTACTACATTTGTCAAAACACACTGTAGTGTTTCCCCTGTTTTATCATTAGAACTAACTATGTCTATGTTTGGAATAGCATACAGTACTGTCATACTATTTACTTCATAATTACTATTTCTGCAGCATGGAGTTTGTGCACAATATGCACAACATGTCAACATGTAATATGTTAAATTAAACATATTAAGATGAATTAAAGGAATAATCCAGGTTCAATACAAGTTAAGCTCAATCAACAGCATTTGTGGCATAATGTTGATTACCGCAAAATTAATTTCGACTTGTCCCATCTACTCTTAAAAAGTAAAAACCGAGGTTACAGTGAGGCACTTACAGTGGAAGTGAATGGGGCCAACTTTTGGAAGGTTTAAAGGCAGAAATATGAAGCTTATAATTTTATAAATACACTTACATTAATTCTTCTAGTTAAACTTGTGTATTATTTGAGCTGTAAAGTTGTTAAAATCTTAATTTATTTATTTATTTATTTTTTGGTGATTTTAGGGTTGTAGGGTTTGTTGACATTACATTGTCATGGCAATGAAGTTGAAAAACTGGATATAACTTTACACAGAAAAGGTTATTAAGCAATTTTATCACACTAAAATCGTGTTAACACACATACTCTTTAGGCTACCTCTTGTGGCTATAGGTTAGAAACAGTGAGTACTTTAACATTTACTGATTGGCCCCATTCACTTCCATTGTAATTGCCTCACTGTAACCCAATTCCAGAGTCCAAATATTATTATTTTTTTTCCATGGTAATCAACATTATGCCACAAATGCTGTTGATTGAGCTTAACTTGTATTGAACCTGGAATATTCCTTTAAATTAATCAATCATGCAACATTGTGAGGACATGTGTTTGAAGAATGAATGCATACTGCATCCTGTTTAACATATTATTTTCACAAAGTAGTATGCATTATACGGTCCATAGTGCACAATCTACAGTAACCAGTGATGGGCATTACTTCTGAAATGTAACCAGGTACTGATTACAAATTACTCTAAAATTAAACTAAAATCTCAATCAATAACGTAACATTTTAGATTACATTTTTAGGTAATCTAATCTGATTACATTTGGATTTTAAATGAAAATCTAACTTTTTTAAGTGTATGAAGTTCCAATTTATACTCCTTTAATGTAGACTGAATTCTATAACAGTCCGAGTGCTACATTCCTTCCTTATTCCAAGAATTTTGCTATTTTGACTGGCCATTTCAGACATCAAATGGGCATTATTCATACAGAGCATAAATATCTCCGGCATTGACTCAATACTTCAAAGTCTCTTCCGCCCACTCGGAGGGCAAGGCGCTGCCTTGTTTGACCCAGCCGATGGCCTACTCCACCGCACAGAGTCACGCAGTGTGGAGCTGCTGCTTCCAGACCTACAATTCAGCACCACTTCAATTTCACCCTCATTTGGAAAGTGTCTGGGTTCTAGCCTCGACATAATAATACAGACCTTCATGCTTCTCACGGTTTAGATTGTTCGACTTTGCTTTGAGTTATACTGACACAAACAGACACACTCAGACAGAAACACACACAGCCAAGGGCCAGTGTCATGTCTTGAGAGTGTCTCGGGGACAGACAGGAAGTCTTTTCAATTCTTCATGCATATCATTCCTGTTGCCACTCTTGACAGTCAAACTCAGACAGTCAAAACTCTGAAATTCACAAATTAATTTACTTTAGTACTGTGACATATTTTTTTAAAACAGGACATTAAAAAAAAAAAAAAAAACATTATAGACTTGATTTTATCCATACTGTAATTTTTCTCCAAAAAATATATTATTGTGTACAATACACAGTACAACAAACCTTCAATATATCCATTTTCTGTTTTTGTATGTCAAAACTTAATGGATGGTGATTAGATGGAGCAAAAGCAAAAAAATAATGGCCTAAATACCCAAACACAGGTGCACACACACTTACCGACACTGACAGCTAGAGAGAGAATGTCCACAGTGAAAACTATCATGAATAAATGATACCGGCCTGATAGACCCTCAGAGCTACAAACACTAGTGAAGTGCGACACAGTCATTCCCGACAAAGTCACATGTCTATTTACAGAAGGCCATTCAGCGAAACCCGCTCAAACATAAACCTCAATTTTAAATCGTATGCACCACTTTCAAGTCCCTCGTTTCTTTCTCTCTTCGCTTAAATTCTCTCTCAATTGGCCGAAGTTCAAAACAGGCCATTCTCTCCTCCTTTTTCTTTTCAGTGTTTATCGCAGCCAACCACGGGGACATTTAATACCAAATAAAGCGTTTAGTATGCAGTTTATGCAGCAAGAAACAAGTCATAAGCTGGGTTTTATAAAGTCCATAAACTGCATCTCAGTGTGAATTTGGGACGTGCTTGAATCAGCTGAGAAGACTCCAATCCCGGCTGCGGTAACAAATCACACCTTTTCCTCTTGCTTCTGCACACTTTCATTACAGCTTCCTAATTATACGCAGAAAATGAGAGCGTGAAAACTCTCCAAGGACAGAAAATACATCCCCATTTGGACTAACAATGTGCTGGTGTTAAGCAATAGCGTTTCCACAGTACTTGGCAAGAGAGATCGACTCTCTACAATGGATATTTCAAACTGCCTGTAAGGCACAGAAGGACAGAATAAACTTGTATGCCCTTTTTGTCCACTATGATGAAGACATGACTTTATTTACTTTCTTAATGTGTCCAAAGAATATGAATCAATATGGAAATAAATATAAAAAATAAAATAAATATTTAAAAAAGTGACAAACTATACATATATATATATATATATATATATATATATATTCATCTGTCTGTCTGTCCATCCGTCCGAGAAACAGATTAATATTTAAATCCTTTTTTCCAATAAATTCTCCTTCCTGCCCAGTAGGTGGCAATATGTATGAGGAATGTGAATCGGCAAAAAAAAAAAAAAAAGAAGAAGAATGTGAAAGTGAAAGTGGAGATTGATAGTAAAAAAGGACTTAAATATTGGTCTGTTTCTCACCCACACCTATCATATCACTTCTGAAGAATTTTTTTTTTTTTTTTGTGCTTTGGGAAATTAAAACTTTTGATCCCCATTGACTTGCAATGTGAGGACATACAGAGCTGAGATATTCTTCTAAAAATATTTGTTTGTGTTCAGTAGAAGAAAGAAATTCATACCAATCTTGGATGGCATGAGGATGAGTCTATAAGTTTATCAGTGATGTTTTATGTATTTATCAAATATATAACTTTAATGTAATATACAGTATATGTATACATATTCACTCAATCACAGCCACTCAATCACAAAAAATAAAAAATAAAAAAAATACATTTATATAAAATTGCATAAAAAGTGAAAACTTAAAAAAGTTTTAAGGCTGATCCATGATCAGTTGATCAGAGCACGAACCGACACCAACCTTTCCACTAAAGAGCAGCTCAGAGACCATCTGAAGCAAAGAGCAATGTCTAGACCATCTGCAAGGGCCTGACTTTCTCCCGGATTCATTTGATGCCTCATCCTCGGCTTTCACTGAGGGCTTAAGCCACATTAATATTAATGAGCATTTAGAAGAGGGATAGAGTGCTACTTACTAGAAGCGTTAATCATTCATGACTGCCATTTTCTTGTAGGCAGATCTTGTTAATGTCTATGTATTTGCACAAATCAGCTTACGAATGTCTGTTTTAGGCAAAAAGATGAAAAGCAACAACATAACTAAATAAAAATAAAAGGCACTCATGGAAACGGTTGCTCTAGAAGAAATTCTTATGTGTATGTGTATGTGTGAGAACGAGAGGAAAAAATTGAAATGAACAACATAAAGGTAATACATAAAAAATGGATGAATTGAAAATATTCTTTCTAATTTGCTTTGAAGGGACTGCTCCAGTTCTTTGTAATGTAGTCTTAGCAAACGTATGTGTGTGCGCTCACATGTACACACACTGTAAAGCAAAAATAAGCAGTATTCTTTTCTTGGTTTGGTCTTCTTTTGTGTAGCTGGTTGACCAGTCCCAACCAGGGCTTGACATTAACTTTTTGACCAAAGTCACAAGCCACTCAGCATTTTTACTAGCTAAATTTAGATTAAGATAAAGGTTTTGTTTTTCGTTTTTTGATTTAATTCCTTAAACCATTTTTAGTCCCTTGTCATATACACTACCGGTCAAAAGTTTTGAAACACTTACTCATTCTTTATTATAATTTTTTTTTCACATTTTAGAATAAGAGTAAAGTCATTAAAACTATGGAATAACATAAATGGAACTATGGGAATTATGTTGTGTTTAAAGTAAACGGAGACTGTAACCGCAAGCATTTGTTTGGGCATTTTATTTGAACAAGAATGATATGAGTTCAGCACCTTTAGGATATCTGAAGTCAAACATGACCAGTTAGAAAAGGAGCAGGACAGAGCAGGAGGAAAACTTTGTCAATAATTTGTCAATTTGTCCATGGAAGTCCAGATTTCAAACACATTTAACTACTCTAAATTGCACTTGCTTCATTAAAGTTTACCATTGTTCTTCCATTTTTTAACTGTGGCATTTGTAATGATAAAGCATAACCACAGGTCAGACCATGGATGGCTCCACATTACTGCAGTTAGGCTAATGTAGATATTCTTTCTAAAAATATAGTATTTGTTATGAAAAACGAATGGCCTAAACACGTTTAGAAACCTCTAACTACAACTTTTACAGTTAATAATCCCATGGATTACAAAAGGAGATATTAAGTTAGGTAGATTAAAATCAGTCATCATTCACTTTCATTGCACCTTTTTCCATTCATGGAAGAAAGTAAGTCCTATGAGTTTGGATCAAGATAATTCAAGATAGATCAAGATAATTCTAAAGCGCTGATTTAGAGTTAAAAATAACTTAAATATTGATATTTTTTGCACCAGAAGCAATCGTGTCACTTTAGAAGACATTAACCGCTGGAGTCGTATGGATGACGATTATGCTAACTGTCTGTGATTTTTTGAGCTTCAAAAGAGAAATTTCCATTCACTTGAATTTTAAGGACCTACTGAGCTAAGATATTTTTCTGTTTTTCTTGAGATGTGTTCTGCTGAAGGAAGAAAGTCATACACAGCTGGGATATCATGAGGGTGAGTAAATGACGAGCGAATTTTCATTTTTGGGTGAACTAACCCTTTAAATACACTACAGCTGCTCTGAACAGAGATATTATTGATCACAAACTCAAAAATAGAGGCCTAACACCTCTTAATGAAGTTCTTAATCTCATCAGCCCATTCAATCTAAATGAAAACAGACAACAGGAAGCCATAACCCTTACCTTGTAATTGGTTTGTGTGCACGTAGGGCCACAGCTTGTGTAATGCAGGCTGCAAACAGCTATGCAAATCAATGGGCAGGTTCTTTAAACACAGGGCACCGGTGCATTACCTAAACTAATTAAACACCGTGTCTTCCACAGTCTCCCAGCAGACACACATACACACACACTTCACAGTATGCCATCAATGCTCTAACATTGTGTTAATTACAACTAAATGTGACACATTGGCAGCTAGAGTGAATATGACTGATGACGAGAGAGTGACAAGGAAGCTGAGATAGAGAGGTGTTCTTCACGATATACGCACAGCTCACGTTTCTCTCAGAGTCAATGAATAGCAGCATCAATAAAGAGCTCAGACTAGAGAGTAGATATATGAGCTGGCCGAAAGTTGATTTACAGACAGCTTTGTATGAACGTGTGTTGATGTTTCTGAGTGATAAATTGCTTTGTTTATGAATGCTTATTTTTATAGTTTAAGTAGAATCTGAAAAGAGTCATACAAGAATATTATGAGAGGGATATTATGTTAGTCATATACATCTGCCCTCTTTGCCAATAGTAGATTTATATGTTCTGCCATACACTCTCTCTAATACTTACTGTAGGTTTCATACTACTATATAAAAAGTGGCCCATTTCATAGTATGCATATTATGAAACTTGTAAAAGATAAACATATGTATCTATTACTAAAATCAATGAAAAAATATGTAAAAGAAAATTATGCTTGCCTTGCAAGATTATCGAAAGCATATACACATTCATATAATATTTCTCTTTGGATACTGCTTGCAGGGCCGTAGCTGGGTAATCTGGGGCCCCTGACTGTATATTGCTTTGGGCCCCTTTCCTATTGAAAAATACAGTTCAGAATTTGTTGTGGGGCCCCCCTGGACCTGTGGGTCCATAGAATAATTACCACCTTTCACCCCTCTAGCTACGGCCCTGACTGGTTGCCCAAACATAGTCTTAAGTCATTTTTGAGTTTTGTATTTAATTTATAACCACTAACAGTTCGGTAACATTTTACAGTATGGTTGTATTCGTTAATGTAAGTTGAATGCATTAGCTAACATGAACTAACATTTAACAATACTTTTACAGCACTAATTGACCTTTGTTAATGTTGAGTTCAACACTACTTATAGATTTTCTAAATTAAAAGTTGTATATGATAGCATTAGTTCATGCATTACAAACTCACATGCACTATAACGAACAATAGAATGCTGATAAATTATCATCAATCAAGATAAAAAAAAAAAAAATGCTGTAATAAAATATTGTTCAGTGTTAGTTCATGATTCCAAGTGAATTTACTAATGTTAACAAATAGAGCCTTATTGTAAAGTGTTACCAACATTTCTTACACATTGCAGGTAGATTATATAACAATCTTATTTAATTTTCAACATCTATTCCATATGGGTTAGGACCCAAATTAAATAATTTGTGACAGAAACAAAGCCAGACAGTCAGTTGGACAGATGGACAGACAGGCACACATATTGATACTGTTTCATCCTTATAGTCTGAGTCATTCCTATTGAGCGCTAGTTTGATGTGCTTTTACTTGACTGCGGGTGTATGTGTACAGTATGTGTCTGTGTGACCCACCTCTGTGATGCGAGGGTTGGTGCACTTCACGTTGGTGCTGGCGAGGTGTAGCCAGCGGCTGGTGTATGGGTTGGACATGGGGCAGTGCTGGCGTAGGGTACAGCGGCCCTCCATACTGCACCAGCCACACTGGAACTTCCTCTCGGCCTTCAAACACACACCACAGCTGTCCCTCTGAGCACCACACTTATACAGGTGCACTGTGGGATACAAGTGGACACAGTCACTCATGATGTCAACCAACAAAAAAAGTTCACATAAATTGTGCAGCAGATTTATTTATTTTTGGGGTGGGGGGGTGGGGGGGGTGGGGGGGGGGGCGGTCAATAAAAGTGAACTAATGGCTGATTGACACTGAGATTAATTATTTGGTATTTAGAGTGCAGAGACTAATGATTCTAGTGTTTATGAATGAAAATTTGACCGGTTGGTACAATTTTTTCCCTCATTAAATTTTAAAAGGCAACAATAGGACATCCAGGATTTTATTTTTGGTGTAAAGCCTTCTGTTGCTAGTTTTTATTTTGAATACACATTTGGGCTGACCTAGCTGATGCTTTAGTTAAACTACTGACTATAAACATTTCAAGGTACTAGGCTGATGAAACCATGATTAGCATAACAACTGTGCAGTTTTAACTGTGCAGATTAGCATAAAAACTTTGCTAAGATGAGCTAATTTTACCTTAAGGCCAAAGTGTACTTCAATTGTCCACGTTGCTGATCGCAACGTGCACAGTATGCGTGACTCACATTTTGTCATTAGTCTGCACGGACCGTCTGCGTGTGACCAAGATTTTCTCAACACACAGAGAATCCTCATCTGCAGTATGCATCGACAGCATGCCTTCAGCCAACTGTGCTAAAAGACTACTGTGAAGCAGTCATACTGCTCATGTGTTGAAGCATTCATATTCGCTCGCAGTCAAAATAGTATACTTTGAAAGTCAACACGGTCGACTAGGCGTGATCCGATCCGGAACACAGAAAAACGAAATATACACGGGCCTTCAGACTAACGGTGGTTTCGTATTATATGTCACACTGTTATTTTTTCTAAAAACATGGAAGTTGCATTTTCTTGGGTCAGATCCTCTCATAAACAGGCAGAATTAGACACATTACACCTGACAAATTAATTTAACGAATACAAGGCTTTGAGGCAAGTATTGTTTGTTCATTATGTTGAGTTGTATTTTTGGTGTCACTCATTCAGGCGAGGCGATGAAACACTGAAAATACTCTTTCCACAAATTTCCAGTTGACAAAATAAATCTGAAAAAAAACATGGGTTGTGAAACTTAGACGTGATCGAGGAACTAATTTTGAGGTAAATAACAGTACCACATGTTAAATGGACTACACTTTCTTGTTTACGTTCCCTTCTAATTAATTATGGCATCTATGCTGACTAAAGTCAATAGTATCCAGTTAAGATGAAAAGGACAGTGACTCATTCTGTGTGTTTACATGGAGGTTCTGCTTAAAAACACACCATTTGACAGAAGGCAGTGTTTGTGGGATACCTTTGATGTTCTCAGGATTATCTATAATGAAGTTTCCATTCCAGACCACCGAAAAATCCACCGGCAGCTCACTAATTCTCATCCCTTCATACAGATACTGCAGAGAGAGAAGTTACAACATAAGCAAACGCTGTCATAATCTAAAGTTTATTATATTTTTTATTGGATTGTGTATTTGGTGTCAATTATTGATTGAAACATGCAGCAAGGAGTGAATGAAGGAATGACAGAGTGAACAAGGGAGCTAAGCAGAAAACATGAGTGAGAGGTACAGAGACATAGAGAGCGAGTATCTTATTGAGTTGCTCCACACTTGCATCATCATTCTGAGGAATGGGGAACACTTTCAAGACTGCTATTTTCTACAGTTTGGACACTGAGCTCCTACTGCCTTTATCTTCACTTACTGTGTGTTTTTTAGTTCGAGTGCGATATTTCTTTCCTAAGGGTACATATGCAAACCTAAACACATACACCTGTATTATAATTTATGTGTGCATGTGTATATGTGTGTGTGACCTACCGAGCTGTTCTGGCACTGAACACTGGAACTGTTGAACCTGAGCGCGGTGACCCTGTGACTGACTCCTTGTATGTGTAACACACACTCATACCCGCGCTGACCCGATTGAGGCTGCGGAAGGTTCCGGGCTTTCAAGGTGATTGGCTTCACCTCCCCTGCCGGGATCAGAATCTCTTCAGAGCGGACAAGCTGAGGACAGTCCTGAAGGGAGCGAGAGGTGAGCGGGTAGTCACTTCAGACACAAACAAAACCAATCACAATCTAAATTTAGACATTAACCCACCCGTAACATGGGCATGTACACCAAAATGCCCTCCAAGTATACTCAGTAGAGAACTTGACAGGTGAATTCATGAGTTCTTACAAAAAAGTCAGTATACATACAAATACACACACTTCACAACCCATAAACACACACACTGAAACTCCAGGTGATTTTAAAAAGCATATCGACCTGTTACTCTCTAAAACTTGATGTTGTGTGCTGGTAGGTCAGCCAGTGAGGGGTGTCCCTAGTGTCTCTCCAATACCCCACTTACACACACACACAAATGTGCACTACACACATTTACCGGGCTAAATGGAGACATAGAATAGACTTCTGTTGTTTTTAAATAAGGCCTAATATAATTATTAAAAACTAATGCCTGCAACACATTAGCAAGCATTTGCGTTCATTTACATGCAAAGACTATTTTTCAGGCCTAACCTTAATCCAAACCTACCACTAAAAGAAGGATTTTTGTAAGACACTATCACAAAAAAAAAAAAAAAAAAGAAAAAAAAAAAAAGGCACATTTACATAAAATTGTATAAAACAAAATCAAAGTGTAAAAATAATAGTACACAAGAGTGCTGGATCATAATATAACATAACATTACTTTTTGAAACATTTTTCAGTAATTTTTGAGTACTTAAGATATTTATTTATTTATTTGTTTATTTACATTATTTAAGAGTCACTTTTCCATTTGAAAATGTCCACAAAAGGTACTGTTTGATTTAGCTAACTTCTAGTGAAATTTTTCAGTAATTTCCTCCCTAAAGTATGGGTAGGTATGCATCACACACACACACACACACACACACACACATATACACAATTATAAATGTACAGTACACACAAGCATACTCTTCAACATATACAACACACAAACACACAAATATGCAAATGCACATACACACATACACACTGTGATTGATGGTGCACAGTAAGGAGTTTTTGCCTGCATTGGTAAGTGTTTGTGTGTGTGTGTGTGTGTGTGTGTGTGTGTTTATTTCATGCATATGACTGTGTGTGAATAAGTGGGAAGTCTATGTGTACTGCGAGATAGAATATTCCGGATATTGACTGCTAATTGCTCACTATGAGAGGGTGAGCAAGTGTGTTTACCACCTGACAGGGTGTAATGTAGCACATTGATCAGCTGAACACCTGCAAACATGCACTCACACACACACAAACACACACATACTCTCTAGCGAGATGGCCCTTGGCTTCACACATACTTTCCGTGCATCTATTATTGGAAGCAGCTCCCGAGAGGTTTGTGATCCTGCAGATTTGCTACCGAGAGACTCTACCTTACACACAGCTTTTGGACTCAATGTGTGTGTGTGTGTGTACCTCAGAAGCATTGACGCGTCCCTCCTGAAAGGAGCAGCTGGAGGGGTCGTGGGTACAGAGGTTTCTGTACTTACACCAGTGACATCGGAATGAACTGGTCACACAGGAAAGACACCTAAACACACATACAGATGGAGGAGAGAGCGAGAGATACTGTTAGAAAGAGTGTTAGAGATGGATGGATGGCTGGATGGATGGCTGGATGGATGGATGAATGGATATGAGCAATGGGGATCAGGCTGTGCCTTTGAGACACAGTTGTGTCTTTGACATTTGCGGCTTAATGCTGAATAAATTAAAAGTGTGCTGTGAAAATTAGCATGTGACACTGAACAGCGGTCTGGCACTGAATCCCACACAGAGATCTACGGCAGTTCTTCAAAGGTTAGATCTTAGACATACTGTACAATTAGCACTCTAAAGTATTTAGACATAAAGCCTCTGTAAAGACATATAGTCATAACATGGCAAATGATTTGCATTAGCACAGCATTTTCTGTAAGTGGGGGGTTTATGCAGGGTACTTTACTGTAGAATGAAACATCTATAGAAAATGAAAATCATTTTAATTGTAATAGTTGTTTTCAGATATTTGTGGCTGCTGTTTTTGGAGTTTCCTGGACTGAAATAAAATTAGTCTATATGTAAATTGATATTTAGACCACAATTATTCCTAGCAATATGATTAAAGGCCTGTTCACACAAAGACCAAGGCGACTAAACAACAGGAATGTATACAATATTTGGAAATGCATAAAGTTTTTCACACAAAACTTTTAAACTTTTGCACAAAAACAGTTTAATATCAAATTTTTGTCATACTTTTTGAATAAGGTTTTAAGTCCTATATTCAACATTGTTCAACATTAAACTTGTTTTACCAAGCCTATAAAATATGAAATATTCTGAAACAATTTTTAACACCAAAATTATTCACAACTATTTCGAAGACAAATTTTCATCACTCCCTGAAATAAGTTGAAATACCTGAGTGAAGGGTTCGAAATTCGTTCAATAAAAAAAAAAAAATACCTTAAAAGGCAGATCATCGCCATACAATATTTCAGACTTGTGTGGAGGAGTTCACAGAGATTTCAGTTCACCCAAAAATGAAAATTCTCTCACGATTTACTCACCCTCCTGGCATCCCAGATGTGTATGACTCTTCTAAAGAACAAAAATTATGATTTTTAGAAGAATATTTAAGCTATGTAGGTCCATACAATGCAAGTGAATGGGTGCCAAAATTTTGAAGCTCCAAAATCCACATAAAGGGAGCATAAAAGTAGTTAATATGACTCCAGTGGTTAAATTCATGTTTTCAGACACAATATGATAGGTTTGGGTGAGAAACAGATCAATATTTAAGTGATTTTTTATCATAAATTCTCCTCCCTGCCCAGTAGGGGGCGATATGCACGAAGACTGCGAATCACCAAAAGGAGAAAGTAAAAGTGAAGAAAAAAGGACTTAATTATTTATCTGTTTCTCACCCACACATATCATATCGCTTCACAAGATATAGATTTAACCACCAGAGTCATATGGAGTACTTTTATGTTGCCCTTATGTGGAATTTGGAGCTTCAAATTTTTTTACACCCATTCACTTGCATTGTATGGACCTACAGAGCTGAGATATTCTTCTAAAAATCTTCATTTGTGTTCAGCAGATGAAGAAAGTCATACACATCTGGGATGGCATGAGGGTAAGTAAATGATGAGAGAATTTTCATTTTTGGGTGAACTAACCCTTAAACTCTAGTCATCAATTCTTAATCATTTTATGGGAAACTGACAGTAATTCCATTACTATATTAGTCTTTAGAAGTAGATGTTTTTATTTCATTTTATTTTTTTATTTAGCAGATTCATAGTACATTAATTTTAGATACAGTCCCACCGGAGCAACCTGGGGTTAAGTGTTTTATTTTAGGGCAAAACTGAGCTCAACCTGGGTTATGATCTTAGTATCACTCCAGTGCTTGGGTGGTTGAATAATCTGTATTCCAATATGCAGCAGGTAACCAAAAGAGAATATAGTCATAAATTGCAAGTATGAGTGTATGCATGTATTTATGTATGTCTCTGTGTGGTGATACTGCAGCAGTAAGCATTATTCATGATTTAAATGCAGATGAGCAAAGCTTACTCTAAGGAGGGCATCCAGAATCCATAACACCAACAAGAGCCAATTAAACATGTACATTAGTTCCCCTATTGCAGGACTGAAGCCCAGCTAGGATGAGCGGGCCTTGTTCTACATCATGTGTTTGATGTTCAGGAATCTTGGAGACACTTCTGGAGGAATAAACCTCTATAGCACTTTGGCGTCCAAGAGTTTGTGTTTTTGCATGGCGCTTAAATTATGCAGAAGTATTTATGCTAAAATATTCATCAGTGCAGGGACTCTATTGGGCCGTTGGGCTCAGATGGGCAAAGCAGACTGGGTGGTGAGATCCGTCTGCACTAACTGAGCTATACACCATGATTACTGTAATATACCACGGTGTGCTTAATCAAACGAGTCTCTGTTGCTTCACATGGGGATTCCAGATAAATTCTAGCATTTTAAAACATTTAAAGTTAAAGTTTTGAAGTAAAGGTTGAAGTAAAATGGATCAGACACCAAACCACACAAGGGAGGGGTCATCCCGCATCAGACTACCCGTTTACTCATAATCTCCCTGTGGCATTGGCACAGAGGGGCCAAGTGAGCTCCGTGTGAGGTCTGCCACACAAAGGGGCAAGGGGGGGATGGTGCATGTTCAGAGGGATTGGATACAGGGAGTTTGTTTGATTAGTTCCAGATCCGTCAGATGCTCGGAACAACAAGGGCGTGAGAGTGTGTGGAAGTGGAGGAAGGGGAGGAAATGGGCTGTGGGAGGGGAAGGCAAGTATATCAGTGCCAGCCAATCAGCACCCATGGAAGATACCTCTTCCTGAGCCATTTAGAAAGCTTCCGGCTACTGGGGGCTCTGTGATCTCCAGCATCGTGAAGCATCTGCTCTCCGCAAGGCATCAAAGACAACTCACACTTAGGAGATGCACAGGTTCTGTTCCAAAACCAAGTGAGCTGCCTCACAGTCTACTGCCTAAAAAGCCAGCAGCCCTCTAAGGCAACATCCTAACTGAGATGGAAATTCATACTGTAAGTGACTAATTTGCGCTCTGCATGGGAGACTTGAACCAGAATTTATTCTAATTGAGTTTTATGTTAGCAAGTTAAAATATAATTTGCTGCTATTATGCACTTAGCATGATGATAACAGCATAAAAATTCAATTTAAATTATAATGAACTATATTTACTGATACTTTTTAGTATTAAATACAATATTTTTATAATAAAAATCTTGCTTCATCAGATATCTTCAGTCCCTTCCAAGGCAACTCAGTCCACTCAGCTGCCATCTTTGGAACACTAAGGGCAGCTATTTTTTATGGATATGAGTGGCATTAAAATACTTCTCCTATCTACTAATGGAGAAAGACCGAAATCATCAAAATGGTTAGTCAAGATTATGATCAAACAACATATTTCTAATCAGCAATGACAATGATGGTATCGTAAATTGTGCTTCTTTAGCTCAGATCATGCTAAAAAATGCTATTTGTCAGGCTGGTTTAATGCATACGTGCATTCTCGAGTTTACTGACAGGCGATGTCTGTTTCTAAAAAGTGATTGGCTCTTTTACATGTAAGGCGGGACTTTCTATTCTACATCCGCCATCTTGGTGTTCTAATTTCTCCCATTAATTTCAAAGCAAGTGCTCCGTCTTGGGCTAAATAGTTTTTGATTTGACACAGTCCATTCTTGGATTACCTTCTCTACCAAAAATACATGCTGCCTTTGAACTTCACCAAAATGAGGTATCTTAGAAGGCAGCATAATTCATGCTTTAATTATGCTTGCTTCTTTCTAAAGAAAATATTTGTTTGTGGCCTTTAGTTAGAGACCATTTAGCAGAAATGGGCCACTTCTATTTAAACGAATGGGAAAAATTGGAATGCCCAACCAAGGAGCTCTAGCACCCAATGGTCAACGGATGTAGAAAGGATGTCCCGCCTTACAGGTAAAAGAGCCAGTCTTTTTAGATACAGACATTGCCTGTCAATCATCTTGAGAATGCGCATGCACTTTAGCTAAAAAAGCCAGGAAAATTACGTTTTATAGTGTAATCTGAAGTAAAGAAGCACAATTTATGAGACCAGTATTGTCAGATTTTACTGCTGATTTGAAATATGTTCTTTTATAGTAATATTGACCAACTGTTTTTGAGATTTCGGTGTTCCCCCATTCAAGTAGAAAGGAGATGCACTGTCATGACTGGAAATAGCATCCTGAGAGGGTTCCAAAGATGGCCGACAGTGGACTGACTTGCTAGAAAGAATTTGCTTTAGTCCATGTGTGTTTTGAAGCCATTTATATGCTTGTGTACTCCTAAACATTGACAACATTTCCTTTTATGAGATTTTAACATAAAAACATTTAAAATTCACATTTACAATTTACAGTCTTTCTCACTAGGAAAATGGACAAAAAATATTGATGACTCATCCTGCACTACACAGATTTCCGCCCAGTTAAATGCTCTCTAGTGTGAGAATGTCCCTCCCTTTCAGCCAACCAGCCAGCAGCAAATCATGGTTGATGCCTACCACAACTAAATCCTATTGGCTATTTAATAAAGGTTAAACAGCTCTTCAATATTTCCTTTCCAGATTTCCTGTTTCAAAAGGGCATTAAAAGGATACTTCACCCAAAAATGAAAATTCTGTCATCATTTACTGACCCTCATGTTGTTACAAACCCAAACAACTTTCTTTTTTCCATGGAACAAAAAAAAGATGATGTGAGGAAGAATGTCATATGGGTTTCAAACAACATGAAGATGAGTAAATTATGACAGAATTTTCATTTTTGGGTGAACTATCGCTTTAAAAACCCAAGAACATTTGGTCTTTAATGTTTCCTCCCAGTTTTTGAAATAGAGCCACAAAAAAACACAAACATGCACACAACGGGAGTTTGGGAGTTTCAGTATGAACAAACACACACAGTTTATCTGTGGGCCTCCAGGGAAGTGCTGCGATTCAGAGTAACTCTCTCTTCTCTGATCACCCATCATAGCATATGAGGTGGAATTGAACTGTGACAGATAGCGATGTCCCCAGCCAGAGCGAACAAACCCACAGCACACTTATATTCAGCAATTCAGATGTCTGTCTCTACACTTGAGAAATGTCAAGCAATCAGCCAGTATTAGCCATAATGGATGCTTTTTATAGCTGTGAGGTGAGGACCAGTTGCAGCAAAGTGCAGGCTGGGAGGGATGCAGAGATAACAGGCTGCAAAACGAATCGCAGAGTTCGGACTCTGGTGTGGAGCCAAAAGTGAGCCTTGATACAAACTTTTTGCATTATACCAAAATGCCCATCTGGCCTCAAACATTCACAGTTTTCATGTTTCGTAACACTTGAAATATTCACAGTGTGTCGAGAGAGCTGGCTGAGAAGTGTGACACAATGCCGATGCTCTCCGAAAAAGGAAGTGAGAGAGTTATCAGCAGGACTACGTGTGTGGTCAGAATACTTCACAAACATCAAACAGCAACATGGCCCTGGGTAAGAATATATGATGCATCAAAACATCGGCCACTCTCGAGCACAAGCTTGCTTGTGTTTGTACAGTATGTAAATAGGGACATCAGAATGCATGTAGACTGTGCCGTAAAATGGTCAGTCAAACATGTCCAAAGGCTTAGGGCGGAGTAAAGTTTAAATATGTGGCTTGAACAGCCAGATGCATTTACTGTACACTTGACAGAGTTTCGAAAGGAATGCATCTCAAACCACTTCCGGCGGTGGTTTGAGTGATTGGATTTATATCCATCTTCACTCCATCTTGGAGGGCATTAAATGCCTGAAGTGACCAAAGGTGCATCCCAAACCACACACTTCTGCATTATTTTATGTCATTTTGAAGTGTAAGTAGTGTAAGTAATATGTTTACACTGAAAATGCAACAAAAAAAAAAACAGTCAAAACGGAGTGTGGAATGTTGGACACTTCGTGCACTCTGCGCACGCGGCTTGCCGTACATAGCAGAAGGGGCGGAGTTACCGTCAGCGATGGTGATCTGGCAAAACAACTGTAAATAATAGAGAATATGACAACTAGCGAAACGTCTGTGAAGACCTTACAAACATGAGTTAAATGCTTTACCATCATACCATGCTGTGTGAATATGTATATTATTGAGATATAAGTGTTGAACTGAGGGTGGATAGCGCGCTAAAGCTAGCGGTAACACAACGCTTGGGTTTGAAACATCACTTCCGTCAGCTGTTAAATGGCAAATGCTTCCGTGTAGTAAAAAATATTAAGTGTTCCATTTGGGATGAAATTACATTTAGAAAATTCATACACTACATGGCTGAGTGCATAATATATTTTAAAAGTGCATAGTGTATAGTGTGTCGTTTGATACATAGCTCATGTAAATACCCCCTTAGCTAAAATGTATATCGTACAGTCTAATATAAATAACAGTTGATGTTGCGCAGTCTCTGTTGACTTTTGCCAAACATCTCACTGGGATCTTATCATACAATCTAAAAGGCGACAATTGTAAGGTACAGAAAAAAAATCGAAAAGTGTGCATGTGTTGATTTTATTCAAAGCTGATGTAATTCCTGCAACACTAGCATCACCAAATGGAATTGCAAAAATAAACGTTGTTTTCAAAACGGCTTTCTGAATACAACTCCCGTCTGCTGTTGATCAAACAAAGAGATAGTCCCACCCCAAAATCACGCCATTTGTTGAGTAATGTTGTTGGTGTTGGTCTAAGCAGGTCTAAATGTTTTCCAAGTGCCACAGAAAGACAGTAAAAATTTACCTATAAATGGCTTACTAATAGTTGTCTCTGCATATTAAAGTTGGATAGGAGAAAGTATTTTAACACATAATAAGTTAAATACATCAACTTTAAAGCTAGATAGGTAAAAGCAAAGTCTTTTTAGCAAGTCAGTTCACTCAGCGGCCATCTTTGGAAACAAGCGGTATGCCAGTGCAGTTCCTATCTACTTGAATGGGGAGAGACAGAAATCTCCAAAACGGTTGGTCAAGATTACGATAAAAAAAAAAAACCATTTTAAATCATCAGTAAAATCTGAATTCACTGGTATCATAAATTGTGCTTCTTTACCCCAGATTATGCAAAAAAATGTAATTTCCCATCTTGTATAGCTAATGCGCATGCACGTTCTCGAGTTGATTGACAGGCAATGTCTGTATCTAAAAGGTGATTGGCTCTTTAACCTGTAAGGTGGGAATTCCTTTCTACCTCCTTGACCGTTGGCTGGTCCAATTTCTCCCATTCATTTTAAAAGTAGTGACCCGTCTCTGCTAAATAGTCTCTGGTAAAAGTTTGTCAAGACAAACTTTGATGTTGGCTTGAAATGTTTATATACTTACAGCTGGTGCACGCTGCAGTTGTAGAACTTCACTTCGGTGCTAATCAGTATCTGACCCGTTTCCTTTGAGTTCAGTCTGAGCTCCACACCAGACCAGTCTGAAAAGAGCAAGAGAGAGTAAGATCGAGAGATGAGCACATTTAAATCACATTCAATTCTGTTATGTTGCAGCACAGTGTTGTTTGCCACCCTTTTTTCAGTTTGCTTCATGCTCAAGCTGTCTCCTGATTAATACTTGGCATCACTCGTGCCATATTCTCACAGTTAAGCATGGCATCCAAACCGATATGAGCATATTTAGTTTTTTTTTTTTTTAAAGAAACACTATTGTCACATAGAACACAGCTGAGCCCTGCTGTTAATGTGAAAAAGGCTCATGGGTGGCAGCGCTGTTGTATTAGCGGAGGAGCTGCTGGAACACCAGCCAGGCCAATCCCATTTGGCAGGGTGGCAGCATGGAGAATTCTGATCAGCATGAGGACCAAACGCTCATGCTCAATAAGCAGCCAACTCTTCACACTAGAAAAAGCACAAGCTCCGTCCCAAACAGGCAGCGATTCAGATAGCATACAGTGTGTAGGAGTCAGCTATGACCCTAAATGCACCACTTTCTCTCTTCTCCCTCCTTAAACACCTGTTTCCATGCCTTGTTTTTTGTCTTATAACATGGATAAAATGGACTGAAGGTTTTTTTTTATTTTATTATTATTATTATTATTTTTTATATTTGTATACAATTTTAGCATGATTTTTTAGCAAATATGCCAATGACAATAACTGACAACAGTTGGGTCCCACAAGTAGAAATCCCATAAAATTTTTTCTATAGGCAAACTGATTTTTAACTTAAAAACCTTTAAAGCTCAGAGGTCTTTAATCGGTGGTATAGGCATCTCTTGTAGCCACCAGTCAGCCTTATTTCAACTTCATTTTTTAAAACCAATGTTAAAAAGCCATATTTCTGGTGAAGAACTACACTATCCCTGAATTCTGAAGAGTAAAGCTCCAAAATCGTGGCCAACGAAGTGCCCAAAAGAGCTCTGCAGCAACTGCCCACTCCCATGACGCAGTGCGAATGACACAAGCGAATTCCTGCACTCTCAAACTTCTTATTTGCATATATATTCATATTTTTCAATACAATTTAAATATAATTGTTCCTATACATATAATTAACACTGTTTTGCACTGTTGTGCTCTATTCCCCAATGCCTTGTGCCTCGCAGCTTTTGAAAATAAACTGGATTGGCCACGCCTACCAAGGCAACGAGTTCAATCAATGCATGTACTCGCAGCGAGTATACCCACACATGATCGATGCTCATATGCTCCATCATCAATCGAGCCCAATTCAGTCAAGAGAGAGGCAGCAAATATGAGGCTTCAGGGGATTAGATGACATTTACCTGAGGGAGCCCACCGATTGGATAGCGCTCCCTGACAAGAACATGGGGGTTGTGGGTAAACAGAGCTGTCATTTACCAAGGGTTGGGAGGGGATTATTGTGATTCCGATAATCACAACCAACTTCTGCCGCATTCACAGCCATCTGCTTCCGAAATAGAGGTTAGAAAGAAAGCACATGTAGGAATTTGTTCACGGAGAGAATGTAAGCTTGAAAACTACAAAGATTTTAAGAGTGAGAAAGAAGTTGCTCTATACTTGCTGCATAAGCATTGCCAAACAAACTGAATGCTTAAATGGATAGTTTAACCAAAATACCCTCACCCTCATGTTCACCCTCATCCATGGGACACACAATGAAAGTGAATGCTGTGTGAGGCTGTCATTCTGCAAAACATCTTTTTGTTACACAGAAGAAAAAGAAGTCATACAGGTTTTAAATGACTTGAATGTGAGTAAATAATGACCAGATTTCATTTCTGGGTGAACTATTCCTTTAAACAGTGCTTTTGTACTCAGATTTGCTTACATCTACAGTTATAGCATGTGGTTATATTCTCCATGGAATGAGATCCTCTTCTTGTGGTTTCTGTACTGAAGACTAAGGATACGTCTCATTTAGCACCCTAGTGCACTGCCCATCTACGGCTGTACCGTTTGTCAAAATCGTTTGCCACCTCAAATTCCCTTAATTCAACATAAAATCCAGCGAGTATCATTCACTATGTTCAATTATGTCATAAGTCATTACGTCTTAAAGGGATAGTTCACCCAAAAAGGAAAATTCTCTCATCATTTACTCACCTTTATGCCATCCCAGATGTTTATGACTGTAACAGGGTAATGTGGGCAAGGAGGAGGGGGGAACAGGACGAAGCATCAAAGTAATATTTCAATGAAAACTTAAAAAGACAAAAAAAAAAAAAAAATCCCACGTCTCCCACTGAAAGTATTTAGATGCACTCCTCCCGCGAACATCGATGGTGGAGAATGGGGTGGTGGCTGCCATGAGGGGGGCCCACCTGGGAATTGTGGGCCTCTGGGCTTTAGCCTGTGTAAACCTGTGTGTTAAATCGCCCCTGAAAGCCAGCATAGAAGTAATCCTTGTGGTTAAATCTTCTGAAGCGATATGATAGGTGGGGTGAGAAACAGATCATTATGAAGTCAGATCAGATGAAGTCAAACAGTGGAAACGGTGCAAACGGTGGAAATCATAACTTAGCTAGCAGGCAAATAGACCAAGGTAGTAACTGGTTTAAAGATTGGTGTTGCTACCACCACGCCTATAACCGCACATTTACATGCACTGTAGTAGCTAGCTGGACATTCTTTTCTTTATTCACGGATGTGACGTAAACACGCACGGGATGACTGACGGAAGTATGCCGTTTCCCGCCAAATCCATCCTGTCAGCTCTAAAATATAAATCATTATTATAGGCTTACCGTAATGAATTGGGGTAGGGCAAATACATGGTTTGGGAGACGGAGTGTTGGTGTACTTGCTCATTAATTAAATGTTATTAATTTCTAACAAAAAAAATCTTACATAGTGTTGCTTTATGTAAATTTTACTTTAGATCTCCACCTTTGACCAGCCATGACCAGAAGGTGACGATCTGCACGAAGAAGAATGTGTAAGTGAAAGTGGAGATTTAGGGTGAACTCCAAACGGTGTTTTTGCACTCTTGAAGGGCACTGCGGGAAGGGTACACCACATGAAGGGGTATTCCAAACGAAAGTGAGCAACTCAAGCCCTCAACGAAGGACCCTTCCACAAGGCCGTTAGCGAAGGGTTCATGCGATGGTCACTATGAGGAAGTAATTTTACCGTTTATGATCATGTGACCCTAGGTGGCATGTCCTCGGGATATATTTTAAAGCAAGGGTGTCAATCAGATTATACTACATGTTCAAATGCTCGGGCAAGCGCTATAGCCCTTTTATAAGATACTTCCCTTCTTCTGCAGTTTACATTCATACTCATACATAAAATAGTAGACAGCTATAAGCAGAGAGATACTCCAAAAACAGGGTCCATTTTTTCCTGTAGGCTAGTCTAAACCCTGTGGTTTATTATATTTAATTTTTTATTAAGACATCTCGTGCACCAAAAAAACTTTAGTCAGGAAACTTTCATTCATGTATTTTACATACATTTATGTACATATGCAGTATATTAATTTTATTATTAAAACTGCAACAGTAAGCAATTTTAAATAAGAACCAAAAGGCAATGTTTGAGAAAAAATGTTTATATATATATATATATATATATATATATATATATATATATATATATATATATATATATATATATACAGTGCATCCGGAAAGTATTCACAGCGCTTCACTTTTTCCACATTTTGTTATGTTACAGCCTTATTCCAAAATTGATTAAATTCATTATTTTCCTCAAAATTCTACAAACAATACCCCATAATGACAACGTTAAAGAAGTTTGTTTGAAATCTTTGCAAATGTATTAAAAATAAAAAACGAATGTACATAAGTATTCACAGCCTTTGCCATGTCACTCAAAATTTAGCTCAGGTGCATCCTGTTTCCACTGATCATCCTTGAGATGTTTCTACAACTTGATTGGAGCCCACCTGTGGTAAATTCAGTTGATTGGACATGATTTGGAAAGGCATGCACCTGTCTATATAAGGTCCCACAGTTAACAGTGCATGTCAGAGCACAAACCAAGCCATGAAGTCCAAGGAATTGTCTGTAGACCTCCGAGACAGGATTGTATCGAGGCACAGATCTGGGGAAGGGTACAGAAACATCTCTGCAGCATTGAAGGTCGCAATGAGCACAGTGGCCTCCATCATCCGTAAATGGAAGAAGTTTGGAACCACCAGGACTCTTCCTAGAGCTGGCTGCCTGGCCAAACTGTGCGGGAGAAGGGCCTTAGTCAGGGAGGTGACCAAGAACCCGATGGTCACTCTGACAGAGCTTCAGCGTTTCTCTGTGGAGAGCAGAGATCCTTCCAGAAGAGCAACCATCTCTGCAGCACTCCACCAATCAGGCCTGTATGGTAGAGTGACCAGACGGAAGCCACTCAGTAAAAGGCACGACAGCCCACCTGGAGTTTGCCAAAAGGCACCTGAAGGACTCTCAGACCATGAGAAACAAAGATTGAACTCTTTGGTCTGAATGGCAAGCGTCATGCCTGGAGGAAACCAGGCACCGCTCATCACCTGGCCAATACCATCCCTACAGTGAAGCATGATGGTGGCAGCATCATGCTGTGGGGATGTTTTTCAGCGGCAGGAACTGGGAGACTAGTCAGGATCAAGGGAAAGATGAATGCAGCAATGTACAGAGACATCCTTGATGAAAACCTGCTCCAGAGCGCTCTGGACCTCAGACTGGGGCGAAGGTTCATCTTCCAACAGGACAACGACCCTAAGCACACAGCCAAGATAACAAAGGAGTGGCTACGGGACAACTCTGTGAATGTCCTTGAGTGGCCCAGCCAGAGCCCAGACTTGAACCCGATTGAACATCTCTGGAGAGATCTGAAAATGGCTGTGCACTGACGCTCCCCATCCAACCTAATGGAGCTTGAGAGGTCCTGCAAAGAAGAATGGGAGAAACTGCCCAAAAATAGGTGTGCCAAGCTTGTAGCATCATACTCAAAAAGACTTGAGGCTGTAATTGGTGCCAAAGGTGCTTCAACAAAGTATTGAGCAAAGGCTGTGAATACTTATGTATATGTGTTGTGTTTTTTATTTATTTTTTTAATAAATTTGAAAAGATTTCAAACAAACTTCTTTCACATTGTCATTGTGGGGTATTGTTTGCAGAATTTAGGAAAATAATGAATTTAGTCCATTTTGGAATAAGGCTGTAACATAACAAAATGTGGAAAAAGTGAAGCGCTGTGAATACTTTCCAGATGCACTGTATATATCTACTTCAAGGGCTCAGACCTTCAGAGGGAGTAGGGCATAGGGATGCTCACTTTCATTTGGAATTCTCCCTTAGAGTAAAAAAGGACCTACATATTGACCTGCTTCTCACCCACACCTATCATATTGCTTCAGAAAATATGGATTTAACTACTGGTGTTTTATGGATTTTTTTTATGCTGCCTTTATGCGCTTTTTGGAGATTCAAAGTTCTGGACACCATTTACTTGCATTGTATGGACCTACAGAGCTGAGATATTCTTCTAAAAATCCTCATTTGTGTTCTGCAGAAGAAAGAAAGTCATACACATCTGGGATGGCATGAGGGTGAATAAATGATGAAAGCATTTTCAAGTCTCACAAGTCATCAGAGGATGGGTGCAAGTGTAAATTTATTAAGACAAAGCCTTTTTTTATGTCTTTTAAAGAGATGCAGTTTGACTTTCATCCCAAATGTGCATGTAAAGGGAACAATCCTGCAAACTTTTAAGGACTACACCGGAATGAATGTTTTTAGAACTTTAAAAAAAATCTAATAAAAATAAAACTGAGGTACATACTGTACATAATGAACAAAAGAATTGAAAGGGGGTATTTTTTTAGTCTTAGTCTGATGTCATTATGCATGTGCAGTGCATTATGTGTTTTACTTCAATAATGCAAGACAAGTTCATATTTAATAATGGGGCTGTACTTTTTGACAGCTACTGTACAACAGAGACACACATTGGCACATTATATAGCAGTGCTGTTGATAAATACCAGCTGCGTTTTAATGCACAACCTCATAATCATGTCACAAATAAATGAAGCATCAATGTCTCAAGGTATAGTGGATCAACGCCCTTGCTAGTGCCAGAATTTGTTCTCACGATATACTGTGCTGATTAAAAAAGAGGGAACTAGGAAGCAAAATGGCACAGCCAAAATCAGATCTTTCATCCCTTTAAGGTAAGCTCTGTACAGAACACTGTTCAATCCTGTAAAATGATCCCAGGTCTTTTCTCCTGTCCCTATCATATTCATCACCACAGATGACTCCAAACCCAGTTGTTGATCAGCGTCGTGGAAGAACACTCTCCCTGGAGCAATCATGGTTAGGGAGAGGGCAGAGGTTCCGTCACCTATAATGGGAGTAAGTGTGTCTGAGAGCACGCTTGCAGCCCTGGAGCTGACCCTGGGTCAGTGTAGGCTCATTAGAGCTGCGGTTTCACAAGGTCGGTGGAATCGATGGCGTGGCTCCAGTGTGAAAGCGAGTGGCCCCACTGAATGAAGCCTTCATTAGGAAGCAAGCCTACTGGATATGCTAGGGAAGGTCTGTTAATAGAGCATCTATACTAGAGAACAGAGATCACCTCTCTTAGGGGAGCGAGTGAGGGTGTGAACAAGTAGATAGATAGGTAAAGAAAGAAATAGGGAAAAAGAGGGCAAATTGATAGAGCACATAGAACTGATTGGAAAAGTTGAGTAAATGGAGCCATGAGTAAGAGAGAAAGCTTTAGGGAATACAATAGTGCGGCTAACAACCTTGCCTTTTACAAAAAGTTTTAGTTCAAAATGTAGTCATAATTTACTCACCATTATGTTTTCCAAACATATATGACTTTCTTTCTTCTGTGGAACACAAAAGGAGATGTTCATCAGAATGTTAGCCTACTTCACTTTCCTTTTATGGAAAACAATGCAATGAAAGTGAATAGTGATTGTGGCTAACATTATGCTTAACATCTCCCTTTGTGTTGACAGAGGAAAGTAAGTCATGAGGGGGTGCACATGATGACATAATTTTCATTTTTGGGTAAACTATTCCTTTTAATACTGTGTCCTAACCAGAAAATTATATATTTGATGTTTCAAGTTCAGTTATGTGGAGCTGGATTTTGGACCAATGAGATTGCACAGTGGGCGGGGCTACCCATCGTACTGCCGTTTAAACCCAAATAATTAAAATATAAACCAAATAATTAACTAAATGTCCTAACGCTCTTTGCTTATTGAGGTTAAGGGACAAAATATTAACATGGAATAGATGACTTTAATCGTGTTGCACTTGGTTTATTAAAATTAATAAATACCTTGATCGGTGGGGATGATGGGAACATCTTTAGCGGCAGGAGAGGTGCATAGAATCTGATTCCCATTCACTCTTCCTTCAACTTCTGTCAGGTTCCCAAAAGAGCAGGTGATTCCAGCGGAAAGATCCGGAACATCTGACACTTTCACTAGCAGCTGGAAAAAAGCAGTGGAGAATTTGGATTAGACAATGCACTGTGAGACCAGAGCAGCATTGAGTTTGTTTGCATCCACAATCTTACACTGATTATGCTTTATAACCCAACATTGTGTCATGTAAACCCTTAAACGGTTTTCTTTTATCATGGAAAATTCATTAACTGTTCCAACTGGCACACACAGATTTTTGCCCACTACTCCACTTTTGCGTTGCATGCAGTGGTCGATTACTTGAGAAATTGCAATTCAGTACAGAGTACAAATTACATGACTAAAATTACAATCAGTAATGTAATTTTTTGGATTTGTTTTAATGAATCTTATTTGATTATCTCTGGATTACTTTTGAATTACCTCTAACCTAACTCTTGTTTATTTGATGTCACATGTGTTTAAGTATGATAATCTATATTATTTTGACAAAATGTTGCTTAAATGCCTTTAAGAAAACTTACTTACAGAATCAACATATGAGAACTGATATGATTGTGTGTTTTACTCTGTATTTTTGTCCAAAATGGCAGAAAGAGATGGTGTGAATTATTCTTTTTTTTTTTTTATTATTATTAACAATTTTTATTGATTCCATTCAACAAATTAAAGGTGTGAATTATCCTTATTTAAAAGAGATTTCCCCCCAGAATTCCAGAATTAATAATTATTGAAGTTTACTAGATTTGATGTAGACATTGTTTTTCTCAGCTATATATCTGCAGTGTTTAGTAACTTGCATAATTACTGTATTTGCCATGAGGAGGCATGGTCTATAACATACAGTATATCAGTGGTAGGCTAATTTCTAATGTTTAAAAAAAAAAAAAAAAAAAAAAAAAAAATTAACTGTAGTCTTATTACGAATATTTTACATTTAATCTGATTACAAGGACTTGATTTTTGTAATTTGATTACATAAACCAGATCACATGTTATCCATTACTACCCAGCACTGGTTGCATGAAAACATTTTTACCGCATTATTGCGGCTTATTCAATGTGTTGTGGGCATGTGTGTTTACATTTTGACCTCAAAACCAAAGAAAAACTGGATATTTCCCAATCTCACAAAAATTTGATTTTCTTGTGTTGTCTGATTTTTTAAATGAGCTGATTATTAATAGTTATCAACATATCACTGTGCATGTAAACACACTCACTGACTTTCATAAAATTTAGACAGTGAGATAATGTATGAAAGAATCACTCAATTTATGTGTGAGGACTTCTCTTATGAAGCTACGCATTTATTTAATTTAATGTTTCGGCTTTTATGCCTTTTTTAACAATATAGACAGTATAGAAGACAGCAAATACTTAAGAGCCACATGTCTGGACCATTTCTGCTATTATATCAGATAATCTCAGTCTTTACATATGGGTAAAGTTCATTGCACGCAGCATGGCAGCAGATGGTCTCACCATGGTATAAACTCTCGCCATCATTACAGTTTTAACCTTATAAAGACTCCTTCTGCTCAAACTGGACATTAAGCAATCCATCCATCTTCTTTCTGTCTTTGAACTACATCTCCTGTATTCCACACAAATGCTCCTGCACATCATCTCAAAGCACATATGGTCTTCTGAAGTCATTTTCTGGGGGCTGGTGACACATAGAAGCTCACAGGATATAAATATATACTCTACATGCCATGAGGAAAGAGCAGTCTGGTTCCCTGGCCACTGAAGGAGTGGATAATTATTGCTATTTTTTCAGTTGTTGTAGCCACACAAACCATACATAAAGACTCAGACATTTTCTTCATGTACATACACACTATCTATTATTAATTCACACTATATTCATAAAAAAAATGCTCTTGTACATACATAAACATACTGGGGTTAGTTGTCACATAGGGAAGTTGTCACAGGGGCTTTATCTTAGTAACTATTAAGATTTTGAGTCAAAAGTTCAATTACATGAAAGTGTGTTTCCTCTAGTTGTGGTTGTCGGTTTTAAATGCCAAGTTCAATTCTTTCTTAAATTGGAATATTTTTGGTGAATTTCTTTGCCTCGATCCTCCAAAATACAGAATGTCCTGTCTCCATATTGTTTCTATCATTAAAAAAGAATAATAATAATATTAGTGTCATTATATTAATATAATATATTTCATATAATATTATTATTAATATTAGACCAATAATAGAGGTCATTAGAGAAGTATTCACACATAGATTGAGAAGTCAGCGAGTGCATTTACATAATTTTTTTTTTTTTTTTTTATCCTGCATACAAAAATTCCAATATATAAGTTTGATTTTAATTGAAAGGTTGAAATATGTTTTTAGGACTAGGAATTTTGTGTATAAATGTCAGATTGGGGCAGACTGTCATAGATACTGTATTTCTTTTTTTAAAATTATTATTATTGTTGGGGCAAGTTCTTATTTGTGTTTTAAATTTTATAAATGTATACAATCTATCAATTACAATATTTTTGGGCCAAAACAATGGTTTGGTATTTTTGCATGTTAACTTTTTACATTCTTGTTTTTTTTACTGTTTACATTTTGCTGAAAAACCTATACTAGGCTATGAACTGTAGGTTCCATTGTGACATCTTACTCCATATAGTGTTAATACTGAGGGTCTGATTTTGAAGTTCACACCTTATAAATGAGGTGTAGAATCACAATTTTACCCATCTCATTGACTTGCTTTGCCCTTTTCATTGAAATTTCCCACACTTAGGAATGTCTTTAAAGCATCTTATTACCCCAAAATCACACAAATGTTCTTGTCTGCACCCTTAAGGCTGGCAAACTGGTGAGCTACGAAGCACAGCTAGCAAATCGCTAATTAGCGATGTAGTAATTAATTGTAGCTACACAGACTGCACTCAAACACAGAGAAAAGGCATTGTTTGCAGTTAGCTCCATCCACGGAGTGCTGTCTGGCCATAACAACATTGTTGAAGCGTGATTGCTGTCGCTATGTAATGCTCCTTTCAGTGCGCATTAGCGCTCTGCCCGTGATACGGAGGGTGTTTTTCTTTGCCGTCTGGGGCTGTGCGGAGAGGGCTAATTGTTGCTAGCATTTCTAATAAAGGTAATTTGATTGTTTTTACTTCTTTTCATGCTTCCCTCAGTGCCTGTGTGAATGGGCTTTGTTGTCATGGTGATAGTTTCCCACCGTCGTGCAATGCAACGAGTAGTGGTGACCCTGTTGTCATGTTGTTGGGTGCTACATCACGACAGAAGCATCTAATTTAGAGCGGGCCATCTTATTATCTTAATCAGGTAGCTGTGATACAGGGACTCTATCAATTATCTGGACATCAGAATTTTTATTTTTTTGTGCTGAGATCCTGTTTCCTACTGATGTTTAACCAAGGTGAATACCTTCACACTACCCGGTATGTCTAAAATATACAACATAGCTAATAGTATATGGACATCCCCTTCAAATTAAAAGGTATGGCTAAGCCCATTCATTTTGGTAAAGACAAATCATGAGGATAGTTCACCCAAATGTACAAGCACTTGGTGGATGTAGTGTTTGGGTGTCCACATATTTTTGACCATATAATGAAGCTTGGCTCGCATAAGGACAAACTATGTAGGAGGTTAAAAACAAAAATAATGCCAAACATTAGTCTTAGCAATGCTCTGAGTGTCCATAACTCCTTTCCACTGAATACAATCTTTCTCAGACTCCTTGAACACAACTCCTACATTGGCCCACACACGTTTTGGCATCTCACTCACACTATCTTACCAAAAAGTCTCTTTAACCAAAAACCTCACTCTTCCAGCTCACCCACATGGTGCAACTCTAAAGACCCAAACCTGCCTATCTAGACATCACACTGAAAACTAATTTTTGCTAATTTGCTCATTTTAATAAAGAAAATGCTAATTTGTCACTTGTGAGTAAAAGACATAAACGGGCCAGAGCTAGTGCAGTGTGGCTGTGCACATGCTCTGGATTCATAAGGGCATAATAACATGTTTGCATCTGTCTGTGCTGTTTTTCAATTTGTTTTCTAAGTAAACATGCACTAGGTGAACATCTTTGACTGTTGTGTCTTGCTTTTTTCCAGCATTTTGTGCAGGAATGCAGCATTTTTTTTAGTAAAAACAAACTTCAACTTTTAAAAACCAGCCTCATGATGCCTGCGTTCCTGAGGCTCGCTTTTTTTGAGTGCAAGAAATTTTCGGTCTGCATGGCCCCTAAGAGTTGTTGGCTCACTGGGACCCAGGTTCAAGTACCACCTGGGTCATTTTTCAATCCCATTATGCCTCTCTCACCCCTACTTTACTCACTTGCCAACACTATTCTCTAAAGTAAAGGCAAAAAAGCCCAGACATAAAATAAAAATGTAGCAAGTCTCACCGGTACACTGGGTTCAGACACTGCGATGCTGTCCGGGTACACCGTGGCTTTTACACACTGCATTAGTGTGGCAGCGAAGCGATATGGCTCATTTGCTTTCTCGCAACGATCCCTCTGTGAACACCTATAAAAGAGAGAGTGCATAGTAGTTAGTTAGGAAAGTATTAGATCGAATTTGACAACCACAGAAATTTACATCTCTTCATTTTGATCATCTATTCTTTAATCTAAAGCAACTTTCACAACATTCTAGATACAAATGATAAGTATGCAAGTTCCCTGGGAATCAAACCCATTGATAGTGCCATATTCTAGGAGCTGAACTACAGGAATATAACCCTTTGCATGGCACTTAACAAGTTAATCAAATATTAACACAAACAATTTTGACTTTATTTGCCATTTGCACATGTCAAGGTTTCAACGCACCACTAAACACAAGTGTAATGTGCCACTTTGACCTCAACATTAAATAGTGTCATGGAAGAGTGATTTTACGAGGTTGCCAGATAGCAAGAAAGTGGGAAATATACAGAGTAAACGGTGAAAATAGCAAACAGAACACTTAACATTTGTGAACTTTTTCCATGCATTGTTTTTTCCTGAAATGCCATGATATGCCTTCAACGTTGTTATTACAAATTGAGCGAATCTACATATACACAGGATCAATCTCGCTTCTATTTTGTTTAGATTTTTATGTCGATACTGCCCACATGATGGATCATATTGTCAGATGATGCTTTGCTCTATAGATTTCAATGCATTGGGTAATGTTGACACTAATCATGTGAAAGGGCCAACATATAGGCTACAGTAGCACCACTGTTGTGAGAACTGACTTTAGTGCTGTCCTTGGTGCTGACCACTAGGGCAATCTACCAATGAGTTTCCAATAAGAGCAATAAGTAAATTCTGAATCAAGAGCAGCTGATCAGTCATAACATAAAGCTAAGTCTAATGCTCATCACAAATCAACAATGCTGATGATCTAGACATATAGAAATCCAGAATAAGTAATCTTACATCTTTCAAAGATTTTTGTGCCTAGCTAAATGCCCTAACAGACAAGAAAAGTTTTTTGGTGCTTTAACGGAGTTTCATTAAAAATTATTGATAGACTGGCTCACGAACAGAAACTTCAGTACATTACAGCAATATATATACAGGTGCATCTCAAAAAATTAGAATGTCGTGGAAAAGTTCATTTATTTCAGTAATTCAACTCAAATTGTGAAACTCATGTATTAAATAAATTCAATGCACACAGACTGAAGTAGTTTAAGTCTTTGGTTCTTTTAATTGTGATGATTTTGGCTCACATTTAACAAAAACCCACCAATTCACTATCTCAAAAAATTAGAATACATCAGAAGACCAATAAAAAAATTTTTTTTAGTGAATTGTTGGCCTTCTGGAAAGTATGTTCATTTACTATATATGTACTCAATACTTGGTAGGGGCTCCTTTTGCTTTAATTACTGCCTCAATTCGGCGTGGCATGGAGGTGATCAGTTTGTGGCACTGCTGAGGTGGTATGGAAGCCCAGGTTTCTTTGACAGTAGCCTTCAGCTCATCTGCATTTTTTGGTCTCTTGTTTCTCATTTTCCACTTGACAATACCCCATAGATTCTCTATGGGGTTCAGGTCTGGTGAGTTTGCTGGCCAGTCAAGCACACCAACACCATGGTCATTTAACCAACTTTTGGTGCTTTTGGCAGTGTGGGCAGGCGCCAAATCCTGCTGGAAAATGAAATCAGCATCTTTAAAAAGCTGGTCAGCAGAAGGAAGCATGAAGTGCTCCAAAATTTCTTGGTAAACGGGTACAGTGACTTTGGTTTTCAAAAAACACAATGGACCAACACCAGCAGATGACATTGCACCCCAAATCATCACAGACTGTGGAAACTTAACACTGGACTTCAAGCAACTTGGGCTATGAACTTCTCCACCCTTCCTCCAGACTCTAGGACCTTGGTTTCCAAATGAAATACAAAACTTGCTCTCATCTGAAAAGAGGACTTTGGAACACTGGGCAACAGTCCAGTTCTTCTTCTCCTTAGCCCAGGTAAGACACCTCTGACGTTGTCTGTGGTTCAGGAGTGGCTTAACAAGAGGAATACGACAACTGTAGCCAAATTCCTTGACATGTCTGTGTGTGGTGGCTCTTGATGCCTTGACCCCAGCCTCAATCCATTCCTTGTGAAGTTCACCCAAATTCTTCGATTTTGCTTGACAATCATAAGGCTGCGGTTCTCTCGGTTGGTTGTGCATCTTTTTCTGCCACACTTTTTCCTTCCACTCAACTTTCTGTTAACATGCTTGGATACAGCACTCTGTGAAAAGCCAGCTTCTTTGGCAATGAATGTTTGTGGCTTACCCTCCTTGTGAAGGGTGTCAATGATTGTCTTCTGGACAACTGTCAGATCAGCAGTCTTCCCCATGATTGTGTAGCCTAGTGAACCAAACTGAGAGACCATTTTGAAGGCTCAGGAAACCTTTGCAGGTGTTTTGAGTTGATTAGCTGATTGGCATGTCACCATATTCGAATATTTTGAGATAGTGAATTGGTGGGTTTTTGTTAAATGTGAGCCAAAATCATCACAATTAAAAGAACAAAAGATTTAAACTACTTCAGTCTGTGTGCATTGAATTTATTTAATACACGAGTTTCACAATTTGAGTTGAATTACTGAAATAAATGAACTTTTCCATGACATTCTAATTTATTGAGATGCACCTGTATATATAGCTCTGGAAAAATTAAGAGAAAATTAATTTCTCTGGATTTACTATTTATAGGTTTGTGTTTGAGTAAAATTAAAATGTTTATTTTATTCTATAAACTATTGACAAAAATTGCTCCCAAATTCAAAATAAAAATATTGCCATTTAGAGCATTTATTTGCAGAAAATGACAAAATACCTTGAATAATGCAAAGAAAACAAGTTCATATTAATTTTTAAACAACACAATACTAATGTTTTAACTTAGGAAGAGTTCAGAAATCAATATTTGGTGGAATAACCCTGATTTTCAATCACAGCTTTCATGCGTCTTGGCATGCTCTCTACCAGTCTTTCACTTTGCTGTTGGGTGACTTTATGCCACTCCTGGCACAAAAGTTCAAGCAGCTCGGCTTTTTTTGATGGCTTGTGACCATCCATCTTCCTCTTGATCACATTCCAGAGGTTTTCAATGGGGTTCAGGTCTGGAGATTGGGCTGACATTGACAGGGTCTTAATCTGGTGCTCTTCCATCAACACCTTGACTGACCTTGTTGTGTGGCATGGAGCATTGTCCTGCTGGAAAAACCAATCCTCAGAGTTGGGGAACATTGTCAGATCAGAAGGAAGCAAGTTTTCTTCCAGGATAACCTTGTCCATGGCTTGATTCTTGTGTCCTTCACAAAGGCGAATCTGCCTGATTCCAGCCTTGCTGTAGGCCTTTTTTCTAGCTTTGCACGACTCCAGCCCTGCCTTTAGGAGCCTGTTTCAAACCATCCTCGCCATGCCCTTCACCCCAGCTGCCGTTTGCCATTCTTTTAGTAGGTCACTTGGTGTCATCCTACGGTTGTTGAGTGACATTCGAATGAATTGGCGGTCATCCCGGTCATTGAAGAGTCGCTTTCGCCCTCTGCCGGTCTGTAGCTTTGTTGTCCCCAACGTCTGCTGCTTGACCTTGTTCTTATGAACCGCCATCTTTGAAATTTTATGGATGGAATAAAACTGTTTCCCTCTGCCAGTAAAGCCAGAATTGAACCCTTCTTTTCCTCACTGAAAACTTTTCTTTTCAAGTGTTTTGGCTTGGTCAATAATTATTTTTTGATTCCAATCACTTTTGAGGTACTACTAGCACTGTTTTTGCCATCCAGCTGGTCCTATTGCAAGAGGATAGTGATGACCACAGCAGTGGTTTTTATACTTTTCCTCGTTAAATAAGATTTTGTTCAGGTGATCACCTAATCAGTACCTCATTAAGCAGAATGAGGTGTGCTTGTGTTGGAATTCAACAGCCACTGGAATAGAATGGCTGCCATATATGTTGAGATGCTGATTTACGAAAGATTTGGAGTGGTCTTCAAATCTTTTTCCAGAGCTGTATATATATATATATATATATATATATATATATATATATATATATATATATATATATATATATCTGTATATATACTGTATATATGACTTTACTTCTAGAAATCTGAGGGTTGTTATTTTTACTTTTCACACAACATTCATCTTCAGCCTGTCACTTGCTTTTGACTCATCCTCCCTCTCTCTCTCTCCGACAAAGAGCGTGTAGGCTTGCAATTTTCCGTGTCTTTTTAACATGCCTAATGCTTGGGGGAAAATGACACTTAATGTGCTTTCACATGTCCGGGATGGCTTCTGCATACTTCAGTGTCTGAAAATGTGGGTGTGTGTTTGTCTGTGCGAGTGGATGCATCCTCTAAGCTGCCAAATCCAGACACTGGTTTTGAATTTGGAGGAGGAGGTTGGAGCACTTGGGATGCTGTGTTGCCATGGCACCAGGAGTCGGCCATTATAATATGTGTGTGTGTCCGTGTAAGTGTGTGCACTTGGAGGCCAACCTCTTCTCTCTCTTTCATTAAATGAAGCGTGTGTGTCCCATTCTCATCGTTTTGTCTGCGACGGGCTTATTCTCGGCAGCCCTGGTCCTCTGAAGCACTGAATGGAATGCTTGTAGAGCCTCAATTTGACACACTGTACACACATGAACAACAAAGAAAATGCCTGCGTGCCCTTGTTCACATGTGTGACCTCACGACCATTATTAGCCACTCACTAATAATAGATTATTGATTAAGATGGCCATATTTTGCAGTTAGTAGTATTTCATTTTTAGTTATAGTTTCTTGCACCAACAACATTCCAAATTTAGCTTTGTGACCATTTTCTTTAGGTTTCTTAATCTTAAACAGGTTGTTTGTGCTACTGTACGTTTAAGACTTTTATATATAAATGTATTTAATTTTTAGTAAAGGGTTTTTCCACCAAAAACGGTCCAAAACACGGTTTACCTCAGATCCTTAAAATTAAACAGACTGTTTGTGTTACTATACCTTTTAGACGTTAATATTTAAAGGACCTTTGGAGAGGGAGCTTTATGTTGTGAATGTTAAGAGTATGTCAATACTTCTTACTCTTTTCTTTCAGAAAAGCAAGGAAAATCATCTGTCTCCATTAAAGTTTTATCATAAGAACTCACAAAACAATGTGTATTTGTGTGTGTGTGTGTGTGTGTGTAAGAGAAAGAGAGAGAGAGAGAGAGAGAGAGAGAGAGAGAGAGAGAGAGAGGATGGTAATGGTAGTGGTGGGCTAACCTTTGGGTTCTTCTCTACTGCCTGCTTTTAGCCCTGTGCACCAGACAGGCAATTACGCTGTCTTTTCTCCTCCTTACATTCACATACACTTGCACACACATAACTCTGACAAGAAGATTTTTCCTTGTTTCTTTCTTAGCAGCATCCCAAACACATCCCCGTGTGTGCACAAGGTGTGTGGCGAGACAGACTGATTGAGCACTGCTTTGAGCGAGAATGAGAGGGGAAGTTTTACAGATAAATAAAACGCCATCCTTTACAATAAAGCTGAGAAGAAAGCTGTTGGAATATTGTAAACTTCACACAAAAGAGAAGAGAAGAGAAGAGAAGAGAAGAGAAGAGAGGAGACTAGTTAAGACGAGACAAGATGACAAGAGAAAAGATGAGACGAGAAGAGATAAGACAAGAGATGAGACAAAATAAGTTGAGAAAAGACTAGATGAGAAGAGTCAAGAAGAGACAAGACTAAAAGGGAAGATATGAAAAGAGACAAGACGAGATGAGGTGTGAAAAGAAGAAACAAGATGAGATAAGGCAAGACGAGAGGAGACTAAAGAAGAGGATTTGAAAAGAGACAAGAAGAGACAAGATGAGAAGAGACAAGACTAAACTAGAAGAGATGAGAACAGAAGAGAAGAGATGAGTCAAGATGAAATGAAATGAGAAGAGATGAGAAGAGAAGAGATGAGAAGAGACAAGACAAGATAAGATTAGACTAAACAAGATGGGAAAAGATTAAATGAGTAGAGATAATAAGAGACAAGAAGAGATGAGTCAAGAGGAAACTACACAAGAAGACACAAGATGAGATGAGGCTTAGGGTACGTTTATACGACAACGATGAATTAAAAGCAGAAACGTTTTTCCTTTGCACTTTTGAAAAGTTTAGCATACAGACGACTGTTTGTCAAAACAATCCCCGTTCACACGGATCTGTGAAAACGACTAAAAATGCTGTATTATGCATGCCAGGCCAGTTGTTGGCGATGTCACTTTGTAAAGAAACACTACGTGCCTGCGCACATAAGCATTCTTCCACAGAGCGGTGAATACAAACAATGAAGATGGCGAAAGCATCAAGCAATTTTGTCTGGACAGATGATGAGGTTGCTTTATTACTACAATTACTTTGCTGGAGAAGCGTCAATAAACTCAAAATCTTGAGCAGCACAAACATTGTCCTGTAGTCCGCCACTGTAGTTTTGAATGTCTCGCGCGTTGTTTTGAAGTACTCGCGCGCATGCCTATAGACTGAACTCTCAAGATTATTCAATAAACTCTGCACATTTTTACCATCACTTCGTCTCCTGCCTTCTTCTGTATTCCCCCTGCTGACTCTTGGGCTGGTAGGAGAGTAAGTTAACATAACAAGCTGTTGATGTTGACTGGTTTTGGATATCAGACAGAACTCTGATATATGGATATCTACAGATGGAGAGAGAGGTCTTGTGTACACTGGATCTAACATGCATTTTCACTCCCTCATGTTTTCATATTCTAAGCATATCACTGAATACTGTACATGGCATCACATCTCTGTCTATAGGCTATATACATAAGCGGTGGGTGAATGAATTGCAGGGTAAAGGTACATCAAATAAAATTAAGTAAATAAATAAATAACATTTAAAATATAAATACATTTTTCCCATCTGAATCCATACATTAATTTCAAGATTTTCAAATTGCAGGTTCTGCCTACTGTACAATGTTCACACTCCATACAAAACACTCCAAATGAATAAATTGTTGATTATTGTTATTTTCACAGACACCAGTATTCATATTGCTAATTATGCATCTCAAATTGATGTAAACGTGTAAACGAACAGCCAAAATGCATAAAAAGTTTTCAGTTTTTAGTTGAAAACATTGTCTAAGGGCTTGTTTACACGACAACGTTTTCAACTAAAAACTGAAAACTTTTTATGCGTTTTGGCTGTTCGTTTACACGACAACGCAAAACACAAACTTTTGAAAACGGGTTTCAAATTGCAAGTTTTTTAAAATGATGCCGTTATCGTCTCCGTGTAAACATACAAAAATGCGAATTTGTGAAAACAATGACGTCATGCGCACATGTATTACGTGTTCAGTCTATGTGGCATGCATAATACAGCCTTTTTAGTCATTTTTGCAGATCCGCGTGAACGGGGATCATTTTGACAATGTTGTCGTCTGTACACGAAACTTTTCAAAAAAGCAAAGGAAAAATTTTTCCATTTTTAGTACATTGTTGTTGTGTAAACTTACCCTAAAGAAGACAAGAAAAGATGAAATGAGAAGAGACAAGAAGAGACAAAGATAAACAAAAATGAGACAAAACTAAATGAGACAAGAAGAGATGAGAAGAGACAGGACGAGATGAGACTACGAGAACAGCACAGGCGAAAAAATACAAGAATAGATGAGAAGAGATGAGAAAAGACAAGATGAGACAAGAAGAAACAAGAGAAATGAGAAGAGACAAGATGAGACGAGATGGGATTAAACAAGACGAGAAAAGATGAGACGAGATGAGAAGTGAAGAAACTAGACGGGATAAGAGACGAGAAGAGATAAGACTGAAAAAGACAAAAAGAGTTAAGAAGAGGCAAGATGAGATGAGACAATAAGAGACAAGACTAAATGAGACAAGGCAAGTACAGACAAGACTACATGAGACAAGACGAAAAAGAGACTTAACTAAACGAGACAGGAAGGGACAAGAAGATATAACATGAGGCGAGATTAAACTAAATGAGAAGAGAAGAGATGAGACAAGACAAGAATAGAAGAAACTAGACAATATAAGAAGAGGTGAGATGAGACAAGACGAGACAGAGATGAGATGAGATGAGATGAGATGAGATGAGAAGAGGCAAGAATATGCATGATAAGAAATGACAAGAAAAGACAAGACTAAGTGAGATGAAAGAAGAGAAGAGACATCCCTAAACACAACACCAGTGTAAACCAATATATACATATACAACATCCATATTGTTCACCTATTCAATAAAATTTCAAATAATTCATTTGTAAGCACAGCCAGTACTGATATCTTTGAAGAGTAAATATGTAAACACAGAAAACAGCTTCCATCCTGCCTCAGATCAATATGTAATTAGGAATTCATTTAGCAGAGCAAGAGACAAGGCACCAATCACGTATAACCCTAACAAAGACCTGCACGATCTGCATTTATTAGGGAGATGGAGGGGTAAACACCATGACCATGTAATGAGCAGCATATGACTGTCAGAACAGAACCATAACAATGAACTATTGTTGAGCCTACAACATATCAGATAGCAGCAATACACACAATCTTTTTGAAATGATTCGATGTAACTGTTCAAGGTCGGGCAAGGAGGAGGCAGGAACCGGCTGAACAGTAAACATAAAGTTTTAATGTCAAACTTAACTTAAAACAAACATAAACAAACACAGACACGTCTCTCTCTCTCTCTCTCTCTCTCTCTCTCTCTCTCTCTCTCTCTCTATCTCTCAAACTGGCGCCTCTGGCTCCCCTTTATGTCGCTCTCCTGCTGATCAGCTAATTCAGTGCCGGCCGTGCACCATCACAGAGAGACAAGGGGAGGAGTGGGGAGAGGGAAAGTGCGAGCATTGGCACACACACACAGAGAGAGAGAGAGAGAGAGAGAGAGAAGAACTTGCTCGCTGGCTCCCGGATGTGCTGTCGCCCGGTCCTCAACCGCTCCTTTGCCCTCTGGTGGATGCCAGCTCGCTCCTCCCCTGGCGGACGGCAGTGAGTCCTCCGGCTCTCGGCGGACGGCAGTGAGTCCTCCGGCTCTCGGCGACCGGCAGCGACCATTCCATCCCCAGGTAGACAGCTGTGGCTGCTCCCCTGGCCGATGGCAGCAGCGAGGACTCCGCGACAGCGCATCCCTCCTCCCTCCCGGGTTTTATCAGAAACTCAACATAAACCTCTCTCTCTCTCTCTCGAACTGGCACCTCCGGCTCCCCTTTATCTCGCTCTCCCGCTGATCAGCTGTTTCAGTGCCAGCCATGCACCATCATGGCCCGACCACGCCGTCCTCCTCGTCACATTCGACATTGATGATGATTAAATTGATCCATTGCTTTGATCGTATTGCATATTGTCGAGGGATTTTCATGAACAGCGTCATGGCTACACTCTGCTGGTCCCTCATTGTGCCATTCATACTCCAGATACTATGAAACAACACACAGAAATTCACACTGCTCACAGTATACATGCTGCAGAAATAGTATGAGCAGTACGGTAGTATGCCACTCTGAACATGATCTCAATGATGACCATATGAATACATCAGAGACGGAGAGAAAATTAATGTTGCCCACAGCACGGATCAAAAGCTGATCCCTGCTGTGAAGACTGCCTGGCTCCTGGAACACCCGCCACTTTCATGCAAACAAGACACAAGCCGAGAGCTCACACACACTTCCAAACACTTTTGTATTGCATAATCTTTAATATGCTCACATTCTGCTCTTAAATACAGATCGATGCTAAGATTTTCCACCCCACTCTCTCTACCTATAATGAACTAAATCCTACAAGCAATTATAGATCCGTTGTAGTGATCTCCGCTGAGCAACTGCTGGATCACTAGTATTAAAAAGCCCTTTGACCCCAAAGGAGTTCAGCCAATCAGATCATCTCAAGGATTAGTGTTCTCCACAGACCAACAGGAGATTAGTGCTCCTAAATCTGACAGCAAACTTTATACTCTCCGCCCTCCCTTCACACCTCCTTGCTCTGTCTCCTCCCCCTTTCAGGGTCCTGTAAAAAAAGCTTTGACAATCCTGGTTCAGGAGAGGGTGGATTTAGTGTTGTATGGATGTTCCTCTAGCATTCCTCAGACAGATGCTGCTTGCCTCCACAAACACCAGCAGATTTACACAATCTTACATGCAATCTATCTCCCATGCTTCTCTATCGTCTCTCTATCATGCTTTATTTTTTCATCATTCTTTCACATGGTGAGCAGCAGCTGTTGGTAATTAGAGGGACTTTGGCAAATCTCAATATTTTGAAGCAAAGCAAGAGGAAAGTGTGAGACGCAACTCCTGACCTTCTCTCTCGCTGAAAGGAGAATACCACTAACACAGCTATGGGCCTATGCAGAACCATACATGAAAACTACAGAACAGATTGTATAAAGAACAGCAGAGAAGGAAGACGGTTCCAGTTATAATCAAAAAGTGTTTTAAAGCCTGATGTTAAGGAGAATGTACAGGAGACAAATACAGTATGTTTTTATTATCTAGTTCTTAGAATCCCATCAATGTTCTGGTGATTTAAAGATCCCAGAAACCAATATACTGACCTAAAGAATCTACAGTGGCCCCCAAAAAGTATCTGGACACATACAAATTTATAAATGTCATTGATTTTAGAAAATACAATTTTAAACCTATTGGCAAATGCAAATGCAAATGCAAATGCACAACAAAAAAAAATGTTCTAGAGCTTTTCTAAGAATTAATTTCACTTTTCTGAGATATTTTTTGCAATGAATTTTGACCTGGTCCTAAGATGGTTTTTAGTGGATGTATGAAGTCAGTTCCCTCAAGTTCACACAGGTGTTCTAGCAGATCAGAAAATTATAATCAATCAGAAAGTGTTCATATACAATGTGCCTTTCATTTGAACAGTATTTGTATTGTTCTGTTATTTGAAATCTAATAAACCTAACACTTTTGGGGGCACTGCTCCTGCAGCGACTGGCAGCAGATCATCTCAGTGTTCTCGTCTCGTCTGATCTTTGGCCTGGTTTGTGTGTTTTTTTTAAATTCTTTTTATTTTTTTTTATGTATTTCTGTATGTACTTGATTTGATGTTGTGTTAAATCTCTGCATGCAAACAAAATTTCCCTCAGGATACAAATAAACTTGAATTTTAACTTGCTTAAAAAGTGTGCTTGTGAAATGTTTCTTTAAAACAAATGCAAGTTGCCTTTCTTTGCTTAATCTAAGGTGTAGCAAAGAACCATTAAAAAAACCTTTATTTTCAAGAAAGAGAGATTAATTAATCTGCTGTACTAAGTGTGAGCAATCTCTATCGCCATGTTCCACTCTATAATATATGGAAGGCTGAACTCCAAAAGGGATGTGAGAAATGAGCAAATATGACTGTGGAGCTGGAATTAGAGAGAGTGGGAGAGAGAAAGAGAGACAGATGTCAATGTCATTAAGAGAAGGCTGATTGTGAGAAAGACACTCTCTGTAGGGATGGAAGAATACAAACACAGATTGAGAGAGAGAGATACAGATTGTAACAAGGTAAATGTAAAGGAAGAGGCGAGAACCGGCTTGACAATATAAATAATATTTTAATAATAAACTTAACCAAAAAGACAAACACACACACAGGTGTCCGTAACTCTCTCTCTCTGTCGCACTGCCGTCTCCGGTCGGCCTTATCCCTCTCAAGCTTAATCAGTCTTATTAGGGGCCGGGTGTGTGGAATCAAATAATGAAAGACAGAATGAACAAACGAATGGATGCAAAAAAGTGAGAGTGAAAAAAGATGAATGAACAAACGAACGAATGAAAGACAGAAACATTAAACGAATGTAAGAAAAATACTAAAGAAATGAAGAAAGAACACACGAGCAAATAAATGAACAAAGACTGAAAGACAGAAGGAAAGACAGAAAGAATTGAAAAAATGAATGAAGAAAGAACGAAAGCAAACAAGACACAGACAGAATGAAAGAACAAACAAATGAGCAAAAGAAAAAACAAAAGAAAGAATGAATGAAAGACAGACAGACAGACAGACAGACAGACAGACAGACAGACAGAAAAAATAAACAAGTGAGTCAGTGAAAGACAGAAAGAAAGAAAGAAAGAAAGAAAGAAAGAACCAAGGAGCAAATAAACAAACAAATAAAGAGCGAAAGTCGGAATGAAAGAAAAAAGAGAATAAATGAACAAACAAATGAATGAAGAAAGAACGAAAGCAAGACAGACAGACATAACAAAAATACAATGTATGAAAGAAAGACAGACAGACAGAAAGACAGACAGACAGACAAAACAAAAGAACAAACGAATGAGTGAAAGAAATAACAAACAACAAATGAATGAACAAACGAATGAATGAAAGACAGAAAGATCAAACAAATGTAAGAAAGTGCTAAAGAACAAAAGAAAGAATAAACAAGCGAATAAATGAACAAAGAGTGAAAGACAGAAAGAAAGAAAGAAAGAGAACAAATTAATGAAGAACGAAAGCAAGCAAGACACAGACGAACGAAAGAACAAACAAATGAGTGAAAGAAACAATAAAAGTAAGAAAGATTGAAAGAAAGAAAGAAAGATAAAGAAAAGAATAAATGAATGAATTTAGAAAGAATGAAAGCAAGCAAGACACTCAAAGAAAACAAAGAAAAAGACAGACAGACAAAACAAAAGGATGAAAGAATGAGCGTAAGAAAGAACAAACAAATGTAAGAAAGAAAGAAAGATAAAGAAAAGAATAAATGAATGAATTTAGAAAGAATGAAAGCAAGCAAGACACTCAAAGAAAACAAAGAAAAAGACAGACAGACAAAACAAAAGGATGAAAGAATGAGCGTAAGAAAGAACAAACAAATGTAAGAAAGAAAGAAAGAAAGAACAAATGAACAAATGAATGAAAGAACGAAAGTAAGAAAGACAGACAGACAGAACAATATAACAAACAAATGAGTGAGCGAAAGAAAGGTAATTTTTGGTCATTATTTGTAGTGTATGCTTCTGCATCAAATCCTGTCTGTATTACATGAGCTTTAATACAGCAGAACACCCCAGAGGAATGACAGAGGAAACTAATCCTGTCACTAGAACAGAACACTGTGATGGAAGAGATCTGCCCCATGCTGAACAGAGATGCTGAAAAAACTTGCCAATTATTTGTCCTTCTCCTGTCGGGAGTCATGTAAATTACTTTAAGTGCACTTTTCCAGGGAGGTATGGGAGCTATTATAGTAATGACAGCAGCAGAGGCTGACACATCCAAGTTCCCTACAGAGTCTTGATGCAGGAGGGAAGATAGCAACAATCAAATGCATCCTCATAACCCACAACGAGGAAGTATACAGGAATTCAGACTGTTTGTGAAGTCCATTGTAGGTCTATGAGCTTTTAAACGAACAGTTCACCTAAAAATCCTGTCATAATTTACTCACCCTCATGTTGTTCCAAACCCCTATGACCTATTTCAGAATTTTGACAGAATTTCCATTTTTGGGTGAACTATCCCTTAAAGGAGGACAAGATTTTCAGCAATTGAATGTTTAAAAGCAATTCCACAATACAGTTAAGAAATAAAAGCACGTAAGCTTCTGAAGATTAGGCTTTAGGAGTTTTACACATCTGGATGCAGTTGCACTTGTCCGCCACCAGAGGGCAAACATCCTCTGTGCCATTTGAGGGCTATTGAGTACAAGACTGAAGACCACCAAACGCACACACTCAGCCTCCAGTATGACCATTGCTACACTTTTTCATCATTACTCATATATTTAAATAACCCTAAAAAGATTGTATATAAAAAGATTGTAGATACTATAGCTTTTAATGGAAAATATGTTTATCATTTACTCCATATTGATGTACTATAATTTCAAGTAGGTTTACATGTAAAAACGGGGGGTGGGGGGGGACTTACATGTTGTGCAGCACACACCAGCCACAGTGTGGATCTCCTGAGCTCAAACACTCTCCACACGTGCCGTACTGCTCACACGACTCTATCGGCACCCGCGTCACCTGAAAAACACAGACATAGAGGTTTTGAATAAACAGAAAGTGCACATTCATTCAGCTTTAAGTGACAAAAGCTCCATTAATCCCTTTGAAATGAGTTATATGGAAACCGTTGCTTCCATAGATTCCCTTCCTGTTTTTGTTTGAAGATGCCAAAAAAAAGAAGTGTGTTATCTTGGACAATCTGTGCAGTTTGTGACACTGTTGAAATCTCTTCTGAATCTCAGGAAATCACAAAAGTGAAATTTCTGGGGTCTGTTTCTCTGGAGAATCTATCCAGTCTCCACCCAATCTTTTTAAGGTCTTACTTGATTGAGATATTACAGTGATCTCATCTCAATTACTTCTGTTCTTTGGGGTATCAGGATTCCCTGTTTGTTAATGTGTGTTAATGTGTATACAGTATGTTTCCTTTGAAATAGTTAAGTCAAAGACAAACAAAAGTGTGTTCAGTGGTAAAGCTTGTACTGTGCATATGTGTATGTGTGTTTAAAACAGAGGATAGCAAAACGAGCAGCTGTGCTACTGCAACTGAGAGAAATAGCATTGACACAGTGCTCTTTTGTGAAGCCCACTGCACCTGTCCAGTTAGGTATGAACCAAACACACACAAACAAACACACTTTCCTTAGCAAAAAATGGGGACATGTCATTTAGTTCTATTGTTTTACATAAAGCTAATTTTAATTAATACAGATTAATTCTTACCCTACAGCTAAAATAAAAATGTATATATCATTTTTCAATTAATTTTCAAACTGAGGACGTTCCTGAATATGCCCAGAGGAAAGTTTTGTCAGCCTTTTGGGGACAATTGTGTCCCTGCACTATATCCAAGTATGTACACATACAACAATAACAAACACACATGCAGAGATGCATGTAAGCACATATACAGTTCAAACATCTATGAGGAAAAACATACAGACAATTGAGACAGTTACTGACTTGAGTATAACATGTTCTATGTACATATGAAAATAAAGTACAGAGAATTCTAACTAATTCATACAAAGACATCAACAACTTTTAAAAATCTATCAGGTTCCTGCTACATTTGTTTATAAAGTGTCTTCAAAGTCAATTCAATGATCTTTACAAGAAAGCAAACTGGTAACTCCTCATAGCCAAATAAGTAGCATGTCTTTGGCAAATAATCTAGACAGACGCTCTCTCACACGCACTCTTAGACATGCAAAATGCTCAAGCAATTCTTTGGAGATGTGTGCTAACCAGATACACACTCACACATGCCCACTACAACAGACCAGAGCGTTGATTTGCCAGCTGACCCACAATGCCCCTTTCTACTGCACTCGCACAGCCTTCTGCTGCCCACTTGGCATAGCATCAGTGCGACGACCGGGCCACGGTTCTGGGATTTGTGCATGTTTTTGTAATATCTCTTTTATCTATTCATTTATTTTCAGGTGGTTTGCTTTCAATGCCAGGGCTGAGCTTGTGATCTTGTTGCCGGGGGGATTTAAGGGTGCACCTGCATCCCATTAACAAACACAAACACACACAAAAACAGGCAGAACAGGAGTGTGTGAAGTTGTTAAGGTTTTCCAGACCAAATTATTATTATTATTTGTTCCCATTTTGCTTAGCACCACTTTCTACAGACTAAAATGAATGGATAGCTTTATGTGGTTTGGTACAACGGAACAAAGCATGTGCAAGCAACTTTCAGTCTTAGTACATACTTTATTTTCTTAAAATCAGATTTTTACAGTGCAGAAAGTCACATTTGTGATGATAGGATGTTATGGGGGCGATTGCCTGGGCGTTGCTATGAAGCTGAAAACATGCTCTGAATATTTTTTTTTTACTTGTATCTATGTGGGTGCTAGGGCATTGATAGCTGGTTGCATACTTACCCAGGTCAAAAGAGTAAACTTCTAAGTCTCTATGATATTCTGGGCTCAGTTCCAAGAAACCCTTTAAATGAAAATTCTCTCAACATTTACTTGCCCTCATGCCATCCCAGATGTGTATGACTTTCTGTCTTCTGCAGAACACAAACAAAGATTTTTAAAAGAATATTTTAGCTCTGTATTTCCATACAATGCAAATAAATGGTGACCAGAACTCAGAAGGTCCAAAAAGGACATAAAGGCAGCATAACAGTAATCCATAAGACTCCAATTATTAAATCCATATCTTCTGAAGCAACTTGATAGGTGTGGGTGAGAAAAATATAAATATTTAAGTTACTATTATAGTCCACCTTTGACCAGCCCCAACCAATAGGTGGCTGAATGTGAAAGTGAAAGTCACTTCCACACCAGAATGGTTTTATTATCTTTTTATTTATTTATCTGTTTCTCACCCACACCTATCATATCACTTCAGAAGACATGGATTTAACCACTGGAGTCTTGTGGATTATTTTTTTGCTGCCATTCTGTCCTTTCTGGACCTGGTCACTGGACCTGTCTGCATTACATGGACACACAGAGTTGAGATATTCTTCCAAAAACTTTGTTTGTGTTCTGCAGAAGAAAGAAAGTCATACCCATCTGGGATGTCATGAGGGTGAGAAAATGATAAAATAATTTTCATTTTTGGGTGAACTATCCCTTTAAATTAAGAAAATCCAAAGGGCCATTCACACCAAACACATCCCTGTGCAATAAAAAAAAAAAAGAAAAGCTAAATGCAGCACCACGAATACAGCCGAACATAGGTGTCTCAGGACACATTTTTAGCAATAGAAGTTCTTTAAACATTTGCTGAAAAAACAGTGAGACAGCATTGGTCAAAGACATCAATCTAGCACGTTTACATAAAAAAAAAAAAAAATCTTTTCTGAAAAACAGCGTGAAAGGATGCAAAAACACATTCGGAGTGAATGGCCCCAAAGACTACTGTCACTATGGGTTTTTCTTAACTTTAGAGGTTTCTTGCAACTGGCTGCTGGTCCCCAGATATGGCACAGGTCCCAACTTAAATGCAAATTTATGGAATTTTTATTGCCCACTTTATCGTTCAGAGGGCAAGAATTGTAATTCTGATTGCTTAGAAAAGCAATAGCACACCTCTCCTCAATAAGCCACGTGATTTTTTAAATGTGATGAAATAGTTTAGTTATGGCTGAATTAGGAAGCACCAATAATAATTTATTGTAAATTTGCACCTAAAAATTTGACCAATTAGATCATACCAGTTACTATTTCATCAGAATTTGGACACAGCATCATTTTAAAAAAGCTTTTTGAAAAGTCATTGTATTTTCTTTATTCTGACATTGGTGATGGGGTCAAGGGGCAAGATGAAGTGAGAGACAGTTTTAAGATGGACGAGTTGGCGCACAGTGTGTGTTTAGTGAGAGAGGTTGAGTAACACCAGGGGCGTAGATTCCGGGGGAGATGGGGAGGTAAACAAGCAACATTAACATAAACAATAATCAAAACAAGCAAGTACAACCCCCCCATTATTTATACTATGATCATTGGAAACATGTAAATTGCTTATTGCTGCAACCCCCCCCCCCCCCCCCCCCACCCAAATGTTCAAGCCAGATCTACACTCGAGACTTCCTGTGGTGTGAATGTGTGTGCTGTATGGCCGTGTTAAATGTCATTAGTGTGTGAGCAGCATGGTCTGACGTGGGCCGGTGATCCACCTGTCCCTGCGAAACACTGCCGCAACGGCTCCCAGACAAAGACACGCATTCAACCTCCCGATACCAGCAGTAATGTTTGCACTGTCACATGCCTACTATTGGTGGGTTATTTGCGATAACACACATACTGTATACACAGTTTTGATTTTCTTTGTTTATATATACTAAGGCAAAATGACTAAAATAAATTATGTAAGGGATAATCTACAGTCAGCCAGGAATTACTGCAAAATAAACCCAGACGGTCAGGTCTCGTTAATTTGAAAAAAATGACCGGCTGACTGTCGATTATCCTGCTTATTACATGGCTACTTACAAAATAAATAATGAAATGTATATGAAATATTGATTTGAAATTTAAATTTGAGTTGAAATTACATTACTATGTGAGAAGAAAGAGACCGCAGAGTCTCCAGAAAGAGCTGAATTCCACCTCCGGTTTGCGTCTGAGATTTGTTGGTATTCAACATCTCACTGCTATATCTCACAACTAAATTTCTCAGAATTGAGTATTCCAGAGATCCAAAAAAAATCTAGTTAAAAATAATCAAGGCATGTTTTCCACTCTGTTTTTCACTAAATGCACGCAATAATTATATTTAACAAATTTTATTTTTTGGTTTATACACCAATACAACAATACGAGTAACAATAAGAGTATTAAACAACATTTGCCTAAATACATGTTTACTAAAAAAATAAAATAAATTACTTTAAGAAAAATGCCATGCTGTGAATATATGTTGTGACATAAACTAATTATTAGAATCAGAGTTTTGAATTGATTCACTAAAACAGGCAGTTTTGCTGTTCAAGTTTAAATCAGACATGATATCAAAATATTCACAATGTTGCTTGAATTTGATATTGCCAGCGAAAACATTGCGAATATTTTATGAATATTCAACATACTGCCCAGCCCTGAGACACACACAGTGTCACTTTATGGCAAATAAGACAGGTGTCCCACAATGCTCTGTCCTTTACCCTTTTTCATTTTCAGCTGTGCCCCCTCCCTCTTTCCCTTTCTCTCTCTCCCTCGTTTTCTCTTTATTTTCACTCGTTGCCCCAGGACAAACAGGTGGTCAAAAGTAATGAGTCCAGCACATCAGCGCTGCTGCCCAGCCTGATGACAAACAAGCCCACCAGGGGATCTGTTCACAAAGCAACAGTGGCTCAACAGCCACACCACACTGGTTCAACAGGCAATAAGTCTCAATGTTACAAAACACTGACTTAAAGCCAGACCAACAATCCAACAACATAAAACTCACAGTCTCAATACCAGATGACGCTGTCTTGACGCCAACAGTCATCAAATGCTTTCTTTTGAAGTGATGCTGGGATGACATGCAAAATTAAATGTGATTTTCAGGGGAAAACAAATGAGTGTGGTGCTTACCCACATGCAAAACTCGCCACAGCGCTGGGTGGCTGTCAGGGCATTGGTACAGTCTGTTGTTGCTAAGGTGTTCTGAGTGGTTTTCAGGGTGTACTATGCACTTTCTGTGTCCTGGGTGGTTGCTAGGTGGTCTGTAATACTCTAGTCGCTAGATATGTTTCAGGAACCTCTTTTAATGTTTTTTTTTCACCTGTTTCATTACACATTGCCTGTACATAGCACAAGTTAGGGGTTTTAACAAATCCCTAAACCTAAAACTAGTGCAATAGCAATAGTGATGCTTGCCTTAGCAAACAACACTAACTATGTTCTCCATGCTTTCTGATAGAGGGCCACTGACCCAGTAGTTTCACTGATCTGATGCAGTGTCAAATGCTGATGGAGGGATCAGCTAGGGGACAGCTGCACTACAGGGCGACACAGCTGCCGCAGGTGTGCATCCATGGCTGTACACTTGGCAGGACAATGTCAAAAGAGAAGACGGAGACAGAGAGATTGATAGAAAGAAAGAGTAAGATGGAGAAAGGTGTTATGGGGGTCGCCGGCAGACTGCAGCAGCTGTTGACCAGCACATGCTTCAGTCAGTCAGCACAGTGGAAAGCACAATGAGGCCTGTTCTCCCACTGAGAGCAGCCTGTGTGCAGTGTGTGTGTGTGCGTGCATTTGTGTCCACTGGTCAATGTGCGTTTGAACATTTCTTCATTAAAATGAAGAGGAATATTAAAGCTCAACCATAAAACATACAAATGTGATTTAAATTTGCATCTATGTTCATTATATCCTTTTTTACTATAGAGTCAAATTAATTATAATAAAGCGATAATCCAACGTGAGGCTATGTGTTACAGTGATTTTACCACAGTTAAGAGGTGTTTTTAAGCACCACACAAGCTGCGGCAACAGCAATATGATAAAAGACACCAAAAAATAATTACATTTACTTATAATAAAATCAGTAAATGATTGCTCCGCCAAGGAATATAGGCCAGTCCACACTAATCAGTTTGAAACTTATGTTTTCAGTTTCCTATCGCCATCGTTCTACAAAGTTTATGGTAATGGAGGCCGTTTATGAAAGTCTCAATTTTTTATGGACAAAAATGTCATTCCAGTGTGTATGAGAGGTATAGATCATCCTATAAACAGAACTTGGCAAACTAATTTAGAATCCACTCAATATGCAGTCACAGGTGATAATATTTATAAAAAAAAAAAAAAAAAAAAGAAAAGGCTCATCCAATCAGATGTTACAGCTGAAATTTTTTGTTAAAATAAATAAAAATAGTTGTATATATTAATAAAAGTAATCGCAAAAAGCACTCCTGACAAATAGCCCAAAGTTTGTTAGCCTAACTTTTGTCTGATTACAGCTACCAAGTTACCCATGATCATTCTATAAATGCGACTTGCAATATTGAGTGCATTTACATGCACATAAATACACTGATAACTATCAGAAATCAACTTATTAACAAAAAACCATAACATATACATTTTATTTTTATATGAGATTGGAAATCATTAGATTATTGTCTGCTTTTAAAGTAAAAACATAAACTGGCATGCACAAAACACTTGTGCACATTGGATGAGCTAGTAAGACTGTTGTTAAAGGTGTTTACATTCAGAGTGAAATCGGTTGTAATGAGCAAAAATATACGTGTGCCGATCGGATTACGCTTATAACGTTTATGACCTTACCTCAATAAAAGAAAACCGTTTAAGGTGTTTACATGAACAACGCATTTTGGCGGCTTATTAAACATAATCGGTTTAACAACGTGCATGTAAAGGTGCTCATTTACATAGAAATCAACCGATGTGTGGACAAAGGTGCAAGTATATCAGCTATTGTAAACATAGTTCATCCAGTACATTTTTATAGCCATAACTATCCATTTTATAAGTCTACATTACTTACAAATTCGTTTTTATTTTGCTATCTATCCTCAAAGCTATAGAACATTATCATTATAAAATTCAAGTGCACTGTATGAACAATATTAATCTCCACTTGCAAACTTAATGTATTAATAACAGCCACTTGGCTTAAATGACAACTGTAGTTAGATTAGCATGGAATTCTGGGTTCAGCCCAAACTCATGGTAGGACGGGGGCCGTGCCAACTCCTAATTTCCTCTTGAGCTTGTTAATTCTTCCACAGCTTAAAATGCTTCAAGGATGCTATCTGCTAATCTCTATCTGGCTTGAGTTTGATATTTTCCACCCGTTCTATTGCTAGCCAAGATTCGCCTGGAGACAGGACATTTAGAGGAAGAGAAGACGGAGTTGGCAATGAACTTATCCTATTGAGTCCCCACAAAACTCCTCATGACCAGGGTCGGACTGCCATAGGGAGCACCGGGAAATTGTTGGACTGGCTGTCGAAACCAAATTTACCTGAATTGATCATAAATAAACCAAGATTTAAAGGAAGACAAAGTTCTGACCCCATCATGCCAGCCCATTTAAAGGAATAGTTCAATCCAAAAAAGAGGAGGAAACAAAGGAGTAATCCATATGACTTCAGTGTTTAAATCCATATCTTCAGAAGCAATATAATAGGTGTGGGTGAGAAACAGATAAAAATCTCCACTTTCACTTTTACATCTGAAAGTCACATGTGGTGCCTGTTTAGTTTCCCTTTCACATATGAAAGTGAAAGTGGAGATTTAGAGTAAAAAAAAATACATATATTATTCTGTTTCTCACCAGCACCTATTATATTGCTTCTGAAGATATGGATTTAAACTCTGGAGTCTTATGGATTACTTTTATGTTTCCTTAAAGTGATTTTTGGAGCAACAAAGGCCTGATCACCAATCACTTGCATTGTATGGACTTACTGAGCTAAGACATTCTTCTAAAATCTTTGCTTGTGTTCTGCTGAAGAAAGAAAGTCATACACATCTGGAATGGCATGAGGGTGAGTAAATGATGAGAGAATTTTCATTTGTGTGTGAACTATCCCATTCATTGTATGGAATATAGATGCAATGAAAGTGAATGGTGACTGAGAATAACATACTGCCTAGCATATCCTTTTGTGTTCAATGGTAGAAAAAAAAGTAATATGGGTTTGGAACTTTGGAATATGAGGGTGAGTAAATGATGACAGAGTTTTCATTTTTCAGTGAACTATACCTTTAAAAATCAATCATTCCAGATGCCAGGAAACTTGTAAACATGACTGTGTTTCCTGGCAAATCGATAAAAACCTTTGCACCCTGATTTTTTGAAACTGTGTAAAGCCAGCCAATCAGCTTGTAGCTTGCCGTTTTGAGAAAGCTATTGCCATTTTTTTTTTCTGTGCAGTATTCATTATCTGTGGAAATCTTGAAGCCTCTCACTTTCAAAAATCCAGATGTGCGCACACACACACACACACACACACACACACACACACACACACAAGCACAGACACGCATACTCAAGATCCTCCCAAAATCCACATTGTGGTTGCTATAGTTACCAGTCCAGGCATTGACACCATACCCCTCTCCTGGAGTGAGCTGTAAACAGCTGGTATCTCTGGGACGAGCTGCCACATACACAAGAATACACTCATACAAACACACATTCATTTTTAATGCGTGCTACTGAGCTCTGCACCCACAGCAATGAGAGCCATTGATCAAATCCTCTCAAACACAGACACACACACAGAGTGAAATAATCTCACTGACACATAAATCTATAGGCTCTCATGGAAAATCAGAGAAACACAGCAAGTTTGTGTGTATGTGTGTGTGTGTTCATTTGCACGCATATGTGTAGTTCATTATCCTCCAACACATACAGTATATCACATTAATGTACTGTATATCAAATTAATAAAAAAAATAAATAAAAAAAAATAAAAAAAATTCAACACTCTGTTTACACAAAAAAGCCTAGCTACTCACACATATATTCTTTGCACTAGTCCCAGTTAACATTAACTTTCATTTCATTATTTTTGTATACAATGAAAGTGAATACTGACTGAGGCTGCCATTCTGCCTAACATTCCCATACAACTTTCTTCCATGGAACACAAAAGTTGATGTATGGTAGTATGTTAGTCTCAGTCACCATTCACTTTCATTGCATCTTTTTTTTTTTCCTTACTATGAAAGTGAATAATGACTGAGGCTGTCATTCCGCTTTACATCTCCTTTTGTGTTCCACAGAAGATATGACATCATATTTGTTTGGAATGATATGGGGGTGAGTAAATGAAGACAGACTTTTCATTTTCGTGTGAACTATCCCTTTAAGATGTTGAAAATATGTAGTTTTGCATATCCCTACCTCATACCCTCAGTCCTAAACACACAGTCTTAAGTAATAAGTCCATGCTTTGCAAAGCTGAATGCAACAACTGACTGCCACTTAACCATTCATTGCAGTGTTTATGTAGAGACAAGCGGCCCACAAACTTTCAAATACGAGGCTATTCTGACCCCTTTAATCCCAGCAGAGATACAGGAGAGCATGCCCATTCACACACACAAACACACCAACACACTCGGACAGCAGCGTTTTTATACATATGGAGTTAATTAACAGAGGTTCAGGAGGAGCATGTTAATTTTAATCTGACAAATCACAGCCCACGAGCAGGAGTATATAAGCCGCTGCTTACCTGCTTCCTGTGACAACTCTCCTGACATCCCACCTCCACCCCGTCTCCACGTATTCTCTAGATCCATTATCTAAATAAGTAAAGTCCGGGGGGGTGGGGGGGGTGGGGGGGTAATCAGGACTAGAGTCGAGTCTCAAGCTCCGAGCCCTCCAGTATACGGACAGAAAGCCAAATACGTTTACTGCTTCAACACAAGATTACATTAACATATGAACTACTGAATGATCTTCTCTATGGTGTCGTCCTGTTAGAAAGCCATATTCTATTTACAGCAAACCCACTCAACTGGAATACATTTGCGAGAGAAATAAAACATGCATACATGTAAACTCAAGTGCACCCACTCTTACACAAGCTGCTACAGCAAACAAACGCGATAGGTAGAGTTTGGGCAACTCTGTCAGCTCTATTCATTTCTGTAGCACACTAGACTTGCGTCTTGCGAACAAGTGTGTGCGTGTGTTGAAAACTCAATCAAAGGATTCTTGTTTGCATGAGGAGGCTGCTCTGCAAGGTTCCACTGTACTGGAAGTGAATGATGGGATGATGGAGAGAGAGAGAGAGAGAGAGAGAGAGAGAGAGAGAGAGAGATTGCATAATGTATGTGTGTAGATAAAGTATATTAACCCTTTAATGCATGCACACCATTCGCTTTTGTTGCATCTTTTTTCCATACAATGAAAGTGAATGGTGACTGAGACTGTCAATCCATAACATTCAGTCTCACGTCTTTCTTTTCTGTTTCACAGAATGTGTGTTTGGAACAGCATGAGGGTGAACAAAGAATTTAAGACTAACCCTTTAAGGCTGCAGCTAGATGGTCAATTTTTTTTTTTAATTATTATTATTATTTTTTTTATATGGCTTTTCAGTGGTTCTTCAATCCGTCTGTGCTATTAATAATTGTTGGTATATGTAAACATATACTAAATAGGCGTCTTTGATCATTGTGATGCATCTTTATGTTTTTTAAGCATTCTCAAGGCACTGTGTCAAGTGAAAAAAATCAACTTTTAAAAAGTGTATTTCCTGTGTTCTGTTCCATTCTATTGCATTGCGTCTAGCTGTTTTTGAATTCAAGAACACACCCCGTGTGAATGCCCCTAATGCAAGCATCACTATTATACACTTCAAATATATAAAGCTATAACCTTAAATCGTGCGGTTTATTGAGGAGAGGTGTGCTTTCATTTTTCAAATTGATATGACTTATGATTTTTGCCGATTGGACAACAAAACATGTGGAAGAAATCACTTAGACTTACACTGAAGGAGGGGCCCAAACCAGAATTTAATAGAGACATGACGGTGTACTAGCATGAAACCACCCAGAACACCATAGCAACTGCCTAGCAACCACTTAGAACACCCTGCACCACTCAAAATTTCTTAAGAAAAAAAAAATCTAATTTCTTGTTTATAAAAAAATAAAAAATAAATCTAGTTACAGTGGAACACAGCGCAACTGGACTGATTAGGAACTATATTAAAGTCAAAAGCACAGCATGTAAGCTTATTGTGTGACCTTATTGTGTAAGCTTATTGTGTGAAATGTCTCTCCACTCAGAACTTAAATGCCACATGGACTTTTTACTCTCCGGCAGAAAAATACACATAAATCAAAATTAGACAACCTTACAGCTAGCTAACAATCTTACATGGCAATGAAACACTGCTACTGAACTAACTGCCTGATCAAAGGGAACATTAGCTTAGACTGTTTCCGGAACACAAAATATTTCAAAAAGCATTAGATGTTTCCTAGTCGAAAATCGATGGTTATATCTGAGCGAGGCATCGTGTCTGGTTGTGTTTTAGATGAAATGTGAGGGCTCTTAACCTGCCTGTTTGAACAGAGCTCAGAGCCTCCTCTGCAAGCCGTTTCTGTCCCATCAGAGCTATTTGTGTAACGGATTTGGCATGAACGTGCAGATTTGGCTCAACTGAAGCATCTCGACGCTGCAGCACCAGAGGGTCTATTCAAAACTGCTATAAAAAGCTTTAACCACAGTGAATCTCAGCCAAAATGCAGGCATGAAGACTACTTCCACGAGGGACAGTGTTCCTAATCACACAGAGTTTGTGGGTTATGTCACATGGGAGAAATAGGTCACCAAAAGAAAAAAGCTGACACACAGTGGGCCTCACGTTGGAGCTGCATCACAGAGCTCATGCTCATAAGAGAATGGGTATGTTTGGAATGGCTACCATTCTACTCAGTATATACTGAGCACAGTATGCATATTTTCTGTACTACATGTCAAAATGTGTAATACACAACCAGTTACAAATGAACCAGAAGTAATATGAATAAGGAATTTTTAACATCTCTTTTTTGACACATTTTATCAAACTGTCAATTAAAGTTAAAAACATTTTTACATGAAATCAAATTGAACATGGTAAATTACCATATTTCCGAGAGTATACCTTGACACCACTTGCTGATTTAAACATGCAATGTAAGGTCACGTGACACAATGTAGCATGTTAATTTTACCATTGCATACTTTGTACTGTTTCACATACTATAAAAAAAAATTAAAAATAGTAGGCAGTACAGTATATACTTTACAATATACAGCACGATAGTATTACATTTGATAACTGTAAGGGGCTGTTCATACTGAATTTGCATCATGAGACATTTTTCAATTGTTTTTCTCTATAACCATGCACTAGATGGTCATCTTTGACCACTGCACCATGTCTCGCTGTTTTTTCTTCAGCGTTTTTAAAACTTAAACTATTAAAAAATGTGCCGCGTAAAACACACTTTGCATACTGCGTATTATTTCGCATAATCTTTAGAAAAAAATAGCATGCAGTACAGTATATAGTATTCTATGCAGTATACAGTATGCTAGTATTCCATATCTAACACAGCTCAGGTGCCCACTATACATAATTGGCCATTTACATGTTTTTGCATTCGCTCATGGCTTTTTTTCAATAATTTTTCTATGTATACATGCGCTAGATGGACGTCTTTGACCATTGTGCCCTGACTATTTAGCAGAGACGGGCCACTTCTATTAAAATGAATGGAAGAAATTGGAATGCCCAACCAAGGAGCTCTAAGTACCCAACAGTCAACGGATGTAGAAAGGAAATCCCACCTAACAGTAAAAAGAGCCACTCACCTTTTAGATACAGACATCACCTGTCAATCAACTCTAGAACGCGCATGCGCTTAAGCTATACAAGGCAGGAAAATTTCGTTTTTAGCGTAATCTGAGGTTAAGTATTCCAGTATTGTCAAATTTTCAGGCTTGAGTCTCAAGATGCTTCGCTTGCGAATCGCCCTTGATCTTCCAACACAGGTTGGGGGGTGGTGTGCGATGGACGCCCGGCTTTAGGCACCTGGACAGGTGCGAGGAGGGCGTAGAACATCAACCGCCTAGAGCTATCGGCTGTAGTCCTAGCCTTGAAGGCTTTTCAGTCAGAAATAGCAAACTATCAACTAGCAAAAATGACAGTTGTGGCATATATAAACCGCCAAGGCAAATTCATTCACCGCCATTGATGAGACTGATGCGTCACCTCCTCCTGTGGAGCGAGCGTCATCTCCTTTCCCTGAGAGAGACACATGTCCCAGGCCATATGAATTACGGTGCGGACCTATTGTCACGCCAAAGGGTGATACCGGGCAAATCGAGACTTCATCCTCAAACTGTCCTGAGGATTTTGGAAATATTCGGCAAAGCAGAAATCGATCTGTTTGCCTCAGTGGAGAACACCCACCGCAGGGCCCCCCTTCGAGCCTTCATTGAGAGCGACACATGTCCCAGGCCACCTGAATTATGTTGCGGACCTATTGTCACGCCAAGGGGTGATACCGGGCGAATCAAAACTTCATCCTCAAACTGTCCTGAGGATTTGGGAAATATTTGGCAAAGCAGAAATTGATCTGTTTGCCTCAGTGGAGAACGCCCACCGCAGGGCCCCCCTTCGAGCCTTTGGACTCTGTTGATTTGCACATGCTCTCCATTAAGACCACACTACTCCTGGCTCTGGCCTCAGTAAAACTAGTTGGTGACTTACATGCTCCAACAATTGACAATTTATGTCTGGAGTTTGGCCCCGGTCTTTCAAAAGCCACTGTCAAACCCAGAAATGGCTATGTGCCTAAGGTTCTAACCACAACCTTCAGAGTGCAGGTGTTTCACCTTCAAGCCTTCTTCCCTCCTCCATTTAATTCGGATGAGGAACAATCCTTGCATTTGTTATGCCCTGTGTGGGCGCTACACGCAAACGTTGAGCGCACCCGCCAGTTCAGACTGTCTGATCAGCTCTTTGTGTGCAATGGAGGATGCACGAATGTCCGTCTCCAAGAAAATACTTTCTCACTGGATTGTTGATGTGATTGCCCTGGCTTACAAGTCGCAGAGTAAGATTTGCCCAACTGGTGTTAAAGCACACTCAACTAGAGGCATGGCCTCCTCATGGGCATGGACGAACGGTGTGTCATTACAAGATATATGTTTTGCAGCACGATAGTCTTCTCAAAACACATTCGCAAGGTTTTACAACTTAGACGTAACATCTCTCTCTTCACAATTATGCCAAACATATACTCATTCCCCTCCCTTTAAGTACAGGCTCCCCATCATTTTACACAACCACATGCATTCAGGCCATTGTAATTTACCATAAAGTCACAAGCACTTTCATTATCAATAAACTCCTTTCCTGACTGGGTTCGTGAAGGGGTTAATTCATACTATATGACTATAGTTCATTTATTCATTCTGAGTGCTCCCCTCCTGGCCCAACATGAGGGTCACTCGCTTGCAGCATACTCATGTCGGTCGCCATTCTGTGGGACTGCGGCGTCATGTTTCCTCTCTGGAAGGTTATGTTGTGTAGTGCAGCGTGATGGGATTCTGTTCCCCATATGCATTAGCAAACGCAATGTCAAGTGTACTGAATCGTAAGGGAACGTCTCGGTTACATACACTATATGGCCAAAAGATTGTGGACACCCCCTTCTAATTAACGAATTTGGTTACTCCATTAAATCCAGTAAAGAAAAATCTTAATGTTTCTTTATGTAATGGCTTGGGCTTTGTGTGCTTCCAAATTAGTGGCAACTGTTTGGGGATAGCTCTTTTCTGTTCCAGCATGACGATGCCCCTGTGAACAAAGTGAGGTCCATAAAGAAATGGTTTACTGTGTCTGGCATGGAAGAAATTTACCGGCCTGCACAAAGCCCAGACCTGAACCCCACTGATCACTTTTGGGGTGAACTGGAGTCAGGCCCCATCGACCAACATCAGTTCCTGACCTCACTGATAGCCTTGTGTCTGAATGAGAACAAATCCCTGCAGTCATGTTACTACATACAGTATAGTGGAAAGCCTTCCCAAAAGAGTGGAAGCTGTTATAACAGCAAAGGGGGAAATTGATGCCTAAGGTTTTTAAATCAAATGTTCATCAAGCACATATGGTGTCCACAAACTTTTGGCTATATAGTGTGGCTATATAGTGTTCCCTGAGATGAAGGGAAAGAGCCATTGTGAACACTGGCTGCACTACAAGACACAGAGTTCTTCTGAGGTGCGAGCAATGCGCTCCTTGTCCCTCAGTCAGAAAATTTGGAGGAATGGTGTTTGCGTGTCTGCTTTTATAGCAGACAGCTTTGCTCCTAAAAGGGCATGGCTCAAACACCATAGCCAATATTACAATATTGGCGTTATTGTAGAGAGATTTCAACTATGTTGTGTGGAAGGACACGCCATAGCAAACGCAATGTCTCGTTCCCTTCGTCTCAGGGAACCGAGGTTATGTATATAACCGAGATGCTCTCTCGTGACTTACATGAATCTGGCGCCACTTACTGTCGCATGTGTAAATAACACCTGTCTCACATCAACACTGCGCTCTCAAGGCAATCATGGTCAAACCATTAAAAGGACTGTTTCATTGCAATGGCAACTGGAGGACTATTATAATTGTTGTGGAATTTCCAACATCTTTAACAGCATTACAGTTCATTGCAATCTATTCCTTCCAGTTGTGAAGATACATAATTTAAAGAAGCATTTAAAGAGTAAGACCCACGTGAAAATCATGTTAGCTATGATAGCTAAAATTAGTCAGTAGTGTTCACTAATTTTGCCATCAGACCATCTGTCGATTGTTTTTGTGGAAGCAGGAATAGAAGCGGAGAAACGACCACTGGCCCCGGCAAACCGCCAGTATTCCGGTACACGGGGCGCCTACTGTCGAAACTTTAGTGTGACTTCTCATTTCTATCTTAAGTTCAGTTGAAACTCTAAACTGTTCTCTAAAATGCGTTCATGTTGTAATGACAACAGTAATTGGGACAGCATTTCTTTTTTTCTTTGTTAAAAAAATCTAAATTGTACACATGAATACCAAATGAACTGAAAATGTTATTAAATTCTCAAAGGAAAGTGCAACGGATAATTGATCTGATTTTAATAATTATTATAAATGTATCATTAAGAAGTTCAAAAGTGTGGGTGAGGGAGAAATACTGGCAAATGTAAAATTTGTAAACTCACAGAAGTAGGAATAAGTAAATTAATACACACTAAAAAGGTTTAAATCTATTTTGATCTATTCTTTAAAACAAGATTATATATATATATATATATATATATATATATACACACAGTGGGGGAAATAAGTATTGAACACGTCAACATTTTTCTCAGTAAATATATTTTTAATGAGACTATTCACATGCAATTTTCACCAGACATCAGTATAAACTCAAGAAATCCGCAAATGTAAATAATTCACAACATTAAAGTCCATAAATAAAGTTATGTGTAATAAAGTGGAATGACACAGGAAAAAAGTATTGAACACGCTAACTGAAATTTATTTAATACTTAGTGGAGAAGCCCTTGTTTGTAATGACAGCTTCAAGACGCTTCCTGTATGAAGAAATTAATCGGCCGCAGTATTCAGGTGTGATTTTGGCCCATTCTTCTAAACATATTGTCTTTAAATCTTGAAGATTCCGGGAGGCCCCCTTGTGAACCTTGATCTTTAGCTCCTTCCACAAATGTTCAATTGGATTCAAATCAGGTGATTGACTGGGCCATTCTAACACCTTGATTTTTTTTTCTCTGAAACCAATTGAGAGTTTCCTTTGCTGAATGCTTTGGATCGTTATCCTGCTGGAAGGTCCGCCCATATCTCATCTTCATCATCCTGGTGGATGGCAGCAGATTCTTCTCAAGAATCTCCCGGTAAAGGGCTCCATTCATCGTTCCTTCAATTATATGAAGTCTGCCAGTACCATGCGATGAAAAACAGCCCCACACCATGATGCTTCCACCTCCAAACTTCACTGTTAGTATAGTGTTTTTAGGGTGATGGGCAGTGCCATTTCTTCTCCAAACATGGTGTGTAGTTTGACAGCCAAAAAGTTCAATTTTGCTCTCGTCTGACCAGACTACACGAGCTTCGACATGCCTTTTCTTTAGTAATGGAGTCTTGCGGGGTGAGCGTGCATAGAGGCCATGGCAGTGGAGTGCATTGCCTATTGTTTTCTCTGTGACGATGGTACCTGCTGCCTCCAAGTGTTTCTGGAGCTCTTTCCGAGTGGTCCTTGGCTCTTGGGCTACTCTTCTGACTATTCTTCTGACTCCTCTTGCGAGGAGCTCCTGTGCGCGGCCGGTTGATGACGGATTGATGTTGCTTCCACTTGTGGATAATGGCCCCAATGGTGCTTACTGGAAGCTTCAAAAGCTTTGAAATATGTCTGTTTCCGATTCCATCAATATGTTTCGCAACAATAAGGTTGCGAAGGTCTTGGGAGAGCTCTTTGCTTTTACCCATCATGAGATGTTTCTTGTGTGACACCTTGGTAACGAAAAGCCTTTTTATAGACCATCAATTTACTAACCCAGCTGATATTAATTTGCACAGATAGGAGGTTTAATTACTTTCTAACTACTTACGGATTTCAGCTGGTTCCTTGCCTTACCTTGCCTTGGAGAACTGCTTTTTCTTTGAGTGTTCAATACTTTTTTCCTGTGTCATTCCACTTTATTACACATAACTTTATTTATGGATTTTAATATTGTGAATTCTTTACATTTATGGATTTCTTGAGTTAATACTGATGTCTGGTGAAAATTTCATGTGAATAGCCTCATTAAAAATATATTTACTGAATTTCTTTTTTGATGCATTCAATACTTATTTCCCCCATTGTATATATATATATATATATATATATATATATATATATATATATATATATATATATATATATATAGTCATTAAAATCCTCCTCAAACATAAACATAGAATCACCCATAAACGTTAGCTGATGATGTTTGCCTGTGGATCATGAGCAAGCAGAGGACAGACACTGGAGGCACTGGACGATCTATCTATTGCAGTTGGAAGTTAATGAATGGTCAGTGCCAATTAGTCTACATGCTAACTGAAGTACATGGCAGAATTTAACTTGGTAGTGTTTGTGAATCTGAGGTATATCCTGGCAGATTTTGTTTAATGTTAACCAAGACATAATTCAGTGCATCTGTTCTAACTGTATTTGCTTGATGAGAAAATAAACTATTTTCTGTAACAGACAGTGGACTCACCTGATTTGGTTAAAAATGCGGAGTTGTTCTACATTAGAACATATTCTGTTTTCCTATTAAGGCAGTGTCCTGTTTTTCATGTTTGTTTGTTTTTTTTTCTTATACTGTATATAATTTTGACCAACATTTTTTGAGATTTCGGTCGTTCCCCATTCAAGTAGATAGGAGCTGCACTGTCATGACTGGAAATAGCCTCCCGAGAGCATTTCAAAGATGGCCGACAGTGGACTGACTTGCTAGAAAGACTTTGGGTGCGTATCACTATTTTTTCAGCATCTAGTGCAGGAGTGTCACATTTTTAAGATGCCATGTCAAGACTTTTAAAACCACAAGTCTTTATGGCCCCTTTTTTTTGCTAAATAACTCATTCACACTACATCAGTTGCTAACAACTGTAAAAAAAAAAAGACAAACCACATGCACACACTTTCAACGAATGGGGACAGAGTGCCTGCAGGTTAGATAGACATTGAGATAGACAAAGAACGAGTGGAATAATATAGAGGTAGACTGGATCAGAGATAGAGGGCTGTACACTGCAGCCAGTCGATAGAGAGTGTGTACATCAATAATGTATGGCTGGAATCCTCTTGCAGGAGCAGTGGAGGAGAGGGGCAGGTGGAGCTATGCGTGTGTATGTGTGTTTGGCACATTATCCTGTCATATTTCATGACTTGTGCGGGCATATATACTGTACAAAATCTCTGTCAGAGTTGACAAAATAGTGAGCCACACCGCCTCACCTGACAACGGCAGTTTTCACCAATCTGTGACACTAATGAGAGAAAGATGCGCAAGCAGCACGTGTTTGCCTGTTCCTGGAGCGCGGTACCTGGGCGCAGCTGCCAGGCGTGCTCGGAGCCCCCTCAGGGAGACGCCGGTAAAGCCCTGTAACTTGTCTGTCCGTCAGGCTGTCAATTAGCCCTTGACACCTCCCTTACAAGTGCCAGGTGGGCATAGGTCTCGAACTTTTCTATCAGTCTCTAGGCAGGGGGTTTTAGTTAATCATCCCGGTCAAAATCCAACTGTCAGATAAGCTAACTGATGGGACCTCTAAATGTGATTACCAGCCATATGCCTGCTTTTCCATCTTCAGTACCACATTCAGGCACAGGACAATAGCTTTGCAATAAGAAATAATATCATTAGTGTGCATTCTAAAATAGCAGATGCTTAATTGCATCAGACAAAAACAGAGAGGTTTTATTAGGACACAATTCCGTGCTGGGAGGGTTTGGGTGCTTGTCAAGCTGGTCAGGCTGGGAGACCAGCTACAGAGGCCAGGAACTGATGGAGACCTGATCCGTAACCACCAAAGTCATTCACAATAGTGGTTGAAATATGTTTTTAGCATGACTGATTCTTTAGCTTTATATGAGGATCACCCCTAATCTTGAGTATTTGGTTACATCCCCTTTTAAAAATTCATGCTAAGCTGGTCTCTTCAGCAGGGTCCTTGATAGGGCCAAAAGGATTAGAATGAGATGCAGAGAGATTTGTATTTGTAGTTCATTTTGTATGAACAGTAAAGCCTATACCATTGAGAATGATAGGCCATACACAACTAACAGAAGGAAAATGGTAAAACTGTATGGTGAAGAAACATATTGAGTATTAGCTATAAGCCAGCAGCTCAAATAAGCTTAATATGCTTGGTCCAGATCGGGCCAATCAAATAAAAAAAAAAGCCACATTTGCCCATACTGTGCTGATTTCATGAAGTAAATGAGACCCAAAGACAGTCGAGGCCCATTACCGGAATATTCGAATGACTTCCTCTAAGACAGAACTGGCTGAAGTGGCTGGATTAAATGAGATGAATGGATTTTCTATCATCTTTTTTTTTTTTTTCTTCTGCTACTATTTCCATTTCAAAGTTTTTTTGGTTGAGTCTGTCTACCTAATTCTTTGCTGTCCTGGAGGAGGGAAAGAAATCGGGACATGTCTCTATCATATCACTGTCCCAAGATCTCATGATCTGCCGAGTGAATCGAAGGATGAGGCATCAGTTGCATCCGTGTGGTTCTGCTAAATTGTTTTTTTTTTTCACAGGTCTGCAGTGAGCAGAATGGAAGAGGCTTGTTTATGATATGACTGGTACCAGATTGAGCACCTGAGCCTTCACAGTGTTTCCCCTTTTCTCCCCAAACCCAGCCAGTCAATCACGCTGAGTGTATGCCAGCAGAGCAGTCAAGAGAGCAGTGGGGTGCAGCCAAACCCGCCATCTGTATATACACACCAAACACACACACACTAAAGATTTCCACAAATGTGGAGGGGGGCAACTGGCAAACAAAGAGCCAGGAAAAGGGGCATAAACCACAACACACAAATCACTGTACAAAAACACAGGGGTGTAGCAACATGTTCCCTTCAATTTTAGAAATTTCTAAGTATGCTTCCCTCAACCTCATGTTGTTCCAAACCCTTATGACCTTCTCTTTTTTTTCTGTGGAACACAAAGAAGATGTCAGGAAGAATGTTAGCCTCAGTCAGCAAAGGACAAAGATGGAATGAAAGTGAATGGTGACTGAGGCAATCTATCAATTTGACTAACATCTCTTTTTGAGTTCCATGGAAGAAAGCAAGGCATAGAGGTTTGGAACAACATGAGGGTGAGTAAATTATTTAGAATTTTGGGGGGAACTATTCCTTTAAGACCAAGCATAGAACATCTAGCGCCTATTTAGCAACCTCTGGCTTTCAGCAAATCAGGTACAACATTATGTCCTGTAACTAATATTCCGAAGTCAAGCTGATGCGTTTTAAAATGCACAAGCACTCTTTTTTTCTGTTTTATGTGAAATCTAGTAAGGAATGTCCTTTGTCTCCCCTAAACAAAAGAAGCCCTCAAGCCGTCATCTAAACGCATGCTCTCACTTTGACATTTACACTATAATTTCACATAATCAAACCTGGATTATTATGCAGCCCCCCAGGTCACAACGACCCACTGTCTGGCTGTTTCCTTGAAATCAATAAGCCTCCTATCACATATCACATCCCCTGCTGATGTACACCACTGCTTGCATGTGTGTGTTTGTGAGACAGGGCCCTCAGCCTGTTGCTGTGGGCTTTGATGGCTGAATTATTCACTCCTCAGATAGTAGCTGAGCCTCTGCCTGCAGTCAGCTCAAACTGAATGATCATCTTAGATACCAACGTACTACTGCTATGAGATCTATATATGTCCATAATACAAAAATAAAACAGTTTAAACCGGCATATGCTGTTTTGCTGGTCTTAGCTGGTTGAAGCTGTTCAAGCTGGTCTTAACCAGTCATGTGTCCGCCAGTATACACCTGCAACGGAAGAAATTCCTCAAAAGCGCTTGAAAAATCCGTCCAAGTCTGGGGCGATCTTTTTTCTCGCCTCTATGATATTTGCTTCGCAACATTCTTCACTGTCTCTGATATGTATCCCGCGGTTCTGTTGCCCACCAGTGTGCACTGCTCTCCGTTGAGTTCTGTCAGCATCTTGCCAGCTAAACACTTGAGACTGACATCCATCACTCACTCTGCGGAGAGAACGTATGCTCGTTGCATTAGTGTTATCACCATGATGTTAATGCATGGGGCATCACACACTCTGAACAAATACTGTATAACTGACGGCAGGGTTTCTGTCATTATCATCTATATCTAGCTCTGGAGAGCATACAAGGAGTGGAGAGTGGAAACCAGGGTCATTATAGTTTTCAATTTAGACCTTTTTGGAAGTTTTTCTTTCTATTTTATTTGTAATTGTTTTTTCAATTTAGTTTAGTTTTAGTGGAAACACTTTACAAAAAGGTTCTATTTGTTAACATTAGTACATGCATTTGGTATCACAAAGTAACAATGAACAATATTTTTTACAGCATTTATTAATCTTGTTTAATGTTAATTTATCGAAATACTATTGTACATTATTAGTTAATGTCAGTCCATAATGCATTAACTAATGTTAACATTTAAACTTTCAATGTTAAATATGTATTAGTAAATGTTGAAATTAACATTAAGCAAGATTAATAAGTACGGTACTGTAAAAGCATTTGTCATTGTTTGTATTGGTCACTTCTAGTTCATGTTAACTTATGTGGTTAACTAATGTAAACTAATACAATCTTTTTGTAAAGTGTTACCGTTCTGGTTAGTTTTTAAATCAGTGATTGTTAGTTTTAGTTGAATTAATTGAACAAAAAAAATTTAAACTAACACAATTGAAAAACTGAAGCTCAATTAAAATAAAATTTCAGGACTGCAAACCAAACTTAACTAAAATAAAATGATCACAAATTAATTTTAGTTTTTGATATAATCTATATAAAAATAAAATAAAATCGTACACCATGCCTTCATTAAATGTGAAAGATAGCAATGACGATAAAAAAAAAAGGCCAATAACGAGAGGTGTTCTGTGTATCAGCTTTCGAGTGTTTCCTCCAAGAGTGAATGGCACAAATATGAGTAGTGCACACACTCAAGCTGCCTCAATCAGTACTCTTTATGCAGACAGCTCTCTCAATATGATCCTCACAGGAGCACAGAAGCAGTTGCTATATTGATTCTTTTCACTGCTGTCCGGCAACACTGCAGTAAGACAGACAGCAGAGCCACTCTTCTGACACATACGGTACCCAGAAAAGGCAGAACCTGACACTACCGCTGTGTAACCCAGGAAAACAATCACCTCACGCAGTGCAGAGTGTTTGCAGATGCATCTGAGCCATTAGCAACCCAGACAAAGAGCATATGTAGGTCTGGCAACGATTGTGCGGTTATGGTGACAGGCAGGGGGGCGGGCTTCAGGGTTATTATAGTTTTGAATGTTTAATTTAGTTTTTCAATTAGTCACTTCAATTTAATTTTGTTTTTGAAGCGTTTCAGAGAATGTAGTTTTTATTTTAGTTTTAGTATTTTAGGGTTGCCAAAGTTAAATGAAAAACTAAGTTTTAGTTTTCGTTAACAATAAAAATACTGGTGGGCTTCAACCTGGACTGTGCCAGGGCTGGCAGCTAAACCTGCTTAGGTGCTCAGGGGGAGCACTCGATCAACGGGGGGCTTCATTTACAGCCTCTCGCCACAAAACAAGAGGAGGGGGTAAGGGCCCGCTGCGACATTCAGCAGGGTGAAAGCAGGCATACATTGACAGCATCTGTCTCAAAGCAAGCAGGCACAGTGGGAGTGCTGCACTCATCTCCATTATGGCCTGGCACAGCCTGAGACTCCACTCAAATTCGGGCAGCTGTAATCGATAAAGAAGGACAGGGGTTTTGTTACTCCGGTGTCTATGAAGCCAAGGCTTTAAAAAGCTTGGACTCAATTAATGAAAAGTATCTCTGAATCACCGCTGGGCACCAAATCAAGCCAAATAAGGACAGACATAAAAAGAACCTGCTTTGAAAGAGATATGGAAATGGACTTTGATAGACTCTGCAACAGGAAAAGTTGTTCGCAGTTAGTCAAGAAGCTAACAATAGTATTATTTTGATAGGCAGCATCAAATGTATTATCCTCTCACTCAAAGAAATGTTTTGATGAAGATAGGGTTAGTTGAAATGCATTAGCAAAACAAAAAAAAGGTCATAGAGAGAAATTACAGTATTCTTTAATAACTCTAGCTGGTTTGCTGGTATTAGCTGGTCTCCCAGCCTTGTTTTAGTGAGCTGGTCAGGCTGGAAGATCAGCTAGTTGACCAGCTAAACCAGCCAAACGCCAGCTTGGCCAGACTAGGAAACTAGCAAGACCAGCTTAAACCAGCTAAGATCATTTCTCTTTCAGCAGGGAAGGCAGTAGTGGCATGCTAATAAACAATTAGCATAAAACATACAAAACTGTGCACTGCTAGCAACAATAAACTCACTCAAAACCTATCTAAACAAAACAAAGCCTAAAAGTATTATTTAATTAGCTTTGCCTTCTAGTTCCCTCATGTTATTTGAGACAAAGAAACCCTGAGATATTTAGAGAATGGTATAAAAGTTGTTTTCCGCCACGCCGGCAGGGAACTAAGTCATTTCAGCACATTCTGTCTCTCAGGCAAACACAGAGAAAAAGCGAGAGCGAGTCACGCAGAACTGCCTTCATCAATTAGACAGCTAGCAGTAATGATAGCATGCTAGCAGCGTTTCTTGACAGAATTGAGACTGATTACTCGAACTGGAAGTCACTTCTCCATGAGGCTCCTTTTCTGTTTAATTAGGCTTGTAAATAATTATTGCAATTAAAGCCTGCAATTTCGAGACCGAAGCAGCAAATTTAGTGATGTGACGGATGCCAGGGAGACCCCTTGGTATTGCAAGGCATGCACAAAGGCTACGATATTATGCAGTCACAAGTTGACAGCTAAAATGACTCGATATGCTTGAACATTTTAATTGCAGATTGTATTGTCTTGCCATTTTCACGTCTGATCGCTGAGACAATGACACAGTTGCTAGGAAGTCGCGGAAAGTTCTCGTAAACTGCCACATAACTGGGTTCAATTTCAGGCACTCCGATTTGAAGTCCCTGAGAAAAAAAAATATTGCAAAGAATTTACTCTTTTAAAACTCAGGAGACTTCTGAATCAAAAAATGTTGATCTCTTTGTCTTAGAGTTATCTCATACAATTTCTCAGCATAAACAAATACAGGCAATATACTGATATATAAGGAGTCATATGTGAGAAACTTGTTTGAGAAACATGGGCAATCTCTTTTTGTATTGCTTTAACCTCTACAGAAAAAAAAAAAAAAACATTGGTCAGAGGTACAGTAGCTTTTTCAAAGCTTAAGAGACTAAATTGTAATTTTCAGAAATGTTTCAGTTAAGTATGAACTTTGTCTCAGATATTTTTCAAAAACTTTTAAAAGGACAAATAAATAAATCAAGCAAAAGAGACGTCCAAGATCTCATTCGGTTTGAGAAGCATGGGAGATCTCTTTCTTGTTTTACTTTAATGTCTCGAGAAAAATGTTATTGCTCAGAGGTTGCTCTTTCATAGCTCAATTTGACATTTTAAGGACTCTTTTGTCCACATTTTTCGACAAAACCACAGGGAATGTGTTTAACCACTTATCATGGTTAATGCTTGTCAAGCCATTTTACGTTATCGACATCTCTCATTAGGTGGTCCGGCTCAAGACTGATGAACAACAGGAAGATCGAGAAACGCAATATACAGTACCTTCTTCTTTTGCCAGTTCTGCGTTCTAGCTGATTTCCTGCACCACCACAGAGCCAGTGGTCTCTTAATAAGGTATCCAACTGCCCCTAAACAAGCTATGCAGCACATCTCAGGTCTCCACCACCTCATTTGAGACGATTAAATCAACACCGCATTGAAAGCCCCCTAGAGGCCTGAGAGACAGCACTGAACATTCAGCAGGTCCATCCAGTGCCTCTAGCTCCTGCCTCGTTTCTTGACTAATAACACCCAGTGTGACACCGGCTTGTCTCTGTACGCTGTACTAAATCTAGGACTATCCTGACAGGTCAGAGGCCAGCGTGGGGTGCAAGCAGGCTGTTTACTAACAAGAACAAAGACCTTTCACCTCAAGAGGCCGAATTCTCGTGTGAACAATAGCCACCGCTGCTTCGCTGTGCCTCGGAGAAAATTATTTATTGACAGCACAGCTGCAACTGGGGGCAGAATGGAGAAGGAACAGAGGGCAAAAGAAAGGCAGGGAAGGCACTTTGGAGGCAATGCTAATTTTAATTAAAGTGTTGATGGGGTTGGACAAAAGTTTTGCTATCAAATAATGAGGTTAGGCCTGGCCAGTAGTTCCTGTGCACAAAACCTGGTAATCCCTTCTTAAGTCAATTAATGATGCATAGACCAGGATTACTGCAAAAGAGGGTTGCGTTTCATTGGGCTTAGGAACACGAGTGATTGCTTCGCCTCGTACACAACATGACCAAAAGTATGTGGTGTTTAGGGTCCATTTCAGACTCAAAAGCCAAAATGGAATCCGCTGGTGTATCCATATGGATTCTAGCAATGGTATCTACCATAAAGGGCTCTTCAAGCCCCTGTGTCCATATTCAATTGACCTTTACGTTGACCCTGGCAGTTTGATACATTGCACAGGGTCAGGCACTGACCCAAAGACTGCAATATATACGCTACATTCAGACATAAAGCCTCCAGGTGTCCAGAGAGAGTCTGAGATTGGAACCAGCTCTCACAATATGAACGGGCTAAATAGCTCCATCAATAACCCTGGATGCTGCACGTATCGACAAGGGCATTTATCCTGATTTGTCCCTTTGTCAATAGCAAGTGAAGCTGTCATCTTGACAATTAGGCCAAGACTGGAATGTAGCTCTCGTGGGCATCCTATCATTGGAATTGATTCCCTACCTGTACACTCTATAGTGCATGCAGTGACCCACTGAAAACTGAGATAAAAGACAGTATCATATCAATCAGTCATGCCATTGTGTTAGCGAGCAAGTTTACCAGCAAGCTAGTCTGTAAAGTCTAATCAAAAAGAATGATTGACTATAGTACAATGCACACAGTAGAAGCTCATCACTGTTAGTTTAATGGTCTGCAGATGTCAAGCAGTTAAAAAGCCTTCTGTGTGGCGTGAATGACCTCTTGAATCACATGTCACAGACCAGCATTGTCCATGCTCTGTCTTGTGTATGACGTGAACGATCTATTGCCATAATGCATCACAGATTGGCATTGTTCATGCCTTGTTATACGCAGTACCATTAGTCTTGTGTAGCGAACATTGCATTTGACACCAAACCGCTAGCTATATGTTGGGCTACATATACAGTATGTCTCAACAGCGGATGATTTTTATTCCAAAAGATTATGTACGAGTATATAGCATAGGTTTGGGAACCGAGAACAAGTTCTTGTTCAGAATCGTTAGCATTTAAAAAAAAAAGGAACTGTGTGATTTTCATGGCTTTCAGTTCCATTCAGTTTCTCAAATGGTAATTTCCTCCAAATCCTGATGCAACATCTCACTAAAACCAGAGACTATTTATCAGAGACGGGCCACTTCTATTCAAGTTAATTGGAGAAATTGGAATGTCCAAAGTCCCGTCTTACAGGTAAAAGAGCCAATCACCTTTAGATACAGACATTGACTGTCAATCAACTTGAGAATATGCATTCGCTAAACAAGCCGGGAAAATAGCATCTTCTAGCGTAATCTGAGGTAAAGAAGCACAATTTAGCATAACAGTGTTGTCAGATTTTACAGCTGATTTGAAATATGTTCTTTGATCGTGATCTTGATTAACCGTTTTGGACATTTCTGTCTTTCACCATTCAAGTAGATAGGTGCTGTACTTGTATGCTGCTTGTTTACATAAAAAAATAGCTGCCCGAGAGAATTCCAAAGATGGCCACAGAGTGGACTAACTTGCCTAGAAAGGGACTTTGACTAAAAAACACTTACAGTGTTTCCTGCAGCACAATTTAGTGGCAGCATGTAACAAAGTGTGACCAGTATAGTCCGATTCCAGAAAAAATGACTCTTATGAGCCTGTTCTTTTGAACCTACATCACGAAATACATTCCCGAACAAAAGACTCTTATGAGCCAGTTATTTTTAATCTACAGTGTAGTCTGATTCCCAAACAAATGACTCTTATGTTCCAATTCTTTTTTAGTGAATCAAAAACATACAGTACAGCACGACCAGTGTAGTTTGATGCTGCTGAGGGCAGTAAATGCAATAAGAATTGCATTTCTTATTTCCAAAAATGTCTTCCTCAAAAGTAGTAAAATAATCATTAATAGATCTGTTAAGGAACCAGAATTATTAAGAGGAATTGTGAACAGAATCATTACGCTGTCAGTTTCGAGCATTGTTTCATGTACTACTGTGTTCCAGGGAATAAAGAAAGTCATTATTGGTGTCAAAACATTAACATGATACAGTCTAAGTAGAAACGCATAATACCTACTGCAGATAAGCTTGGACACTGAACTGGTCCAAATTCTCATGGATACTATGAATCTAATTTCTCAGACGTAATGCTTAAAAAAGAACATTTCATTCTACCTTGTCAATTACCATGGCAGCTGCAGTTAATCTAACTCTTTGTCGAAGGCATGGGTAATGACAGTGATTGGTGGAGAGAGGGAACACGGAGGTCACTGGTCAAGGCACTTTCCTTGTGACCATTATTTTTTTTTTTTTTAGTAAAAGCAGCTGCACTTTCACAGGGTCACCAACGGTCTTGGAAAGGCTAGAGGGCATCTGAGGCTGAGAGAATGAACATTTTTATTTTAAAATGTGTCTGAACCTTGGGCACAATTCCTCACTTTAGTTTATTGTTATCTGAGCTAGTCAAGCACGGATTTCAGCAAAACAGAATTCCAGGCTCTAGGTCCCTTCCTGTATATTGTGCATTGTGTAAGAGAATTAGGAGCTCTCTCTGTGTGTGTGTACATGCTTATTCTACATTGTGGGGACATTTGTCCCACAAGAATAGTAAAACCTGAGATTACCTACCTTGTGGGGCCCAGCCAGCAGTCCCCACGAGGGAAATAGCTTATTAAACATACTAAACAATGTTTTTTGAAAATGTAAAAATGCAAAAAGGTTTCTGTGAGGGTTAGGTTTAGGGGTAGGGTGAGGGGATAGAAATTATTGTTAGATCTGTATAAAATCCATAAAATGCATGGAAGTCTATGGAGAGTCCCCAAAATGATATAAAAACAAGTTTGTGTGTGTGTGTGGGGGGGGGGGGGGGGTTAAGTGGTTTACGGGGACTTTTTTTGGTTACAAACTGGTAATTACAAGGGTATTATGCTATAAATGTGGTTTATGAGGACATTTCTAGTGTCCCATAATTTATATAGCTTAAAAACATACTAAATTATGTTCTATTGAAAATGTAAAAATGCAGAAAGTTTTTTTGTGAGGGTTAGGTTTAGGGTTAGAGTTAGGGGATAGAATCTATAGTTTGTACAGTATAAAAATCATTATGTCTATGGAGAGTCCTCATAATGATAGCTGCACCAACGTGTGTGTGTGTGTGTGTGTGTGTGTGTGTGTGTGTGTGTCAACACATATGCATGCATTTACAGAGAGAGACACACATACACACACCAGTGAAAAAGTAGTGGCTGGCAGCCAACTCAATCTGCATGCAGTATGAGGGGCAGTTCAAATTAAACAAAGACAAACAAAAGCCTCCAAAGGAATGAACGTAAATCACAGGCTAGATACGCTTTCTTGAAGGCACTATCTATGCAGACAGGACTTCAATTAGACATTTGAATATTTTCACAAAAATGTGTGCTTAATGGAATAGTTCAACTAAAAATGTATATTCTGTTGTTATTTACTCATCCTCATGAGTCGATCCAAAGCCATATGCAGTTTTATTTATTTCATGAAACACAAAAGTAAAAAACAAAATAAGTATGTTTATCATACAAAGGCAGTTCATAGTGACAATGACAGGACTGAATACCATGTGCCAGCTGATGCATGTGATGCACTACAATTAACTGTAGTTTAATGGGGGAAAAGGTATGTGAAGATTCAAAAGTTCTCCTTTTGTGTCCTGAAGAAGAAAGAAAACCATGCAGGTTTGGAATGACATGAGTAAATAATGATAACAAACATACAATCACAAATGGTTACATTTGCAATAGCTCTATTTTTTGCTAGGCCAGTGCCGAAAGCAGCAGTGGTTTCTGAGTAGACAATCTTCAGCAGGATAATAAAAGGAGAGTGTTATTTAAGGATCCAGCTGGGATGGGCTGCAAAAGAGAGGAGAGCCTCTAAACAATCGTACTCCATGTGAAAAATCCCATTTCCCTGCATTTGATAACCACACAGTTCATTTCCTTCACATTTCCTGGACAAAGGTAGCACAGGCTTGAGATATAGCCCAGAGAGTGTGTGTGTATGAGTGAGAGATCAAAATGGTAAATACATGTATATGATTTAAAGTTGTGTGTGTGTGTGTGTGTGTGTGTGTGTGTGTGTGTGTGTGTGTGTGTGTGTGTGTGTGTGTGTCTATGCCGAAGGAGGCTAAGGATATGCAAAGACATAGAGCAAATAATCTGGTTCTTCAATATGTGGTAAAGGGAAGCCATGCATGGATTTCAAATTTCACAGCTGAGCACTTGGAGAGAAATTGCCAGGGCAGAAATGCAGAGGCTCCTTTACTTGGCTGATGATCTAGGTAACATTGCTTTTATGAGGTGAGCTGGGAAAGGAAGGGGGCCATGGGGCTAAAGCGCAGATCTAAGATTCTCAACTTAAATGATTACTTTCTTGTAGGTCTCATTACCTGACAATGTACAAATCTTAACGGAGAGTTTATTGAATTTGTCTTGTTGTTAAATTGCGTTTGTATCTTAACTGTGTTTGTACCACGGTCTGTATTGCGATTTTTATAGGATATGCAACATGAAAAATCCCTTCTATTTCTTATCCACATTTTTTCTGGACGTAGAAGTGTTTCACAATTCATAACGGATCCTTGTTTTCAATTTCTGGTCTCCAGTGTTTTCACTCGCACCGGTGTATATTTTTAGCATATAATGTGATGTTTAGAGTATTACATTCATAATAATGGTCGAAAAAGCATGTGGCTCCATAGTGTGGACCCGGTAATTTAGGGGTACTTTAGAGATGACCGTTTTTTTGAAAGTGCCTCACCTGAGTGGTTATATGACAAAGCGTTGGTCCGATGTTAGTTATGTTGATATCATGGATCATGGACTTTGAGTTGCTATGAAAGCCAACAACTGCACAAGTTGAGCCAGGAATTTTTACTACCAGTTTAACTTTTAGTTAAGTATTTAACAATATACAAGCTGCAGCCATGAAAATGAATGACAGCGACATATGCCCTGAGAATCCAGTTTGATTGTGAAAGTCGACACTCCATTCACAAGCCTCTCCACGTTAGTCACGCCGACATAAATTTCATGGCACTCTTTAAAGTGGCCATAGGATGGACAATGTCAAACTAGTCTCTTGTGTCGGTTTTTAAGCGATTTCCAAGTCACTAATGGAATCAAGTGGAAACATTCAAAAATATTTTCTGAAAAGCATTCCCAAAACTTTGTGTCTCTTCATTGCTATACTAAACAGTACTGTGGTGGTACCATGTACAGTGAGTCTTGTGCTTTTATATACACTATAATACTGAATACACTTAAAAAAATTTATCAAAAAGTACCATGGTTCTATTATGTTTTAATGGACATGTACAATGATAGTACCATGATATTCTTGGAAATACCTGCAAATAGAAAATAAAGCCTATTTTATGGCCATTAAGATTATTACCATTGTGACATAAGATTAATGATTGCACATTTTACCTCCCAATTTTTTGTACCACCGCTACATGAAAAAAAGATTGTCATTGTGATATTCTTATTACGAAAACGTGAAAAATGTCAAGATATTTACTTGACAGCTTTTGTGACAATCACCCTACAGTATATATCAAAGTACCATGGTATTGCTATCTACAGTTGTGCTCAAAAGAATTGGTAATATATGTACCATTTTTAAGGAAAACATGAGTGAGCAGGCCAAACACATTTCTTTTATTTCTTATGGGATTCATATTAAACTGTAGGTATAACAGAATGGCACAATTATAAAACAAAACATGGCAACAAAGAAAAAAATGAAATGACCCCGTTCAAAAATTTGCATACCCTTAGTTCTTAATACTGTGTATTGCCGGGGGCCTGGGTAGCTCAGTGGTAAAAGACGCTGGCTACCACCCCTGGAGTTCGCTAGTTTGAATCCCAGGGCATGCTGAGTGACTCCAGCCAGGTCTCCTAAGCAACAGAATTGGCCCGGTTGCTAGGGAGGGTAGAGTAACATGCGGTAACTACCAGCCTGTATTTCTCCTGAGGTTACCTGTGGGGTTTTCTTTGTATCCCGAACAATTCTTCTGGCAGTTGTGGCTGAAATCTTTCTTGGTCTACCTGACCTTGGAATCAAGAGATCCCTGAATTTTACACTTCTTAATAAGTGATTGAACAGTACTGACTGGCATTTTCAAGGCTTTGGATATCTTTTTATATCCTTTTCCATCTTTATAAAGTTCCATTACCTTGTTAAGCAGGTCTTTTGACAGTTCTTTTCTGCTCCCCATGGCTCAGTATCTAGCTTGCTCAGTGCATCCACATGAGAGCTAACAAACTCATTGACTATTTATACACAGGCACTAATTGCAATTTAAAAAGCCACAGGTGTGGGAAATTAACCTTTAATTGCCATTTAAACCTGTATGTGTCACCTTGTGTGTCTGTAACAAGGCCAAACATTCAAGGGTATGTAAACTTTTGATCAGGGCCATTTGGGTGATTTCTGTTATCATTATGATTTAAAAAGGAGCCAAACAACTATGTGATAATAAATGGCTTCATATGATCACTATCCTTAAATAAAAGACAGTTTTTTTGCATGATCAGTCATATTTTCAAAATCAATGCCAAAATTTCACAATTTCTGCCAGGGTATGCAAACTTTTGAGCACAACTGTAAATCCCTCACTGTGCCATAGTATCATTACAGTACTTTTCATTGGGTAATTGCTATATTAATATACAATGGTATTCACATGGTACCCTAAGGTACCCTAAGAATACCATAATAGTACCATGGTTAAAAAAAAAAAAAAAAAAAAACACATGGTACTTTTTTGTTAGTAAAATGCTTGTCACCGCATCACACAACACAGTATATTTATTATGATATATACCATGGTACTGAATAATTAGCATTTTCATATACTATATTTACATGGTACTCTAAAGCACGTCAAAGAAGACCCTGGTATTACTCAGAAAGCGTGTCTAGAAAAGAGACATTTGCAGAGCAGATCCCCGTTGTCACATTCATATCATATTATGCATATTTGAAGCCTTGCTGAGGATAGGCACTGGGTGATTTTGACCCAGCATAAATGATAATAAAATGAATAAATGATTAGTTGTGAATCTTCTGCCACTAATGCAGGGGGAGTTAATAACAATTTTATTGTGTGACTGATTAAACGGCTAAACGACCAATCAAAACACTGACAATCTATTCTCAAGCCCTCTCCAGCCTGAATGAAGAATAATTGCCACTCTGTTTTGCCATTTCAGTTGTCTGCATTAGGTCTATCAATTAGAGTTAGAGAGACAAGAGATATGTGTGGAGTTAAACATGGAATAGAGAAAGCGTTGACCACTTAATAGGCTGAGACCAGTCTTTGTTTTGCATCCGAAATGCAAACGTGTCAACCGAACCTGCAGAGCAAAATCTCTTTCCTTCTCCCACTTTGCATAAGGGTTTGGTTTACATGCTTCAATGAGAGCGAGACAAGGGCCGTAGCATTTGGGCAAAGTTGGTTAAATGTACTTGATTTGCATATGGCAGCAATACCAGGTGTGGCTCAAAACATGGTGTGCTCTTGACCTCATTTGATGAAATAGGGTAATGCTAGGGTTGCCAACTTTTTGTCACACGAGTACAGGACGCTTGAGCCCCTTTTAACATATTGTTGATTCAATACGGGACAATTCGCCATCTGATCGGGGTCCCGCTCAAGCATCTTCCTGCTGAAATACAGGACAATAGGCTTCCCGTATGGGACATCATTTCCGTCTAAATACGGGACATCCCGACTAATATGGGACAGTTGGCAACCCTAGGTAATGCAGATGATACTTAAGCTCTGTTTCAAAACTAGTAAGCTGCCTGAAAAGTTTAATCTAATTAAAAACCCAATATTTGTGTGCAATATTTGTTTTTGTATGCTTACTAGAGTATTGCATCATTAGCTTAGCAATATGCTAAGCTATTGAAATAAATTGTTTTTTCTTTTTCTTTTTTAAACAAACATGCTTTTAGTCTGAACAGTCCTTTATCCAGGTAATGTAGACAGTAGACAGCAAAGGTCGAAACATTCTCAATTCAAGTGCATGAACGCGGCTCTACTGTAGCTATGCATGCTCAAATTTGTGCAATGTTGCCTTCCAAAATGTTTCAGACTGCAATTCATAACACAAAACAACTACGCTGCCGCAAGAGGTGCTATAGCAGACACATTAGTGTGAACAGTCCACTTCCTCTGTAATTTTTTTCTTTTTAAGTCAAATGCTGTCATGGCGGAGGATGATGAGATGATGATGAGGATATCGCTAAACAACAAAGTTAAAGTAAATATATTTGAAGCAAATTACCCAAAAAAATAACCATTTTAATAACAGACTTTTGAACGTAACTCTATCGCCTCATTGAGGACTGAGGTTTGTAACCGCCATAGTAACGCAAGAATGCATGTTAAGGATGTTCCTGGATAAAGTATGTTTCTGGCCTTTGGCAGCTCATTAGGTTTTGTAACAGAGCCACTCCCAGTACAGTGACTTCAGTTTGCCAGTAGGGTGATGGTTAAAGACTCTCACACATCGCAAAGTCTCCATGTCTCTTTTCAGCGGCTCCCTTTTGTTTCTCTCGCACTCTCCCTCTCTGTAAAGCTGTAATCAGCTGAAACAGCTCTGACCTTTTGTAGCTGTTAGCCTCTGGCACCCATCCACAGACAAACAGCCAAAGCACTTTATCACAAGACTATGAATTACCACAAAAAGGACACCATCTCACCGCCTGCGTGATCTAAGACTGCATACTCTCCTGCTCTGCTCTGGTCAGTCTTTTTTTCAGCCCCTTCAAAGATATTCAGTAAACACGGCTGATATAACCACAGTGATGATAGTCGGAAGATGTACAGTATTTGCACAGACTAGCCCTGAATTTTCTAGCACTACTGACATTTCGCATAAACACACTATGGTTTATGAGATGAGAGGACATATTCTGTCTGTAACTAATATTTACATCAGTTCCACAGCGTTGCCCTAAAATGAACCAGTAACTGTGGACCATTAACATGCATATAAGGCGTATGTGTGATTTTGAGGATGTCATGTTGTTCCAAACCTGTTTGTCTTTCTGTATGAGGAGATGTTAGGCAGAATGTTATCCTCAGTCAACATTCACCTTCATTACATATTTTTTCCCCATACAATGAAACTGGATGGTGACTTAGGCTGAGTACTGCAGCCATTACATTGAGACAAAGGTTCTGAATTATAGTCCATGAGTCTCTGTGAGTGTATTTGTCTACATTGCAGTTTCATTGCGAAGCCATCCGTTTGAAATCTATTTGTGTGAAAGTGAGGGATGGCTATGCATTTGGAATGAGATTTATTTATGTCTGTGTTCGAGAAAAGAGGCAAAAAAAAAAACACAATTTATAGCATCATAGAAAAGAATTATAGATGCTCAATGGAAATAGGGTGGTGTGAAGCGTATGTGGGTTAAGATTAAGTGTCTGTGTGAGTGTATAAGGTATGATTACATGCTAGTATGAGCATACTTGAATGCTAACTGCAAATCCATCATTTCTTTGGGTTGTCCGATGCATGTGTGCATGTATGTAAATTTGTAATCTGTATATCTGTACCCAGCGTATTTAGAATATTTATGCATCTGTAACACTCTTATTACCATTAAAAATGGTTTTTAACAGTTTTCCACTTTAAAGATTTGCCATCTTCATCGCCAGGCATTTGAAAAGGGCTTAATGAAACAGTATTACATGGTAATGAGATGTTTTTACATGGCAATACACAGTATTTTTTTTTTTTTTTTGAGTAAAATGTAAATACAATGGTACACGAATATGGTAACCATTCAGTGTCATGGTATATATCAAAGTACCATGAAATTCCCATCTAATACGATCACTGTACCATGGTATGACAGCATGCAGTATTTTGGTTCTACAAACAGTGAATTAAGAAGGACAGCCCCAACCTTTAACGTGCCATGTTGATTTCTCTTAGCCAATGAGCATGCAGACAGCACACTACACATCCCCACAGAGCTGCAATACCTTCCCAAGTTCAGCCATTTTGGCTCCATTTCCATCAAATTACACCCAATATGTGACCAGGACGAGCTCTATTCCCCCATGAAAGCTCTGTTTCCTGATAGCATAAGAGCTTGTGCTGAAAGGTGCATGCTAATCCTGTTGCTCTGTGAAGTGTGAAGTGTGTCTATGCCAGCTGAGTCCTCAAACACCAGAGGCTGCGTGGTGTTCATCACCAATTTTTGTCCCTCTTAGCCCAACAAGTGAACGTCTCCACACCTGCAACCTGAATATTAACGCTACTCACAGAAGCGAGTCAGGAAAGGCAGGCGTCGTGAAGAGAAATACCTCAGAGAGCAATTGAAATGAAGGTGGACTAAAAGAGTTCAGCCTAGCTATGCCGCTCAGTGTGACTGTACTCTGTGATATTGAATGAATCGCCTGAAACACTTAAAACAGCACAAAAGAGGGTGAGGTAATGGTGAAATATGCTGATGGCTCGTTTATGGCAGGATTGGTCTGAATTACTAAGTGAGAGGGACAAACCTTTTGAGGTTTCAGCACTGTGTAGAGATCCACAGGAATGCATGTCTTAATAATAAAGATTCCAAAAGGGTAGAACTCTCTTTCTTGATCCCATAATAAAAACCTATTCATATATTATGGTTCTAAATATACTGGCATATATGAACTGGTACTTCAAAGATGTTCAATACTAGGGCAGACCAAATGTAAAAGCTTAGGAATTGGTCAATGAAAAACACACATTTAGGGCCACAATTTTGAATATTGAGGGAATGTGTCCCCCCTCAATGACTATGGTGGTTATGGCACTGCCTAGAACCAATATGCTGTTCTGAAGAACCTTTAATGTAATATTAAGATCTTTCGTAATCTCCAAAGAACAATATAGCCAATGCAAGAACCCAATACAGCATCGGCATTGATGAGAGGAGCTGAGCCAAAGGTAAAGGGTTTTTCCGAGGTAGAAGTGTTGTGAGCAATTTTATTAATTACCATATATAAAATCCCTACTACTTAACAGATATCACTAAATTGTGTGCCATGAGAAATCACAAATCTTTGTATACAGCAAAAATAAAAAAAGAACCGGCCCAAACTTTTTAGAGGTAACACTTTACAATAAGGTTTGTTAACATTAGTTAATGCATTAGATATCATGAATTAGCAATGAACAACATATTTTTTACAGTATTTATTAATCTTTGATAATGTTAGTTATTAAAAATACAGTTGTTCATTGTTAATTCATGTTTGTGTGCATAAACTAATATTAACATATACAACTTTTGCATTTTAAAATGTATTATTATATGTTGAAATTAATATTATTAATATTATTCTTCATTGTCAGTCCATGTTAACTAATGTAGTTTACAAATACTGTAGAACCTTATTATAAAGTGTTGCCTTTTTAGGTAATTGGAAACACTCTTTGCCTGTTAATCGATTTACATGTTCAGGTTTGCTAAATTGTTCCTCAATTTGTAAAAACTGCAAAATGGGCATATCTAGTGTGCACAGATTCATTTTATATATATTATTTTATATTCAATATAGATCATATTCCCTAGTAAAAAATATAGTGTGCCAAACAAAACAAAGTTAAGAGTAAAGTATTTTATGAACTGAGATACAAGGCTCAATTGTCTGTGTTAATTGACAGCATGCAATATGTTGTCGATAGAGCTTAACTGGAAACACTACAATAAGGTTAAAATATTTTTAATTGCATTTATTAATCCTTGTTAATTTATAAAAATGTAATTGTTAATTGATAGTTCATATTTGATAGTAGCATTAACTAAAGTTAACATACAACTTTAAATTAAAAAAATGTATAAGTACAGCATGTGTTGAAATTAACATTATCCAAGATTAATAAGTGCTAAAAAGTATTTTTCACTGTTAGTTCATGTTTTTTAATGCCATGCAAGGTTCTATGGCTATTTTCATGGCAAAATACAGGTAAAAAAAAAAAAAAAAAACCCTACATAATATTTAACATGCATTTTTAAAATGTAAAATTGATTCTGGACTGACTTTGTCAACAAAGTTTCTGTTAGTTCATGTTAACTAAAGTAGTTACTAATGCTGTCAAATACAACATTTTTGTAAAGTGTTACCGCTTGTATTTAATCCGAAATATTCCTTTTTTTTTTTAATCCCTTATTTCAAAAAACAAAGTGTGCAATTGTATTTGTGAAAAAGAAAGAGAGAGAAGACTTTATGGTTAATCTATATCTCCCTTGTAAATTCTTTGTCACCGGATCTGGGTGATGCCATAAAGTTGATTAAATGCCGGTACCACTTCTACATCCCTCGGGAGCATAACAGAGTGTGTGCGTATCCACAATGTGCTGACTCAACAATTGCCCTTCTCATTCTCATTCTCTCAACTTCTGCCACATGTGCCGCCCACTGGACCTGACCCAGCAGCCAGTGCGTGCACTGATATGATGTGAACCTGTCACAGTGCTGTGCAGTAACCCACCTCTCTCATTACCGCCACACCCGACCCCATCCCACTGCCTACATCCCACCCCAAAGGGGATATCAGTGCTCTAGAAATGGAGGCTAAAAAAAGCCAAGAGACGTAAGAAATCGGCCTGGCCATTTATCTCCAGACTGCGACAGTACTGTCTCCTTCTCTTCTTCTTTAGAAAAGCCATCTTTCTTCCTCCCTATTTCTTTATTCTATAGTTTGAAATAGGGTTTTGCGGTATGACAATATGTATTGTGCAAAGACAGAAATAAATCAACCGGTAGAGATTCTACTATATTGTTTATGCAAAATCTGACACCAAACAGAAAACTATAGACAACTCTGGAAGTTGCAGATGGGCACTTCTAGTGTACACAGATTATTTTTTTATGGTTTTATATTTGATATAGATTATACCGTTTGATGCATTACAGTTGATGCATTGCACCACATTGTGCTGATCGTGTAGGTTGTTTATGACTGCAAAGCAATGTCATGCTTTGCTGCATTAATAAATGTGTGTTTATTGACAATTTTACATCATTAACAAATCTACCCATCCATCCATCCATCCACCCATCCATCCATCCAGCTATCAATCTATCTATCTAAAAGGATTCAGGGTTGAAATTTGAGCAAAAATAACTATATCATCATATAAACCGATCAGCCACAACATTAAAACCACCTGCCTAATATTGTGTAGGTCTCCCTCGTGCCACCAAAACAGCGTCATGCCACACTCCAAATCACTGAGATCACATTTTTTCTCCATTCTGATGGTTGATGTGAACATTAACTGAAGCTGCTGACCCGTGTCTGAATTATGTTATGCACTGCACTGCTGCCACACGATTGGCTGATAGATAATCACATGGATGATTGTTGGTGCCAGATTGTTGCTGATTGGCGTATGTATGTGATAGTTTATATTACTACCGTGATATAAAATTACTCATACCGAAATATTAGATTTTGGCATACCGCTCAGCTAGTCAGAAACACATCCCATGGAGAATAAACCATCAGGTGTTGAGTGAATTGATTTTATATGAGTAAGGTCTCACTTTCTCTCTCTCACTCTTTCTCTCTACATTATGCTGTCATGGGTTGGGGGGGTGACCTTGTTCTCTCTCCATCTCTACTTCTTCAGCTGTCACTCCATCACTCTCTCCTACACTGACATGGCCACTCTTCCTCTTCCCATTCCTCTCTTTCATTAGTGGATGCTGTCACATTGTCTCCGTCCTGTGGCTGTTGTGGATAGAGGAGAGGAGAGTGGAGTGCACATATTGTGTGTGTGCATGAATATATATTCTGACCTGTCTCTCTGACATGACGTAGATGTAGCTGTTGTCCAGGGAGAAAGCCATGTCTCTGAGAACAGGGCTTCCATCTTTAATGACTGGCAGAGTTTCATATTGGACACCACCATGAGGAGGACCATCAACTCGGATCTGAGACAAAGAAGAGACAGAGAGACATATAAGAAAATATTTACATAATTCACAATATTCACTTTTTTTTTATTATAATAATATAATATATTAGAGGTTTACGACCCCCCCCCCCAAAAAAAAAAAAAAAAAAACATTTCAAAGCATTGTTCAACAAATAAACAAATACAAAAATCAGCTTTCATTTCAGATTTCAAATACAGATGAAAAATAAGAATCCAAATGGAAGACTAATACCTTGGCTTAAAAAAGATATCCAAAAATAATTATATAAGGAGAGGTGCTCATTGCCAAGTGAGGCTGCTATCAACATCAAATTAAAGTTGAAAATGAGTAAGGCACTCAATCTCCAATACAAAATTATTTTGTTAGGCAACAAAACATTAATTTGCCAATGCGTATCGGCAGACTAGCTGCCTTCGTCAGGGCATGTCATGTCATTCAACATGTCAATATGTAAATACATATATACTATATAAATGCATATATATATATATATATATATATATATATATATATAGGCATTTTTTCTTTTTTTAAATATGTTTAGCGTATTTATTTTTATTAAATTTTATTTAATGTTAACTTTGCTATAATTGTGAAAAAATGAAAACCCATATAAATCCACCACTATATGAATGTATCGGATACTATATGAGACTGAAAACCATCTTTCAAAGTCATCCTGATGGCAGAAGGGTTTTTGATCAGGGCAAAGGGTTTCACAGAACAATAATATCAATGAAAAACGAATTGACTACACAGGTTTCACATGTAAGAGTCTCCACCCACTGCCTCCACCCGCCCCCAACATACCATTAAAAAAACTAGACACATTGTGGTTGTCCAGCATGGAGTGTGTTTGTCTGACTGGGGTCAGTTCTAGGTCACACGTCTGTCTAGTAGTACTTATACACAATAGAACAGATGAAGAGGCAGAGGACGACCCTGACAAAGATCCATGGACAGAGGAACAGACAAATAGCCATTCAACTCAACCAACCAAAGTTCAAAGGCAAAAACAGAGGCAGCCCCAGAGGAATATTGTATTGCTCAGAGGTTGCTCTTTCTTATCTCAGCAGACTTAGTTCTTAGTTAAATGTTATTATATCTTTAAATATTTGGGAAGACTAACAAAAAAATACAGCTAGAAATCTCAAGTCTTTTGACATATTTGAGACACATCAACTTCTCTTCCTACATGTGGTGACTATAATAATTTCTGTCAGATCTATATGCTGTATCACTTTAACATCAAAACATGAGCAAGTTGTCATTTTGCCAATATTTCCTAGTACTGTTTAATAACAATGTAACTCAGGCCCAGAGCACAGGTGGAAAAAATCTCAAACGCTACATGTCCATGCCACACTAAAGCCCTGTTCAACCATTAGTCCACTCCAGTTAATGTAAAAATCATCTGTGAACGGCAGACTCCCAATCCACTACACTGACATTTAGAGCGTGCCAATGTCCTGCCATAACCGTAAATGTGTTCATACATAAAACATGTCAGCCAGTCAACAAAACCCGCCTTCTCCAGCTCGGCTGAGCGTGACCCTGATACGACCTGGTGAGTACCGCAGGACCTTATGTCATGGAGAATCATGTGTCCACTACTCCGCAGAGGGCACTTTGAAGAACAAACTTCATTTGCAAGGTGGATTTGGCATTCTGGTTGTGGAGGTAAATGTTGTGTTCAATGGTTTTGGAGGGAACTTACAAGCCATCAGGCAGGAAAACTGTTGAAGGGAGGATGTGGATATAATTAAAAAAGTGATGCAGGTGTGTGTATGACACAGGAGGGAACATAAATGCTCTTATAACACATATAAAACTGCTCATATGCTCTCATAAACATATGCATGGCTTTAAATGGATAGTGAACTATCCCTATCAAAGAATGCCTTTGTGGGTTTAACACAGATGGGTTTAACTTTGCACTTTCCTCTGTTCTTTGTAGTCAATTTCTGGGAGGAAAAAAATCTATTTTTCAACATTTCCTCTGTTTTCATTTTCTCTTCCGATGATGATGTTCACCTCTACCATGACTTGAGTCTCATTCTCTTGATGTTGTTTTCTCTGTCTCTGTCTTCTCTTTTCATTCTTCTGTGAAATTTGCTCATTACTTTTTCATTTTTGGCACTCCCTCTCTTTCTTTCTGCCTCAATCCCATATGTACATTATAGATGGCTGCCATTCCTTTGGCTCTAGTGGACGTGCAGCTGTCTTTCTCATTCAGCGCAGTGAAACTCTCTCCCACGCAGAACTACACAACAAACTCTCAATCAGACAACATTGTAGTTTTTGTAGGTTTTGTGCAGTTAACCCATGTTGTATACAGTATGTGTCTTAATTAGATTGTGTGTTTATATACATTTGTTTGTGGATAAATGTGTCCTATGGTGCTGTCAGCAAAAAATGTACTGCTCTTACATGATGCCAAAGTCCTGCTTCAGGTAAAAGAAAGATGAACACACACTTGTGCTTGAGACTAGTGCTACTAATGTTGACGATTCCTCAATCGGGGTGGAATCGTCAACATTAGTAGCACTAGTCTCAATGCACTGTGTCTGCATTGCTAGCAATTTGCCTTTTTCAGTCATCTTTTCTTTTTTCTGCTGTCTCAAAGAAAACACTAATATAATTATAATTCTAATTTCTTTTTATCACTGATGTATCTGTAAAATTACATGACATCAGCTGGCAAAACAAAATTATTTACTGCCCTCAAGTTGTCCCTCATTGTGTGTACCTCAACTTTAAAACACAATGGAGGCAACAAGTCACAGGCCTTACCATGTTCTAGTTTTAATCTGTGGGTGATAACTACTTTGTGAGATCATTTTCTTTGACAAATGTCAAGTGAATTTTCAAAAATTTTGCCATATCTGATTATTGAGGGGGACTGGCTCTACTGTAAGCATATACACACAACCACATCAGCAAGAACCTTTAGGGCAACTCGCTTTGAAAAGATGCTGTTTTTGATTATTCATTTGAACTATCTTTTCCCGTTCTCAAAATGTAGCAAATATAAATCATACATTTTAAACACACACATCTATGCTGTGTCCCACAGTGCAACACTCAACTTTAACTTTTTTTTTTTATTAACATTTTTATTGATTCGAAAAGCAGGATTTCACAAACAGAACATACACACACAGAATCAATTTATAAAATTATACGTCCCTCCCCCTGAACATACTCATATAAAACATATATATAAATATATAAAATTCTAATTCAACAAATATATACCCAAACAAAACAAAATGTCTCTCTCCACAGCCCATCACTGAGCATCCTCCAAAAAGGCCAAAAACCTGCCCCATTTCTTGTCATATGCAACCGAACTGCCAAGCCGTCTATACAACATCTCTTCAAATGACGCAGCCTGCACCGAATTGGTGCACCATTCATAAAAAGAGGGAGCACTTGGATCTGAGACAAAGAAGAGACAGAAAGACACATAAGAAAATATTCACATAATTCACAATATTCACTTTTTTTAATTATATCATAATAATATAATACATTAGAGGTTTACCCCCCCTCCCCCCAAAAAACAAACAAAAAAAACATTTCAAAGCATTGTTCAACAAATAATAAAAAATAAAAAAAATCAGCTTTCATTTCAGATTTCAAATACAGATGAAAAATAAGAATCCAAATGGAAGACTAATACCTTGGCTTAAAAACATCAGCCCCAAAGGTGTAGAGATGGATGAGTACAAAATCAAGGCAGACACTGAGTGGCCAGCCCCCACAACCATCAAGGAACTACAACGATTTCTTGGGTTTGCAAACTTTTACAGGCGATACATAAGGAACTACAGCATCGATGCAGCCCCTGTCACTGCATTACTCAGAGGAAAACCTAGGAGGTTGACTTGGCCCGAGAGTACACAAGATGCTTTTAAAAGACTCAAGTTTAGTTTCACCACTGCTCCCATCTTGAAAAACCCATATCCAGACCTCCCCTTCATAGTGGAAGTGGATGCTTCAGACTGTGGCATTGGATCTGTACACTCCCAGCATCATGGTTATCCAGGTAAACTCCACCCTTGTGCCTTTTTCTCCAAAAAACTCACCTCTGCAGAGACTAATTACAATGTAAGCAACAAGGAACTGCTGCCCTAGAGGAGTGGAGGCACTGGTTGGAGGGATCCAGGCACCCATTTCAAGTAATCACTGACCACAAGAATTTGGAATATATCAAGAACGCCAAGCGAATGAATCCACAACAGGCCAGGTGGGCGCTCTTCTTCACCCGATTCAATTTCACTGTTACTTATCATCCAGGCAGCAAGAATGACAAAGCAGATGCCCTGTCACGAAGACACGATCCAGTTCATTCATCACCTCTCCCAGAACCCATTCTGCCACAGTCTGTCGTCATCGCAGCCATCCGTTGGGATATTATGGAGGAGATCCATCGTGGACAACAAGATGAACCACCACCATCGGAATGTCCTTCCAATAGGCAGTACATACCCCAAAATCTCAGACAGAGGGTCTTACAGTGGGTGCACACTTCCCTAGGCTCTGGTCACCCAGGAATTCAAAGAACGGCAACGTTGGTATGTAACGCTTTCTGGTGGCCCACTCTTCTCCATGATGTGACTACTTATGTTAATGCCTGCCATGTCTGTGAACAAGTTAGAACCCCCGTCAACTCCCTGCAGGGCTGCTGGAACCTCTGCCCATCCCTCAATGACCATGGTCAAACCTAGCAGTAGACTTTATCACGATCTCTCTAATTCCAATGGTTTCACTGCCATCTGTGTCATTGTTGATCTTTTTCTAAATCATGTCATCTGATCCCCATGAAAGGTCTACCCACAGCTATGGAGACTTCAGAGGCCCTGTTCAACCAGGTTTTCAGGGTGTATGGACTCCCAGACAACATTGTCACAGACCGGGGACCACAGTTCACATCACAGGTATGGAAGGCCTTCTGTCATCATTTAAATATCAATGTTAGTTTAACCTCTGGCTATCACCCTCAGGCTAACGGTCAAGTGGAGAGAGTAAACCAAGAAATTGGATGCTACTTACGCTCCTATTGTAGTCATGAACAGCACCATTGGAGCACTTTCTTGCCATGGGCTGAGTATGCTCAGAACTCCCTCACACATTCATCCACAGGACTAACCCCTTTCCAGTGTGTTCTGGGTTATCAACCACCACTGTTCCTTTGGTCTGGAGAACCATCAGAGGTGCCGCCAGGTGATTGACTGGATTAGGAGGAGTGAGAGGGTGTGAGACAGCGCCCATGTCTGGCTTCAGCGAGCCATCAGGAGACAGAAGATTCAGGCCGACCGCCAGAGGCGTCCCCACCCTAATTACCAGCCTGGCCAGATGGTATAGCTTTCTACGAGGGATCTACGTCTGAGGCTATCTAGCAGGAAGCTCAGTCCAAGGTATGTAGGTCCCTTTAAGATACAAAGACAAATCAACCCGGTGACCTATAGACTAGAGCTTCCTGCTGATTATCGTATCTCTCTTTCCTTCCATGTATCCCTCCTGAAACCTGCACACCCTGCACTGGAACCTGTAACCACTGAATCAATGCCACCTCCACCAATGGAGATCGATGGATCCCCTGCCTATCTCCTCCGGGAGATCCTAGATTCCCGAAGGAGGGCTAATCGACTACATTGCCTTGTGGACTGGAGGGATACGGTCCTGAAGAGAGATCCTGGGTAGCAGCCTCAGACATTTTGGATCCCTCACTCATCAGGGACATCCACCGTGATCATCCAGACCGACCGCACCCAGACCAAGGGGACGGCCCAGGAGGAGAACACCTGGGGGTGTTCCTAGAGGGGAGGAATCTGTAATACCTCAGCCCATGAACAGTTCATCCCTCCACCAGAGGGAGCTGTCACCTGAGTTTTAGTGGCACTTCCTGTTTGTATTCTCACTTCCTGTTTGTAGCTTTATAAGCCATGTGCTTCACTGAACACGTTGCGAAGTATTGTCAGTTTACCCTGTCTTACCGAGCATTTTTCCATTGCCATTGTTTCTTGATTCATGTTATGACCATTGCCTGTTTTTCTGGATTTACTGCTTTTTGGATTACCCTTTGTTTTGTTTGCCTGGTTGGACTGTTTATTTGGTTTATTGGATTTATCTGCCTGCTTTACAACTACGTCTCTCTGCCTGCTGTTTTGGATTGTTTGCTTGTGTCTCTTTTAATAAACTTCCTGCACATGGATCCTAACACCGTCTCCACGGCCAGTTCATTACAACACTGATGCCTCATGACCTTTTCCAAAAGCAGTAATCACCAGTTCCATAGTATCTGCTGCTTTAGGGGGGTGTATGCTACTCCCGAAAATAGTGCAGAGCAGGTGACGCAGCTGTAAATACCTAAAAGAACTGAGATCTGGGAATCCTAAAATGTTGAACCATATTTTCAAAAGATCTCAATACTCCACTCTCATATAGGTCACCAAGTGTATTAACCTCCCTCACAATCCACTCTGACCAGCAGAAAGGGGACTTATTAATACGTAATTTTGGGTTCAGCCATATGCTCGAGGCAACATTTAAATAAATGTCAGAATTAAACACTCTGGACACCAGAGCATGTGAGCAGAGCGGTGGAATTATCACCTGAGCAGAGAGTGCCTTTTTGAAGAATCTGCTCCGCTCGCTCAGGCCGCTCAGTGCCTCTCGCTCAACCCAGAATGCGCTTCGTGACATGCTGGTTTGGGAATCTGTGAAATAAGCAATAGGCCTGAGGTTATGGAGCTCTTACATTGTTTTAATGAAGTTGCAAACCTTATAGCCTAAATAAATGCAAAGTATAAATCAAAGTTAAGAATGAGGAAATCGAAAAGGAGTGTGGAGAGACCACGAGAATTAGCAAATATTCCTTTTGGAATGTGTCACATTGCCAGAAAGCAAGAGGATGTGCTACGCAAACATGGTAGTGCAGCAAAAGGTGAGCTAGTAGGCTGCACTACTATTCGATAATAAATGAATAGATAAGTAATGTGTCTTGTTGTTTTGTGGCAAAGCTGCCAGCTAGATGCAGGCCCAGTTCTGCGGGGTTGTGAACCTTAGAGCACCCTCAATTTGATATGTAAGCTTAATAATACTATATATTGGCAAAGCATTTTGCCTTGAATCCCAGCGAAGACACACACACAAAACCAATAAACATGTATGATCTTGCAGATCAGTGTGTCCTAATTTGCAAGCACAGCATTCTGCTTTCATGCCTCTATTGTACAATTGAGCATTTGATTAGTAAAGATTTGCGCTCTCACATAGAGAGTTTCATAGTGGAATTATCTCACTTAATTGACCGCCTGTTGCTTTCGATTTCTGCTTCGGGATAAAATGCACATAACTGCTGGTCAGTTTCCCAAAGCCAAATCCACACCTTAATGATAAGTGAAACGTAAAAAAAAATACATATAAAGAGTGCATGCACAACGCATGATCCTTTGATGCATATAAAGTCAAGATTCACTTTATATTGCTTTAAAAATATCAAAGAAAAACAAAGGGGGCACATGGTATCTACTAATATAATAATTATTATATAAATAACCACTGTCCTTTAGATTGCATATGATTCGTACATATAAACTTTTAGGGAATACTAATAAAGCAACAACACTGAAAAAGAGAAAAACACTCACTGCTCTTTTCTGGATAACTTAATAAACCCTTTATAACACACCACACAAAATTAGGATGAGAAATTGCTCATTTTAATTTACAGACTAAAGACTGATAGCATTAAATCAGAAACATATTAATGTATCAAATCTACAGTATAATCATTCTGTGGAGACAACTGAAAAACAAATATGAATTTCACTTTTACCTGCAATATTTTTCCTGGTACCAGTCCATGTTTCATTATTGCCATAAAGGGCTCAAACAAACTTTAAAGTTGAAAAGATTGTGGTTTTCTGGGTCGGTTGTATCACTCGGGTCCAGTTTAAACTGAAAAGCGCAAATTTGCACATATGCGAGTTTCTGTGACAACGCACATATGTTTTATCACTTTTAGAGGCATGTTTGATGACTTGTTTAAAGTAAATAAAGGTAATTTAAAACTGGAATTTTTCTAAGGCATTATTTGAAGATGTTCAATGACATATGTGCTAACAGAGACTGATTACAAATGATAAGAAAGTTCTGGTAGACCTGATTACCTAACAGCCCTTGTAAACCAGTCCAAAATAAACAGCGAGATTTTATATACAAAAACACAACAATACAATCACATAATTTCAGATTTGCACATTACTAATCATTTGATAATATAATAAATGTCGCCCTATAGTCTATATTTCACCCAGAGAGGAACCTCAGCCCATGTGGGCAAAGGGGCAGTTGCTTGGGCCACTGTAGCTACCCCCCGTGTATGTATGTGCTTGGAACCAAGTATACTACAGAGAAATTTAATGTTGGAGCGGGATTTGAGCGAACGCTTTTTTACCGGTGAGCGTGAGCGGTACATGAGCGGAGCGTTAGCTTGGGCCGTGAGCAGCTGAGTGGAACGCACATGCATGGAGCGGGTTATTGAGCTGAGTGTCACACCACTCCGCTTCGCTCACATGCTCTGCTGGACACTTTTGTCCAAATGCGAGCAAATACGAGATAACGGGGTGTGACTTAACTTCTCCGGTTAGTTTAATAGAAAGGCTTTGCAATGGCAAAATAGGGGCCAGAACTTCCTGTTCAATACAAAACCAGGGAGGGGCTCTCTCAGGTGGAAGCGACCAATGAGCCAAATGTCTGAGACTGAATGCATAATAATAAAACAAAATATTGGGTAGGCCTAGCCCACCTTTGTCAATCGGCCTATGCAACTTTCTGAAATGTAATCTAGGACGCTTACCATTCCAAATGAAGGACTTCGCTATGCTATCAAATTGCTTGAAATAAGAGAGGGGGACATCTACAAGGAGACTGTAGCAGGTAGCTGAATTTTGGAATAAAATTAATTTTAATAACATTAACCTTCCCAACCATCGATAAATGTAATGAAGCCCACCTGCTCACATTGCTCAAAAACCTTTTTATCAAGGGGTCAAAATTAACTCTAAGTAAATCACACAAATTTGCTAGGAATAGAACGCCCAAATATTTAATGCCCTGTTTGGGTCACTGGAAGGCGCCCGGCTGAAAAGCCATTACTGGGCAGTACGCTGTCAGAGCCAAAGCTTCGGATTTAGACCCATTGACTCTGTATTCCGAGAACTTGGAAAAGGAATTAATAATTCTGTGGAGACAAGGCATAGATCTAGAGGGGTCGGAGATGAACAATAAAATATCATCTGCGTAAAGCGAAAGCTTATGCGCCATACCTCCCGCCACCACCCCTGGAAAATCATCTTCCTTTCTTATCGCAGCTGCTAATGGTTCTAGGGCAAGACAGAACAATAATGGGGAAAGAGTTAAACAATCTGAAATTAATCTGTTTGTTTGTACCGCCGCTACCGGGTGTCTATAAAGTAGGTGCCTCCTAAGCCACACCCACAGAGGATACTGAGGACCAGTTGGTCTCCATATAGACATTGATTTCAGCCTTTAGAATTAGTTGGAATTCAGGAATTTGCATCAGTGATACATTAAAGCGCCAACTATATGATTTCTTTTTCTCCGTATGTGGCAACATCTCTAAACTCACCAGGGTATGATCTGAGACTAAAATGTTTCCAATTGAGCAATCAACAACAGATGAAATGAGGGATTTAGATATTAAAAAAAAGATATATTCTAGAATATATCTTATGGACTGATGAAAAAAATGTATAGTCCCTACCAGATTGGTTCAAAAGTCTCCAAATATCTGTAAGACCAAGATTTTACACATCCTGTGAAGCGTCAATGTTGCTCTAGGGGGCTTACACACTTTTGCTTCACTATGATCAAGGACTGAGTCCATCAATAGTTTAAAGTCTCCTGCCAATATTATATCATGAGGGGTGCCAGCAGCTTATATTAGCGGTAAATATTAGCCAAAATCAACCTTTGCCCCTGAATTTCTGCTAATTTATCTTTAATCTGTTTGAGACATTTGAATTGTAGATACTTACTTATCAATGTAATGACTCCCCTGCTCTTACTTGAGCCAGCGCTAAAGAAAACATGTCCACCCCATATCTTCCCAAATTTTTCAGCTTCCTGCGGGGAAAGATGTGTTTCTTGAAGAAACACTATATCATATTTCTTACGTTTAAGAAAAGAAATAACCTTCCTTCTTTTTATGGGGTGCCCCAACCCATTTACATTCCATGTGGAGAGACAAAATCCACTCATATTAAAGGAATAGTTCACCCAAAAATGAAAATTTGCTGATAATTTACTCACCCTCAGGCCATCCAAGATGTATCTGAGTTTCGTTCTTCATCAAAACATAATTTAAGACTTTTAGGATTTCATTTCAGGCCTCATCCTCTAAAGAATGCAAGTGAATGTCCTCCATTTTTTGACGGTCCAAAATGCATATTTAGGGTGCATCAAAATAATCCACACGACACCAGTCGACAAATAAAGTTATTCTGAATGCAAATGATTGATTATTTTTAGAAACAAAACAATACTTATGTACTTTTTAACAACAAATGTTCGCTTCCGTACATCTCTGTGACACGCTCATGATAGGGATGACGTAAGCTCATTGGTAAGGTCACTTCACTTGGAGGAGGAGTCAAGAAATGCATCATTTACAAGAGAAACTTGTGCCGTTCACAAACCAAAACAATTTCAAAACAAAATAAAATAAAAATCATTTCCAAATAATAAAAACAATGACGCGCTTCCTGACTCCTCCTCCACATGATGCGTGACCTTACCAACGAGCTTACGTCATCCCTCTCATGAGTGCACCTCACAGAGATGTACATAAGCGAACATTTGTAGTTAAAAAGTATATAAGTATTGTTTTGTTTCTAAAAATAATCAATTGTTTGCATTCAGAAGAACTTTATTTGTTGACTGGAGTCATGTGGATTATTTTGATGCACCCTAAATATGCATTTTGGACCATCTAAAATGGAGGACATTCACTTGCATTGTTTAGAGGAGGAGGCCTGAAATGAAATCCTAAAAATCTTAAATTCTGTTTTGATGAAGAAAGAAACTCAGATACATCTTGGATGGCCTGAGGGTGAGTAAATTATCAGCCAGTGTTAATTTATGGGTGAACTATTCCTTTAACATTTGACATTTTGACATATTAGAAAAAATAGATTGTGTGTCAAAAATAAAATAATAATGAACACATTCCAACATTAGTGCAACAACCAAACCCCAAAATTCCCCCAAACAAAAAACACAGAAAAAAGAAAAACGTGCGCATTAACCCTGCGCACGACAGTGCCAACCAGCGTCCATACCTCTAAACTCAAACAGTCCATTTATGCCTACGAAAGCCCACACGACAACTTTGCCATCGGATTGCTCAAGTCCGGTGCTTCTATGCAAATTATGTCTATGCAAAATTACACAACAGAAAATAATCTATAAAACAAACTCCAGCAAATAGGAGGCATAAGCACAAAGAACGTGTAGATTCATCCACATAACTGCTCCGAAGGTGTGTTCCTCCACAAAACAAACTCCAGCCACTAGGCGGAACCAGCACAAAAAGAAACAAAAAAGGTGCCCAGTTTCCTTGGACAGTCATGTGAATGTTCAGTGAGTCAGGCCCACTCGGCTGCATAGAAAGAATCACACAATGACCTACTCATTCCATTGACTTTATGAAGGATATCGCTTGCTGTGGGCATGTAAATATTTTGCGGCCATCCTTAGCATCTACTCTCAATTTGGCCAGGAACATCAGTGCAAAAGTGAACTTCCATTGATGTAAGAGTTTCTTGCATTCCTTGAATCGATCATGTTTCTCTCTTGTCGAATTCGCAAAGTCTGGGAACAAGAAAATTTTGTGGTTCTTCCAAGAAAGCCTTCCTTTACTCCTCGCCTCGTGTAACACAAGATCTTTATCGAATGATCTCAGAAATTTTGCCAGAATTGATTGGGGCCTGTCTCTGTCTCTCAGAACTCTGTGAGCTCGCTCAATTTCCAGCTTATGGCCTGTTATGTCGAGCAGACTCGGGAAGAGCCTGTCTAGGAATTTCACCATATCTCAGCCTTCTTCATTCTCAGGAATTCCAACAATTTGGAAGTTGTTTCGACAGCTATGATTCTCTAAGTCTTCTGACTTTTCCCAGAGACTCTCCAAGACTGTCTTGGTCGCTAGCAGATTAGCAGCTAATTCCCTCTCTGATGACTCCAGATAATCGATCCGTTTCTCAATATCCGACACTCTTGTAACCATCACAGTGAATTTCGTCTCCATGGCAGTGATCGATCGACATATTACAGCAAGATCCTCTAAGTCAGTAATGACCAGCATTGCTGACATGTTCGACAGTTGACGCTGAATCTCTTTCACTGCAATGTCCAAACTGAGTCCCCGGTCTGTGGCCCTGTCAGGGGTATCAGCTTGAGAACGTAAGTGTCTTTTAATGTCTCCAGAGCCCGAGGATTTTGAATTCTTTGACATATTGTCTTCCTAGAACAGTCAAGAATCAGAGTGTATCGAATCTCACCGTTTTATGACATAAAAATTCACACAACCGAACCTTGCATGGTGCCATGCAACCCCGAACTTCCATTTTTTATATTTTTAAGAATAAGCTGTATGCAACTGTAACAGGTAAAGGTGGGCAAGGAGGAGGCGGGAACCGGCTGAACAGTCAACATAAAGTTTAATGAGAAACTTGCATGCGTCTCTCTCTCTCTCTCTCTCTCTCTCTCTCTCTCGAACTGGCGTCTCTGGCTCCCCTTTATCTCGCTCTCCCACTGATCAGCTGATTCAGCACTGGCTGTGCACCCTCATGGCCTGGACATGCCCTCCTCCTCATCACAGCAACTCACCACGTGTCACATTTGAACATTTTTCGTTGGAAGATACCTTTTACATACTAATTAAAAAAAAATGAATACAGCAAATCCTATGCAGTATGCAGTAAGCCTTACAATAGTTTTCCATTCTAAACACAACCAATATTCTGTTAGCATGTTGAACAGGTAGGTATCTTGATACAGCTTTAACAATTCAGTTATTTTATAAATCCAATTTTTGCTTAGCAATAAATACATGACAGAGATCACAGAACAGAAAAAGTAAGGGGGTCATTTAATTTCTAAACAAAGCACTAACCATATGAAACTTAAACCTGTTCAAAGAGATTCCACAACAATATTTACACTTCTCTGTTTTTAGCCGTAACCTCTCAACCACACTACACACGAATGATCAAAGCTGAAAAATAACTGAAAAAATCTGAATACATTTCCCACATGTATTATTCGTTCTTTTTTTCACAATAAAAGGCAATGAAAAGAGCAGACCTCTTGAAGATCATATTTAAGACACCAAGGGACTTGTACACAATGGAAGTCCTTTAAAAGACTTAAAGACTTGTTTAAATATTAGAGTGAGAGAAAGGCAGAGACAGAACTCAGACTGACAGAGTAATCTGTCCTGTGGCCTATCTCAGATCTCAGTAATCGATTTTAAATGTAGGCCTGTGCAGTAAGTCGAGACAGAAAAATAGACTCCTCTGCCACCTGCACACCCTGAATCCAATAATACCAAAGTGGATTCCTCAGAATCGGCTGCTCTCACAGGTCAAATGTCACTGCTTATGTAGTATGGAAGGGGTCATGCTAAATAAGGCCAACCTGACCCTCCAGTTTTACTGGATTTATCTCACTGGTCTGTACAGAAACATCACTTCCTGTTAGGTATGCTCATCATACATTTTAGTACAGGAATCTGGTTGAAGAATGCCTCCATCCAGAGTCTTAAGAATCTTTCAAGACCAAGTCTAAATCGAGTCTCAATTCTTAGTCATTTGCCACGAATCCAAGTCATATGTCTTGCAAGACCATGTATAAGTCAAGTTTCAAGTCTCTGACTTTGGTCAAGTCTCAAGTTTATCAAGACCAAGCTTAAAGGTGCACTCAGTCATTTTTTCCTCATTAAAAAAAGATTTACTCCAAATGACATGAATTGTAATTTTGCAATATACGTAGGAAGTAAGGAATAAAGTAGGAAGTCATGACCACACATTAAAATGAAGACTCCATTCATATCAGTAACCTTATAAAAGCTGTTTTATTCTACATGAGAGGGTCCGCACATGGGGGCTGCCATGTTAGAATCACATGACCAGCTGAATACTACTGGCTTAATCTCAGTAACCGTCCTGTTATTGGACACTTTCACTGACTGATTAAAGTAATCATGGCTGACTGTGAATACTACATTTCTACAATGGCATCTGAAAATGAAAACTATTGATTTTAGATGTTGCTGCATCCAAGCGCTAGCTGTCAGTGTAAGTCCAAGACGACACAAACAAAAAGTTACTGAGTGCACCTTTAAGTCAAGTCTTTGTCTTTTGCTACAAGCCCAAATCAAATCTCACGAGGCCAAGGCAAGTTTCAAGACTTTCAAGAACAAATCTAACTCAAGTCTTAAGTCTCAGTCTTTTGTCACAAGTCCAAGTCATATGTCTTGCAAGAGCAAGTATAAGTCAAGTTTCAAGTCTTTGTCTTTTGTCAAAAGTCTGAGGAAGGGGTCATGCTAACTAAGAAATTCTTGTCTTTCAAAGCCAAGTCAAAGTCGAGTTTCAAGTCTTAATATTTTATCACGAGACCAAGTCAAGTCTCAAGTATTTCAAAGCCAAGTCTAAGTTGAGTCTCAAGTCTTAGCCTATTGTCACGATTCCAAGTCAAGTCTCAAGTCTAAGTACAGTCTTAAGTCTTAATCTGTTGTTATGAGTCCTAATCAAGTCATTATCTTTCAAGTATTCTTGATCAATTAAGTATTCTAAATTCAGCAGTCAAATATTGTGTTATGACCACTAAACTGTATATTGTTGTTCCCAATTCTCTAATTTGAAGTCCAAATCAAGTCTCTAGTTAATTGATTGATTTATTTATTTATTTATTTGCGACCTAAGTGTGTCTGGATTTTTTCAGTAGTGTTGGTCTGGACCAACTCTAAATTACCACTTCAGCAATAACCACCAGGAACTCTTGGTGGATTGGCAGTTATTTCTCTTTATATATTTAGGGCAAGGTGGAGAAGTATGTTTCAAGACTGTTGTTCAGGACTGTTATTCCCCCCCCCCCCCCCCCCCCTCTCTCTCTCTCTCTCTCTCTCTCTCTCTCTCTCTCACATCCCCCCCAGCCCCCCACACACAAACCTCTCTCTCTTTTGGAGAGATTTTTCTGAGCCTCAGACCGCCTAGATAACACATCTAATCCATCACCTGTGTCAGTTTGAAGAATTCTAGTGTCAGCAAGCCTTCTTTCTCCCTCTCTCTGATGGTTTCTATCAGCAGAAAACAGGCTCTTTTGTTCTTGCTGCTGTAGTACAACACTATCTCCCATAACGCATGTGTTACAGCAACAGACTTCTAGCGCTGTGTGTCACTTTCTATCCAGACGCACTTGAGCACTAAAGCAGATCTAAACCTCTCAGGGACAGAAAGAGAGAAACAGAGAGCCAGCGAGAGTGGACACTTTGATTCTGAATATGTTGTTTGAGTACAGTGTATTATTGCTGGGGTGCATTTAGTGAAATTGTTCAGAGGGAACATGTCATTAGACTGGTTTACAAGTGAAGCACTTTACGCTAAGAACAACGGAACTTTTTGAAACTATAAATATATGCACATACTGTACGTTTTCCCGTGCCTTCATACACATAAAAACATGTGAAATGAACAGATACCAAGGACCACATCAACACCTAATCATGCTGTCTTATTAAAACTCTTTTTTAACACAATGTGTGAAGGTTTCTTTAATGTTCTTAACAAGTTTTTACAGTAACAAACTGAGCCAACTTCCTGAGCACTTGATGCCTTTGTTCCCAAATACAGATTTTCTTTAAAAAACACTTCAATAAAGCACAAAAAGGATGTAATACTCAGACATTCCCCAAAATATTCCCCAGTATTCACAAAACCTGTGACAGTACTAGGCAGGATTCTTATTTAAAGTCTGATAAAACAAATAAAAAAACAGCGTGGACCTATAGCTGAGGGTAAATCTCTCAGCAGTGGATATCCAATGTCATATCAGTTCCAGAAACATATCCAGGTCAGTTTTAACTGATTTTTTTGGCATTTAGATGAAACAAATACTTTGCTTCATGTGGAATGTTTGAAATACATCTCCAACATCAGGTCATTGATAAACTTCCCAAGAATTTAACTCACAAGAAAACGGCATTGATACAACTTGACCTCGGTTTGAAACCCATACAATCTAGAGTCAGCTATTCCCTGCTGGTTACAGAAACCAAAAGAAAAAAAAAAAAGAGGATTCGTGGTGAAACATGATCAAAAATATCCCTAATTACCCAAACATGCCAACACGCTGTCTCGCAACTACGACCAGCTGGCTTTATATAGAGAAGTCTTAAAAATGACAGAACCATGGCCAAACTGGTGGATTGTGTCCAAGTGAGCTTATTGAAAATGAGTTTGAGGTAAAACTCATGTTGAACCAGTGGTTATATGATGTTTTACTGCACTTAATTGGCCCAGACTGTTCTGCATTAAGATTTATTACACAGCTGAATTCCTCAGTGAGGTTTCCTCTCTCTCATGGAGTTTCGTCGATAGTGTGTTGTGCCATTTGGAGTAAATACAGAAGCTTCTAAGTTCTGAGACATTTCAGAGTAACAAGAGTACTTAGTGAGGCTAAAATTAGTTTGGAATGAGACAAACAGTGTTTAGATTTCCTGTTTCATCCTCTATTATGGATTTTATTGTGTACTTGATGGCTTTATCCACATTTACCGGACCTAAGATGTATTCCAGCCCTTGCTCAGGGAAGAATGAAGTATTCAACTCAGGAGTGCTGCCAGAGTGTTTACTCTAGGATTGGGTGTCCCATTAATTCCTTGAGGAGGAGAAAAATAATGTAAACACAAGCTACACAGCCCCTCTCATTTGCACCTTTACAACATGATCCATAAAAAAAGAGTATCAAAGCGGTGTAAAAACTGCATGTAAAAATAAACTGCTGCCTGTGAAGGCAAATTAGTATGCATCATTAAAAACTAAGAAGCTATTTAAGACTCAACATCGATTGTAAATAAAATACATCTTTCTTTTAAAGACACAGGACATAGGGCTAATATCGGATAGATAACCATTGAAAGTCAACATGAAACTGCATTAAACAGGATATATATATATATAGATAGTACTTGTCAACATTAAGATCAGAACTGCCGAATGTGTGTTTAAAAGCAGGAGAGAGTCGAGGCCCAGTGGGGGTTTAGGCATACAAACTCATCTGAGGAAACAAAATGACCCCAAGCAATAACACAATTGGTAGAGACAACTATGAAGCTCAGGATCGCTGGGGAAAACTTAGTATCGATAGACGGATAATTATGAACACACTATCAAAGCAACTTCAAAAATGTTTGCTGTAACTAAACTCAAAGCATGACCATAATGTGTCTCCCTGGCATTCTCTCTCCACTTAAGTGCTTAAAATGGATGATGGAATGAATGAAATCTAAAGGTGCAGGGAAAACAGTGCAAATGGTTTGAATTTCTCCCCTGGAGAACAATCTTATTGTGTTGCAAGTTAGCAGGCTGTAATCTGACATAAAGAGAACAGAGTACAATGTAACTGAACTGAGTGCATGCTCATATTTTGAAAATAATAATAATAAAAATGGAACACTTGTCAACCGCTTGCGGAAACTGATACAGGCACCATGTCCATTCAAATCCGTCAGGGTAAAACCACAGTTAATTTCCTAGTCATAAGCATTACCACATCTAAGAGAAGTGGAAAGAAGTCAAGAATTCAACTTGACTGGTAGATGAAGTTAGTTGGTTTATTATTTTTACACTTCATGGTATCAACATTAAAGATGCACTCAGTAATTTGTTTTGCATGTTGTCTTGAACTTACACTAACACCAAGGGATGCAGCATCATTCAAATGCAATTGTTTCACTTACCGATGCCACTGTAGAAATTTACAACTCACATTATTCACTTAATCCATGAGTGAAAGTGTCCAATAACAGGGTGGTTACTGAGATTAAGCGAGTAGTATTTGGCTGGTCATTTGATCCTAACATGGCAGCCCCCATGAGGGGACCCTCTCCATGTAGAATAAAACAGCTTTTATATGCTTACTGATATGAATGGAGACTTCATCTTAAATGAGTGCTCATGATTTTATACATATGTTTCAAACTTTTTTAATGAGGAAAAATTTACTGAGTGCACCTTTAAAGGTGACTTCGAAAGGTGTCTTTTCAACGCCATTAGCATCACCAAATAGAATTGCAAAGATAATGACAGATTTCTCAAACAGTCTCCCATTTGACATTGGTTGGACAAACAGACACCAAACTCATGCCCCTGGATGACACAATGTTGCTATGTCAGGAGAGCCCATGTTTACACTTTTCGGGGGAATCAACCTACAGATGGGTTACTTTAATTTGTCTCTGCATATTAAATTGGGATAGGAGAAAGTATTTAAGCAATGAAAAAATTACACACTTAACCTTTAAAGGAACATTTAGAAGAGCATTCACTGACACCATTATAGCTTAATAAGAGAGACAGATAGAGAGAGAAATGGGGTTCTGATGGCAAGGCCAGACATCCTATTTACAGTGTTGTCTTATTTAGATTTTACTTACTCAGTGTTCATCTAGAAAAGGCCACAAATGCACTTCACTGTATTTCTCCCTCAGCTTTGTCCAGTTGTCTTGAGAGTAATGTTCTAACATTTTTATTTTATTTATTTTTTTGTCCTTTCATAAGGTCACTCTTTTCCTCATCTGTTCTTCTCTGTTTATCTTTGTCTTTCAATGTATGGTTCACATTTGCCCATATATTTGTCTCTCTCGGCCCCTGCAGATGTTTACAGATGCCTGATTGTTGTTTGTACCCCAAAAAGGACTCCACATATGGGCTCTGAGTGGGTCGGATTTTGCTTCCATTACAGGCGCCCAGTAAGGTGCCTTATTGTTTATAAGCCACTCAAAGGCATAGACATACTGAACACACTCTAAAGAACATCTGTTGAAATTTCAACACAGCAAAGTTTTCTGTGTTTATGTTTCTGGGTGTTACTGAGTAGATGGATGTAATACATCTATTTGCACTTTATAGTCTGGACACAAGCAATAAGGAACCCAATGACCTTAGATATACACACTCAGTGTCTTAATAACTCTTGTCTAATTAAATGTACCTTCATAATTTATCCCTTTTTGTTATATTTGCTGAATGTTAAATTCCATTATTACATTTAATTTCCATTATCCTCAGTGGGGATTCTTACAACTTGGTCTCATAGAATCATGTTACTATATACAAAATTTTTTGCACGATGAGTTTTATGTGGCTCGTTTGACATATTGGAGCATGTTTCCTGGTGAAATAAATACTAGAGCAGCTACAATGAGATCGCAATTTTTGTCTTGCCAAAAAGCATGTTAAATAAAATTTAAAAAAGAGAAATCGAGTCATGATTATTAAAAATCAACTTCAATTCCACCAGTGCAACTATTGTAAAAAGAGGTCTGATTAAAGCACACACTAATCACTCTGCACTGCCATTCCAAATCTATACACAGCCATGACAGAGAGAGAGATAAATGTCTTAAAGGTGAAATGTGTTTAAAAAATGCAGAACAGAGTAAATAAGGAGAGCAGAAACAGAGAAATGAGTAACAAAGTGTTGAGAGACAAAGCACAGCTTTGTTTCTGTTGGAGTGTGAGTGTATGAAGAGAATTGTGTGTGAGAGAGGATTTGTATGTGTGTGTGTGTGTATTAACGAGTATGTGTGTATGACAAGGTTCCTCTTATCAAATGACCCATTCAGGTTTCCCTACAGACCTGTAGTAGCTTATCTGGACCCTTACACTTCAAATACACTGCTTTCATTCAATGCAATATCTCCTTTTATACTGTCCTACCGAGACTGACTACTCGTTCGATGGCCCTCCTGGGTGTATTATACGATAAGGGTCACGTGACCAGCCGTGGCGAGAGCTGGGGTCACATGACTTGCCAAGCATGCTTGTTTTCATGGCCATAACAACCCTAAAGCCAGGTTCAGCTGCCACCATCACTGTAACAATGGCAACATGTCTCTCAGGAGGTAGGGGGAATTACAGGATGGATGGATGGATGGAGTGATGGATGGATGGATGGATGGATAAAAAAATAAATAAACTCACAAGTCGACCTCACTAATCGGTTGTTGGGCAACTAGTCAACCATCCTGACACATCACTAATCTATATACACACTTTCACAATCAAAAACACACAAACACAAAGCCATTTAGATTTTGGCTAAAGGCTCACATCCAAAAAATGAGAAGAGAAGACAAATCCAGCCATAACAAATTAATCCCATACATATACGCACACACACCTAATACCCAGTTAGCAGATCAATAACTGAACAAAACCTGGAGCTTTTGTTACAAGACTAGACCATCACTAAATCAACCTCTGCGCATTGTGGGTCATCACCTCTCTCATGGCGGACTGAAACTATAAATTCAGTTGAGGGCCTTCCTTCCCTTCTGTCATCAGTGTACACCTCCATCACCTCCTTAATGACATGCTACTGTGCCCTCGTATACAGGAAAATGCTCACATATGGGGGAGGGAGGGTTGGAGTAGCTGCGGACGACCATACGCCATGGTGGCTCCCCAGTTTCAGCAAATCACATTGACAGGGCCATAGGGAGGTTGAAATCAGATGTGTGTTATTGTCTCTGCCGTTCGATATATCATAAGAACAGAGGTGAGGTGAGGATTGAAGGGGGATTTTGAGGGTTGCCTAGTCACAATTACCCTCCCTCAGGGAAAGCAGACATATATTTCCACTTATTACTATTTCTTTCGACACCTACTTACAATTGTTTCTGCGATAGAGACGGATCTAAAGGAAGGGTGAGAGGTGAGACAGGGAGGAAATGCCTGAGCCGTGACTGTTCTCTTAGGCTGAGCTTGCAGGCCAGAAACATGCAAATACGCAAATTCATATGTGCATGCCTGGCCAATGCATTGTAACTGTTGTACATACTTAACACACTTTCTTGCATTACTCCGGCGGTAATATACATCAGTACTCAAGGGGGTGATAGAGTTACCTTAATATGTCTGTGGCATTAAAATGGATTTGTTTTTATTTGAGCAGCTAACTATAAACTAGGGCTGTCAATTTAACGTGTTAATAGTAGTGCGATTAATTATATAAAAATAACGCATTAAAAAAAATAAAGCAATTAATCATGCCCCCTGGCCCATATGTAAATTTCATAATAAAGCAATTCAAGATTGAAGTACATGTAACTTCAACACAGAATGCATCTCATGAAGTGATTTAAAAGTTTTCATTAAAAACACAACATTTATGACAATGAAAACCAGAGAGAGTCTCCAAAGAGAGTAAAAATTGCGCAGACAGAACACATGAACGTGTCACGTGAGAACAGGACAGACTGACAACCTGAATTGCAAAATTGGATTGCTGTCAACTGTAGACTTATTCAATGATATGAGAATAAAACAAACAATATATCCACTTCTAAAGCCAGTTTTGTATTGTCTAATCAATGCTTTTCTTGCCCCAACACTGACCCAACTTTCACAAACTCACAAATGAAATGATGTACACAAACACATACATTTTCATCTTGCAAGGTGTATACGGCCTGTGGACAGATTTACGGTATGTCTCAGGAGAAGTGTGCTAATTGATCACACATGTGCACATACAAGTATGACAGCTTTCCTCAACATATGTGCACAAACACATGCACATATGCCTGACATACTTTCTGTAAAAGATAGTACATTCAATGATTTATCTATGCATATTAGGGAAGTGCAAAATCATTATTTTTAAAATCAACTAGTCATTGGGTTTTCTGAATGGCTAGTTAGTGTTAGATCTGAATAATTAGTCTGTTTTAAGGTCATGTCCAGTAAACCCTAATCAGACATGTTACTTCTTTCAGTCAGTCTGGGATTACATGAAGAGACAGAATCAACTGATACAGCCAAAATGCATCAAACTGTGACAAGTTCTCAGAGATACTTGGAACAACCTATCTGCCAACAACCTTGATAAAATGTGTGGAAGTGTAACTAGGAGAATTGGTGCTGTTTTTAAGGCATAGGGTGGATGGATGGATGGATGGATGGATGGATAGAAAAATATAAACTCACAAGTCAACCTCACTAATCGGTTGTTGGGCAACTAGTCAACCATCCTGACACATCACTAATCTATATACACACTTTCATAATCAAAAACACACAAACACAAAGCCATTTAGATTTTTGCTAAAGGGTCACATTTTCAGAAAATGAGAAGGGAAGACAAATCCAACCACAATAAATTAATCCCGTACACATACGCACACACACCTAATACTTGTTAGCAGATCCATAACTGAACAAAACCTGGAGCTCATGTTACAAGACTAGGCCATCACTAAATCAACCTCTGTGCATTGTGGGTAAACAGGGGGGCATCTCCTCTCCTCTCCTCTCTCATGGCGGACTGCAACTATAAATTCAGTTGAGGTCCTTCCTTCCCTGCTGTCGTCAGTGTACACCTCCATCACCTCCTTAATGACAAGCTGCCGTGTCCTTGTATACAGAAAAATGCTCACATATAGGGGGAGGGAGGGTTGTAGTAGCCGCGGACGACAATACGCCATGGTGGCTCAAAGTACTCCCCAGTTGCAGCAAATCACACTGACAGAGCCATAGGGAGGTGGAAACCAGACGTGTGTTATTGTCTCTGCCGTTCGATATATTGTAAGAACAGAGGTGAGGTGAGGATTGAAGGGGGATTTTGAGGGTTGCCTAGTCACAATTACCCTCCCTCAGGGAAAGCAGACATATATTTCCACTTATTACTATTTCTTTCGACACCTACTTACGATTGTTTCTGCGATAGAGACGGATCTAAAGGAGGGGTGAGAGGTGAGACAGGGAGGAAATGCCTGAGCCGTGACTGTTCTCCTAGGCTGAGCTTGCAGGCTAGAAACATGCAAATACACAAATGCATATGTGCATGCCTGGCCAATGCATTATAACTGTTGTACATACTTAACACACGTTCTTGCATTACTTCGGTGGTAACATACATCAGTACTCAAGGGTACCTTAAAATGTTTTTATTTGAGCAGCTAGCTATAAACTAGGGCTGTCAAGAACGGGTCATGTGAGAACAGGACAGCTGGCAACCTGAATTTCAAAATTGGATTGCTGTCAACTGTAGGCTTATTCAATGATATGCGAATAAAACAAACAATATATCCACTTCTAAAGCCAGTTTTGTATTGTCTAATCAATGCTTTTCTTGTCTGCCACAATAATGCAATATATTTCAATCTTAATATCTGAATTATTATATTTTTTTTAGGCCCAACATACTGTATTATATTTATACTTATTTTAATTCGGTGCTGTCACTCTGTTCTCTCTCTCTCATACTAACCGCACACACACACACGACCCCTCACAAACATACCCACACATACATTTGGCAAACAGATAGCTTGGCGATAGAGCCCAGCTTTGTTCCTAAGTTATCGTACCAGTGGAGACACGTGTTAAATGGGCAGACGCCATTAACCAGTCTCTTCGCCCATATTCGCAGCCACATTCTCTGGCCAGAAACCTCGTGTGACGTACCCTCCATGAGAGCCACGCCCGCAATTTTGTGGCCTCCTTCTCTCCTTACACACTATTTATTTTGATAATTGATATTTGTCTTTGATGATTGTTGATTTTAAGGATTAATAAGCTAATGTTGATTCTAATAATTACTAATTATATTTGATGATTATTAATTATTGCTAATAACCAAACCCACTCCTCAACGAAGCACCCAACACCAACAATGCTTCCATGTTTGTTAAGCATTATCTAATGTCTGTTGCATTGTCTGTGGCCATGTGTTTTTGTGGCTTCTCTGCTGAAAACCCATCAGATCTTGGTTAATTTAGTTATATATGCAAATCAACAGTAACCTTTCCTTCTCTCCTCTGGCTTTGTGTCCTGTATGGACTACACACACACACACACTCGCCTGGAAGACACTGTATGTAGGCCACAACCATTAATGCGATTACTGCCGGTCAGCGCCCAACCAAAGTGTGTGTCTGTGTCTAATTTGAGTGTGCATTGTGTACAAGTGACAGAGGCTGATACATGGCATGATAATGTTCATCTATGAAGAGGAAGGCATGGATGTCAGCAGGAAAGTTAGACTGTGTGCAGACAATTGAGGAAAAGGGCCTCGGGTGAGTGTGTGTGTACTGCATGTGTGTGACCCCCAAACACCCAACAGCCCATCCCAAAGGCCCCAGGGGCCTCCTCAGAGACCCTCATTATGGAAAAGACTGACAGCTTGCTGTCAAATGTGGGTCAAATGAAAATCAAATTATTACCAATGCTGCCGGCTCACTCAGGTACAGCTGTTTACACACACAAATGAATGTTCTAGCCCACAGTATACACAAATCTTTGACTGTATCTATTTTCAATTCTGTAGGACATCTAGTATTTGTCATTTTGTCCAATTACGGCTTATTACTTGGAGTGTGAGTGAAGAGCAAGTCTTGGTTGATTTGTCTAGACTCGCACTGAGAAGCCTTCGGATGTCTATGTCCGCCTGTCTCTATGGAGTGATGCTGCACTGCATTACCTACACCATAAAGCATTTCCTCACTATAAACTGCCTTTGTGAGGTAACGTCTGGCTTTGGTAGCTTAATCGAGACACTGTGTCCATGACTGAGTGAATAGCAAATCAAACGCAGTTGCCGCTGATGTAATGCGCCGTATTGTTTTCGTGAGGCAGATGTCCGTTATAACAAGATGGAAACAGAATGTTTTGTGTTTCAAGTTGGCTGATTGGGTGTTCTGTTGTAGTGAGCTGGGCTACAGCTAAGAATGACGAATGAAACAGCAATCAATTCAAAGTTGGTTGTTAGAATGAGATGACCAAGAAAGGATAGACTGTGGCTGTCTCTCTCTCTCTTTCTCTTTTTCCATCTCTCTATCTTGCTATCTCTCTATCACAACCTGACAAAGCTCAAAGGTTGCTTGTTTATATCTCAGGAGAGTTAATTGCATTCTCAGTTATGTTTTAAATAAGTATCAACTTTGTGTTTCCTAAAATTTCTTTTGAGAAATAAAACACTGACACAATTGAGACAATTGTAGACAAACGGTAAGTTTATAGACCCATAAAATTAATGTGGATAGCATAGCTCAGATATTTGTTATTGGGAGAATTTGATGAGAAATATTTCAGTTAATATTGAAATCTCTGATTATTGATTTCACACTTAAGTGTGTTTTAGCAGATCTGAGCACAGTTTGACCCCGATCACAAGTGGTCACAGGAGACACATTTGAGCAACTAGGTGTAAACAGTGATGTGTCTCACCTGACCACATGTGATCAGATCACCCGAGATGCATCTTAATACCAGGTGGAAATGTAGTCTATGAGACATTGTTGAGATCTATTCTAAAACTCTAGAGGAGACACACATGAGATTACTGAGGTCTTTTTTCTCAGAAGAAAAAATCAAGCAACTTGACTGAAGCAAAATTATCCAGCAATTGTGATATTAAAGTGATTAGTCATTTGGAGCTGTTCTTTGCTACGGGAACAGGTAGAGTTACATTCCAAATCTCTATTTGGAGAGCCTAAGAGCCAAAAAAGAAAGAACACACCAAATTCCTTCCCTCGCTCATTCTTTCCCTCTTTTATCCTCTCACCACAGACTCCGTCCAGTCGGCACTGTGTTTGTCCAGATTCTGGCCAGAAACACTCTGGTTTCCTGTTGGTCAATTTCTTTTTAACTTAACTTGGATTTGCAAGCATGCGTTCTAAAAAAATTCTGTCTGTCTCTTTTCCTTTCTCGCTCTTATTTGGTGGTTAGAATACAACAACGTTTGAAAAAATAGCTTTCAATAACACCTAGATTCTTTTGTCTACAGAAACTATCCTGACCCCATCAAGTATTTTCAACCTTTTTTTTTTTCTCATTTTCCTTTGCCCTTTTTCAGTCCAAATGTCCTGGACTTAAAGGAATATTTCACAAAAAATTTAAATTCTCACCATATACTCACTACCACGTTGTTCGAAACAAGATAAGTATATGACGACTTAAATGAATAGTTCGCCCAAAAATGATAATTCTCTCATCATTTACTAACCTTCATGCCATCCCAGTTGTGTATGGTTTTGTTTCTTCTGCAGAACACAAATGTAGATTTGTTGAAGAAATCTCAGCTCTGAAGGTTCATACAATGCAAGTGAATAGTGGCTAGAACTTTGAAGCTCCAAAAAAGACACATAAAGACACCATAAAAGTAATCCATATGAATGGTTTAATCCATGTTATTTGAAGCCAAATGGTTTTGAGTGAGAACAGACCAAAATATAACTCCTTTTTACTATAAATCTTGAAATCAGCAGTCTCCTTGGTGATCATGACTTCAGGCTTGATTACACTTCCAAGGGCACTTGATAGTGCCAAGAGACTGCAATGGCACAATGTACAGTGAAAAAGGAGTTATATTTTTTGGTCTATTCTGACCCAAAACCAATTAATCGCTTCAAAAGACATGGATTAAACCACTGGAGTTGTATGGATTGCCTGTATGTGCTTTTTAGAGCTTCAAATTTTGGTCACCATTCACTTGCATTGTATGAACATTCAGAGCTGAGATATTCTTCAACAAATCTACAGTGCTGTGGAAAAGTAGTTTCCCCCATCATGATTTCTTCTGTGTTTGTGTTTATCTCATACTAAATTGTTTCAAAAATTCAAACAATTTGAAGCAAAAAAAGTTATACAATACCAACTGGGCCTGTGTGAAAAAAATCCCCAGTTACTAAATCCCCAGATCTATGAAACTGCATTCATAATAGGGTTCAGCTGGACTAGACACATCCAGGCCTGATCACTGCCATCCCTGTTCAATCACATCAACACCTAAATAGAACTTTTTCAGCAGCATGAAGTTGGCTAAAAGGTCTCACCCAGTAGCACACTATGCCAAGGTCAAAATTCCAGAAATGATGAGGAAAAAGGTGACTGAAATACATCAGTCTGGGAAGGGTTGCAAAGCTATTTCAAAGGCTATGGGACACCAAAGAACCACAGTGAGAGCCATTATCTCCAAACGGAGAAAACTTGGCACAGTAGTGAACCTTCCCAGAAGTGGCTGACCTTCCAAAATTTCTCCAAGAGCGCAGCGACGACACATCCAGGAAGTCACAAAAAAGCCAAAGACAACATCCAAGGAACTGCAGGCCTCTCTCGCATCAATAAAAGTCACTGTTCATGACTCCATTATCATAAAGATATTGGCCAAAAATGCCATCCATGGAAGAGTGGCGAGACGAAAAGCACTGCTAACCCAGAAGAACATTACGGCTTGTCTGAATTTTGCCAAAACACACCTTGAAGATTCTCAAACCTTTTGAGAGAATGTTCTGTGGACTGTTGAGTCGAAAGTGGAACTGTTTGGAAGACAGGCATCCCGTTACATCTGTTGTAAATCAAACACATAATTCCACAAAAAGAACATCATACCTACGGTCAAGCATGGTGGTGGTGGTGTGATGGTGTGGGGATGCTTTGCTGCTTCAGGGCGACTTGCAATAATTGAAGGAAACGTGAATTCTGCTCTCTGCCAGAAAATCCTGAAGGAGAACATCCAGTCATCAGTCCATGAGTTGAAGCTTAAGCACAACTGGATTATGCAGCAAGACAATGATCCAAAGCATAGGAGTAAGTCCACCTCTGAATGGCTCAAAAGAAGCTAAATTTAATTTTTGGAGTGGCCTAGTCAAAGTCCTGACTTGAACCCGATTGAAATGCTGTGGCAGGACCTTAAATGGGCAGTTCATGCTCGAAAACCCTCCAATGTGACTGAACTAAAGTAGTTCTGCAAAGAAGAGTGGGCCAAAATTCCACCACAGCATTGCGAAAGACTGATCTCCAGTTATCAGAAGCATTTGGTTCCAGTTGTTGCTGTTAAAGGTGGCACAAAATATATATTTGAAAACTTCATTTTGTGTTTACTCAGGCTGCCTTTGTTTTATGTTATATCTCGTTTGAAGGCCTAAAACAATTAAGTATGAAAAATACACAAAAACAGAAGATATCAGAATGGGGGCAAATACTTTACCACAGCACTGTATATTTTGCTCTGCAGAATAAAAAAAAGTCATGCACATCTGGAATTCATGAGGGTGTGAATGATGAGATAATTTTAATTTGACTGTTCCTTTAAATTATGCTTGTTCATCACACAAAGCAATAATTTCCCTCCAGAAGACTTGGAAAAAAAGCACATGAGTTGTATGGGCTTCTTTTAACACACTTGTGTGGTGCTTTTCTATCATTTTTGGAGAATCTGTCCCCAGTCGCTTTTGTTGTATGGAAAAGAGCAGCGTAAACATTCTGCTTTACATATCCTTTTGTGTTTGATGGAAGACAGACACCCAAATGTCATGTATTTGCGTAAATGATTACAGAATTTTTGGGAGAACTATCCCTTTAATCCAATTGCTCACCTTTATCGTTTTCCATTTTCTCCTCTTTTATGGTTACCTGGACTCACCTTCAATGCATATAAATAAAACCAGAATAATGGCCTCCATATGCAAGAGGCATCAAAAACGCCTCACCCTCTAAGTAGGGATATAAGAAACTATGCTCAGAAGAAGCAAATGAGTTTGTATTTTTGAGAGTCAGCGAGACATAATGTGTGCACACAGTACACACACTCCCAAGGGCTCACAAACAGGAAGTGTTGATGCAGCGCTGAGGAGCAGAGAGTTCAAAAGGAGGCGTGAAGACCAAAAAAAGCTGCAAAAAACAGTGTGTATTTGTATGAGACATTAGGTTGACCTTAGTCTTATGCCTGAACCAAGGGGCATCTGAGAGGGGGTGTGGATGGATCTGGAGCCATTTTGGTATGTTGCTTTTGCAATACAATATTTCAGAAAAAAATGGTGGCCCCATAGACGGCAATGTATGTGCTTTGAGCATGCTATACTTATAAAAGAGCTTATAAATTCCAGAGGTCTACTTAGCAAGCCCTGTATTTAACCGCCTAATAGTTGAGTCAGAAAGGGGAAGGAGTATTGCTAGAGGACCGGTGGTGCTTGTCGTTGGTTTCTTGTTGACATTGTTGGCTATACGTGAAGCTCTGGAATAAGAGGCCCTGTTGCAATCCCATGTAGTGCGCTATGATACAGACAGACTGAGGAGATGGGGTCAGACATTCACACGCGCAGGCAGCCATGTGGAAAGACAGACATCTCCCCTGGCATCTGCAAGACTGCAAGCTTTGTCACCAACCACTTTCCATTTTTTCTGTGCTTCTCCCTTTTGTTTCTCTCCTTTTTGTCTGACTCTTTCCTGAATCCTCAGGGGATATAGTTGGAATACGCAAGCTTTTTCTGCATTTTTTGCACTGATTTTGGGTGTAAACGATCAAATTCTGCGTATTTATTTAAATACAATAAAATGTGTTACAATTCAATCAAAATTAGACTTCTGTGGCTTTTTGTACTTGTCGGGAAATGTATCAAAATGACTGATGACTCATGTTGCAATACACCGATTTTTGTCCAATCAAACAAATGTGAATGTCCCTCCCTCTGCAACCAATTACCAAGTAGCAAATCATGTTTTATGGTATAGCCAAAGCTTGTTGGCCATTAAAATAAAATTAAAAAATAAAAGTTATATATTAAAAAATGAAATTAAATATAGTAAAAAATTATGTAAAATAAAATAAAATAACATTTCGATGTGTCCTGCCCAAGTTTCCTGTTTCAACAGACAATAAATACATCAACACAGGAAAGAAAACTACTCTTGTTAAAGAGATCAACCAAAAATGAAAAATATTTCTTCATTTAATCAGCCTTAAACCATCCCAGATGTGTATGACTTTCTTTCTTCTGCTAAACATAAACAGAGATTTTTAAAAGAATATATCAGCTCTGTTGGTCCTCACAATGCAAGTGAATGGTAACCAGAACTTTGAAGGTCCAAAAGGGACATAAGGGCAGCTTAAAAGTAATCCATACGACTCCAGTGGTTAAATACATATCTTCTGAGGCGATATGATAGGTGTAGGTGAGAAACAGATCATAGAGGTTATGTAAATGATGATATAATTTGCATTTTTGGCAGAACCCTACCTTTAAGTGTTAAAAATGTAATCAAATGATTCTTGGCATCCATCAAACGAATAGCCTGTCACTTTCTAGTGCTCAATGGCACTCATCCCAGGTAGAGGAAGTCACGCTTCACAGGTCTGCACTTCCTCTCACCCCCAGCCCTGTGTCGGGGGATCTGACCCCTGATAGACACACTCCCAAGCAATGCGCCCTACTGAGAAAGTGGGGGGGGGGGGTTAAAACTGATCTAGAAAGATTGACAGAGCTGTAGCATAATTCAATAACACTAATCCCCAATGAATGGACAAAGAGGCGTCTAGTAAGGGGGGGGGGGGGGGACTGATCATGCCCCGACAGACCCAGAAGCAAGAGGATGCCTGGGGAACGGGTGCAGCTGACACATGCCTGAAATCAGGGGGTAAATGGGTGAAGGGGGATCTGCTGGGCCTCCTCCTGATGTGGAGGACAGGGGGTGGGGGGTGGGATTTTGGGGGTCCAGCTGGCTCATAGTCAGCCAAGTGAGTTATTGCCCATGACTGCTAAGCTTGTCTCTGAGTGTGTATCTGTTTAGCTCTGTGTATATGAGGAATGGGTGCAGGGCATTGGTATCAATTGATCGTCCTCTAACTCACTGTGACTTTTTAACCTTTGACCACAGTGCTAGAACCAGTATCATTAATGCCTATGTTCTAGCCTTTTCCTACTTCCTGGACACAAAAACACATGGAAATATAAAATGTATATAAGCACGCACACACACACACACACACACACGCACGCATACATGTCTGATCAACCCTCTCAAATCCTGTTTTGCGTGATTTGACTGAAATGAAATCAAAACAATGTACATTTTGTGCACCCAATAACTCGGTCAGTCACACACACACACACACACACACACACACATGTTGGTGTGGCTAGACATAATGATTTTTATACTGTACGAACTTATAGATTCTATCCTCTAACCCTAACCCTAAACCTAACCCTCACAAAAAACGTTCTGCATTTTTACATTTTCAAAAAAACATCGTTTATTATGTTTTTTAAGTGACACTAGAAATGTCCACATAAACCACATTTATAGCATAATACCCTTGTAATTACCAGTTTGTAACCTAAAAAAAAAGTCCTCGTAAACCACCCAAACCCACCCCCCCACACACACACGCTTTTGGCTTCGCTTGACTGCTCAGAAATTAATCAGATCACACCGTCTGGCTGCTCTATCTAATCTGCACAAAAATACACACAAAATAAAAACTAAAATAAAAAATATATATTCACCTGTGAGCCACGGAAAAATAATTTACAATGTGTTGTTGAAAATAAATGCACATCTAATTCAGTGGTCCAGAGTTGATTAATCCATTGTACATACATTTAGATCAAAATGTTTTTGAAGTTTTTATTCCAAAACTCTGGTGTGTAGAAATATTTCCTTAGGCCACAGATTAAGTATATTTCTTAAAAAAAAAAAAAAAGCCCAAGCCTCTTTTACTAGCTCAAAAGTGTCCGATTGTGGTCAACAAATCAAGAACTACTTTAAGCTACAAGAGACTTCAGGTTGCTTTCATTAGACTCAGGGTAGCAAGGAGCCTTTTGAGTATCACCTTGGTAACTGCCTAGCAACCAAATGATCTATCTATCTATCTACCTATCTTATTTTTTTGTGGTGCCACAATAGATTCTGCAGTAGTGTAGTGCAGACACTGAATAGTGGTGCATGAAACACTGGTGTGTGTGTGTGTGTGTGTGTGTGTTCATGTGTGCTTGCAGAATCGAGAACCGCAAATTTGCTTTGAACATTCCTTATAAATCCAACAACTGGTGAATACACTCTAAGCCACATACACAATGGGCTTGCACCCTCTTTACAGTTCAAATGATATTGTGAAATAGCAATTGATATGCCACAAAAATGCACACATTGGGTGGACAGCAAAAGACGTTATTACAAGTGGGGACAGAAAGACTGCATATTCAAAAACCATTGTGGCTTTTCTTGGAAACACATATCATGCCAGTAGGCATGCAAAAAACACTGTTAATACAATCATGACTCCATTTATAGCTTTATTAACCGATCAAAAACATCTTAAAAAGTTTATTATCATAGCGTAAAACCAATCAATCCATGCCATCAACTTCTTACTGCTAAAGAACACACACACAAAGGGATAGTTCACCCAAAAATGAAACTTCTGTCATCATTTACTTAACCTCATGTTTTTCCAAACCTGTATGACTTTCTTACATAAAAAGGAGAATGTTAGGGACTGACAGCCTCAGTCACCATTCACTTTCACTGTATAGAAAAAAGATGCAATGAAAATGAATGGTGACTGAGGCTGTCAGTTCCTAACATTCTGCCTCATGTGTTCCACAGAAGAAAGAAAGTTCTACAAATCTACAACAACAACAACAACATCAGGTGGAGTGAATAATGACCATACTTTCCTTTTTGGGTGAACTAGCTTAAGCTGTATTCTTGTTTACACCCCTGAAAGACCAACCAGTGCATATGAGAACTGGAAAGAAAACTGAATTTTAGTGGCCCATCCACAGACAGCTGCAGAATCTCAGTGGCAGCTCCTCTGGCTTGGGCAACTGCTCTGAAGCTGATATTGCATTTGAGGGATAGAGTGAAGGTTCTCTGGAGGTCCCTGAGGCCGGCCAGACCTTACATACCTCAGCCATGAGAGAATTTCCTCTTAAAAAAGGAGGAGAGAGCCAGAGAGGAAAAGAGAAAGAGAGAGGAAACAGAGAGATGTGTACAAAAAACAGAACACTACCACATAATTACAGCTGTTAGAACAATCCAGTCAGGAGGCCATCTGACAGCTCTTTATGCTGAGAAAACATTCTGTTTTGACCTTAGAATGCATCCAAGCTGAGAGCCAATGAGTTTTCACAACATTTGAGCCGTACTCTTACATTGTAAATATTTGTTGTTGTTTTTTAAAGCTGCACTATGCAACTTTGTACTCTCTAGTGACATCTGTGGTTGAAATTAAAAATTTCAAGCAATTTGCAGAAGAACAATTTACGTCTGTGGTGTTTCGACACTGCTCTTCTGGCAGATGAATCTCATGATTTCAGGGAGAAATTCAGAGCCAGATTCATAAGGTGCTATTTTCATGTTGATATTATTATGTTATACGATTAAACATTTAAAAATGAAATATTACTTGCTTTGATGAAGATAAACAACACTCTAATTTACATATTTTGAATGAATGAATTTAACACTTTTCTGACACTACACTCAAAGTGCTTTTACATAGAGAACAGGGGACTCTTCTGAATCACCACCAGTTACAAGTATATTTTAATATGATTATTCAAGTGTTCTGTTAACTATTAATGGTTGTTTTGTATTATCCTTATCAATTTAAGAGGTGAAACTCGTGATACTGCTAATTCCAGTTCAATGTAAGACTTCTTGTCAAAGAAATCATGACGAAAACGTTCATTGACGAAAGGTTTTTTTGATTTCGTCAACGATAACGAAGACGAGATGAAAAAGGCGCATATCATGATGAAAATTAAACTGATTTTATTAAAATATACTGTTGAGGAAAATATGACGATTATACTGCAAGATATTAACATTGCAAGATATATACAGAAGAAGAAACATCTTGAGAATCTGTAAATAGAAGAAGATATTAGATATGGATTCTTCTAATCTATTAATCCAATATATTGGGGATCTCTCTTGAGCTGTGTAAATTGAACGTGCTAACACGGGCGAAATGAACTGCTTTAAAACAGGATAAATATCTCATTCAAACGCATCCTATTTATACATGAGATTCATCAATGTCCACAACATTTATGGAATAACTTACATCTGCACAATGAAATAAATGAACTTGAACTAAATGACGCGCTAGTCAGAATATGCGTAATTTGCATTGCGTAACTTGTGATGTGCGGTTTCTATAAGAAACACACAATGTGTCCTTTCACGGAAAATGAATAAGTCTCTAAAGCATGAATAATTCAGAATACAGCAGGCTAACTTCTAAAGAAAAAAACTAATACTTCAGTCTATTCATTATTATCTCAGGAGCTCAGGTTTCTTACAACAAGGACAGTAGATCTATGTACATTTATACTGTATGTTTGATACATGTTTACATTAGAAAATGTTTATAATTTTTTTTCTAAATATTTGAATATTTAATTAAAGTTTGGTCTGTTACGGTTTGACACTTTTTTGTCCATTTTGCATGTCATCAACAAGTAAAAGATATTATTTTCATTGACTAAAATTTTATGTCATTTTTGTCAGAGTAAAACTGACTAAAATTAATGAATATGACATGACAAAATATTGACTATTTTTAAAGGACATTTTCATCAAAAGACTAAAACTGTGACTAAAACGAAAAACTCTAATAACACTGTAAACTAAAGACATAAAACAAGCAATAATGGGAATAAAATATGCTTTATTAACATGGAAAATAATATGTACAAGTAGTCAATTTCAGAACTCAGAATTCAGAATATGTATTAGTAAACATGCACAGTAACTTCCCCTGACAACGCAGATCGCGATCGGTACACACACGGGCAATGTTCAATTAAAAAATGCATGACCCTACCAGACAACATACTGTATCCAATTCCAAGCATTATAGTAGTTAAACAGCATCGCCAAATGGATAACAGATAAACATCCATTCAGACTGCAGCAATTCCATCCTGAACTGTGACTGACGGAACTGAACAATGTCCTCAGCTGAAACACGTAACAGCTGGTACTTCTTTCCGGTGTTTACGGACATGAAGTCATGACGCAAAAAGGAACAACATAAGCCAGCGATTTCGTGCCAAATCTGACCCGTCAGCTCAAAATACAGTTTATTTTTACAGGCTTAATGAAATGAATGGAGGTAAGGTAAGGACATTGTTTTGAACACTGATTGTTTATGTACTTAATCAATAATGATAATTTGTTCATTTTTAACAAAAAAATCTTACATAGTGCAACTTTAAGATTAATTTGGGGTGGGGGTGTAATCAGTTATGCCTTAAGTGAATGTAAACAGACAAGACAAAAAATTGGATCTCTGCATTAAAATAAATAAAACATTGATGCAGATTCTACTGAAGTCTGTTTTTACCAAAAAAGTATTCAAAATAAATCACTGGATTCTCAACAAGGTAATTTCAGGGACGCTGGGATTAAGCACCAACATGTCACAGATTCTCACTGAGAGATCACGGGCATACATATTTCTCAGGCAAATCTCTAAGGTATGTTTGATTGATACTTGAGTAGTCAGGCCAGTTTAGGGTGCTTAAACACCAATAAAAGTCCAAATCGTTGCAGATGTTTACTTTGAGGGCTATGATATTCTATAAGTAATCTCTTTCTTGTGGAAACCTGCAACTCTCTCTGCTATTTGTTAAAGACAAACTACGTGTATATTTGTGAGTCATGGACACAAAGTCTCAGGTACATCCCATGGAATAGCCTCCGGGTCTTTCCACATGAAAACTTGGAGTAATGAGTCAGTTTGAGGGCTTACAGTAGGTCTGGGAAAGGAAATAAAACCTCAACCCCACAGGGCCTGAAACCAGACAGTGGATTTCAAGTTGGCCAGTAGGGCAAGCTGCCTTAATCACTCAGCTGGGGTACAATATGAAGACCTATTAGCCAGCACAGACAATGGCAGCAACCAAGTTGTTGAGAAAATGAGGACTTAGCTGGTGTAAGTTGGTTTGGTGCAGGTCTAGCTGGTGGACCAGCATAGACAAAATTGGTCATACTGATGGCTTGCTGATTAAGCTAGTTATGAAGCCTGGCAGGGGCACCAATGGTACAACATATGTTGGTGATCAGCAATGCTACTTTTAAAAAAGTTTCCCACCTCTTCAAACATTCCCAGAATAATTAGTGCTTGTGAAAACATGGCCAAGCACAAGACTGTGATCTTAAGGTTTTATCAATCAAAAAAAAAGTGGTGTTCAAAGGCTAGGTTATGCATATACTGTGGTGAATAGACCGAAGGACATGTAGGGGCAACACACAGCTATGCTTGTTGAAAAAACACCCTTGTGAGTGGTAAAACAGCTATGCACATGTCAGTCAAGAGAGGACTTAAAGAGATTTGCTGTGATGAGTCTCGGAAAAAGTGTGCAATGCTCATAACCATGCCTGAATTGATGTCCTAATTAGACCTCGACTGTTTGACGTGAACATGCTCCTTTTAATGAAGAGCAGCAAAATGTCAGGTGTCTGAAGAGGCCTTGCTCCCCTTCTATCTCTTGCTCTCCTTTTCAAAAATCAAAAGCCTCTTAACGGAGAAGAAAATAAATCACAACCAAAATTGTCTTAACAAATTTACGAGTGCAAAGCCATTTAACTGAAGTGTAGAATCAAAATATAATTACCTGAAAAACAAAGGGGAAGAAAAAATCGTTTTGTAGATGCAAGCGGTTATGTGCACACCCTGCTGAAAACTAGCCTAAGAGGGTTTGCTGGTCTCCCAGTCTGATTTGCAAGTTTTACTAATTACCCGGTCAGGCTAGGAGACCAGCTGGAAGACTAAATAAACCAGCTGAAGACCAGCTTGGTCAGGGTGGGAGACCAGCTAAAATAGCTAAGGACCAGCTAGACCAACTTAAACCAGCAAAAAACAGCAAACATGTTGAACCTTATGAAAAAAAAACAAAAACAAAAAACGGCCTAAGATATTTTGCTGGTCTTTACTGGTCTCCCAGCCTGATATGCTAGTTTTATAGGGTTTTGGGGACTTCAATCAACTGGTTAGGCTGGGAGAATAGCTGGCAGACTTTCTAGACCAGGTGAAGACCAACTTGGCCAGGGTGGGAGACCAGCTAAACCATGTGAAGACCAGCTTGGCCAGAGTCTGAGACATGGTAAACCAGCTGAAGACCAGCAAGGCCAAGTTAAACCAACAAAAACCACCAAACCTGCTAAACACTGCTAAAAAAACAAAACAAAAAAACAGCCTAAGATTTTTTGCTGGCCTTTGTTGGTCTCCCAGCATGATTTGCTGGTTTTATAGGGTTTGGGGGACTTATCAGCTGACTAGGCTTGCAGAACAGCTAGCATACTAGCTCAACCACCTGAAGAAAACTTGGCCAGGGTGGGAAACCAGGCAGACCATCTGAAGACCAGCTTTCTTGGCCAGGCTAGGAGACATGACAAACCAGCTAAAGACCAGCTAGACCAACTTAAAGCAGCAAAAACCTACAAACCTGCTGAACCCTGCTGAAAAAAAATAAAATAAAATATTTGCTTGTCTTTGCTAGTTTCCCAGCCTGATATGTTGGTTTTATAGGGTTTTGGGGACTTATCAGCTGATCAAGCTGGGAGACCATCTAGCAGACTAGCTAAACCACCTGAAGACCAACTTGGCCAGGGTGGGAGACTTGCTAGATTAGCTGAAGACCAGCTATACCAATTTAAACAAGCTTAAACCAGCAAACCTTCTTGGGCTGTTTTTTTGTTTTTATTTTCTTCAGCAGGGCAATGAGAAACAGGCCACCTGGAAAACGAAGCATAGGTCTTTGTGGAAGAGAATGCTATCCTGAGGGATACCGAAGGCAACTGATGAACAAGAAAGAATAGTGGCACCTGAATCGAATGGGAAAAAAGGGAGTCTGAGAAATACTTGCTCAACAATCCTGCTGAAGCTACAAAAAGCCATTCTGACTGCACTTTTCTATTGTTCAGCCTTCCTACGTCTCAGTGGTGTGAGCCAAAAACGAAAAGGGAAGGATAAAATTGCACTCCGCACAATATGAAATTCCCATATGGATAGATGGATGGATGGATTCACAATTCTTTGAGTCTAAATCAGGCTAATTAGCCCATTAATGAGGTGGCAAATGTCAAGCCCTGCTGGCTAGCCGTATTACAAGGACAGTGCTGGAGGCCTTTTTGGTAACGTAAACTCAGCATTTTCTGTTTTAACCCATAAAGGGATTTGCTAAAACCTGGCCTGCATGTAGCTGAAACACTTAAGATACATTTCAACAGGATACTTGCAGATAACAAGCCCAAAAATAATGCAAGACAAGCTCTTTCCATAGTTTATTTTACACTGACAACCTGTGTAATGAGTAAAGAGGTTTTTTGGCTCCTTTCCATTGAAGAATTGAACATGGTGAATTAGCTAAATGAGAACACTAACACCAGAGTATCTGTTATCATTTTTCAAAAATACATTCATTTGTATTGGATTTCTAGTTCGGAATTTATAATAGCAGGATAGCCTACCAGACGCTGTTGAACACTATGCTTCTACAGTAGGCATTAAGGATCATATAACACAGATAAAAAGGCTCAGTTTCCTATTTAGATGTCTTAAATTGGATATGGTTTCATGTCTTTGTTTTAGAGGAATCTCTGTTATATCAAATATCATTTGACTTGGACACGAAAACACAAATGCCGCAAGTAAATCCAAGCAAATAAGTTAAATCCTTTGGACCTTAAGTACTTAAGAGACTGACAAAAACATACAAAGATGTTGACAACAGAACCCTGGCTTATTTGCACATTGCAGGGTTGTCAGGTATTGTTGTTTTCCCATCTCTAATCTAAAGGCCAGCAGGTTTTCTTTAGCTGTTCTGGGGGTTTGAGGTGTCCAATGTGCGCTTTCACTCAAACAGCAGTTCGTCTACAAACCCCCCACCCCCCAAGAGTGAAAAAAGGAAAGAGTGTGGACATAAGGAGAAAGAGGTGTAATAAAAAGACCACCGAACTTGGCAGGAAGCCCCAGGTCACTGGGACACCGTACCAGAAAACACACAAAGAGAAAGATGCTTCAGGCATCAGGAAATAAAGGGGTCAGTGTTGTAGAAAACATTGACATTTAAAGAGATAGTTCACCTAAAATTAAAAGTATGTCATTATTTACTCAAAGAAAGAAAGTTATATAGGTTTTAAAAAACATAAAAGTGAGCAAATGACAGAATTCTCCTTTTTGGGTGAACTATCCTGTAAAGTGATGTGTTTCAAATCTGTCTCCACATTCGGGACATAAAATAAGATAGAGTGGGCAATAAATATCTTTACGTTCCTTTAGTCTCCTCAATGTAAAGTGTTTATTTGCTCTGTTCAGAGGTTGTGCTTATCTAAGGTTTTCTCCATTTCAGATGGGGCTCAGGGCAAATCAAAGGGACTAAGCTCAGCGCAAGCAGCTTATCCAAATGCAGCCTAACCACGGATTTGTGCAATTTCATTCAAACAAGATTTATGATTTTCCCTGGCAATTATTATACACATTAACTCTCAGTATAAAAGTTTGAGCAAATCAGTCTGTGTTTTAGTCGGTCATTTCTACATGTGCCACTCCATGTGCAGAAGAAACGACTGGATCAGCTTAGAGACCACCAGCCATCAAATTACAAATGAACCAACAAGAGCTTTTGGGATTGTTGGAAAGCATGATAGTGCATTTAAACATCTTGATGCCATAAACCACTGAGAAATGTGTTGCAAAGTACAATTTTCTGCTTTGTTCATGATGCTGACTCAAAAATGTAAAATCAAAACCCCAGTAGAAATATTGTGCTGTTCAGCATTGTGGACAATGTAATCTATTCTGGGTCAAGTGCACTGTGGGCCTTGTAGTCCCTTGTAGATTCAAAAATGTGGTGGGTTCACATGGGTCTCAGTGGGCTCAGAGTTTTGGTTAATGTTTTTCAACCAATGGATTTCCATAACATTTCCATGACTATTTATCTGACAAAAATAATCTGTGATTCCTGGATAATGATTTTTTTTAAAATAATTTTATAAAATCTGCATTCTGCACTCTCAAATGTCTAGCCGATGAAATATTTTAGCACTGAGCATGACTGAAGAAATCTTATTTATGTAAGTAATTTTAAAAAAGTATTAATAAAGACATTTATTTATTTATAATTAATTTCATGAATGTTCCAGGCATGGAAACAATAAATAATTTTAAAATATCTCACTAAAATCTTGACTGTAGGGACCCTGCTAATCAAAAAATCACAACTTAATACACATACAAACAAGTACAGACATTCTCATACAGCAAAAAAATAAATAAAAAAATAAATAACATTTTACAAGAAGAAAACAAACGGCTATGGAGGTATCAAAGTAGAATCCAAAACAGGATGCATGGTGAGGAAGAAGGGTTGGAAGTCATGAACAAGTGTATCAGGAAGAATGTAAAAAAAAAAAAAGACTGTTAGAGACTATTAAAAACAGAGTTGGGGTACTCGAGTTTGGACTTGGACTTGAGCCTTTGTTCCTGCCGAGACCATGACATTTGTGATGCAATGAAAAAAAAAGAAGAAAAAAAAGAAATTAATCAACACATCTCTGTCTGCATGCAGCTGTATTAGCCCCTGACATCACAGACGTAGCCAGTTGTTTCACTGTGTTTAAGCAAACACACGCACACACACATGCGCACGTGCACAGGCACACTAATCAGTCAACCAATACGCTTGAATGTTACTACAGAGTCTACTGTATAACATCGACTACCGAGGTGGCTGGCATGACGAAAACATAAAGACTGGTATGATTCCAAAGTAATAGAAACTAAACAAAGCAGTTTCACACGACACGGGACCTGACAACTGGTAAAACTGCAATTTTGGGCAGTGAAATGTTTTGTTTATTATTTAATTATAGACTATAAAATAAATTATTCGATGACAGAGTTTGTGTATGAAGTTAAACTTCATGTTACGAGATGAATTTAGTTGGTTATGACATTTTTTATTTTAAAAGTTTATTTTATTTTTATTGTAAACCACCAGGTAACTTATGCACGTCTTTTTTTAGCCTACATCTCTGAAACTTTTGAAGGACAATTCTGTTAAATGCATGACTCAAAATTATTATTCTCCATGTTTTTGTGGTTAAAGAAGAGCTCAATGAAGTTTTCTTTGGTTGGTATTTAAAGATTTCAGACTGATTGCAGACCAATGCGACTGCTGCTCAAGCAAATATCAATTATTATTATTTTTTTATCTTCTGCAGCAGCTGCTGCGAGACGCACACAGATGCATCCGGGATTTAGGTACATGAGCAGCACACAGAACGGCCCTACATTGTGCAGTTTCCCGCAAATTAACTAGAAAATCATGTCCGTAATGACATGGCCCTAATATTATCAGTGGGCTTTTCCAGTGTTTTAGGATGCAGCATTTGCAGTCAAATCGTGAGACGTAACTTCTCAGTGAGTGCTAATTACTACTGTGTTGACTCATTTGTATGTACTGTATTTTCCCAAATCAGTAGGCAGATAGAGAAAAAAGATTCAGAGAGAAATCTCAGTATAGACTATTATTTCTTTAGATAGGGATCATTTTCAAATACAACTAAATTAAACTGAATTGACAAATTAAAATAAATAAATACAATTCCAAACATAATAACCTTGGTTGTAGTGACTAATGCAGATTTCACTTTCTTTAGTCTATGTTTGACTGGAGAGGAAAAAGCAACAAATAATTGAAATGTCAACAGAACGCAATAAGAATTGTGCTGAAGGACAGTTTTGTCTTCATTCACCTAAAGCATATGCTTTCATTCTGAAACCACTTTGAAGTTTGTTCAGCAGGATACTAATCATAAAATGTATATATGAAATACAACAGAGGTGTTTTTGTTACATTTACATTGACACACTGTTTTTCTTAGTTGTGAAGGTTAAAATAAGCTTAAAATATTGATGTTGAGAATTTTTAATTCAGATTCATGAACAGATTAATTCAGACTCGGACTCGACCTGTTATGGACTTTAAATCTGGTATGAGATGACAGTACTGATGCAAAATCCAAATCCCTTATAATGCCGAGTACGAAGAACACAGTGAAAATAAAGAGAAAGAGACAAAAGAGAGAAAGACAACAGATGCCTGGAGAGTATATATACTGTTTTCCCTCTCTGACTGTAGATGATGATTGTTTTATGGGGGAAGTCATTGTGGTCTGAAAGGAGAAACAATTTCCTCTCCTTCTCAAAAGGCAACAAAAGCATCCAGTGTAAGCTTTCTGGTGATGAAGCCATGCTGCTAACATTGCTGCCATTGTTGGTTACATGATCCCAGAGGTCTGAGTTTTTTTCTTTAAGATGTTTGTGTTGGGACACTTCCTCTCCCTTGGCCTTGTCCATGAAATAACTGTGTCTGTCCTCAACAGATGGCCTTCTATAAATTTTCATTAAGCCTTAGTAAAGATACAAAATAAATACAGAATACTTAAAAAAATTAGTCTGTCTATCAATATGCCTATATATATTTATGTAAGCAACATCACACTCGCAATTGTGCGATATGGCCCTACATCAGCACTGCTGTGATTCGGCCGCAGGCTTATGCTGTAGGTAATCACAGCAGAGTTGATTTAGGGCCATATCACACTCTTGCTCGTGTGATATTGCTTATATACAACAGTTGAATGAACAAGTAAATTGCAAAAAATGAGGAAAAACTGAGTACGGTCAGAGAGAGAGAGAGAGAGAGAGAGAGAGAGAGAGAGAGAGAGAGAGAGAGAGAGAGAGAGAGATGGAGCGTGTGCATTCACCTGTTGCCCCTCCCAATCTGAGGTGCTGTCAGCTTTCTGAAGATCAGCTTTCTCAGTGGAAAAATAGCCGTCCAAGCGGGGTATTTCTCCTTATTTCGCGGCAGCTGGTGCACAAGAGTCTTTCACTATAGGTACCACAATCTCCTCCACCATTTTAAACAGTACGTCCTCTCCAGTAAACTCCGGTAAGAGGTAAGCGCCTTGAGTTTGTGTAATTAATCAGTCTGTTGTGTCTCTCAGCTGTGATGAGCCGTAATGCTGAAGTTGTTAGTTTAAAGCCATTTAAAGCTATTTCCTAACTTTAGTAGTGTAGTAGTAATATGAGTGATCATGTAGTGCTGTTGTATGCAAACACTGACTGACACTGACTCACTTCACGTCACCTAACTGGCTCATATTAAACACAAAAATGATTTTTTGCCTCCACCTGCTGGCTAACATATGTAATGTCAAAAAATTACATGTAAAGAGACATATACAGTAGCTCTTAAGACATCTGCACTGCTCTTAGTTTAGAATGGCATGAACACAAGCAGAGTGATACACACAGTGAAGCGTCCGAGTGCTGATGGTGTGAGATCATCAGTACTCATGGAATGTCTTTCATCCAATCAGATTTGAGGACCGGAACTAACTTTTGTATATATATACACAGTATACTGTATATTTCAATCATGACATTGAGAATGCAATTGTATAGACGTCTTTTTTTGTATAGTATATAAAACCCAGATCATGTGACTGCCCACAGAACTAGGGAAAGTGAGTGAGCGAGTGTAAAAGAAAGGGAAAGTCAGCATTTGAGTGCTTGAAACATGATCTGTTGCAACACAGTTAATCTTATCTCTGTCACACTGCTTAGTGTGACCCTGTCTTAAGCAGACAGCACTCTGGAGAGAGAGCAGCCTAAACATCAGACAGATCTCATTACACGGGGGCAACCCAGGAAGCCGAGACTGTCACCAGATCCACCGCACACCTTTCAGCTCTCACATTCAGCATCAAAACACTGCATACCTGCAGGGAAGTCGAGGAAAGAACAGATTCTGTTGCAAGTTAGACAGTTTACACAATGCTGATTTGATCAAACTGCATAATGAAACTAGTTTAAGTATAGCTGAATTGTGCTACATTGTATGTGCAATTTTGTAAGCAGACTCTCTAGGGAAATTTTAAAGTGAAAATAACTCCAAATACTTCTCACAAATGAGCTCTTTAACGCCAGTGTTTCTCAAACTTTTCTTCTAAGGTACTACCACAGCCCAATCAGTCAGACTAAAGAACACCTACATCAAAACCAAATCATAAATGTGTTCCTTTTAACACATATTATAATGTATACTGGATATTTGTTTGGTTAGCTGATATATTTAATGGGATGAATGCATATTTAACCTATACTTTATTCTGAAGTCACAATTTCTGTTTTATAGGTTCAACAAAGCATAATCAAAATCTTGGTGGGGAAACCCTGCTCTACACAATATGTGTGGAGTGTTGACTCAAACCCAGCTTAAATGATGCCCAGCATACAGACGGTGATTGAACTGATGATGGAGAGCTCCCTACGTTTACTTAGCCCGAAGGGCAGCTGTTTACAAGCTCCCTATGAGGGTGACAGAAAAACAAACTATGGGTCAGAGTTCAAATCTACACACTCTAATGCAAAATGCACACACAAGGGGTCCACACCTTTGGGTCTGGACCCCCTGCTGGACCAGCATCTGTTTTGAGCCGAGACACAATGTGTGTGTGCCAAACACACTAACACCATATATCAAACACTCTGCAAACACATATACAAAAGCACCATGGTATTACTATGTTTTTTAGACATGTGCCATGGTAATACCATTGTATTCTTTAAAGTTCATTTGGTACCATAATAATACAATTATACATTGCAGTAACTTAAGAGTACCATGTAAATGCCATGGTGATACCATGTTTTCAGATGTGGTTCCATGGTAATAGCATAGTACTCTTTGAAGTACCTTGAAATAACATAGTAATACCATGTTTATCGACATGATACCATAGTAAAACAATTTGCAGTAACTTGGGGTACCATGTAAATATCATGGTAATAACAAGTTTTTGGACACGATGCCATGTTAATAGCAAAGTATTCATTGAAATACAATAACTTTAAATACCATGGTAGCAATTCTACATTTAGTAGAACTGTTCTACATTTACTTGCTATATAATTACAACAACTACAGTAATAACTAGGTACTAACCATAAACCTTACCCCAACCCTAACCTTAAACCATATTACGTACATTTAGTTACCTAATATCACTCAATACTTTCTTGGGTAAGTACACTGTAAGTATACTGAAAGTACACATACGGTAAAATAAAGTGCAACCAATACCATGGTAAAACCATCTCTTTTGGATACTATTTCAAGATAATACAATGGTATTCTTTGAAGTAACTTGGAGTACCATGTAAATACGATGGTACTTCTCTTTATTACTACTGACCATGGTGCCATGGTAATAGTATGGTGTGCTATGAAGTAACTTGGAGTACCATGTGCATTCCATGTTTATTACACAAGTACTTTGTTAATACCATGATTTTTTGAACATGACACCATGGTATACTTTGGCGTACCTTGTAGCACCATCACATGAATATGGTAATCATTGAAAACCACGGTATATACTGTAATAATAATAATAATAATAATAATAATAATAATAATAATAAGTTTAATTTATATAGTGCTTTTCCCAAGAACAAAGCACTTTACAAACAACAACAAACATAAATAACATTAAAAAAATAAATAAATAAATACAGTATACACAAAGCAAGGCAAGTTTACAAACACAATGAACCAGGAGTCAAACGTATAGTTCGGAGTGAAAATGTGGATTTGCACATGTCCGACCAAACAGTTCAAACAAAACAAGCCGTTGAGTAAAAAATTACATGACCAGAGTATATATCAAAGCACCACATTATTTCCATCTGATACCTTCACTGTACCACTGTGCTTTTTTTGAAATCGTAATTGCCCCAATGTAATTTGGCATCAGCAATTTAGAAGTCACAATATCCTAATAATTATTCACAAGCAACATATTTTCAGTTTATGCTCTAAAGTCAAGCTGGCCACGCTCTGCAAATGTCCGTGTAACAGAATGGCTGCCCTTCTGTGGCCTCTTGAGACAGCACTGTGATGGCGTTACGCCGTAGGTGATTATCGTTTAATGGATAACATCAGTGCCGGAGATGGAGTCCATTTTAGAGCAGAAATTTCTCCAAAAACCAGCCTTCCCTGCATTGGGACAGGACATTAACCTTACAAGCCACCCCTTATTACATCCACACCACTCACAAATATATAACCACACATCTATCTGAGTTGTAACCCTATGCTTAGCACTTCCTTTCTCTCTCTTTTTCACTCTGATTGTTTAATGGGATTACATGGCTCTGACCTTGCTCCGTACACTAGCACCCCTGTTGCCCTCTGGACTGACTCACAGACAGAACATAATGAAAAAAGCCTGAAGCCAGCAAGCACTGCTGACAGAGAGAGAGAAACTCGGTCAGGATTCCAAATGAGAACCTGAGCATAATATCCCATCTGTGCTTTGCTACCCATAATGGAAAACTATCAGTTCTCTGGGTCAGCCTGAACATGAATGGAAGGGAGTTTTAAATTAAATTTGCAACCAATTTTACTTGATAATATGACGTATTTCTGTGCGAAAAATGTTTACATGACTGTGAGAATTGATCGAATTGATTAAAGGCCACATCCACACTAATCTGTTAAAGTCTGAAAACTCCGTTTTCAGTTTCTTAAAATCATTGTTTTCTAAAGTATGTGGTAATAGAGAGCGTTACCGAAAGTCTCAATTTTTGGTTGAAGAAAGGCATAAACATAGCAAAATCAATCTGTTGTGAAACTATTTATTTATTTATTTTATTCATTTGCCGAATTTTTTACTTTTGAATAAAACAATACGAAGACATAAAATATATTTGTCTTTATATATATATATATATATATATATATATATATATATATATATATATATATATATATATTTATTTATTGCACAAAACAACAGCATGAAAGTGTATTATGCAAATACATTGGGGTTAATTTTGATTTCATGTTTATATCAATTATTTTGAGAAAATAAAACGTGAGTAATTTTCTTGTCTCGCAGGGCATTATTTAAAGACTTTAGAGGCAAGTAGGCATTTACTTTATCTGCTAGTCTGAAGGACTGGAAGTGAATTTGGATGCATGAACGACGTGCAGCTGTCACTTCATATTAGACGCATGGAAATGTGATGTCATAAGGAAGCCACGGGCCAGCCGGACGAACAGGTGGGGAGTGCGGTGGGGAGGGGGTTGTCTGCACTCCTTGCCAAGATGGGATGAAAGGTGGACGTGGAAAAGGGGTGAGGGCCTGGTAATGACTTCTTGAAGGAGACATTATTACCTGTCGTTTGAAACATTATCGCTTGCTATTAGATAAGTATCAGAATTCATTAGAGATGACAGTGTCTGGATGTTGGCTCTTTTGAGGGTGATAAAGACGGAGAAAGAAATGGACAGGCCAAGAGAAAAGACAGGAAATTAGCCAACAGAGGCTAAATAACCCCAAAGCACCATAGATGTCTCTACAAATTGCACATAGCGATTTACAGGGTGACACACATGGCCCTTTTTAGATGGATGTTGTTAAACTAGCCTTGTTACCAGTGTTCGAATTTATGCCCGGACACCCTATAAGAGTTGGGTTGGGTTGGGTGCTAGTCACATGTTATTTCCTAAAACCAGATCATGCTAGACAGTGAAAGAAAAAAAAAAAGTACAACTAGCAGTATAAACAGTTACTTTTTAACACATAATACATCTTGTCAGCTAAAATGAGATCATGAATAAGAGGTGTATTGTACAAAGCTGCTTCAATTGTAGACATGGTCCAAACAAGATTTTGGAAGATTTTAGAAGGTATTATTTAAAGTGACATGGAAAGAAAAGGATGCGAAAATGCTGTCTTACAAGCACTCTTACACTCTTACACTCTTACAAGTCTCTTTTGTCAAAAACATCATTCAGTCTTTTCAGCCATAGAACCATGCTTGAAAGGTACCTGATAAAGCCAGCTCTTCAGAAACAGGGCAGCATCTCACAGCTATAAACATTGGCACAACACAAATAACTGAGGATGGTTGTTTTGTGGTTTCCACAGTGCACTCGAGGGAAGCATGACTCTTTCTAAATTCAACACATATTTTCTCTCATATTCAAACTCGGTTAAAAAAAACATGCAAGAAAAAATTGCATTTGGCATCCCTGACATCAAAACTAAATCATCTTGGCATACCAAATTTGAATTGGACCTTGTTCATTAAATATGAGCACAACATATTTCTGTGTAAATAGTTCTTAAAAGAATGTTCTGGGTTCAATACAAGTTAAGCTCAGTCAACAGCATTTGTGGCATAATGTTGATTAGCACAAACATTTTTTTTTTTTTACTTGTCCCTTGTTTATTAACCCCACAAAAGAATGCGGTTAAAGTAAGGCACTTAAAATGGAAGTGAATGAGAGCAGTCCATAAACAGTGTTAAAATACAAACTGTTTCAAAAAAATAGCCACAAGATGTAAACATTCTATGTGATAACAGGATATAATGGATGATATAAAATCAGGGATTTACTGGCATTACAGCGTATACCTGAGACCTGTTGCACAAAGCAAGTTTCAGTGGCTACCCAGGTAAGTTTGAGTTTAGTTTGAGCAAACTCTGTTTTTTTCAGGCTCAAGATGGTGGGTCAGTTTTTACCGGTGTTCATCACCATAGCAACTTACACTACACGGCTAACCTGCTCCGGAACAGGTTTTATTCTAGGTTACAGCTTGCAAACTGATACTAAACCAATCAGCTGTGAGTAAGGTGAAATCTCTGATGCAAAGTAGTCACTCCCCCTGTATCTCTCGCTCAAAATTAAAGCGCCCTTCACAGGGAAATGTATAGATTTCATGAATTTGTATTTATATAATAAAAATGTTTAATAAGATCTGTAAATTAAGATATTATAAGATGGTTTATTTGAGCGATTGGGAGACCTTTTATCTTTTGAGCAGCACATTAAAATGCATTTTTGAGTTCCTTTGCATTTCTTGACATACTGTACCTGTATGCAATTTGTGATGCTCGAGGAAAAAAATACTGCTTGCAGAAGTGGTCATAAAGTGATTCTCACTCGTTAAAGTCAAATTTATTGTGTGACGAGTCTTCGCACAAGAAAAAATATACTAGTAAAAATTATATTGTAGACTATCACACAAAGTGACATTGGTTGCACTTCATTAAATTATGTTGGGCTTTTAATTTAAATTAATATAAAAGCTTTTAAATTTTAGATAAATATATAGATGTTTATGCTTTTAAAATTAACAAGCCTGCATGTTTATTGTGAACCTATATAAATTAAATTACACATATTCAGTCATTTTTTTCTTTCGCGGCAGCAGCGGTGTTTCTTCATGTTGTGTAAATGTTAAAATTCTTCATATTTTCATAATGATCATCTTGATCTTTAGCGGAGACATAAAATCACACTGAATGTCTCATGAGAAGTAAATCGTGCAGACTCTCTCCAAGCTTTACCCATTGGCTGAACTCAGGATCAAACTCTGAGTTGACAGAGAACATTTGTAGCAAGCGTCTTGAGATCGACGAACCCAATTTAAACAGGTTTGGCTCTATCTGGCTTTGCCAACCTGAAACTTACTCTGAAACTCTGAGTTTTTTCAACTAGCTTCATGCAACAGGCCACTGATTACAAGGATCCTAGCGTAACGTCATGATGACAACAAAGTTATAATATTGGATATAACTTTATTCACTTTCATTGTATGGAAAGGAGTAGTCGAACATACTGAAACATATCTTCTTTTGTGTTCTGTGGAGGACAGAAAATCGTAAATTTTTAGGTGAACTATTCCTTTAGCAACAATTATCCACAAATTAATTGTTTCTATGTTAATTTAGCATGAAATTGGAACAATGTAATGGGTAATGGGTGGTCGAAGAACAACTAGAGCCCAGGGCACACCACAGTGTTTTTGCTTCAGTGAAAGCCAAGCAAGCTTTAATTGGCTTAAAGTGCACTCCACCTACCCAGACATGCACATGCAGGACAATTTGAGGTTTTCCCATCTCTAGGCTTAGCTTTTATCTAATTTCCCCTTTGCTCTAAGATACTACACTAATGAATTGGGTAATCACAGATATCTGGCCCATTCAAGTGCTTTGTAAAGTAAATCAATACAGTTTGGCAACGGGCCAATTGTCCACTTTGATGGACAGTAGAAATCTAACAGCGGCAAAAAAAAAAAAAAAACTTCTCTCTCACTCGACCACATTATATATCCCTATTCCCTGCCCCCCTCATTTTAAATGTCCTAATTCTGTGTTTTTGTCCGTTCCATGATTAAAACAACATATGACGAAACTTTTATTTCCACAGTAGCGGATCAATATGCCAACAGGGCCGACAGGAATTTCTATGAATTTCAAATGCTTTCCCTGCAGTGATTATGTGAGCTGGGTTCTCTGGTTGAATATCGATATGCTGATGACAAGCCAATCTATGCTAATGCTCTGGGCTTCAATCAAACTGTAGCTACTAGCTCGGCCCTATGATACGAAATGGACGACCCTGTGTCATTACAGAGTTTTTCCTGTTCCAAGCGTTCTAGAACAAGGTCCTGCCAGGACATCTGTTAGCCATGTGGGTGCTGCGCAATTCTGGTCTTCATTTGTGTTTAAACTTTTGAACGTTAGAGTGGGAAGACTTCAAGATGGGAATGCAGATTTCCTCTGATGTGGTTTACCAGCCCTTATGATACTCTGTCAAACGTTAGTGGATACCGCCACCCCATTCACCAGTTCATGTTATTACATTCAGGCCTCCAGTGCGCCGTAGAGAGAGAGCCTGGATAACAGTGACTAGGACAGTCCATGTTCAAACACTCCGGAAGAATGTGTATACTACAGCAGAAGTGACAGATGATCATGAGTCATGACAGAGGTGCAGAACATTAGCCGGCAGTCACCGAAGGACTCTAACACTGTCAAATATAATCAGTCGCAATCTGCATCTGACAAAACAGCATCGGTTTCACTGAAAGTTGGGTGAAGTCACTATGGAAATGTACTTTAGCATGAAATTCGATGGTGTATTACCTCACAAAGTCATAGCATTTATGGATTGTAATTTTAAGTAACTACACATGCTGCACCCCAATTAATCTACTTATACTATGCATTAAAAGTATTTACTTTGCTAGTGATGCTAAAATATATTTGATTGTGTATCAACACAGCAATCAGTTGTGTGAAAAATTATAATATAAAGAAAAATAAAATAAAATAAAAATTGGCTCACATCCGTGCATATCTCATCTGTGCATTTTAGGCATACTATTTTTAGTGTACTTTTATTATGTGACACTAATTCTAATCTTGAATACTATATTTAGGACAGAGAGTATGAAAATTGGAACACATTTGACAATAAAATGTCAATAAAATGGTGTTAGGACAAAATAAATAAACAAATCTCCCTATTATGAATCTTGGGTAAACATTAGCGCTCAAATGTAACATTTCACACATGTTCTTTCAAACTGTCCTCCTCTTACAGATGTCTCAGGCAACAGCTCTAATAAAACAGACTGCAACTTGAGTTCAATCAATAGGGAAATAAAACTGCGGGAGTGGCGGATGCAGGTCTCTGGTGAGGACTGACACTAATCATAAGGTTAATTCGCCCATCTCATGACATTAAGACCAATTACGGCAGGCAGTCAACAGGGTAATGTAGCACTCTCCTGAAAAATTATATGAACGATATTAAATAATGTGAAGAGGGAGAAGTTTATTGAGAAGTGTTTAATAAAGTGGAAGGGTAGGAAGAACTAGATGCTGTGCGAGTGAGTGGGACATGGGGTCCTGAGAGGCCACAGGCATTAGCATCAACCACCTAATCAACTCTCCGGCTGAAGTGAACACAATGCGCCTACATAACAAAACAAAACATGGCTATGTTTCGAGTAGCACAACATGCTAAGAAAACTAACTTCTCCGAAAAGAGGTCTTATTAACTTTGTTGAAAGTTTTTTTTTTTTTTTCTTTATTCAGTTATTTTCTTATGTGTGTGTGTGTGTGTGTGTGTGTGTGTGTGTGTGTGTGTGTATGTGTGTGTTTTAGAGCAAGTATCCACAGAGATTTGAATATGCCCCTTTAAAAGCGAAGTATAAAAACAAGGTTTGAAAACGAATTTAAGGAAGCAGGTAAAGGAGCAAACAGGGAGACAGAGAACAGAGTGAGTACAAAAGAGCAATAATTCACAGTGAAAAAAGAGTCAAATCTCACGAAAAAAAGAGCAAGGGAATGAGAGAAGTGAGAAAAAGAAATGAAAGACAGCTTGGAAGAAAAGGAGGGTGAAAGAAAGGAGAGTGTGTGAGTAGGTGTGTGTGTGTGTCAGTAATGATATCACTGCAGAATGGGCAGTCTAATGGTAATGTAATGGACTAACCAGAGAGATAGTGTTAGCGAGATGAAAAATAGAGAATGCAGACAAAGAATAGAGAAAGGCAAAAGCTGGGTGCACAGTGTGCGATTTTTGCCACTATTTTGCAGTCTGAGAGAAATTTGGGGAGTCAGAAATTACTTCTTTCATCGTAAAATACATTTTTCGGTCACACTTTATATTAGGTGGCCTTAACTACTATGTACAAACATTAAACACATACAAGACTATGTATTTACTGTGTAACTACATGTTATTCTGCAAAATTCCCACATTTGCTGCTACTGAGGTTGAGGTACGGGTAGGTTTAGGAGTAAGGGTAGGTTAGAGTTAGAATTAGGGGTTAGAGTTAGGTTTTGGGGTAAGGGTTGGGTTAGGGGTAAAGTTAACATTGTAACTACAAATGTAATTAAACGCAAGTACTTTAAATGTAATTACAATGCAACAACATGTATGTATATAATAAGTACATTGTATCAAATGGTTAAGTACATAGTAGTTAAGGCCAGCTCATATAAAGTGGGTCCAATTTTTGTGCTTAGTTTGACATATTTACCGATGGCCAAAAAAATGTGTTTTGTGATTAATTTTAGGTCATGTCAACATTAATCTTTTTTACGTTTTTAGTTTGCTAATATCACCGTTTTCAAAAGTATGCACTATGGTTTTGGTGGAGGAAAATACAGTTCCAGTTTGGATAAGAGGTGTAAACATAGCGAAATCAATGCCTTTTTTTAAACAAAAAACGTATTAATGAGGACTTGGCCTTAGCATCTGTCAAAGTTCACACAGTGTCTGAAACATTGCTGTTGTAAAATGTCGATAAGCGCAAACCTGTGTCTGCACATTTTCTATTAATGCGCCAAGTTTTTGCATTGCTTGGCAACCAGTCTACAGGATGAATTATTTATTACGATATTTCTTAATTGTAAATGTAACATTCAATGAACACTGATGTCCCTTATCACATTGCTGTTTCATAAAAATAATGAGCCATACTATAAGATGTATTGCTTTAGTCAACATTGTCAATCATGACCAAAGATCTAAGATCTAAGAAGACAGTTGATGTCATACAGTCTGCCTTGGCTTTTACCCAAGATGTCACTAGCTGGGTTTTCATCCACGTGTTTTTATGCATATTTTGGATATCGCATAAAAACTGTTGGATGGAAACACTAAGATGCAAATAAAATCTCTAAAATGTGCATAAAAAATGTATACGCTCGCTTGAGGTGGATACATTTTTTATTCAATAAGAAGAAATGTGCATACACTATAATGGAAACACATTTACCGAATAAACTCTTTTTTAGGAAAACAAGATGTGCATCAAAAAAAGTCATGTGACTGACAAATTCATTTATTACTGGACCAACAAGCGGACCAATCATCACATCTGAAATGTTGCTCTGGTCATCCTAAAATAATTGCGTCTTGAAAATCCAAAGCCTGCATAGAGTTTGCAGAGCAAAAATGTGGAATACAAACTTGAACTATGCCAAAGAGCAGCTTTATTGACACTTTTGAAAAATAGATCCGCGCGGTAAAGTCATGATGGAGGAACGCACACTCACAGTGCTCCCAGAACTGCTTGATGCGCTGTCACTCCCAGACATGAGAGAGTGTTTTGGCTGTGTGTTCTAAACCGCAAGTATTTTATTAATCAAAGAGTCACAGTGGCTACAATTTCTATGGAAGTGACAATTTTGTTCTTTTCAACACATGGGATGGAAACCCGGCTTTATTTGCACATCGTTTGTTCAATTTTGTGTTTTTTTGCATAATTTAAATTCTCAACTTGAATGGAAACATAGCTACTGGGGTTGTATCACACAATCAGTCAAGCAACAATTGTAAAGGACATACAAAAACTGCACAGTGTGCACCAGGCTATAGAGCAAGGACAAGGGACAGTGCCCACAGAAGCACAAAAAGGAAGACAGCTGGGCAGGGCTCAGCTCACACACACACTCTCACAAAGAGACAGTGGCTCGGACACACGACTGTACGCGGAAAGAAGGGTGACTGTAGACCGTGCCAAGAAGATAAGTGGAAGAGGTCTGGGACTGCAGTATGTGTGTGTCTTTGTGTGCAAGTGTGTTTGAAGAGTGAAAGGCACAGCAGGGCTTTGGCTAAACTTCTGTCTTTAGCCGCCCTTCAGTACTGAGCCAGCCTAGAAAAGCTTGAGATCCCTCCTAACGAGCTGTAACGACTGCTCTGAATAGCACAGTGCAGTCACTTGCTCTCTTTTAGTCTCTCAGTCTCTGTTTTTTCAGTCAGTTTAGCACAGAGGCGCTGGGGTCAACCTTAGGTCATGGCATCAAAACCGCAAACTGGGCCTAATACTGGCCAATGTGCACTGCAAACTAAACACGCTGAGCAAGCATCACTATAACTATTACTCATACTGAACAAACCCCTTTTAAACTTTAATTAGTAATAAACTTTAGCACACAACTCGTAAAATTCATCACTCATCAATCACTAAACCCCTGTTATTCTCAGTTAAAGGAATGTTCTGGGTTTAGTTGAAATTAATCTTAATCAACAGCATTTGTGGCATAATAAAAAATTAATTTAACTCATCCCTTGTTTATAAAAAAAAAAAAAAAAAAAAGCATAACTCACTGTTGCAGAAAGGTGCTGACAATGGAAGAGAATACAAATGTTAAAATACACACAGATTCAAAAGTATAGCCACAAAGTGTAAACATTAAACATTTTAGTGTGATAAAATCACTTAATAACCTTATCTTTGTAAAGTTATATCTGATATTACAAACTTGTTGCCCTGATGATCAGCTATTTAATCACACTAAAATCATGTAGAATAAAGATTTTGTCACACTAAAATCATGTTCAGAAGTATGATGTATATTGTGGCTATACATTTGAAACAGTGTATATTTTAACTGGCCCCAATCACTTCCATTATAAGTGCCTTACTGTAAACACGATTTTGGCCCTTTTTTTTTCTTTTCTTTTTTTTTATAAATGCTTTTTTTGTTTGTTTGTTTGTTTGTTTGTTTGTTTTTTGGGGTTATCTATATTATGACACAATGGTGTCGACTGTTTTAAACCTGGAATATTACTTTAAAATACCAGAATATATTTTAGTGAATATGGACATTATATACAGTAAATATATATATATATATATATATATATATATATATATATATATATATATATATATATATATATATATATATATATAAACATTCATATGTTAACTCTGGTTTCTCACTGGTTTCAATGTTTGACCTGTGCCCCAGACAGTCCTTTTCCTTTGCAAAATTAGGGCGAGCCAATCTTTAATATGTCCTGTCATGGCTCCTAATTTCAACAGCCAATCAGAGTCTCCCGCTTTTGTCAGGAGACAAATTGATGTTGAATTGCCCGGTGTAGAGTAACATGATTAGGAAGATGGATGGATGGATGGATGGATGGATGGATGGATGGATAGATAGATAGATAGATAGATAGATAGATAGATAATCTACTATGAATTAACTACTATCCATTTTCTTTTTATAGCTCTATTCTCCTATGTACAGTATGTATGTCAACAAGTGAACAGCAAACATATCTGAGACAAAGTTACTGAAGTCTCCTGAGCAAAGCAGTTTTCCTTTGGAGAGAGAGAGAGCTGTGGACAAACTTGGGCATAATTATGATGCAAACATTCAAGAATAATTGAAGCAAAACAATCAATTTACAGACAGATTGATGCTAATACAACATGACATTGAAGGAGTGAGAAATTGCTATGCTGATTGAAAAGCATGTTTTATTGTTTAGCTCATTTGAGCTCAATTTAATTGAAGCTTCCCTACAACATTGAAACTAAGAGGACAATTACTGTAAAAATTACTGTACAGTATATCTTGAGGCAGTACTGTACTGTCCTCAATAATACATGACTTTATCTACAATACTCTGGAACCAAAAGTCAAGGATAATAACACATCAAGCTGAATATGGAATACAAAATTATAAAAAAAAGAATTAAAAAGAAAAGAAAAAAAAAGAAAAAGAAAAACACTAAATCCAAGTAATTTCGAAACAGCAGGAGAAAACTATAACCTCAGCCAACGACATTGCAGATACACCAATTTGTGTTGCCACACAACAGCAAAATTTGTTTTAGTGTTGCAGTATGTTGAGAAAATGCAACCAGAGGAAAACCGATGTGCCGCATGCCCCCTGACCTTGAAAAAACTAATTAACACATAACAGCCGGGCAAGTTTTGCTTAGTGTGCACACTCTTGAGACTGTTTTTGCCACTGACAGCCTGTTTTTAAATGACTCATTGAGTTTCCTACTTACAAAGTAAAGTAAAAATCATCTCTGCCTATCAAAGGGCGAGTGGTACAGACATCTGGAGGGAGCGTATGATAGAAAACTCCAAATGTGAATTTAAAAATGCACATTAGTACATCTCAGTATGTATATGTGCCAGTGTTTGTGTGTATTCTCATGAGAAGGACCAGATGTGTTCAGAGCGAAGAAGACCCCATAGGGACCTATGTGGTTTTATTCAGATGTTGTGAAGCTGAGCTTTTGTTATAGACGCTATCCTCCTTGCTGGTTCCTGGATGGGGGGAAGTGCTTGAAAACCTGTTACATTATTTTTTATATAATGTAGAACAGGAGATTAAGGCTCAGCTAACTAGTGGACACAGCTGTACATTCTGCCATCTAAACTGGCTTTCCTTTCAAGTGCTGAAGTCAGCTGCAGATCACCACTGCGTCCCGCGATTCTAGCTAGTCACTGAGATGATGTCAGTGTCGAGGAGAGTTGGACAAGAGTCCAGAATCTCACTTAACCAGTTCAATGACACATTTGTCCAATTAGAGCCTCAATCGCTTGCCAGAAGGAAGCCACCTGAACCGTTCTTTCAAGCCCTGTCAGAACACCGTCCAAATGCTGATTATCCAACAAAGCAAGATGACGGGAATCAGTTTGTTGATGCATGCCCATTGCACTGTGAGTGTTTGAGAAGTTAATTGCAGAAAAACTAGGTCAAAAACTACTAGGGATGGGCACGAGCAATGATTGATCATGATCTTGAAACAACTGCGTGACTTTTTTAGTGGAGAAATTTCATGTAATTTAACATAAATTGAATATGGCCCTTTTAAGAACCAGAGTTTTGCAACACCTGCTTTTCAGCACTCTCTCGTGTTATGACGTGAGAACATACTTTGTGCAAGAGAGCTCCCGGTTTTGTTCATCATTTGAGAATTATTTGGGTAAATATAAAATTTCACACAAAATGCTTATAAATTGCATTAAATATGTGTTCAGAAGAGTCGTATATTAAAATTGAATGCTTGTTATGGGTTACTTTTTAAGGATGCATATGGATTGCATGTGTGGAGTTTGACCATGCGAGGACTGGGTATGCAAATTTAGAATTAACCATATCTTATTTAATGATATATAGCCCAGAGTGTTTTCCAATTAAGTGAACATGTGTAATGAGAATTTTATTGTTTAAAACTGTTATACAAGTCTTTAAAGCCTGGTTAAAAATGCATACAATTCTTTGAGTGATTTAAGCAAGTCCTTAAATGCATAAAATGTTGTGAATGATTTAAGCATGTATTTAGGTGATTTATGCTGAAGCATATGGGTAGGCTAATGCCCTGTTTGTATTTTCATTTAACATTAGCCTTTACCGTATTTCATTTCCGTATTTCATTTTTGTATTTCATTGTACTTTATTTCATTTTTTGTATTTTCTTTATTCTTTTTTTATTTAATATAGTACATCAACCACTGTTCTTAAAAAAAAAACAAAAAAAAAACAGACGTCAGATAATATTTAAATAACATTTAAAAATATACAATTGTTCTTTAGAAGTTTATGTTAGTTTAAAATATATTAACTAATGTTAACTTACACAACTTGTATTTTTAAGTTAAGTTTTAAGTGCTGAAAAAGTATTGTTCATTCTTCATTTGTGTAATTAATTTTGTTAAGTAATGTTAACAAATACAACATTATTGTAAAGCATTACAGTAAAGTGTTACCAAATAAACAATTGGGGTAAGAATGTTAAAGGTGCTGTAAGCGATTTTAGCGTTCTGAAGCTTTCATGTCACTGAGCCATTGAATTAGCCACGCCCCTCTTTCCAAAACCCCGCCCTCCAAAGATAATTTTGAGACCAAAACCGAGCAAAAGAGCAGCATTTTTTGTTCCTGTGGCTGTCAAATTCAACAGTGGCACAATAGCACCCTCAACTGACAAACATTATGAATCATAGCTTCAATTATCTGCTTCAAATACAACACTATGAGAACAAGCAAAATGACTGACAGGTGAAAAGGTCAATGTCCGCAGTCCGTGGACCAAGTTTTGTTTGCTGTTTACAAAGTCTACAGCTGTCATAGAGCGAGTGAGATATCTCAGGACACTTACAGTATTTCATTAATATCTTTAAGGGAGTATGACAAATGTTTGCATACTGTTCCATGAAAAAAAAAAAATCGCTTACAGCACCTTTAACTTACTGTAGTACAACATATATTCTCAGAAAATAAGTTATACACCTTTCATAATTTTGCTTGTCAAGCTAATTTTTCTTGTTTAAAGGATGTTTAGATATTTTTACTGGAAAACAAGACAAAAATTCTATAAAGAATATTAATTTTATTACTGCATCCTCAGAAACTACTCCACATAATGCAGATGGAAGATGGTTTCTCTTTAGGGATTCTCACGAGTGGAATTGCCATATAGGTCAGATTCCATGCAATCTACTCTTCGCATCACAGTACTTATTATACCACCAATTAGAAATAGAAGGATGTCTAATGGGGGCATTTATAATTAGCCCAGGTGCTCTTTTCAATTTACTTTTTTTCTTAATAAACCTGAGTCACACCGTTTCCCACTGGCCCACGGTTCACGTTACTTGCGCTCTGATTGGATTAATGTAATTCAGATGGTGTGACCAATCTCTAATCAGCATTTATCTCTCAGTGGGATAACTTTAAAGATCTAACTTTAGCATGCTGTATTTTCCTCTCCAACAATATCAAAGAGAAAAGAAAGCCTCTGGGGCAGATCACTCCTAACGTATTCCACCTCCTCTCAAGGAAGCCTGCACAACTCTCCCCTGAGAGTTGCACTTAAAGCACAATATCAATTTAAACTTCACACCCAATAATTAATCTGACGCAATACTTTGCTAACTGAGGCTGATATTTTTAATTAAAAATTTGGCTGATGGTATTTCATGTTAAAATCAAAAATGTTATCTATAATATTTAGTAAACACCTTGATTTTCTGCCTCCTTCTTCCGGTAGAGTGAACGCTGGCGTGTTTGACTGCTGCTGCTCTCCGGGTTCTTTTCAATGTTTTTAGATGCTTTTGTTTTAGTGGCCTTTTGTATGAGCGACCTCAGGAAATCAAGTTGTATGCTTCTCTTTTATGGACACTCTTATGGACTACTGACTTTTTAGTTTGTTTGAAATCTACGCTACACCCCACGTCTGACTGGATTACCTTAAAGGAAATTAACACCGCTGCACTCACCGATGGTCTTCGCAGGGACTGCTACATGCAGTCTTAATTAGGCTGCTTGATTCCCTGTCCATCGTCGACATCCAGTGGGGCTGGAGCACGTGGACTTTGAATTCGAGTCGTGTTGGTGGATTCATTGAGGATGTTTTGCCTTCTGTTGCCCATCTTGGCCTGTTGGAGTTTTTCTGTTGGCCCTCGCCAGTTTCAGCAGAGAGCTCCCTGCTTGTTTGCAAGTTCATTCAATCATCTTTCTTCCGATATGGTTGTATTCTACTCATCTCTGGATTTATGGCGTTTGAATTCCTCGGCTCACCTGTCAGATGGATGGAGTTTATAACTATTGCGCTGCTCTTGGAATTGCGCGTCGCCCCAGTATGTCCATCGAGGGTCACGCCGACATCCCTACAGATTGCTGATTGATTACCCTGACAACCACCACATACCGGCCATATGGTCTTCACGCCATCGCCCTCCAACTGGTGAAAGTGATGTGAAGCGGGGTGTCAATTTTGACAACCTCATCTTGCTGAAACGCACATCTTTTATTTCACAACAAAACACAGATGTCGCCACTATTAAGATGGCCCTCATTAATGCACGTTCAATATCAAACAAGTCTTTTATTCTGAATTACTTTTTTATAACACGATCATTGGATCACTGAGACCTGGCTGAATCCTGGTGAACAAATGGCCCTGGGGGATCTAACACTGCCAGGCTGTGACTTTTTAAATTCCCCACGGACTTCAGGACAAGGAGGTGGTGTTGCCACTGTTTGTAGAAACACTTTTAAATGCAGGACACTGCTTATGGACATGTATTCCAGTTTTCAGGTCCAAATATTAAAGATTGACATATTGGGTCCTGCTTTCTGTGCACTTGTGTACAGACCTCCCATATTTCATAAGGACTTCATCCAACAATTTTCAGAATTTGTCTCTGGACTGGTGTCTCGTGGTGACAGACTCCTGTTCTTGGGGATTTTAATATTCATGTATGCTGTCAATCAAGACCTCTGGTAAATGAATTTATCTCCCTCACTGAGTCTTTACATTTTGTACGACATGTCACTGGTCCTACTCACAATATGGGTCATACATTAGATATTGTGTTATCTTATGGTCTGTCTGTATCCAACTTAGAGGTCTTAGATATTGGCATTTCTTACCATTATTCAATAATGCTTGAGTCTGTGTCTACTTGTCCTCTCCCTACTTTTTCTCAGCCCTTTCATCACTCATGGTCCATTCACTCGTCTACTGCCAATCTTTTTTCAGAATTTTATCTATCGCATTTCACAGATGATGTCTTAGCTGGACTCAACACTGAATCGTTGGTTGAAGCTTTTAATAAATCTCGTACTTTTACACTTAATAATGTCACCTGCGCTCTCAGACAAGAGTGCAGAAAAGCTGAGCGCAAGTGGAAACGAGACAACCTTCAGGTCTCTTATGACATTTTAAAGGAGTGTTTAACTAACTTTCAGAGGTGGTAAAGGAAGTGAAAGCTAAGTTTTTCTCTACATTAATCTCTGATAACGCAAATCGACCAAAACTATTGTTCAAAACAATTGATTCTGTTTTAAACCCAACTAGAAATGCTTTTCTGGACGCCACCCAAGAAGCCTGTGAAACATTTTTAAACTTCTTTACTCAAAAAATTTAGCAGATTGTACCTTCACAATTCGATCAACTACTAATTCCCTCCCTGTCCAGCTCCCTGACTCACTTTGAACCAGTTTCATCAGCACAGTTAGCAGATGTAGTCTCTAAGATGAAGTGTTCCATTTACAAGCTGGATATTCTTTCTCCACACCTTCTTAAAGAAGTTTTCATGAGTATCAGTTCCAGTGTGACAGCTATAATTAACAGCTCATTAGCAAATGGAGTTGTTCCAAGTAGTTTTATACATGCAATTCTACATTCTTTGTTAAAAAAACCTTTTTTGGATCCGGCAATGCACAACAATTACAGACCAATCTCCAAACTGCCTTAGATTATGGAGAGAGTTGTTTATTTGCAGCTCTACTCCTATCCAAATACATTTAACATTTTAGATACATTTCAGTCTGGTTTCAGACCCTTGCACAGCACTGAATCTGCATTGTTGAAGGTCACTAATGATATTTTTCTCTCCATGGATTCAGGTTCGCCTGTTGTCTTAGTTTTACTAAATCTCAGTGCCATGTTTGACACAATCGACCATAATATTCTTCTCAATCATCTAGAATGTATGGTTGGCATCCAGGGTATGGCCTTCCAGTGGTTTTCCTCCTATCTAAAAGAAAGGACGTACTCTTTAAATTTAGGGAATTTTTCTTCTATGTCAGCTCAATTACAGTGTGGTGTCCCTCAAGGGTCGATTTTAGGACCCTTGTTATTTTCCCTGTATATGCTTCCTCTGAGCTCTATTTTTCAGAAGGACAGCATATCATATTACTGTTATGCTGACAAATCCCAATTTTATTTGTAGACAAGAATTATTAATCTGAGAATGCCCTAAATTGCTTCAAAGATATTAAACATTGGCTTCCAAATAATTTATTTCAATTAAATGAAAGCAAAACCGAAATCCTAATTTTAGGTTCCTCCATGTCCTCCTTACCTGGCCTGGTTGCCCAGTTAGATCCTCTGTCGTCGAATGTACAAGATCATGTGAGGTGTCTTGGAGTGATTTTAGAATCCTCGTTACTTTTCAATAAGCAGATAAGTGCTGTTGTCTAGGGTAGCTTTTTCCACCTGAGATCTCTTGCTAAAATAAAACATTTTCTTTCCCATAAAGACTTGGAAATTGTGATCCACTCACTTATTACATCAAGGTTAGACTACTGTAACTCATTGTACATTGGTCTGCCCCAAACTGCATTATCCCGCCTACAGTTAGTTCAAAACACGGCAGCTAGGCTTTTAACAGGGTCAAGAAAGAGGAATCACATTTCCCCGTTTTTAGCATCTCTACACTGGCTTCCTGTGAAATTCAGGGTCGATTTTAAAATTCAGATTATGGTCTACAAGGCACTATCTGGTCTCGCGCCCAATATATCAGTGACCTTCTACACCCTTACTCCCCCGCCAGAGTGCTCAGGTCTTCTGATCAACTTCTATTGAGGGTTCCTCGTTGCCGCTATAGATCTGCCTTTTCTGTGATAGTTCCTAATCTATGGAATAGTCTTCCTGTCCATGTGAGGTCAGCTTTATCATTAGCCATTTTTAAATCTTCTTTAAAAACATATTTATATTCTGTAGCTTTTGAATAGATAATTGAATAGTTTGAAATGAATAAATACATGATGTTGTATTTCAATGTTTTTATTTATTTTATTATGTTTTATATTTAACTTTAAATCAATCTGTTTTTATATCACTCTGTTATTTTGTTTGTTTGATCTGTAAAGCACTTTGGGTCAACTTCTGTTGTTTTTAAATGTGCTCTATAAATAAAGGTTGACTTGACTTGACTTGACTTGACTAAACATTAGAATTTTAAAACAGCATATTTTCTCTTTTGAATATAAAATTGCTTACTACAATCAGATTCTACAGCAGCCTCTAAATAAATGGCTGAAAACAGTTTCACTTGTGATATGGGACAGTGAATGCCATTGTTTTTCACTTTGCTTCATTCTGATTTGCATTCAACATTACAGGGTTGTGAAAAATGGCTAACGCTAGTACAGTTTAACTTATTCTGATGGAATTTGGACAATAGCACTCAATTTTATTGGTCCAACTACAGGAGCCAATGTTGCAGGAATAGCCTGTATCTGCTTTACCAGGCCACAGAGAGAGACAGAGAGCTCGGCCAGCATACAACTTAAAGGGAGCAAGTCTACAGCAGGAGGCTGTATGGACTGAATGGAGAATTGTGTGGGTGTGAGAGAGAGACCGAGAGAAAAAGAAAAAGTGGCGATAGAGAGTGGTGGGTTTGCTCTTTGGGAACGGAGCCAATCCAATTACAGGCAGCAGTGCAAACTCGGTTTCTTCAGCTGAGCTAAATTTCACATTTCATCAGTCTCTTCCCACCGTTCTGCTTCTTTCTCTTTCTCTTTCTCTTTCTCCATTTCTCTCCCCCTCCTCTTGCAAGAGAAGTGTAGCAATAGGCAGATCATGCAACAGACTCTTCAAAGGTTGAAGCAAAGCTCACCTCCATATGGGGGAATTTTACAAAACATGTCCAGGTCAAACTGTATTTTGCATTAAGACAAGACTTTTTAAGGACCATTAAATTTATTGATATTATGAAATTATTTTAAATGACAATTTAACACATTTACCTCAAAATTGTCATTACTGTATTGCATCTTTATGTATTACTTTTGAGTTTTGATGCAATTTCCATTATTTTCAATGGTGATTCTCATGACTGTATTAGAGTAACTTTGTGTTGTAAACAGAGCATTTATTTGTGCTATATACTAGTGCCCGACCGAAATATCGGTTTATACAATTATTTAAATGGTCAGCATTTGACTGATATTAAACAGTACTGATGTTTATTTAACTATTTGTTTTATTTTTATTTATTCTTTATTTTAATGGTCAGCATTTAACTGATAATAAACATACAGTACTGATGTTTATTTAGCTATTTATTTTATTTTGATTTATTCTTTATTTTAATGGTCAGCATTTGACTGATACTAAACATACAGTTCTGATGTTTATTTAGCTATTTATTTAATTTTTATATATTCTTTATTTTAATGGTCAGCATTTGACTGAAACTAAACAGTACTGATATTTATTTAACTATTTGTTTTATTTTTATTTATTCTTTATTTTAATGGTCAGCATTTAACTGATAATAAACATACAGTACTGATGTTTATTTAGCTATTTATTTTATTTTTATTTATTCTTTATTTTAATGGTCAGCATTTGACTGATACTAAACATACAGTTCTGATGTTTATTTAGCTATTTATTTAATTTGTATATATTCTTTATTTTAATGGTCAGCATTTGACTGAAACTAAACAGTACTGATGTTTATTTAACTATTTGTTTTATTTTTTATTTATTCTTTAATTTAATGGTAAGCATTTGACTGATACTAAACATACAGTACTGATGTTTATTTAGTTATTTATTGTATTTTTATTTATTCTTTATTTAAATGGTCAGCAACTGACATACTAAACATACAGTACTGATGTTTATTAAGCTATTTATTGTATTTTTATTTATTCTTTATTTTCTCAGTGTTCATTTCTAGAATTTGTTGACAATGTATAATAACAATGTCAAATATTCTTTGATAAAAATATTTGTTTAATAAAGCAGCCTTCTGAGTACCTCTGCATAGTCATATCAGTGCAAAATCGTTGAAAAATCCACATAGAAAAGGTCTGTTTTCATTCCAGCTCAAAAATGAACTCTATCAGCCACCATATCAGTAATCGGTGAATTTTCCCTCTCTAAAATCGGTATCGGTCTCAAAAATCCCATATTGGTCAGGCTCTACTATATACTCGCATTACAGTAATTAGAATTATTTAATTTTTTTTATTATGTTAATGAGAATTAGGGGAAATGTTTTAATTGTCATTAAAATCATGTCATGAGATTTTCATTATTACTATTATTAGTACTGTAATACAGTAAATTTGTACTGTATACAGAAGTTTTTTTTACAGTATTAATAGCATTATATACAGTACAGTATATAATGCTAAAAGTGAATATAAAGTAAAAGTGATTTTAAATTTAAGCAATTTTATGTATGTAATTTACTATCATATTAAATTGTGTTATATCACAAATATCAGTCAGATTCTCTGCACTTCACAGGCAGATTGAGGCTTATCAACACAGCACAAATTGACATGCAAGTACCGGTTTCCTGAGCTCTCTGTGTTCGTTTGTGTGTCCTCCAAGAGACACAGTTTCTGGGGCAGCGATATCTACCCAACCTTTCCAAAACACACAAACTCTCACAAGGCTGTCATCCTCTTCCTCCACAACTGTTATGCCCTGTGCAGATGTGGCCCAATTCTCAGGGTTTTCAGATACTGTAGTATGATACTCTTCATTCAGTCTTTCCATCTAGGGTAAATCCTCCCTAATTTCAGTGTTTCTGTGGCAACAAGCGTGAATGGCCATATATGCATGTTCTTGTAGCACAACTGGTTGAGCATAGCTTTAGAATAGCCAAGGTCAAAAGGTCAAGGTGGGTGTGATTTACATTGTATACATGTACTGCACTGCACTGCACTGCAAAAAAAAAAAAAAAAAAAAAAAAATATATATATATATATATATAGGTATTATACACCGATCAGCCACAACATTAAAACCACCTGCCTAATATTGTGTAGGTCCCCCTCGTGCAACCAAAACAGCACCAACCCGCATCTCAAAATAGCATACTCAAACCAGCCCATCTGGCACCAAAAATCATGCTACGTTCCAAATCACTGAGATCAAATTTTTTTTCCCCTTTCTAATGGTTGATGTGAACATCAACTGAAGCTCTTGACCCATATCTGCCTGATTTTATGCACTGCACTGCTGCCACACGATTGGCTGATTAGATAATCGCATGGATGATTGTTGGTGCCAGAGGGGCTGGTTTGAGTATTTCTGTAACTGCTGATCTCCTGGGATTTTCACGCACAACAGTCTCTAGAATTTACTCAGAATGGTGACAAAAAACAAACAAAAAAAAAACACCTTCAGGCTAGAGAAACATGCCACGGCAGCACTTCGGAGAGCACGGTGCTCTTGGCCTAATTTAATTTTACCAAGAAAAAAAAATAACATTAATTAATAAGTCGCTAAAACAAGACGATTACAGAATGTGAATGCCTCCGATGCCACTTCCTGATTGCATTGCTGATTCAATTATAAATTAATTAATCAAGGAGCAAAACACAATTTGGATGATGCCGTGTTACTGGCACGAAACAAAGGCTGGCTTTGACATTTTGACATTGTCCGTTCTCCCTGGTGTCTGGGAAGGCAGCTGTTATTTGTGTGTGTTTGTAAGGGGGCAGGTGGGAATGAGAGACAAACCCAACACTTGAATAGACCAGGTCTATCTCTCTCTATCTCTCTCTCTTCATCCTTTTGGTATCTGTTGCAGCTGCTCTTGGGTGAGGAAAGGAGGTGGGCATGCCAGTTCCTGCTAATCTAACAGGGCCTGTCATGTCAGTCAGTGCAGTAGCTGTGCCCCAGGGGGTGTGAGTCCCAAAAGCAGCTGAAAGACCCCTAGTCATCTTCATAGTTGTCTATAGAGGTAGTCCCATTTTGCAACCACATCAGCAGTTCTATTAGCTACATGCTAACATGTCAACACTTCCTAAAAGGGCTGCTCAGTACAGCTTTTTAGGTAAAACTTTACCAAGCAACATTATAACCAACCACTAGACACAAATTGATCAAATAGTCAACATGAAATCAAAATCAACCATATTTACAGTCTTACTACACTTTTCTGATCTCATCGTGTAAGGTTTGCTATGAGGTTCCATATATAAGCACTTAATTTGATAAAATAATATTATTTATATTATCATTTGATTAAAGTTTTAATTAATTCATTTATTTAGACACCATTTGATGCTAATATTTAAATAAACTGTTGATATGGAATTCAAAAATATGGTATTGGTACTCGTACTCGTTCTCAAAACAATGGTATCGGGACATCCCAAGCCGTTTGATGTTGACTTTAAGTTCTAAAAGTCAACTGAGGGCTTCTTGTCAATCACGCTAACATTGCTAACCAAAAGGGGATTTTTAACATCACATTATCTCCATGGCCTTTATCTGAAAGATAATCTAATTATGCATCTAATAACCCTTAACCTCGGCAGTGTCTCGTTCTTAATGCCACTATCAAGGGTCTCCATACTCTGTCTGTATCTAACATCCATTTCTTTGGTTTGGCTGAGAAGACACCTATTAAAATTAATAGACTAGTGAGGTATGCGGGAACCCCTGAGGTCACCTTAAGATACCCATTATGGATTGAGAGTGAAAAGAACCAGAAGAATCCTACAAAAAGATATTAAATATTTATGCAGGAGAAAACTTTCTGGTTCGTACTTCCATCCATACTTTTAAATGAGGACAGTTCAAAGTAGAGCAATGGACACCATTAATAACTAATGTGACATGCTGTTTGCGAACAACAATGTTTACTTGTATCTGAGGCTAAAGGGATAGTTCATCCAAAAATGAAACATCTGCCTAACATCTCATTTTGTTTTTTTACAGAAGAAAAAAGTCATACGGGTTAAGAAACAATATAAGGATGTGTAAATGATGACAGAATTTTCATAACTGATTCAACTATCCCTTTAGCACACACTGTAAACTGGCTGTATAAACCTTGAAGATTCTCAGAGAAGAGGACATGCCAGTAAAAGCCAAATTCAAAATTGAAAGTTTTGATGTACAAACCAGCGCAGAAGAAAAACAACGCCTGTGTTCAGGACTCACCTTTTTCAGCCGCCCACTCTTGGTGCCAACAAAAGCCACACAGTAGCCGTTGTAGACGTAGGAGGTCACCGAGGTCATGCGATCCCTGCTTTCTGTATACAGTGCGTGTCCGGTCACCAGCTGAGAGCCGCCAAGGGGCTGGTTGATGTCCAAACCACAGAAGGAGTCATCAATAGGCACAGGCTACAGGAGGAGAAAGGTCAACTTATAGTCAGCAGTTTGCTTTGAATCAAAAAGTCAAGGTCAAATTGATTGTTTATACAGACATCAGTAGGAGGGTGAAAAGTTTGCACTGATTTAAATACAGAGAAGCAGTTCGTAAGCAAATCACAACTGACCCAACATCAGCTTGTTGTTATGTGGTCAAGTGCACTGCTAAAAATACAATAAAAAAATTATTTTAATTCTGAACATTTGTCTTGTTTTCCTGTAAAAGTATCTAAACATTTTTAAAGCAAGATACATTTACTTGAGAAGCATAATGATATAAGATTTTAAGTCTTGTTTTCAGAGAAATCTAAAACATACAATATAATTATCATTCAGCAGTTAAGTTGATTATTTAAATTCTTTTTTTTTTTTTTTTAAAGGACAATTTATTTAGGTATCCAAACTTCTTTTTTCAAAGGATGCAAACATTTTGCATTAGACTCTGTGAATTTTTTCAGTATGAAAAAATTATTAAGTGAACTTCCATACAGAGTTCACACACTATTTGACCAATGAATTTCCATGACATGTCCAGTCCTGAATACTGGATAAGGATTTCTAAAAATTGTTTTCTTGTTAACTCATCAAGAGCAATTTATAGCAAATGAAATGTTTTAGAATTCCGCTACAAAATAATCATCACAATAGAAATGTACATGATTTTAATTTCCATTAATTTTCATGAATTTTCCATGCCTGATATTTCCCAGCTTTCACATGATCATGGTAACCCTAACCTTAACAATGCCTGAATGACTGTGATACTCTGGTTCAAACTGATTCAATCAACTGATCCACATAACCAGCTGGGTAGTTTGGGGTGTATGTCAACACAAAATGCTAGAGAATACTGACTCTTGTGCACTTGTGGAGAGGAGACAATAACCAGACCATTGAGTGTGGTTTCCCCAGCCAGACGCTTGGTTTTCTGTTTAGGACAGACATGTTTTCGCTCTGCTCTGGTGAACCCTGCTGGGCTCTCTGACTGCCTCATTACCCTGTGCTATGAGAATAGTGTATCTCACCTCAGCAGGGGATAAAAATGCATTCACACACACTTATACACCTTTACAAACGAGACAGCCCTGCTGAAAAGACCAACAAAAGCTGGTGAACCAACTTACTGTATGTTGTATTTTAGATACTAGCATGTGAAAGAGTGCAACAAACGAGTCTAAAATTCTGCCTAACATCTCCTTTTGTGTCCCATGGCAGAAAGTCAGTCATATGGGTTTTGAACAAAATGACGGTGAGTAAATTATGACATTTCATTTTTGGGGGAGCCATCCCTATAACCAGGCATGATTTACTTGGTCAACCAGCTTCACCAGGAACAAAAACATGATGGTTGACTATGTTTTGCTGGTTGACCAGCAAAACCAGCATCAAACTACCACAAACCAGTAAAACCAGCATGGACCAACATAGAAATTCATTGTGGTCGCTCAAATTTAAATTTAAATTATCTTGTAAGAGGCGGAGCTGTACAAAATATGTTTTACCTCCATCTTCCTCCTTTCTTGTATTGCCTTCTCTCAGTTAGACACACACACATGCACACAATCATACACAAAATAGATTGAAGCTTGTAAAAATTTACAATCTAATGGGAGGGTCTACGGACCATTTTTCATGTCACATGCAGGCATGGGCCACTATCAATCCCCAATTGAGTTGTGGCGGCGAGTTACAACACTCTGCACCATTTAGATTCAGGTCATCGGAGTTTGTGACTGACACTGGCCTCAAAGTGCCATGTAGAGCAAGAGAGATGGGTACTGCACGCTCAGTCATAATGCTGAACGCAGCATTGCACGTCCTCGGCACTCCACAGCCCTTTAATATTATCCCGGCCGACTACAGGCTCTCTATAAAATCTTTACTGCCTCCCAGCCCTTCAAAAGCTGGGGGACATCAATAACACAAGGATGTAAATGCCTTGTACTCTCCTCCTTCATCATATTTTGGACGGATGGATGAATGGATGGATGGATGGATCTAGAACCAGAACCCATTTCCCATGACTGCTTTTTCGGGTAGGGGGTTATTGTTCCATACACAAATCTGGACAAGGGTTGTCCTCTTAAAGGCAACCTGATCAATAGAGTGTCCTCTTTAGATCATTGCCCAAACTTGAGCTGCGTTAGGCTTGATCAGGCCGCCTAATGAAACGGAACACCAGCTGAATGAGTGAGCAGCATCAAAGACTGGATGTGCAAGAGTGAGCAGGTTGGCCAGGCAGCGAGACAGCGGCAGCAGGGATGTGTAATAAATCTTTCGTTCAGTCTTCTTGGCTTATGACTACCTTCTTCCTGTGTCTCTAAATTCAGCTTTCTCTGCTCTTCAACAGGAGAGACACTGGAGCAAGCATCTTTTAGAGTGAATGGTGACTGAGGGTCTGATACTGCATCTTTTGTGAGGAGGTGAGTAAATGATGACAGAATTTAAATTTTTGTGTTAACTATCCTTTTAAAGGTGCTTTAAGGGATTATTTTATTAAACGACATGCAGAAAACGCCACTACTACCTTTTAGATATCACTAAATTAGGTGTCATGAAATATCAGACCTGTCTCTGTAACAGACCAAGGCTGGGTAAACAGCAGGGGAAAATATGTCTGTGGTCAGATCGTTTGTTAGACTTTCTGCCTGTCAATCATTGTCCGCATTCACTGGGCAGCCCATATATGCTTGTATTAGTGCCGGTACGTGTCCTAGTCCCGTGAAACGCTCAGGGTCAGATGGCAAAATGCTCAGGGAGACCCTCCCCCATTCACCTACTCCAGTCTTTAGTGTGTTTCTGTGTGTGCGCGTGACTTTGTAGTGCAGGGTTTTGGAAAGAGGGGACGTGGCTAATTCAACAGCAAATCTGGTGGAAGATAAATTGCTTACAGCACCTTTAAGAGTGAAATGTAATTTATGTTCCTCTAGTGGCAACAAACATAACTGCAAAACTAATGATTGTTTCAAACAGGTTTCCCGAACACTCACTCCCTCTGCCACTGGTTGATCAAACAGATAATCCCACCCAAACTTATGCCATTTGCTGAGCCAGTGTTGCTATATCAGACTGGTCTGACTGTTTTGATATTACAACAGTGTTTACACCGTTCAGAGAAATCAACCTAGGAATGGATTACTTACAGTTATCAATGGATATCGAGAAATTGTACTTTTCGCCTTTAAAGACAAAGTTGTAGAGAATTCTGTGCAAAGGCCATGTTTCCAGTGATCACAAATAGCCTGAAATAGCTGACAGGAAATTAAACAAAAACATCACAGATGGGGAGGCCTAACAGTATTTTTAAGGTATAAAGGAGCTTAAGAGTACCAGACTAAAATGTCTGAAAAGCATATCTTTTTTGTAAAAATATTTTCATACTCCCACTGGTCTTGAAAAGTGGGTAGGAAAAAAAAGCTGTGGCAAAAAGAGGGTGCTGAGTTCTCTACATTCTCCCTGGTGTAGTGTTTGATATGTGTGGGCTCATAGACTTCACTGTTCATAGCTACAGACCTACCTGTGTAACATCATAGCTTTCTTTAGAATTTGTCGACTGAGGAGTTTTTACAGTGCATATATCCTTTTGTTTTTATATTCCAGTCTTGACACATTCCTACAAGACCAGTAGAAAAAAAGCAGGAGCGTTTCTACAGCTATGTTTTTAATGAGGCCTAGAAAAACACAGAGGAGGGCTGGCTGACATCTTAAGCCACTGACGGCCTCTGGGGTCATACGGGGGATCCTCTAGGGCCCTTAATGGGTCCAGAGTGGAGTCTGCTACTATGAGGACCACCCTACACAGACACTCAATAATGTTTTTTCTCTGAGTGACAATCACCTCTGACTTCATGCTAATGGTTAATTCACTGAAGCTAATAAAGGATACCCTGGAGGGAACCATGTACCAGTGCTTTGTCATTAATGCACACAGATTAAAAAAAAGAGGCACTATCAGGCATACAAACATTCATATTAATGCTTAAAACAGTGCTAGTCAGTGTATAACACTCAAATAAACACGAACACACAGAGAATTATTGGTTTCTGTAGTTCTTTGTTTATGCCCATAGTTAAATATCAGACTCCAAGGACTATGGTCTCTGAGGACTGAAACTTGTAAAAGAAACAAAAAATACTAAAATGACGCTGAATTTATTTAATGTTGTTTTCTATGTGTCTAAAACATGGTGTTCCAGAGCGAGACACTGCAAAAATGCAGGAGATGGTGCATACAGTCAAAAACCTCTGTCTAACAGTGGAAATGGGCGTAAAAAACAGTTTTCCATGTGAACGGCCCCTAAGATTGCATGTAGCCTCACTTTCTATCTTATTCACAGTCCCCTTCTTCTCCATCGCTGTCTTTAAATATTTCACTTTGTCACCATGCACTCTCCTCAAACTATTTATTTGAATTGCTCTCAAGGGGAATATTAGCACTTTGATTGTTGCTTCTAATTGGTGAAAATATACTATTTGAATTTAATTTAATGTGGACACTTAGCCTGCCAGACTATCAGTGCCTAACAATTAGCCATAATTACAGTTAGATTAAGAATATTTTGAAAAACCAAAAACAAGTTGACAGGATTAGTTTCCGATTCCTTTCGTAGGATTTGTTTGAGTATTTTTGTATGCTTGGACTAACCCTAACCATGTTCCCTAATATTCAGTCCTGAAGGTCATGGGGGTCGGTAGGCTTGTTTGGATAGTATCTTGTTACACTCTGAAGAGTGAAAGATTGATACTTCAGAACAACAATCAGCTACATAAACATTATTATACTGATCCTATCTTCGTGTCCAGGGAAACATAAAATTAGTATCCCCATCTGACTATTTTGATCTGCTGAGATTTTCTGGTGAGCAAATGCAGACATGGGAACCGGCAGTTTCTTAGAATGCAAGAAATTTATATCACACCTAGCAAAACAAATTAACAGACAGAGATCTTGATATAAAGTTTTTAAATAATCAAAGTGCAATTAAAGTAATACCATTTATAAATAGTTTCTATGATCAGGGTTTAAAATTCTACTTCTAGAATGAAAGGGGGAAAAAAGTAAAAAAAATTAAAAAATGCTCACCGCTTTGGTACAAGGTACATCCTTTCCCAACAGCCAGTTGAGCTCCAGGTTTCCCTCTCCCTGATAGCAGGACTGCATGCGTTCTTTGATATGAGCATTGATGTCCCGGATGGAAAAGACGCAGAGGGCAGAGTCGTCCGGTGGGTGGTGGTACTGCTTCTGACCTTTGGAAAAGACAGCAAAAAGCACATCATCCTGAGCGCTAATGTTGAGGGATCCCGCAAGCACTCGCCCAGGCTTGCCCAGGTAGGCCGCCTGCAAAAGACGGTACTCTACTCTATTTCGGACACAACCTATTGGTAGCGACACGTAGGAGTGGAATTTGTGGTCATCTTTGCAGAGCCGGACAATGCGGGAGGTGTAAAACAGGTCATTTGAGGGCCCACTGGAAGACATGCTGTTCTCTGGCGTCTCTGGTTGCACGGTCAGAAAGTAGACGAAATTGCCACTGGCAAAGCCATAGATGTAGTAGATATCGAAATGAGAGACCAATGCCAGCGTATCTGAGGGGATCTTGATGAGCGATGAGACAAAGTCGGTGTGAAGCTCATAGTCCAACATAGCAGAAGACTCCGGGTCACGCGGAAGTTTACGGCTGGATATGGTTGGAAAGTAATCTTGTTTTCCATCCACAGCTGTACCAATGAAGAGCGTCCCATCCTTACCCTGAGACGGCACAATGACTCCATACATGGTTCCTGTCTGGTTCACACTAGAGAGGTAGTGCTCCTTTTTGTGAGAGGGCTCCACTAGAATGAAAAGGTCATCCAACCGTAGCAGTTTACATACACCTTGGTACAGGCTCCCACAAGCAAGCAGTCGGTTCTGGGAGTAGTCGATAAGCAAAAGTTTGTTGATGTTGCTGGTAGAAACTAGTGGTTCAGTGCATGGCTGAACGATCAGTGGTGGGTAGCAGGCCTTGTTGTCATCTTCTGGACCAGTATCATGGGAAACTAGGAGTGTCAGGTTGCCTGATAACTTGTAGATGCGATTGACAGCACCAATATAGAGTGCTCCTGTCATCTTGTGAACTGTCAGGTGGTTAAAGGCCCATTCTCGGTGCTCAGGGTAAAATGTTGTAAAAGACAGTTCACTTAACACTACTGGCAAGGTTAAGACTAACAAAAAGCCGGCCAAGGACAATGCGGAACCCTGTGCAGGGCTTTGTTTCAAAGTCCTCTGTGAAGCCTGCTGTCCCCCCATGATCCGAGGGACCCGCAAGGTGACGGGAGAAAAGGAAGAGCGTAAAGGAATATCCGACAGCAAAACCTTCCTCCTTGTAGTGTGAAGGTTAACTTTGTTGTCCAGTACCTCACCAGGGTCTTCACATTTTTCTGAAAGAGAGAAAGAGAGAGGAAATAAATCAGTGTCAGAGCATCCACACTCAAGTATAAGCCAAAAGGAAACAGACAATGGAAATTACAGCTCATTCACCAAACTGAGGCCCTTGGTAAAGGTTCTACTAGCCCAGTGTTAAAAGAGGAGGGGGTGGCTGCTCTTTGAGACAATGGCAGGAAAGGTTTATCTTCGCTTTCCAAAGGAGTTGTCAGGTTGGATAACACAATGCAGGAAGGTGAAGCGCATCGTAGCGACGGAAATTAGACTGACCTGAGTAACGCTGTTTGTTTGTACTCTGAGACAGCAGTTTCTTAGAACAGCATTAAGTCAAATGTCTCTAGAGGAATGTCTGTTTTGTCAATGCCAGATTAAAGATTAAAAAAAGGAAACTATGACAGAAAAAGCATTTGCGAATATGTGACTAATCATTCTAAAATTATTCCCTTTTAACCACTGGGTTGTTTCATTTTCTTCAAAAATCCCAAGAAAATGTTTAAGTAATGCATTTATTTCAAGATAAGTAGCTTAAGCACATTCATTTATTACAAATATTAACATTGTCCTTTCAATTCACTGCATATGTTTTTTTGTTTGTTTTTTCTCTGCCTTTCCCAGTCTATTTTTCAGATGAACACAGAGAAAAGTACATCAAGGAAAAAAATCCAATTTATGTAACTGCAGTCTCCCCCGCAAAATAAATCAAAAAGGGGGGCCCCTGTTTCGTCTGAATGTATCCCAAGTAGTTAATTATCCAATCCACTGCACGAGGGAGGCCTGGAACTTATTATTACAACAAAGTGTGAACAAATTGGGTGCCTGTTCCATGCACCCTGTTTTTACTTTCTGCTCAGTCAGGGGGCTGTTTAACAGGATCTGAATCCATTAATTATGCCTTCCAATTCTGTTCATCTGTTTTTCTCTCTTCCCTTTTTTTTGTATCCCTTTGACACCATTAAGTCCTGGAGGGAGTAATCATTGGCACTAGTGCAATCATCCCTAAATGAATAAGGCAGCCATTAGAGATATACAATATCCGCTGTCTGACCACATTCACCATATTTCCGTTCCTATTTTTTTCTGTTTGATTTTGCATGCATTATCAGTCCAAGGTGCACGGGGGGCTAACAAGTGCAGGCAATGCCTATGCATCAGAGAATTACATATGATTAAGCAAAGCAGTTCAACAATTGTAATTAGGTCCAACATGGGGGTGAGTTTGAAGTGAGCAGTGCTTTACCAGTGTGCTGGAACATGTCAGGATACAGAAACTATTGTTCGTTGCTACGTGATTTGCATTCAGAGGCTAAAGGGACAAAGTTATCATTGGTAAAAGACGTGAGCGGAATTACAAACAGCACTTTGGTTCGAGTACATTTCCATCAGAACTCTGATATTCCTGGTGAAAGAACAATTTAAATCTGTTTTTGTTGTCCACCATACCATACATATGTTTCTCTGCTGAAAATACCACCTTAGACCAGCATGAATTTCCATTAGCATAGCTGTAAAGAAAGTTGTAAAACCCAGGCCCAGGCTTGGTTTTGCCCTTCACGCTGCTGTTTTGTGTGAGTTCACACTTGCTGGAGGTGTAAAGCATGTTCCCCTGGAGGTGTCATCAGGCATCTGCTGAGTAAGCTACCTTCTGCAGACTTCTGGCCTATTGGCGTCACCTTCAAGAACTTGCCTACTCCTCTCTCTGTCTACAACCATCAGTGGCCTTATCTTATATGATTTTATTCTCGGAAACACCCACCTAGGGTTGTTAGCAATAATTTGGTTGTTGATTGTTTACAATTAATAATTGAATCGATCAAGAACTGTGATAAAACAAGCTAAATCTATGATGCTGATTCAATAAGAGGAATTTAACAGGCATTAGAACCATGGTGAAGCAGATCTTTTTATAGTCACAGTGCATGTCAAGTCTCAAGAAAAAAATCTCAAGATCTACGGATTGTATCACGTTGCATTTGGGATAGTTTTAATCGAACGCCTCTGCTCTAAGTAACCGTGAATGTTTTTTTAATATTCTGTTTATGTTTCATAATGTTACAAGTAAATATCTGATTAATCGACTTTCATTCTTTAACGTTAATTATTTTCAATCAAGGATTTTTCTTAAACCTACCTACCTACCTTCTCTTTTTCCCCTCATTTTTTTCTATCCATCTCCCCTGCTGACTACTGGCTCGGAGCGCCTCACTTTTAATGTCTTAGCGACAGCTGCACTGAAGAGGGGACCGAATGGTGTAAATAACAACTGTTCAAAGTTTAACAGTGCTGCTGTCAGAAACAGAAGCAAAAGGCGTGTAGTTTATTATGCTTTGTCTTTTCCCCCCTCTTTTCTGCGATGCTTGACAGGACTCTCCTCATTATGCAGACCGGCCATAGAACTGAATAGATGAGACTGATTCGCCACTTAGTTTCCTTTTATTGTTTGAAGTCAGTCTTTTACACTCGTCTCTCGGAAGAGATTACCATGTCAATGTTTGCACCTGTGAATTATGGGTTCGTCACACCAATGCATCAGAACAGGCATCTGTATTGTAGAGACGGCAGCACAGGCATTTTGGCAGGAGCTGTATTTCACCATGGTAATGATTTACATTCATACAGTGCAACAGTGGAAAGGTAACAGTTGCATCATTAGCATAACCATTATGACTTCACAACCACAAGCTACTGGGCTTTTGAGCTCAATGTTCTGCCCCAAATGCGAGTTGGTTTGATTTGTGGTGGAGTTGCATCTGCGTTAGCTCAAAATGCAATGTAAAAAAGACACACAATTTTTGCACACTGGGAATTAACTCACACAAAAAAAACAGCCCAAAACACAACCTGAATTGGACACTATTTATTTGTTCATATATTCGTTTAATATTCCTCTGCCTTATTTTTACTGTTGCCTTACAAACCTACCCTAAACATTAAATGGTGGTTGCCTTATCACCAATACATTTCCAGTTGGAAAAACTATGTTTTCCATTTCCTAACGTAATTTTTACCAAAGTATGCAGCACTAGATATCGTTTTCGAAAATCTTGGAAAAGTAAAACACAATTCCAGTGTAAATGAGAGGCATAAACTTGGCAAAATCACTGCACTTTCAGTGGACTTGGTGTGAAATTATGGGCTGCTAACACAGTTGAACAAAGTACAAAATCCCAAGGGAAAAAAAACAGTAAAACTCTACATTTACTATTTTTTTTTCTACTTGAACAATACTCTTAAAGTCAACATGAAATGGAATTCGCAACCCAGTATACAAAACATAATGTGGTGTAATTCTATGCGAAACAAGATATGCAACAGGAAAATGATTTAGGACTGGACTTTTATCCAAAAGGAATTCATGGATCATGAAAAGGGGTCACTATACGAAAGGTGCTTTAAGGGGAGGGGTTGAAGGAAAAAGGGTTGGTGAAGTTAGCCGAAAAAGTTAAATGCCGTTCCAGAGGCGGAGCTAGATTTTACATTTTAATGAAAGATTACGAACACTAACATGTTTTTTCTAGAGAATATCATGCACCAAACTTGTTTACAAAATAACAGGAACAAGTATTATTTTTACGTTTTTTTTTTTTTATTATTATTATTTTTAATTTATTTCGAAGTACTAGAATTATTGTTTTTTATTTTTTATTAATTCACTGGAAAGAAGATACTCTGCATTAAAAGCGACTGCTCTCTAACTAAAAAACCTCACTAGTATTCCATTGGGCCACTGAGTGGTATTTGATTTCCATCTGACTGAGCATCAGCACATGGTTCCACCGAGTGTCATTTTATCATGTGAAAATCCATCCCTGGGTTATAATCCGCTCATCACATTTACATTAAAGAGACCTCCGGGATACAGTGCTGTTCAGATGGGTTCCAAATTTAGCACTGTAATCTCTTGCGAACCATGGCGAATTCAAGGCTATTCCTCTAAAAGTCCCTCGGATGAAATGTGCACTGGCACAGAGCTGATTTTTCAGGCCGCAATGGTATCTTTTACTCTGCGGTATCCAACTGGATAAAGCTCCAAAAAAGGGGGTCACAGAATTTGCTATAACACAGAATTTGTGTTATATCTGAATACATGGCTAGTGATATCAATGCGGAGCTAAATGTGAGTTTGCAGGCTGAAAGCACAGGAAAACCACTGCTTTCCAGTGAATGTGGAGACTGTGATTACAGTACAGGAAAACTGTTGTTTTCCTTAATGATCAGAGAGGCAAAACAAATCACATGTTAGGTTTAGCGGCTCCTGCTGCATAAACACACAATGCTCTTGTGACTAACTCTGTGTGGTTACATCTTTACATGCTAGGGTGGTGCCATTAGGATGTGCTGGCCTGGCAATGTTGGTCTCAATGATTGGTTTGCCAATACAGAGCCCTGCCAGTGACATTGTGTTAGTTAGCTAATCTCTGGAACTACAGTATGAGCCATGCTATATATTAGGGTTAGCATACAGATGTTAGAATTGGGTTGGTGGCGATGAAAGAGTAATGCTGTATTGTGATTCAGCAGAGACTCTCTACAATTCCTAGCTCAGGCGAACTGTTTCAATGGACAGAAGGGTAATTTTCAACTCCAAGGGCTGATCTCTGTATAGAGAAAGCCTTGCTCAGGGGCTCAGGCTATGGATACCAGAGCACTGCAAGCACACCCCCCCACCCCCAGCTACTTAACAATAGAGCAAAAGTTGTTTGATCTTTTAAATTCATATTTACAGCAATTGTACTGCCACAGATAAAGAACCCAAACCACAATCCCATTATGGCGGAAAATCCTATTAATTGTTGTGGAGTGAAAAAAAAAAAATGGCACTTTGGAATTTCACACCCGGGACTAATCCACCATTCCTAATAATAACTAATCTTTGAGCATGTAATCTAAATGGTTAAATAAATATTAATAGTCATGCTGGTGAGGAGGAAAGTAAACTTAGCATACTAAAATCAAGCAGTTGGAAAAGAAACCAAAAAAGTTTGGAAAGTTGACACATTTGAAAGCAGTGTTCACTTGGTAGTGCAGAGCCTTATCTGTGATGCCATTTTTTGCGAGTTAAAAATAGAAAGTTTAATTTTCCTTGAGGGATACAGCACTTTGCGGGAGTGTGTTTAAAAAACGATTAGTAGCAGAGGTTAGTCTATTAGTTTTTATTTCTTCCCTGACATTCTCTGGTGGTGATAATGAGTGGCTTTGTGAGAGCGGGTGTCGTGGCAGTGTAGTGATATTTATAATTTCTTTTCTCTCTGCGGGAGCTCTGACTGCACCAGAAATGGCTGCCTAATTCTGTGCCAGCTCCCAGCATCGAGCACATCCATTCCCCCATGGGGAAATTACACAGTGTGAAGCAAGGATGGATTACTCTCTCACTGACCACATGGCTTCCTGTTGGTCTTCTCTGTCTTACTCAGGGACTTTTCTGCCTTGTACTCTTCTTTTAGGATACTCTTGGACAGGAGTCGGAACACAAGAGTTTGAGTGTTGGCTGGACTCGTCTTGGGCTGTTGATTATTCGATTGTGCAAAATTACAAGTGGGAAACTAGGGGTAGTTCACCCCAAAATAAAAATTTTGTCATAATTTACTACAAATATGGTAGTCTCAGTCACTACTTTTATGTCACCTTTTTGCCACACAATGAAGGTGAATGGCCACTGAGGCTGTCATTCTGATTAATATCTTCTAAATATCTCCTAATTCGCTTAAAATCTCAGTAAATGACTAAAGAATTAAAATGTTTGGGTGAACTATTTCTTCCAAAGATGTTTTGAAAAGTTTTGTTTTGAAATAAAGAATATTTTGGGTTTAATACAAGTTAAGTTCAAACAACAGCATTTGTGCCATAATGTTGAATAAAATATATACTGTCTCTCTCTCTCTCTCTCTCTCTCTCTATATATATATACACACACTGTAAAAAAAAAATTTTTTTTACTGACATTTACCGTAAATAATTACAGATTTTTTCTGTCTTTTTCATAATAAGAGAATATACCTGTAAAATACAAAATAAATAAATAAATAAAAAACAAACAAACAAGTTTTTCAATAAATCTGCTGTAAAAGTACAGTCAAAGTCTGTAACTTTAAATGATAAGAATCCACCGTTTTATAACACGACTGTACAATTTTTTTTACGGTTTTGAGTTTTAATTTAGTATATATATCAGTGTTAAAATACTGTTATCAGTGTAAAAACACTGAGCAATAAATAGTTTTTTTTTTTTTTTTTTTACTGCTCTGTGCACATTTATTTAAAAACACAGAATTTATGTTTTTTACGCATGTTTGCTGTACATTTTAAGTAATAAACACATTATAAAACCTAATGAAAATCAGTTTTACAGAACTGTTCTATAAAATAACTTCCAATACAGTGTAATAAAAAAATACGACAACTGCAACTTAACATTAAATGCATGGTAAATATATTAGTTCCACATCAACAAAGACATTACATTTAACCAAAAACAGTAGCTTAACATCTGCATTTGACCAAACCTGAACTTATGGTCAAATATTAATGATTTAAAAGTAAAAATATATTTGGACAGGGATATTTTAATCTCTACGCTCTAGCACAATACTTGTTTTTATTTTAATGCACTGGTCCTTCATACACACACATAATAAAGGATATTTTGATTCAAATAATTTAATAATGTCAAACTGTTAAAGCTAGGGTGTGCAATCTTTTCCAGAAATTTTTTTTGTTATACTGGTTGAAAGTCTCTTCACATCAAAATCAAATCAAAATCAAAAATCCTGATAGCAATCAATAATTAAAAGTGGTCTAAATGTAAATATATATATATATATATATATATATATATATATATATATATATATATATCTTCTGTGGAAGGGACAGGACTAAAAAAAAGATCGACCAATCATTGCATTCAGTCCGAATGTAATGATAGGATGTCCTTCCTCTCTGTCAATCTATATTTGCATACCACCGCGCAACTTGTTCGCGCAGAGAATCACACGTCATCAGCGCGGGTTCCTTGACGCTGCGCAGAGCGAGCGCAAGAATGGAAGGCGAACCACCAGTAAAAGGAAACAAGAAAAGAAAGACCGTGTTAGAAACTTCTACAACGAAAAAACGTCTGGATCAAGAGCGTGCTAAAAGCAGAATTAACATTGGCGTTGCTTTTCCACGCTGGAGGCAACTGCAGGATTCAAAGGGTCTGAAAAATGACGCCATGGTTGCTGTTTTTCTTTTGGACAGGTAATTACATGGTTTGATTTGTTTTTGATATATTTTGTTAATGTAATTAAGTATTTAGCTCATGTAGTTTGTGTACATTTACAAATTATCTCAACACTAACAGCAGCTACAGTGTAAAATTATTATTATTTTTTTTTTAATTTTACATGAGGTAATCTGAAACCGTTGCGATCGATTCCACCAACACGTCTCTTCTCCTGGCGCTTAGACTCTGATCTGTGTGTGTGTGTGCATGTGTGATAGAGGAGGCGTGGCTTTGGAGACACCTCTGAAGCGAGGGCGGGCTCTATGCGTTCAAATCTAGCTTGCTAACTGCTAGCCCCTCTGGAGTACACACCCTAGCTTTAAGTAATTCGTTACTCCTCTCTTTAAAAATGTGGTAAATTGTAATATCATCTTATATTTGGCAGAATGCAACTTTATTGTAAACCACAGAAAATGAGGTCAGCAAACAGTTCTGTGTTGTGATTGGACAAAATCGTTGTTGCCGGAACTGTTCAGCCAATGAATGCCCGAGAATCAGCTGTTTGAATCTGAGCGCCAGCTGCTTCGCAGGAGAGCTGTCTGTCTGAAGAAGGAAGAGACAGCCTGGCTGCACAAAAGTCTGTGTTCACGTCAAGTGTTAATGTTTATCATCAACTAAAGGTAATGTCTTGGTTTTATTTTTGTCCGATATCCACTGCTTTGCTGGGAGTGAAAACAGCTTACTTTATTATGAATAGTGGCGTTCTGATGTCAAGCTAAGTGATTTAGTGCAAGCTAACAGCAAGGTTAGGCTAAGTTGTCAAAGTGTACAGATTTAAGCTATCAAAACAATACCAGAGCTGAAGTTTTAACCCCTTTAATGAGGTGAGGGACCTTAGTCTTAGAAATTTAATTTGATGGTGCATCTGTTAAGTTCAGTACAGGCAAACAAAGGTTACATAGTTTGTAGTGGTCATTGTATTATTGAGCTTATTTTTAATGTGCTAGAAGTTCAAAGAGCTAACGTTACATGTGATTATTGTTATAAAGCTGACAAAGTTAATAATGTAAACAATGTTAAATTTGTGTGGCATTTTGACAGAAAATGTGTGGGAACCATACTTAAATAGTAATTACAATTAACCCTTATAGTGAATAGTGGATTTTAACCTTTATCTTATTTCTGTGCTTTTTTTTTTTTTTTTTTGTCACCTCTGTCCCTGATATGTCAGAAAACCTCAGTTCAACCCAGTCATCAGGACCATATTTCACTGTGTTCCCACATTTCTTCAGAAGATTCCTACAAGCAAACAGATGTGACCAAGGTATGTTTTTTGGTTGTGTTCACACAACATTAGAAAATGGAATAACCAAATTGATGTAGTATGAAGGCTGGAATGTTAGTGCTACAACTACACATACTATGATTCAATATTTTTATGCATTTGCCAGCAGGTTATATCATCAAACTGCTTATTATGCCAGACAACACACTCTTAAGTGTTAGAGTTACATTGACAGAGCAGAGAAAAGTAGAAAATCAGTCATCGAAATTCAATAACTTCCAGTTGATCAGCTAATTCAGATACTAATACTACAATTACTGATGATAACAGTAACAACAACAGTTATCATGATTTCAGATTTTTACATTTTACATTACAATTGTATGCATGCTAAATTGATCTAAAAAGTGCACAGGATGTGTCAGAATTACTGTACACATGTTGCAGTTTTAAACAGATGAACGTTTGATTTGATCTTTTCACAGATGAGGTGGTGGCTACTGGTTTAATGATGGCTAACAAGATCATTGAGAGAAGTCACCCACAGTGTCCAAAGCCTGGAGTTAAGGAATTTTCTTCCTTATGGATGACTCCTAAGATGACTGACATCTTTCTCAGAGTTAATGTTAAAACTGTTATGTAGTGACGGCTAAGGGTGAGTGAATTGAGACTGAAGAAAACTAAAGCGCACAGTGATAATGAACAGTGACGTCATTCTATGAGATATTTGATGTGAGCATTTCATATAGTTAAAGGTGGGGTATCCGATTCCATGACAAATACCATGATATAGAGCAGAGGTTTTCAATTGGTGAGGCGCGCCTCCCCTGGGGGGCGCCAGAGAGCCCCAGGGGAGGCGCAGCGCGGGGGGAAAAACATAACGGTTCACGTCTGCACACATCTGTCCTGCTAGCTTGCGTGTTAAAGTGCGTGTTATGCATATGCGTATTGCAAAATTGATCGCTTTGTAGTGTCTACAATACAAAAGTCTACAGGAGAGGAGGCAGATTCCCTTCACCTCCACTTACTTATGTGAGTGCGGGTTTTCCGCTTTGACCCTGAATAAAAGCAAATACCGATCAAGGCTGCAGGTAGAGGACGATTTACGTTTATTCCTTTCTACCGTGCAGCCTCGCATCGATCACCTGTGCACATCAAAAAGTCGGACTCATTGTTCCCACTGATGTTGGGGCGATGAAAATGAAGAGGCAAAATCGGCCATCAGATTTTTATTTTTTTTATGTTTTTTGCTTTGCTTAACGTAGGCCTATATGGAAGTGATTTTTACGCATTTGATACTGTGACAAAACAGCGCTGTCCATCTTGCTGATGTTGTTTGATGTCTGATGTTGATGTTTTCAAAGTTATATTGGCTGAAGTAGCCTAAAATCTCCAAAATAGCTCTTATTCAATTGAGAAAACGTTAGTAGCCTGTGGCTGTTAATGAACATGTTTCCAGTTTAGTTATTTGACCGTCGAGGGTTATCTGTTCAGTGATTAGAAAATAGAGCTGTCCATCGTGCTGATTTCGTTCTATGTCTGATTTTGTTGGCTCTTTGGTTATAGGGTTGTTGAGAATACTTTTAGTTTTTTGACTGTGGAGGATTCTGTTTAGAAGGCTAATTTTAACAGTTTCCCAATTGCTTGAATGTGGTAAAAATGTGTTGCAAAGTATGTTCACAATATGTTTTAAAAAGAAAGACAAACGTGTTTGAAATGTTTTGAAAAAAATATAACCTATTTCAAAATGAAACTGAATTTAAAATGGAATGTTGATAGCTTAATAAAAAAAGTTTATCTTAATAAAAAAAAATAATGTATACTGATGAACATAGCCTAAAAGCAATACTAATAATAGTATTACTACTACTAATAGTAGTAGCCTAATAGTACCAATAATAATAGCCTAATTAGCGGTTGGGGGGGGGGGCTGTCTTCAAGTTCTCTAGGGGGAGGCTCACTTTCACCCAATTTGAAAACCCCTGATATAGAGCGAACAACGACACAGCAAGTAATGTAACTAACGTTAGCTAGGTAGTGGGTTAGCTTAGCTAGGTTGCGGGTTAGCAAACTGTCTCTACAGTTGCTGCTACGAAGCTAACAGCCAGAGAGGATGAGACGGTTTCCCAGAGCCAGCAAACCAGCTCAAGACAGCTATACTCACAACTCTCCTGCTACTATAGCTAACATCACAACAACAGCATATCTTGGCAAGCTAGAAAGTAAGCTGAATGTCCGTGGGCAAGTAATGTAATTTCATGATAATGTTTCACTGACACACAAATCATGGCTGGAATAGTGTTATGTTGCTCTGTCCGAGCCACTTTGTTTATTTCCCATTTACAGAGCCAGGGCTGTGTACAAACACAGGAGTATTTTTTCAGCGCACACACTGAACGGACAGCTAGCATACTGTGAGGAAATATTCACTGAATATGACAAAAAGACGTGTATTGGATTAGAATCGCATACCCCACCTTCAAAGTCCCAATCCTTTAAATTTTTTCAGCACACTTTCCATCTTACTGTTACTGTTGAAAATGCACTAAACAACTGTGTGTAGGCCCCTTTTAAGGACTGTAACAACTGTTTCAGTATTAGGTTCTGTGATTGGCCCTTGTGCTTTATTATTGGGGGGGGTTATATATGTAAAAATATTAAGAACACTTTACCCTATTATTTCACCATTTTAATTCTACTTAATTACATACACACACATATATATATATATATATATATGTGTGTGTGTGTGTGTATGTATATACAGTTGTGCTCAAAAGTTTGCATACCCTTGGAGAATTGGTAATATATGTACATTTTTAAAGAAAACGTGAGTGAGCAGGCAAAACACATTTATTTTATTTCTTATGGGATCCATATTCAACTGTAAGTTATAACAGAATGGCACAACCATAAAAGAAAACATGGCAACAAAGAAAAAAATAAAATGACCCCTGTTCAAAAGTCTGCATACCATTAGTTCTTAATACTGTGTATTTCCCCCTTTAGCATCAATGACTATGAGGCAGGTTCCCCAAATTCTTGCAGGTGGTATAGCTGTCCATTTGTCTTGGCAAAATGCCTCCAGGTCAAGCAAAGTCTTTGGTCGTCTTGCATGAACCGCAAGTTTGAGATCTCCCCAGAGTGGCTCGATGATATTAAGGTCAGGAGACTGTGATGGCCACTCCAGAACCTTCACCTTTTTCTGCTGTAACCACTGGAGGGTCAACTTGGCCTTGTGCTTAGGGTCATTGTCATGCTGGAAAGTCCAAGAGCGTCCCATGCGCAGCTGTCATGCAGAAGAATGCAAATTGTCTGCCAGTATTTTCTGATAACGTGCTGCATTCATCTTGCCATCAATTTTCACAAGATTCCCCGTGCCTTTAGAGCTCACACACCCCCAAAACATCAGTGAGCCACCACCATGCTTCACAGTGGGGATGGTATTCTTTTCACTATAGGCCTTGTTGACCCCTCTCCAAACATAGCACTTATGGTTGTGACCATAAAGCTCTATTTTGGTCTCGTCACTCCAAATTACAGTGTGCCAGAAGCTATGAGGCGTGTCAAGGTGTTGTCGGGCATATTGTAACGGGCTTTTTTGTGGCATTGGTGCAGTAAATGCTTCTTTCTGGCAACTCGACCATGCAGCTCATTTTTGTTCAAGTATCGTCGTATTGTGCTCCTTGAAACAACCACACCGTCTTTTTCCAGAGCAGCCTGTATTTCTACTAAGGTTACCTGTGGGTTTTTCTTTGTTTCCTGAACAATTCTTCTGGCAGTTGTGGCTGAAATTTTTCTTGGTCTACCTGACCTTGGCTTGGTATCAAGAGATCCCCGAATTTTCCACTTCTTAATAAGTGATTGAACAGTACTGACTGGCATTTTCAAGGCTTTGGATATCTTTTTATATCCTCTTCCATCTTTATAAAGTTCCATTACCTTGTTACGCAGGTCTTTTGACAGTTCATTTCTGCTCCCCATGGCTCAGTATCTAGCCTGCTCAGTGCATTCACGTGAGAGCTAACAAACTCATTGACTATTTATACAGACACTAATTGCAATTTAAAAAGCCACAGATGTGGGAAATTAACCTTTAATTGCCATTTAAACCTGTATGTGTCACCTTGTGTGTCTGTAACAAGGCCAAACATTCAAGGGTATGTAAACTTTTGATCAGGGCGATTTGGGTGATTTCTGTTATCATTATGATTTAAAAAGGAGCCAAACAACTATGTGATAATAAATGGCTTCATATGATCACTATCCTTAAATAAAAGACTATAGAATAGAATAAAATAAAAAAATTTATTTGCATGATCAGTCATATTTTCAAAATCAGTGCTAAAATTTCACAATTTCTGCCAGGGTATGCAAACTTTTGAGCACAACTGTGTATATATATATATATATATATATATATATATATGTGTGTGTGTGTGTAACTATGCTATTTTTTTCTGTTAGTCAGACAATGTCTCTCATCAAGAGCAGCTTAATGCTTCATTTGCAGCTCAGTGGACAGAGGGAGTCAGGTTTGACACACAGTGCTCTTTATTGAATCGAATTGTTTTGAGTCGTTAATTAAGAATCGATTTAAATCTAATTGTAACACCAAGAATCGGAATCAAACTGAATCGTGAGATTGCCCCAAATTCCCTCCCCTACATGGCAGTACCACCATGTCCAAATAATATTTTCCCCATGCAATCCTTATCTGAATCTTTTAATAAATGTATACTGATACAGTCCATACTACAGATAAATTGAGAATTATATAGAAGGTAATTAGTGCCGTTATTCACATTATTGTACATTTTTAAAACCTTAGAAACATTATTGTAAAGATCCACAGTAACCATTTCTTTGCTTCCATTTGGTGTTTATTTTGAATGGTAGGTTCAGTTGTCATGATTGTTGAATTTCAACTGTCAAAATAAAAGATTGAAAGCATGTATTGTTGTTGCGCTTTTATTGTTCTGGCCAATAGCTTCACATTGTTTTAAAAGAGCAATAGTGTATTGGTTGGTGTGTATTTATGTAAAATTAAAGTACAACATTCTTTTATCTGCTGAAGTAAAATGTGCACATAATTAAGCATATTGATTCCTGTATAAAACCTGTAATTTAAAGAACAAAAGAACCACAAAAATATGTATACTTATAGGAATATATTGTAAAATTGGTAGATCTTAAGGTGGTTTTAACAAACTTAAAATGTTATTACATCCCAAGCACTGCATGTAAATTAATTGGAAAGTGTTGCATATTTAATGTATTATTTGATTTTAGAAATTTAAAATTTTCTATGAGTTTCTGTGAATATATTGAATGATCACATAAAATAAAAGCTTAGATCTGTGATCACACTAACCATAAACTTAGGGTTATAGGTTAATTACATGTAATTTTACATTATGTTTCTGTATTTAACCAGTAGAATCCAGTGCTGTAACAGTGAGATCTCATGGATAAACAGTACATCGTAATAGTTTGTAGGAAGGTCAACCAATATTTAAGGGTTATCCACTGTAAATGTATAGGTTAAGAACATTTATTGACTACCTCTGTTGAAATGTTTTAAATAAGATTTAAAAAACAGTAAAGTGACTGTTAATTTAAATAATATTTCTTTATTTTACTTTTAAAAATGTGTACTTTGACAGGCGCATGTTGTAGATTGATTGAATAATTATATGAAACAACATAATTCTGCTGTTATTTAAAAGATAGCCACCTTCAGATTGTGGGCTTTAATTGTATTTATGCAATATTTCCTTGATTTTATTACATTTTAGAGATGTTTTCTAAAATAAAAATTTGTAATTCTACTAAAATTTGGTCATGAAATTACAAAGAATATATACAGGGAAAAGCAGTAATTTTACAGTAATTCATTGTTGAATTAAGTATAGTATTTTACTGTAATTTTATGGTAACTCTTTGGCAACTTTTGCTGCCGGACATTTTATTGTTTTTTTTTTTTTTTTTTAACTTTTTTTTTTTTTTTTACTGTGTGTGTGTGTGTGTGTGTGTGTGTGTGTGTGTATATATATATATATATATATAGTAACAGTGAGGTACTTTAATTGGAAGTGAATGGGGCCAATTTTGGGAGGGTTTAAAGGCAGAAATTTGAAGATTATAATTTTATAAAAGCACTTACATTAATTTTCTGTTAAAACTCATGTATAATTTCAGTTGTAAAGTTGTTAAAATTTTTGTTGTAAATGATGGGAGGATTTTAATTTTTGGGTGAACTATCCCTTTAACTTGTTTTGAACCCAGAACATTCCTTTAGCATGAAAGAGCCTATTTACTTTCTTAAAACATATCCTGTTTCACTCGGAAATACATCACATTACAGAAGAAAACTGGGTGGCAAATGCTAATTAATGCTGATCTTAAGAGATTTTAAAGTCACAGTATGTCACTTTTACTGATTATGTAACATGTTAACCTGGATATTCAGACAGCTTATCGCTATATATCGGTTCAAAATCCAAAAAGTGGTCCAATGTCTCATTCTTTCTGGCCAGTATTTCTTTAAAAAATGCTTAGGTCAACTGTAATGGGCCATTGTTACATGATCCAAAAAACACTAGACCCATTTTTAAGCAATTATTTGCTTCAGGATGCCCATTAGTGTGTTATGTATTCATTAAGCAAATGCCAAAATCACAAAAAGGCACAGTCCTAATTAGTACGGCTCTAGATTTGAACTTTGCGGTCAACTACACAATGTGCATGTTCAAACATCAGGCAATTTCTTAAAGACCTGTTTCCCATTATTATTTCAGTCTGTCTCTCAATGGGACACTGAGTGATACAGTCTGATTGAAGCATATCAAAGTCTATTAAATCTCTCACACATTGTGATATCCCACAGAAAATGCCATGTCAACACGACACCAGAATGAGCAGCCATTAGCGGGCGCTCTTATCCACGAATACAAGCAAGGGCGTGCAGATCTAATTTGTGCCTTTCACCCACAACCTGCTGAGACGTCTCAGCATCCTCCACATTTGAACTCTGTGAAAATAAGCTCCCTCCCAACACAGTCCTGCAACTCCGCTGAGGGGGGGATTATAATATTATTGTTATTCTAATGCATTTTGTACTCCCTCCCACATTCGCCACCTCCTCAGCTAACGCACAGACGTATACTAACAGGAGTTTGTTCGAAATCACATATTGCTTTATACACACTCGAACAGTATCTTGGCCCCACACCTATTAAAACAACAACTGACAATCTGCTTAAGGATTTACACACACAAACAGGAAGTAGTTATCATCAGAGCTGTCTGTCAAGCTCAGCACAGGTTTCTATTAAGGCTTATTTCCATAAATCTGAATTGTAAAGGGCGGCGGCAGGAGATGGGGAGCTCTCAGAAAGACACCAGACGCAAACGGAAAATGTCACCAGAGGCCACAGGATTCAGATCTTTCTCACTCAGATTGGCGGCTACGAATTTAATTAAGTGCTTTGATTGACGCGACACTCATTCATCAGTCGAAAAGCGCAGTGTATGCTTTTTGCCCTGTTTAACCCCACATGATGTTGTTAAATATAATTTTATGGAACAACCAAAAAATAGAACTTTAAATTTACCCTTTAACTTTTTATAAAGGGGGTGTCTTAACCTTTTTGCACATTTGTTCAAACTGTACTAATACCCTATTAGTAGAGTTCTTTAATGCGCGCTGTATTAAAAAATGTCACATTACACTTTGCAGCAGACGCACTAAAGGACTGATTATATATTAATAAGCATATAATATGATTTTAATACTTTTATATTTATTGATAAGATGTGATTGGGACTGGGATTTCTATCCGAAAGACTTGGGATGATTAATACGAATGTAGAGTTTAGTTCATTTGACATAAGCACCATCCTATGGTTTAGCACTCAGATGCTTTCTCAAACTGCCAGATCCTGCCGGAAGGCAATGGCTGCAGGGGAGAGGAGCTTACACCTATGGCATGACAAGACCTAAACTGGTGGTGTTGGGGTGGAGGGGGGTGAAAACAACGGAGGCATACGAGCAATGAAAGACAGCTGTGCAGAGCTTATAAAGCAGAGGCTGGATTGTGATTGGATGAGATGCCTGAACTGAATGAATGCGTAAAGATCCAGAGTCTTCCTGCTAGAATTACGCTTACACTTCCATTACCGGTATGTGCACAGCCATGTTGTTTACGTTGCAAAGCTGCATAGGATTCTGAGTTTTTCATAGCAAAGATGGTAATATAAAATTAGCCCTTCTACTTTTTGCCCTAGAGGTGAAAATGTGTGATGGACGAACTGAAGGCTCAAGTGGACTACATCTAGTAACCTAATATTATTATTATTTTTTTTTACATCAAAAACCATTGCCGATCAGAACAGCCAGTTCAAACAAACTTTATCCCAGTACTTATGTGATAATTTTAATTTTAGTAACATGAAAAAATAACATGCAAAGTGGAAATATAAATGGGTTATTCAAAATTACGTTGTATTAATATTGAACAAACATGATTATTATAAGGTATAAACTACTGTAAAAAAAAAAAAACAATATCCAAATAACCAAAATCTTCAAAAATAGTTTATATTCGCCCTGAAATTCATTAGATCACTTCAGTGGAAGTCTCTCTTCCTCTATCCATCTCTTACATGCCCTTTCTTTTCTAGCACCCATGTCCAGGGTCAAGTCTTGGGTGTAAGGGTACAGAGTGTCAGGCTTGAGTAAGTGCAGTATAAAGTGTCCTCCAGCAGAAAGGAAGATGGGAGAGTTTTGCCGGGTGCAAGATTACATAAACAGCAGTGCTCCCAGCTGTGAGAAGGGAGCGTTAAGCTCTTTCAGGCCCACATCCTAACACCCCAGACTGGGGTCAGTGTTAAACCAAAGCTTTCCACTGGACTCAAACTGCCAAAAGTCAGCTACTGATTTAGCCAATGAACAAAATCACTGCTCTGCCTGCAGGCAATCAGATCGCTGTGAATTAAAACTAATAATCAGTCCAAATCATTCTTAAAAGACTAACAAAAATACAGCCTACATATCTCTTATTTAGAAAACAAAATGAATCCTGTTAAAATCTTAAGAACATACAAAAAATTCAAAGCACGCCTTTAACCTTCATGTAGATTATCAGGACTGTGGATTTCTCCCAAAAGAGTTCCTCGGCTTTGGATCAGTGTATCTGTGTGTGTGTGTGTGTGTCCCCGGGTTTGGCTGGCAGGGAATGCGGCCGTGCGAGGCTCTGGCACCCAATAGAGAGGGAGAGGCAATAGAGCCCCAGCCATTCATTACTCCAGCTGGGCAACAACCCGTTACAACAGCAGTCACAACTCCAAAAACTGGCACCCACACATAGACTATTATCTGGGGCAGATTTACACAGCCTGGCACAGTGAAAGTGAAAAGGCAAATGAGAGTGGAAGAGCGAGGGAGATTTACAATGTTTGTGCGGAAAATAAACTAGAGAGACAAAAGATGAGATAAATTGAGGAATGTGTGAGTGTCTTATTTCTTACTCTCTATTAGACCTTACTTTACTACTTGTATAAACAAACATACATATGTTGTTATGTATTTGTCTTTATATATATATATATATATATATATATATATATATATATATATATATATATATATATATATATATATATATATTCAGCTGTTAATTCCTAATTTCTATTTATTGCTCAATTCTGTTTTTAACTCTTAATAAGCATCGGGTGGATACACAAAGCAAGAATTTCATTGTACAGATGTAACCAGTTAATCTGTAAACATAAACAACAATGTCAGTGTTAGAAATTAACTTTTTTTAAGGGACAGTTCACCCAAAAATTTACAATTCCTCACCCACATGTTGTTCTAAACCTGCATGACTTTTTTTTTCCTCCAAGGAACATAACAGGAGATGTTTGGCAGAATGTTACAGTCACCATTCACTTTCATTGTATGGAAAAAAAAAAAGGGCAGTGTCAACATTCTTCAAATGTCTTCACTTGTGTTCAACAAAAGAAAGAAAGTCATACAGGTTTGGAGGGTGAGTAATTGACAACAGAATTTTTATTTTTTTGATGTACTATCCCTTTAAGGGGAAATATTTGACCCCTAGAATTAATAAATTAAAAACAAAATGTAATGTCCATAGCTCTCTATTGTCCACCACTACAAAACTTTTTTTTTATGTAATTGCACATATCAAGTGTTTTCACTTGAAAGGCACTAACCTCAATATAAAATGCAATAACTTCAAACTAAACTAGATAGACCTAGAATATTAAATTCTATTAAATTCCAGTCATTGAATTAAATACTTTATAAATAAAAACTACTTCCTCTTATATCATTTTCTCTTTGTTTAGAACTTGACAAACAGAGTAAAAAAAACACACAAAAAAAAACATTGGTGGTATTCAAAAAGTGGTAATCATCCTTACCACAATGCTAAATTTCACATTTCAGTCTAATGTTATATTGACTAGTATTATTATTAAAAGACTTCATTAGGCTTTTAATGGCTTAAGTCATCTCTGTAGACAATATCTGAATATCTGAAAGCAAAGCTGGTTTGTTTTCTAATATCTAACATCATTCAAACTGAATTTTATTAAGGATGATGTGTAGTTTAAAAAATGTGCATGATGGTTGACACAATTGCTGCACATGAGGCATTGTTTTAGCTGTTTTCCTCATCAGTGTTGGTTAGAATGTCAGGCTCTCTCGCCGTTTGAGATGTTTGACTTCCTCCATAGCGCTTTAAGGTAAAAAAAAACTCAAAACTTTCAAATGGGTCACGCAAGTTTTTAAGTTTGTGCCGCGATACAGAGAAATCGAGTTGAGTAGCATAAGTGTTTGTGGAGCACAATATGAAAGCCTGCTGGACTCGCGCACACTTTCAAGCTCCAGAGAAAGCGCGTGCGAAAATCACGTGAAACAGCTGTGTGTGTCTGATGAGAAGCATATTCAGAACGCGAGATTAATGCAATTGAATTTGCTTCGGCAGCCCTAAATTTAGCTTGGGCAGCTGCCGAAAAATGGTCAGTACATCAAAAGTTTCTTCAGTTTTCTTAGTCTCACATAAATCCGCTCCGCCTTCCTCATCCATTTCTCCGACAGAATGTGTACCATGTACGTGTTACGTGAAAATAATTAAGCGCACATTTCTTGCATGCGGTGGCGGTTTTGCGTAACCACGATATAGACGATAATTCGAAATGTATACCGGTTGCCAAAATTCTACCGGTTTATCATGTCTACCGGTATATTGCCCACCCATAATATATATATTCCTCCTACTTTTTAAATATCTACAGCATTCTTGTCACATTCGGATGGCACGTTTCCCGGAGCCCGGGTTGATTTACAACTCTGCTCTTAAAATTATGAACATTATGAAAGCAACAGAAGCGAATAACATTACTTCAATCTGCTGGTATACAGCGCGGCCCTAAAATCCGATGCATTACATAATAGACTGAGAGAAATGAAAGGGCACCTGTCAGAATAATCCACTCCATTCTGCTCCCTCTGTTTCAAATAAGTGCTCGCCAACAGCAGCTCGCGCGCTAATCACACAGTGACTGTATGCACTGCCACTCAGAGATACCACCCGGCTACTCCACACACAGCAGGAGGTACAGCCAGCGCTGATGAGACTGAAACACACACTCATCCCACAGTGACTACAGAGAGACTGTGACACCACACACATACTCTTACTGATGTATGCATGTATTTTTGGAAAACTTCTGGAGTATATCAAGTTACACGATTAGTTTGACAGTCTTTAGTAAGTTTCACAAGTAGCCGCTGACTGAAATGAATTTTTCGGTGGCCAGTATCTAGAGATCAAGCTGGTGTCAGATGATTGCTATAATGCTGATTTATATGCACAGGATAATGTACAGTCAGCCAGTCATTTACCCAAAATAAACCCCTACAGGGTGGTCTTGTATCAGCCTGGAAGGGGATGGATGGATGGATGGATGGATGGACAGATGGATGGACGGATGGATGGACAGATACATAGATAGATAGATGTTAATCAGCCAAGCATGCACGATTATTGACCTGTGCCCATTTTTTCTAAAAGCCAACTGTCATCCAATTAATCAGTCTGGACAAAAAAATCACTCTATTAATAATCACAAATAAATCTCTTGCTCTATAAAGCCTTGTACACTAGGTCTTTTGCCAGATGTGTTAAGCAGTTCAATCTAACTGCTTATCCACTCCTACTTGTTTCAAATTAACCTTTGTGAATTAACCACAGATTTTCTAGCATCCACTTGCAACCAACCAACATAATCATCATGCTTCTACACAGGGACAAGACCAGACTTCAGTTAAGGGCTGAATATAGGTTGTTCTTCAATGACAGGTAGGCCTCAGATAGACCAGTGCCTCTACACACTTTGTTTTCTCATTATTCTCTAATCAATCAGATGCCAATCCAATTAATGTAACCTGTGTAGTAGAGCATCCCATAATGCCTGATAGTGAAGAGGGCCACAATGTTCCAGGTTAATCTGCAACAGCAGAGCTAAAATATACTCTTTCATAATCCATTCTGTGATATTTCATAAGTGAAGACTGCCACGTAGCTTCATAAACAATAAGAATGGCAGACATCCTTTAAAATATGTCATTAAGCAATACCACGGACTACTGCTGTCTACTTCCTAACCACTAATACACACATAAGACCATTAACTACAGAACTTTATGGAGTACACAGGGCCAAATATGTAGCAGTTGATGTATTCTACACCATTATTGTTGTGGAGCACTTGAATAAATCATGTAAATGCAGCTGAAATAACTGCTTTGGTGTCATAAATCTGTCTGTTAATTATAGTCTTATGAAGCTGTTACTACGTATTGCTTTCCATGCTCAGGCATGGCTTGTTATGAAGCCACTTTGAAATGCCTTGCTGTCTACGCAGGCAGTGACAACTGTATGCAGTGTCACAGCAGTCTATACCATCCGGATCATCCATCTCGCTCTCCCCAGACATACAGGACATCAGCTCTGCTGAGTACATACTGTCAACTGATTGGCATTCATTAATAAACAGAGGGCTGAAGGGGGCAAGCTCTCTCTCTCTCTACTGTTCTCGATCCACTGGTCCTCTGTTATCTCTCAGTCAATGTCCATCCACCCTGCCACATCCAGGCGGCATGAGTGTTATTTATAGTGGTGTAAGCGCAGGCATGGAGATATGCCCACAACCCCCTGTGACAATCACTTCATACCCCAGCTCAGCATGTTACACCTGGTCTTTAAATCACATCTCAATCAAACAACCAATGTGTTGGTCATGGCATGAATTGACTGGACAGCAAAAAAAAAAGAAAAAAAAAAAGATTTTGAACGATTCAAGATTTGTCTATACAAAACTTGTCTGGGAGTAATTTACCCCAAAAGAAGAAAAAAAAAAAAAGGAAAAGAGAGAAAAATTAAAATAAAAAAAATATATATATTTTACTTAAATGAAGACCTTTTTTAGGAACATTGAGATTTTTTGCATCATGACTTTATTTTTGACAATTAAGAAAGTCACCCCATTTCTTAATCTCTTTTTTTGTGAGATTGACCCCTATATGTGCTTATTACATAATAATAAGTAATAAGAGGAAAGATTGTATAAAAAATGCATTAAATCTTGCTTTTCCTGCGCTTAGGCTTACAAAATACAGCACTTAGGGATGCAAGATAAAAATAAATGTGATCATGCTTAAAGATTATAGCCTAATGGTTTATTTTTATAAGCAACTTTGGAACTTAGACCCATTCAGTTGTTATTTATTCAAACTTACATGTAATTAAGAGTTTTTGTATGATAATTACTTCTGTGAAACAGGCAAACCATTCAGAATAAACAGTATTGAGCAGCTGTAAGCGGCACAGCAGTTCTATGAGCATACAGACGTTGTCAGGCCTGAAATCTATATTGATCAGGTCTAACACATTATTAGCCCTGCTGTGTGAATGACTATAATACAAGGTCACTGCAGAAGAGTCCAACTGCTTTTAAAATCACGCTTAAACTATGTTGCATTTATTTATGTAAGCATTTATTTGGATTTAATAAATCAATCTTTGCCAGCACTCTCCACATGCTTACTATGTTTAATTGAGAAGGACAACTGCAGTGACTGAAGGGCCGATCTCTCCCGGAGCTCCAAGAGTGAGTTAATGCCACAAATGCCGCAAATGCAATCAAACATAAGTGAACACCCTCTCGCATGGCAAGCCACAATAAGTATGTAACTTTGAGGAAGAAAGATTTAGAGACTTAGCAATGAGTGGACAGATACCTTTTTCCTCTGCCATCTCGTCCACTTTATCTTGATACACAGCGAATAAGTGTTAAATGTGTTCCAGGTTCTATTTCTCTCCTTTACTGTTCCTATCCACCACACTGTGACACCTTAAAATCTAATTTAGCACATATAGTGCCCATTTCTTCCACCTATTATATTAGACAGGGCCCGAACCATTTCAAAGTAGTACTTCTCTCTCTTCTCTCTCTCTCTCTCTCTCTCTCTCTCTCTCTCGGTCTTGCTCTTCTACTCTTCCAGCAACCAGAGTTTCCACAACAAAGTCCATAATTTCATCAGGGGTGATAAAACCCGAAAGAATCAAGTCGGCGACTTGTTACTTAGCCTAATAGCTGTCTGTTTAAAGGCAATTACGCAACAACAGCACCTGCGTTAGTCACTACAGACTTACAGGCCATTGACAGCACCACTTGAGAGCATCTAGTGTGGCTGTATCTCTCTAAATATATCTGCTTTTCCTCCTCCTTGCCCTTCAGACAGACAACCTTTTATAAGTGTACACCGTGAAGCCCGGCCTGACGTGATCGCTTTTAGTTTGGCTGCAGAGACAGACATGCTGCTGCTCAGAATGAATTAGTTCAGATGACAGGCAGATGACTGGGACAGGCTAAACTTCACATATGAATAAATGAAAGCAATTAGCGGATTGGTTAAGTATGACATGGCGACAGAAGTAGGCCAAAAGCTAGCGGATTGGAAGGAAAAGCCAAAGGGGTGAGTTAGTGATGCCATCTAAGGGAACATCAGGTCATATATGGATCTCAATCATCACACACAGCTATTGTTATCTTCATCCAGGTGGGTTGTGAGATACGCTTTTCGTACGCCAATTTAAAAGGAGAAATATCGTGGAAAATAGGATTTTCATTGCTATTTTGAAATAGGAGTTGAATGTTGTATGTAGACATGCATACAAACAACGCAAAGCTCCCTTCCCAGTACGCCAATACCATTTATGGAAACTAAGCTGGTTAGCAAGAAATTTGGTATGGATTCGTATTTGGTATGAATATTGATCCATGACATTTACTATTTTGGCTTTCGTCATTTATGTTAACCTTTCTTCAGAAAAAGTATTAAAGGGATAGTTCACCCAAAAAATTAAAATTATCTCATCATTTACTCACCCTCATGCCATCCCAGATGTGTATGTCTTTCTTTCTTCAGCAGAACACAAAGATTTTTAGAAAAAAAAAAAATATCTCAGCTCTGGAGGTCCATACAATGCAAGTGAATGATGACCAGACCTTTGTAGCTCCAAAAATCACATAGAGGAAACATAAAATGTATGTGATTTTTGGATCTACAAAGGTCTGGTCACCATTCACTTGCATTGTATTGGCAAGTTGCTGCAGTTTGTTTGATTTGAAATGGATTAACCCAGCTGCAAAAACCAAAACTATTAGAAATGATCACAGTTATGATGTCATAACCATTTACATATGACCTTACATTAACCTACAACCACTCACAGTTGTATACAGCATTGAGCAACTTGGCAGGGGTGTTGTTATTTCATGTGCGAGGAGGTCAGCCAATCAAAACAGAGCTCATTTACATGTCAAAGTATTTTAGCTATATGAAAAATGAGGAGGCCAGCCAATCATTACAGAGCTCATATACATGTACAAGTATTTTAGCTATATGAAAAAGGTACAGTTGCAAAAACAGCATGTTTAATTCTTAGGGTACAAGAAAAGAGGTAAGATGGCCACGTAACTAAATTATAACTGATTTGGTGCAAAAACCTTATCAGTGGACTTAAATGAAAGTGATAAAATGCAGCAAAAGTGTAGAATATGTGCCTTTAAATATGTTAAATAAAAAGCAGCCTCTGTACAACTTGGTAAATAGGGCTGAATATGTCCCTTATACATGACTGAAGTGTTGGCATAATCTATGAAAGTTATTAGTAATAAGCCAATTCGAGATCTAACATGTGAGAGCTTGATAGATGGAAGGCAAAAGGTGGTACACAGCCAATGGCATAAAGTTGACACGTCCATCTTCCGGCCTAAGAGAAAGGGAAAGGTTGGTAATATTTTGAGTGCTTGGAAGTGCCAACTTATTCATCCTGAACCCTGACAGCTGTGGTCTCTAGCTAGCGGAAGTGCTGAGTCACTGCTCTCTAGAATGCTCCCAGTTCAACACCCACAGGAGGGCGTGTGAAGTGGAAAATAGGAGGCCTGCTTCCTTTGGGCCAAACACCTCACGAGCTCTGGAATCATGTGATCCAAACCCTAGATGAGGTCACTTTCTTTTGCATAACAGAAAAACAGGATCCATGCAATGCCTAGCTTCAAGATCAATGAAAAACAGTTATATTGCACTTTTTTTTATTTTTTTTTTTTTTTTTTTATACAAACAAATGGATTAGATTTTAAAGTGTAAATTTTATTTTTATTTTTTCAGTTAAAATACTCTCTCCATCCCAGCTTAACATGCAGAAACAACAATAATTAATTTTCATTTTTGGGTGAACTATCGCTTTAAGAAAAAAGTCCTGAGTGCAATGGAGAACCACACTTAAATCCCATTCTTTACAAATGTGAAACTGGAAATCAAGCTGCAGAGGAGCTACGGATTGGAGTAAATGGCACACTGACCTACAACAACAGATGAAGAATTTTGTATCACAATACTAAAACCAAAGCACTATATTTTCTGCTGAGGCTGGAATACAGCGCACCATGGCAGGTGTGAGAGACCAGGTCTCATAACAAATGCACCAAATTAATCATGAATAGACATATTGCTGAACAATGGAACAGAGGAAGCCAGCATAGATGCCCAGAAATGAGCAGAGATGTTGAGGCTGAAGCCGTGGGAATTTGATTTCATGCTCTTGGTTTCAAGGACATTGCCCATCATGCTAAGTGCCAAAAACTAGTTGCTGGCTTCCATGTTATCTTCTCTTTCATTCATTATTATCAATTCCTCTCTTCTAGTCCTTCGTTCTCTGTGAGCATCTTGGCAGGGCGGTGGGGAGTCCAGGGGTTGGGGGCTGGGTTCTGTCAGATCGGGTTTGTAGACATAATTGGGATTTATACAGTATATATGGCCGCTAGTGCCATGCAAAGGCAAAACACAGTGAATACATATTTTGTCAAAATGTTGTTATGGTTGAAATTGGGTCTCTTGGACTATGATCTGTCCTGTCCTGCAGTAACTACAAAGTAAAACAATACATAATAATGATACCTCAATTGTGAGGCTTGTTGAAGAAAGGAGTGCTATACTTTTCTAAGGAGAATTTCGCCTGACACACAAACACACACACACACACACACACACACACACACACACACATACAGAACACAAACAAAAATTCCTGTGGACTTACTATGAAGAATGAACTCCTGCCCAAAGAATCATAAGAGACAAATAGTTAAAAAAAAAAAGCTTTTTCTTTTTTTACTTGGGCCAGTAAGCGACCTCTGAGTAACCACCCAGTACACCATAGCGACAACCTAGTATCCACCCACACTCCTAAAAATAATGGTGCCAGGAAGTACCAAAAAGCGGTTTTCACAGTGATATAACTTTTATAAAACTTTTTGGTTCCTCAAAGAACTTTTTAGTGAAATGTTCTTAAAAGAACCTTTTTTTAGTGCCATAAAGTAAAGGTTTTCTAACTGGGGTCTGAGAACCCCCATGGGTCCTCAAGGAGGTGCCAGGTGGGACCGTGGAATGTTTCAGAGAAAATAAAAATAAGTAAAAAGTAAACGACCATTTGTAAAGGACTACAAACAGATTTCAGTTCAATTTAAAATGTTATCTTTAGTTTTATAAATGAAACATCACCACAAAAACATCAAACTACAAACTAAATACAAAAGCACATATTTTCCATATATTTTAATAATTTCTTTTGACTTTAGTACAATTACAATATAAAAGCCAATTACAAAATTTTTGCACACAAGATGCTGTCTTTATAATATCACACTTACAATTTTTCTAACAGATATTTAAATGGGCCTTTATACATTAAAATTTAAATAGTCTTTATATTTTTGGAAGGAAGTCCCTCGCAAGGGGATCATTTAAAAATCCCCTGCCATAAAGGACTTTTTCCAGCACTGCAAAGAACTCTTCCAAAATATTCTTAAAAGAACCTCCAATAGTTTAATAGTTGCATGTAAAAATCTTTGAAATCTCTTGGCTGAAAAAGTTTTTGCAAGGGTTGCATATACAATGTTTTACAAATTAAAATGGTAATTATAAAATTATTACACTCATACCAAAAGCTCTCTGATCAGTTCTCTGCCTTTCAGGCATGTCAAGAATGCTGCATTCGGATCACTGCACCAGTGTACTGTTAATTTGAGAACCACTCCAATTAATTGAGACCGATTGCGTGAACTAATCATTCAGTCCGATTTGCATACTTTTTGTTGACTAGGGATGCAAACTGTTCCAAACAATTAAATCCGTTTCTGCGAATTGGTTTGAACAGGTTTACTGACAAGAACCGGTTCAAAATAACGATTTGTTCACAAAACAAACATAACTCATTTCCAATAAACATGTTTCCAGTTGGAAAAATATTTACTTTATATGACATTATTGAGTATAAAGACATTTTTAAGAGTCTAATAAATCTTTTACCCCTACAAAGAACCTCATGTCCATGGATGTTGTTTCCAAGACCACCCTAACATATATAGCTACTCCCTGGCAACCACCCACAACACTCTAGCATCATGGCAGCAAGCTTTGCACAGGCAAGCACCACTCACAATTTCTTCAAAAAAATTAGAAAATCTAGTTCCTCTTTTACTTAGCTGTATCAGGTATAACCCCATGATAACCCAACATCCAATCCAGCAACTTTAATAAAGATAAACAAGAAACAAGAATGGAACATTCTTACTGATATCATCACATTCCCAAACCGAGACATACATCAGAGGAATGGGCATTGAAATTCAGAGCAGGGATGAACTCAACCCAGCCCTGCATGTGAATGGAGCAATAGAATAATACTACTGACTAAGTAGACCATATGCAATGCACATATCCTTTGGGACTACCGCAGAGGTGTGAGTCTCAGGGACATGCTGTTTGTAAGATGTTCAGTGACCATTTTGGGACAATTGAAATTGTCATGGTCTCAACCTGAATAACTACAGCCTTCTCAAATGCTTCTGCGGCTCTGACTCTTCTCTGAACAGATTCGGAAAACAGATTAAAGGGTTTTTTTTCTCTCCTCGTGAAAGCAACAGACGCTCCTTGGGCATTAAGTTTGATCAAAGACAAATCTGGGTGTGAATGATGATTTAAATTAGCATCTGTTTCAGCTGGGCAACAGGGAGAGGCTGAACCCAAAGCTATTTGAGGAAATAAGAGAATAATAAAGGAAAAAATGGAGAGAGACAGGAGGGATCTGTCACTAAATGAAAAAGGACCAGAGACTTTGCAGACATGTATTGTTTTGAAATGCAGCTTTCCTGCCTATTGTGATGAGACTAGCTGGGTCCAAAAACAAGTTAGATCAAGGTATACAGCAACTAGAGGTTGTAAAGACTAGAGGTTGAATGATAGTGGATTTTGCAGATAGCGATAACTAAGGTGGTGGAAAAGGCTGAAAAACAATAGTTCGATTTCTAGAATTCGATTTTTAGAATGTTAAAACATTTTCTTAGTCTTTTCTTACTATGATGGGCACAGACATAGAGGCTACAAGTGTCAAAAATGAATAAAATACCAGAAGCAGTTTATTGTGCAAGCAAAACCCCAATAATAACTAGAAAAAAAAAAAAAAATCACCACTTTAGTTTAGCATGTGTTTGCTAAAATCAGACTAAAATATGAATAATCGGGGGACAAAGAGACCTATTACTGCAAAACTGAAATAAGTTGAAGTTGCTTGAGTTTCTGACCAGGCTCCTGCCCAGATAGAATGACTTATCTTGTTTGACCTTAGCATGGCAGTTCGCCAGCCATCTTCAATGGCCATCATGTGAAACTGTAAGCTAATTCTTCCGTCCTGTGAGAACAGTCACGCCAGTGCCGTGGCCCATCCGTCAAACTTCCCCTGAGTGTAGCTAATATAATGCCCACTTCCTTTTTGCTCCCTTCCTCTTCCTGTCTGACTCACTTTTCGCCAGGAACAATCTAATTCACATTCCTTTATCAATGATTCCCGTTTCAAGACATAGTCTGTACTGCTTGTGGAAGCTGTCAGTCACTGAGTTCTAAATAACTTTTAAAAACATGAAAGACATCTAGAATCTAAAAATCTTCAATCTTTACGAATCAGCATGTGACCAGAGTCAGTGGAATTTGTTATTGTAACTTCCCCATGATGTCCCTGTAAAATGGCACTATGAATTTATTACAGGGACAATCTCCATGGAGCAACCTGGGATTAGGCGCCTGGCTCAAAGGCACAATGTGGATGGCACATGGTTCACTCCTTGCTGGAACCGAACCAGCAGACATCTGGTTATTAGCATTAAAGGGCTAGTTCACCCAAAAAATGAAAATGATCTCATGATTTACTTACCTTTAAGCCATCCCAGATGTGTATGACTTTCCTTCTTCAGCAGAAACAAAGTGAAGATTTTTATATGCAGATTTCAGCTCAGTTTGTCCATACAATGCATGTAAGGGTGTGTTCACACTTGGCAGGTTTGGTTCGATTAAAATGAACTCTAGTGCGATTGCTCTGTTAGTGCGGTTCATTTGAACAAGTGTGAACGCTGCCATCCAAACCTTGGTGTGCACCAAATGAGCGGACCGAGACCGCTTGAGTAGTGGGTCTCGGTCCACTTCAAAACAAACTCTGGTGTGGTTCGATTGATATATGAATGCAGCATGGACCAAAGACATCTAAATGGACCAATAACAGGAAGTAATTTGCCTAATACTGACCTCAAGCATACCTGGTTCTTCTCATCATTACAGTTCGGTACAGGCGTCTGAACTACCGTCAGCCGTCCTTGCAGCATATCTTCGTTTGTGTGTGCAACGGAGGAATTCCTAGCACTGTTTTGACTCCTTTACACATTTTATTACCTCTTCGTTTGTTCTCAGCTGGTAAAAATACCACCATATATACATATATAAATCCGACGAGCGCATTTCGCCCAGCAGCCAGCATTGTTTTGGATGTTCGGCAAGTTCCGTCACAAAATATACATCATAAAAGCTGTCCAATCAGGTTGTGACCTTATCCATATGCCTTTTGTATCTTTAGGTTCGGTGTTAAAAATGCCAGTGTGAACGCTAAGCGAACCAGGACTAAATGTATCGTTTTCTTTTTTTGGTCCAGACCAAAAGAACCAAGAGAACTGAACTACAAGTGTGAACACACCCTAAATGGTTGCCATCAGCCTGCTGGCTGTTTGATGGTCCAAAAGGCATATTTAGGCAGCATAAAAGTAATCCACACAACTCCAGTCAATCAATTAAAGTCTTCTGAAGCAAATCGATAGGCTGGTGTAAGAAACAAATCGATAATTAAAACTTTATTAACTTGAAATCGTTGCTTCCGCCCAGTGCCGTATTTCCTTTTAAAATAAACTAACTCTCACGTGACCTTCATTCCTTTGTTGTGTACAAAGTGCGCGCATCCGACTTCTCGCGTGAACGTGCCTTTTTGCTTACATCGCTGATGCATCGACTGCTGGCAGGAAGCGATTTTTTTAAGTTAATAAAGTTTTAATTATTTATTTATTTTTTACACAAACCTATCAATTTGCTTCAGAAGACATTAATTGATCGACTGGAGTAATGTGGATTACTTTTATGCTGCCTAAATCTGCCTTTTGGACCATCAAACAGCCAGCAGCCCGATGACACCCATTTACATTCATTGTATGGACAAACTAAGCTGAAATCTGCTTATAAAAATTTTCAATTTGGTTCTGCTAAAGAAGGAAAGTCATACACACCTGGGATGGCTTAAAGGTAAATAAACCATGAGAGTATTTTTATTTTTGGGTGAACTAAGCCTTAAGTGTTAAAGGAATGTTCTGGGATCAATGCAATTTAAGCTCAATCAACAACATTTGTGGCCTAATATTAATAAATAAATAAATAAATAAAATAAAAAACATTATGGCACTTACAATGGAAGTGAAAGGGGCCTGTCCATAAACTCTACAATACACAGTTTCAAAAGTATAGTCACAAGAAGTAAACATTATATACAGTATGTTAACATAATTTAAGTGTGATAAAATTAATTACTAACCTTACCTGTGTAGTTAGTTATATCAAATACCAGGATTAAAGGGTTTCGCAGTCATGACAATGAAATTGTAATATTAGAAAATTTACAGAGATAAGGTTAGTAAGCAATTTTTTCACACTAAAATCATTTTAATACGTATAATATCTACATCCTGTGGCAATACGTTTGAAATTATGTGCATTTTAGTGTTTTTGGACTGGCCCCATTCACTTCCATTTTAAGTGCCTCACTGTAACCACAATTTTTGATATAAAAATAAATTAGGGACCAAGTTATTTTTTTTTTTCATCAATTTTTTTTTTTAACTCATCGCAAATTAATGAGATTATCTCAGAATTGAGCCAGGTGTTTGGAGGGGAGGGGTTGAAAAATAAGGAAAGCCCTTTAGAGGCGGAGCAAGCTATTACATTTTGAAGTCCACTGGTCCTAAGCAACCAAACCTACTTTTTTGCAGAGACTGTTTATGTCTAGTTTAGCTTACCCCTTAAATCTATGGTGAATTACATCCCTAAATGCACAACAAGGTGAGACACAAAGACCTCACAATGAAGGACCAACTCGGAAGAAGATCTCCCACACTGCATGAAGAGAGTGTGTAAAAGCGATAAACAAATCAAGACTTTTAGCTGACGAAAATGAATGTCATCTTCACGTGGAGGACAAAAATGCAAGTGAAAAGGATGCACATGTACAGTGACAAGTTTGAGACATGAGGGGACTGATAGGCTGTGACCTACACTATGTCAGACAGCATATAGCATTGCAGAGCTTACTGGCAGTGTCCATGATCTTTACATTCAATTAATGCATCCTCTTATCACAATGATGGACCCCAACATAATATGTATTCACCACTAGATTTTCTTTAAACAGCGTTGCAAGAGGAGAACATCAAGGAGATTGGGGCTGATAGCAGGTCACGGTATACTGATGGGGTCATTGGATGGAGTTACTGGCACGATATATGGTTTATCCTGAGGTGTTTCTCCATGGATCTTATCTAAGTGAAGATCTTTTGTTCTTCTTCTGCTCTGATGTAGAGCAAAGCAGAGGAACCATGTGATTTTGAAACATATTGACAATTGGTGTGGAGAGCCTGGGGCCAGTTAGCCAGACAGAGGGACTTATTCACAAAATGAACTTGGTCATGGTTGCACACTAAGGCTACATTCAAACTAAAGGGCAAAATGCGCAATTGCGATTTTCTGCTCAAATCAGATTTTTTTGTGAGGGTGTTCACATGACTTTTTTTTTATTGTGCCTTATATGTAACACTGGTCTGAATAGGTGACACTTGTAAACTGACCTGCATGCGCAAATCACCATACCATGACGTGTTCATCATTCCACACCAACAAATTTAAAGAGCACCTATTATGGTTTTTCAAATATTAACTTTCATGTAGTGTGTTATATAGCTGTTTGTGAATGTAAAAAAGTCTGCAAAGTTTCAAAAATCAAAGTGCACGACAAATGGAGTTATTGACTCCCAAAAGAAAGAACCGATTCTGAACACCTGAAATGAGTCGTTAGTAATTCCAGACTTACTTCCTGTACTAACCTATGTAATTTGCTAACAAAAAAACCCGCCTCTGGTCTTCATTGGCTGCTCACGAACAGCTTTGACCCGCCCTCAAACACTATACTAAGCGTTAGACCAATCACAACAGACTGGGACATCTGACCAATCAGAGCAGAGTAGGCTCTCTGAAAGGAGGAGTTTAAAATTAATTAATTTAGAATGGATCATTGAACGAGTCATTTTTGACACGGGGAAAAATAGGTAATGCTGCACTTTAAATTATAAGCAAATGAAAGTGTTTTTTTGACCTTGGATGCATGTAAATCTATTGTATGAGACCTTTAAAACAAAATTAGGCACATTTAAAAACCATAATAGGTGCTCTTTAATAAAATAATTTAAAATTATTGAAAATAAAATAATAAATAATGATAATTAATAATAAATATTTTCAATAAGCATTATTTTAATAATTGTTATTTATTTAAAATAAAATCATTTATTATCATTACTATTATTATATAATACTTTATTATCATATAGATCATTAGAAGAATCTTAAATCTTTTCATTGGCATTAACATTTTAACCCCTATTGTCACTATTCAAACAACATTCGGGACCACCATATATTTTGAACAAATATATATTTTGCACCTTTCATGGCAGTGCCAAAGGATGCCTAAAGGAAGAGCACAACTGCGATGAATGTCGAGTTAAAATGACTAAAAAAGTATTACATTGCAATTATCACAAAAAAAAAATAAAATAAAAAAAATAATTGCATTGCAAAAAATCAGACACACATCACATATATTTCCACATACAAATGTGGGACATATTGAAACTGAAAATGTCAGTTTCAATGTGATTTTTGCTGTGCACACTGTCATTCAAAATAACAGACATCATCCAAAACAGATCTGGAATAAATCAGATTTGGAGCACATTTAACTGCAGTGTGCACTTACCCTAAACATCTTGAGCTTTGCTTTTATGATTTAAAGGAATGGACAGAGGAGACCTGCTTTTCATCCTTCCCTTCAAATAAAAATAGGACAGGGCAAAACAGAGCTATGGGGCAGGTGTGTGTGTGTGTGTGTGTGGGCAGTTTAGGTGGTTTACAAGGACTTTTTTAGGTTACAAACTGGTAATTACAAGGGCATTATGCTATAAATGTGGTTTATGAGGACATTTCTAGTGTCCCCATAATTCAAATCACTTAAAAAAAAACAAAAACATACTAAACGATGTTTTACTGAAAATGTAAAAATGCAGAAAGTGTTTTGTGAGGGTTAGGTTTAGGGGTAGGGTTAGGGGATAGAATCTATAGTTCGTACAGTATAAAAATCATTATGTCTATGGAGAGTCCTCATAATGATAGCTGCACCAACATGTGTGTGTGTGTGTGTGTGTGTGTGTGTGTGTGTGTGTGTGTGGGCAGGTTTAAGTGGTTTACGAAGACTTTTTTTTAGGTTACAAACTGGAAATTACAAGGGTATTATGCTATAAATGTGGTTTATGAGGACATTTCTAGTGTCCCCATATTTCAAATATTATTTTTTTTTAATAATGTAAAAATGCAGAAAGTTTTTTGTGAGGGTTAGGGTATAGAATCTATAGTTCGTACAGTATAAAAATCATTATGTCTGTGGATGCAGCAACCTGTGTGTGTGTGTGTGTGTGTGTGTGTGACCATCAATGCAGACACACTGGGCATCTGCCAAAGTCCTCCAAAAATCACTGGGTAATGCAAGATCCAAGACAAGGCTTGACTGAAGAGGGCATGCTTATATTCGCACTGCAGTGCCCACATACACAACCTTGCATACACCTCACCTAGCCATCTTATATACACACCCACACACAATACACACACATATGCTTGATTCAAGCCACAAAGACCTATTTCCTCCACCCTACTGAGCAAACAAAAGGGAGAACAGAGGAACGAGGGAGGGATAGTGTTTAGGAGGGGTGGAAAATTGTCTGTAACAAACTGTTAATTGTCAGGCAGATGGAATAAGTAAACAAACAAACAATATCTTTCAAAAACAATGTCTTTCATAAACAATGTCTTTCAAAAAATATTGTCAGCTCACACACTTCACAAAATTCTTTGACAAAGCTGTTAATTGACAGTTTTTCCGATATGTGGTAATGACAGGCAGAGAGAGTGAAATATTTATTGCCTCCAGGAACAACAGCTCTGCCATTTTGAGTCTGTTACATAACTTGAGTGTTTCCAAAACAGTTGATGTAAGGCCAATGAAAGCATATGAGGTGGGTGGTTTAGCTTGGTTTAACTTGGTTACCTCTTGCCTGGGGCAATGAGTACTGTCGTAAACCCAGTTGAGGTTTAGAAAATTAAGTCTCGAAACATGTTCGCATGTAGCTGAGATGCCTTGGGTCAGAGCCAAAAACTCGATAAACAATTCAAATTAAAAGCTTCCAAGAGGTTTTTGGTAATAAGAATATTTCTAGGGGTGCACCGATCAATTGACCACAGATCTAAATTGGCTGATCTTTGTCTTAAGTCTGTGATCAGCAATCGACCAATTGTGCCTAGAATCAGGGCCGATCGTATTTGCAGCACGCAAGGAATCACACATACACTGCTACTCTACACAATGAGCGCTTTCTCAGCACTTGATGCATGACAGTGTGGCCTCTGGAGGGTGAATTGTTGGAAATTCTAACTATTCACAAATTTAAACTATCAGACATGCTGTTATTTAGATGAATATGCAGGTTTGTTTTTAAAAATGTGTAAGAATTACACATGTATAAATAACAATTTTGTAGAGTCATTATGGTAGTAATTCTGACTCGCTGCACTGTGAGCACTGAGAGGATAAAGAGACTGCAAACGGGTATAAAAATGAATTAAACAACAAATAAACATGCGTATACAAATCTGATGTAATGTGATGTAACATGAGTCGTGACAATCAGACGTAGTGTTGAGCGATTGAGACTGTTTGAGCGATCATGAGCACTTTCAGCTTCACTCCCTTCAATATGCTCACTCGCATGTCAATAAAACATGCACGCTCTCCAGGTGCTCTCAATATCTCATCAGTCACTCATCTCAGCACTATTCTGTGAGGATCCCAATTTAAATCAGATTAATGTTGGTCACATTACAACTAATCACAGCAATTACATTTTAACCATAGCAGCACCACGTCTTCACGCATTTACTTAATAATTAGTGATCTGTTTTACAGCAAAATGCCAAAGACACATTTTTGCCAAAAAAATATTTTTACAGCCTTTATTAATTGTAATGTTAGTTAATCAAATTTCAATTGTTCTTTGTTAGTTCATATTAGTTCATATTACATTAACTAATGTTAACTAATACAACTTTTGATTTTAAAAATGTAATAGTATATGTTGTAACTTACATTAAGTTCATTAGTTCATGTTAATATACGCTCATTTACAGATGCTCTTTATAGAAATGCAGGTTTTCTTAAACACTAGACACTACCATTTTTTTGCACGTGTTCAACAAATCAAAGTAAATACTTTTAAAAAGTACAAATTATGCAATTGAACAATAAACAAGTGACAAAATATAATATATGCAATGTAATATCATATTTATTGATGGAATAGATGGATTTGTTCTTTTTAAAAAGCTAAAATGTGACCAAAATGATGAACTAATAAAATATAATTAGACAAATTAATATTTTCGTAATGTATATATTTTTGTAATGTACAGTACTGTGCAAAAGTTATAGGCACTTGGGAAAAATTTTGCATAGTGAGGATGTCTTCAAAAATAATGCCATAAATAGTTTTCATTTATCAATTAAGGTCATACAAAGTCCAGTAAACATAAACAAAGCTAAATCAATATTCGGTGTGACCACTTTTGCCTTCAATACAGCACCAGTTCTCCTAGGTTCACCTGGACACAGTTTTTCTTGGTTGTTGGCAGATAAGATGTTCCAAGCTTCTTGGAGAATTTGTCACAGTTATTTTAGCTGTCTCAATTGCTTCTGTCTCTTCTTGTAATCCCAGACTGACTCAATATTCAGTGGGGGGCTCTGTGGGGACCATGCCATCTGTTGCAGGGCTCCCTATTCTTCTATTCTATTCTATTCTATTTGCAAAAGAAATGATTAGGAGTCTAAAATGTATATTTCCTATTGACACACTGTGCCTAAGACTTTTGCACAGTACTGTATATTGTGACATCATAACTGAAATATACCCATATGAATCATTATCGAATCGAAATCGGAATTAAATCTAATCGAGAGCTTGTGAATGTACCTAGCCCAAATTACAAAGACAAACATTTGTTGTATTCGTAAAAACACGCACTGAAACACTCAATTTGATTTAGCCTAATGATGAATTTAAAATGGGGAAGGCTAGAGCAACACCCATGGAAATAGCCCACATCAAGCAAACCTGTGATATACTTAGCTTCCAGAAGTCCTGATATGAACTTTTCATAAAAGCTGATCTAAGATCAGTGTAAAGGCACAGCGCTGAGCAAACAGCTGATACCATTACATCACAGTGACAGAGTGTCACAGATCCCACGCTTTCACTTCTTGTGTGGCAGGCATTAAACGGTATTAACCCATAATCCTAAACTGCTACAGATGCAGACTTGAGCCGCTATTCATTCACAGAGAACCTGCCCAAGCCCTCCATCCGTTATCCCTCCCTCCCTCTCTCTCTCTCTTTCTCTCTCTCTCTCTTCCTCCCCACCCCCATCGCAGACAGTAGCTTCAGCACAGTCATGTTTAATCAACATCTCGGCGGACAACACAGGGATCTGCCATCCTCTGTTGAGGCTCTCTGTGCTGTCACACTTTGGATAATTGTCTTATATACCCTAATTTGACAGTCGCTCCCCTTAAACGCTAAAGAAAAGAAGCATGGTTGACCTACATTGCTGTTGATCTGTGAATTATACATGATGTCATCATTTGATTATTTATTTCCTATGTTGAAATTCAAGAGCCAAGCGCATACATACAAAATTGTGCTGCCTTTACAAATGCAAACATGGAAAGCTGACAGGTGATGATGTTGCTGTGGTCTGACACTGCAGGTGTCATGGTATGACATCTCTATTATGACGTTTTCTTGTAGGCTATGCTAACAAAAAATGTGCCAGAAAGTACTGTGGTATTACCATGATTTTTTTTTCATAGGTCTCATAGTAAAACTATGTTTTTGGTTATGTACAGTACTATGGTAGTATCATGGTATTCTTTGAAGAACCTTAAAACATGTCAACAATCATTTAGTACCATGGTACCACTGCTTTTTGTAAGGGCTATTTTTATTTTTTATTTTATTTATTTTTTTTTTTTTTTGCACTGTAATACCATGAAGAAAATATGCTAACATCAATTTAAGCTAACTGTAACCATTTTTAACGTGTGGTCACATTTACCTTATCAGGCTGAAATTTTGTGGGCAAAATATTGTGATTTCAATAGGAATCCGAGCAATCGTGATGGACTTCCGGCGGCAAAGAATTTCCCCTAGAGGATTTCGCATGGAGTTCAAGTTTGGTGAAGTTTGGCAAGCGAATTCGCTGTGTTGACCAATAGTAAGTTGCTTCATATGGCAGTGACCTATGAGTGGGCGGTGTTTCGTACACAGTTACACTGAATATCCACAATAGACTGATCATACAGTGAAATCTGAAGCAGTGTGTTGAGTTTTCTTTAACTAAAATCGGTCTGTGCTTACCAAAATGCGAAACACTGCCCCCAGTGGCCAAAGCGGTAAGTGTTGTTGGGCGTATGGGCACGTCTGAGCTCAATTTGACAAGTAAAATGACCACGGAGGGGTGCCAAAAGCGAGCCGTGAAGCAAGTTGTTTTCAGCTGTACAGGCTGTAATACAGTGAAGAGGAATGCATGTTTTATAAAACTGCATACCCCAACCCAAACCACAAAATTAAACCTAACCATAAGTGGAGGATTTTAGAGGGAAAAGTAAAACCTCCGAATCGCACTCATCACTGATTATGCGAACACGATTACCTCTTGGTTTCAATGCAGGATCTGAACCCGGATCTCGCACACTGCTGATGCAACGTACTTCTGGTCGCACCACAAGGTAAGGTAAACATGCTAGAGCTGATGCAAAAATGTCTGATAGGAGATGCCATTTGTCAGTAAGTCGGCATAATGTGGCTGATCGTAGAGTACCGGAAATCTTGGAAACAACATGCTGACTTCCTGTGTGATCACGCCGCATTAGACAAGGATATAATTTTTGTAGCGAGTTTCTTTTTAACTTCACTCTCCAAGAGTATAAAGTGCAGCATTAAAAAGAGGCTGCTTGGCAGTTAGGCTAGTTTGCTGATTTCACACATGCTCAACATCCGCCCACGCCTTCTTCGCCAGTGGAATTTCAAGTCTAAAGGTAAATGTAACCGCGTCTTTAAACGAAGAGTTCACCCAAAATGAAAATTCTCTTATTTACAGTATTCCCCGAAGCCACTGACTTTCATTGCATCTTTTTCCATACGTGTGAATGAGGCAACTATTCTTGACCATTGAACATCAAGAGGGCCTCAAGATGAATTTGCTACACTACATATAAAATGCTACAAAAAAGAGGCTAAAAATCATGATACAGCATAAACTGTAAAGTCTTTATTTTAATTCAACAATTGAATATTTTTTCAATTATAGTTTTTATTTAAAAATATGGGGGCCTCAAATGTTGTCCTGGGCACTGGGGGGCCTTGGAGTCAAAAAGGTTGAGAACCACTGACATATACCTTTAAATCATAAATTCGTAGCAAATATTATTTACTATTTAGAAGCATTGTATGTGTAATGAATACATTTTATAAATGCCTCATTTGATGGGTAAGCTGACAAGCTGAGAAAGGAAAAAAGCTACTGTTCATTGTTATCATGATTCCGGACAGATTTTTACAAGCTCAAACAATCACTCTTTCTCTTAAGGTCACATTTGAGGACTAATCAACAGCAGCAGCACCCAGTGACCTTGATCTTTTAAAAAGACTCAGTGTTTTCCAATTTGACTGCGACTATTGCCTTTAAAGGACAAGCTGTTAAATGACAAGATAACCAACTTCTATACATTCAGAATACCTTGGAACAATCAGCAACAACTCAGAAAACCGTTTAATTCAATGTGCTCACTCTCCAACCCAAAGTGTCCAAACAGAATGCCAAGCATAAGGGAGGACTTTCGACATCTCGGTCCAGAATATTTTTTCCCATTCCTAGCAGCTCCTTCAGTATGACCCTCAGTTCACATTCTAAGTATGGATACTTTCTTGTTTACAAAGGAGTGAGTCCAGTACTCCTGGCACCAGTCTGGCCTTCTGTGCATGTGCTTGCGCAAACCAGAGAGGATCAGAGATGGTGGTATCAAGATGGCAAGTTTTTAACTTTGAAAGTTATGAGTTTCATTGTAACTTTCAGTTTGTTTTGGTATGTGCTTTAGACAGAGTTTCTCTTCTTGATTTCCCTTCTCTCTTTTCCTGTCTTTCCCTCCCTCTCTCTCTTTTCTGAGGAGCCCTGTTTGCTATCAGGCTCAGGAATGAATTTGGGAGGCTTATCTGAGCTCTTTTCCCAGCCGAGGCAGAGAAGATGTGTTAAGGCGTCTGCCTCCTGACAGGAAAGAGGAGCTATCTCTGCTGATAAGGCCATGGCTGACTTGAGAATTGTAACAAAGCAGACAGTGTGGATGCAGGTGGCTACACGTCAGTGTACGTGCATAAGCCTGCAGCCAAAATCTCAGCCAGGTAAAAGGAGGTTAAAAGGAATTACATTCCCACAACAAAGGAATCATTCCCCCAAGCACACAGTTGAGGAGCTGGAAAAGGTGTGAATTTTATGTCTTCGCCCAGCTCTTGAATCAAGTAAGAAGGGGATCTTGGGGAAAACAAAGAATCAGAAAAAAACATTCATATTTTTTTTTCCATAGAGCTTTGAAATGACGACAAGGTTTCAATAACTTAAAGTGATTTTTTTTTTTTTTTGTCCAAAAGAAAACAGCCTATCAAATAACAAAATTAGGCATTTAATAACCATATACCTGAAACTTCAAAGTGACTTACAACTGACAGTGCCCATTCCAATACACAAGAGTAAAAAACAATTTCAACACTGACAAGATTGATTTGGGGAGCTTTTACGAAACACAACTCAAGGCTTGTAGAAAAACTCCTACTTATTTACCATCTCCTTTAGATTAGAATGTCTGCAGCAGAGTCTTGGCTAAGGGTTTAGCAAACACAACATTATGGGTTGCGGTTAAGGGGAAAAAATTATTAGTGGTTTGTGGAAAACATAAAAGGCTTGCGTAAGCATTTTAAATGCTGTGTAGAAAATTAGCATTAGCCTTTTTGAAGATTTAATGTACAAACCTCAGGGGGGTTCTAGAACATTTTGACTGGGGGTGGGGGGTAACTTTATTATACCTTAAATGTCCCCTGTACACACATAAAACATAATTTGCTGTTTTAATATTTGCAGACATGCAATTTTTTAAAGACAACCAACAATTCACGCACATCCGCGGCATAAACTCATTATTTAGTATAGCATGTTTATACGTCAATTGGAAATCAACTGGCCTCTGCGTTTTGCACGCGATCCGAAAGACTGAGGTGATGTGCATGTAAATGCCGTGTAAATGCTTTAGTCCAACTGAAATTGACCTGTCCGATTTTTGTGAAGATTGTAGCTCGCCTACGTCCAGCATGTTTATTAATCATTTAGCAGCATGCTTATTTAGCATAGCATGTTTATTCGTCAATTGGAAATCAACTGGCCTCTGCGTTTTGCACGTGATCCGAAAAACTGAGGTGACATGCATGTAAATGCCATGTAAGTGCTTTAGTCCAACTGAAATTTACCCGTCCGATTTTTGTGAAGGTTATAGCTCGCCTACGTCCAGCATGTTTATTAGTCATTTAGCAGCATGCTTATTTAGCGTAGCATGTTTATACATCCATTGGAAATCAACTGGCCTTTTTGTACGTGATTCGAAAGACTGAGGTGACGTGCAACGTGTATAATGGCACTTCCTTAGCTGATGTCCTTTAAATATTCGATTACACACAAGTGTCATGTATACTTGGACAGACAGATGAAGACTGTAGCTCGAGTATGCAAAATCCCATTGTAGCTCGATTAGAACAGAGCATGTGAACGTATTGAGTGAACACTAGCTAGTTGTCAACATCAGGTTCGTCAGAAGCAGTTCTAGCCAGTGCCCCTGTGTCAATAGGCCCGTCCCCAGTGCCCCAAATAATTGGAGTGGTAGAATGGTAAGCATGGTATTCTCATTTTCCATTCCACTGAGAGTTCAGTGACCCCACATCATAATAAATAGACCAAACAATTTGTATTTGAACAAAACATCGATGTATTATGACTGCATAATAATTTTTTGCAGGGTAAAGTTAAATTTAAGTTCAATATAAAAACTTGCTTATGGTCCATTAGAGATCGTGTGAAAAGTCCACACACTGTGCTAAAACGTCACTGGTGTCAGTGTGTTCAATGTAACTGCCTTGCATGTTCTGTCTTAAACACTTATTAAAAAAAAAAACATTTACACATTCTAAAGATTGTAAACTGTATGCATAACTTACACTTTAATTTAATTAATGAATTAATACTTGGACACCTCCGATGTGCTATGGGTGGAATTTTCATACGGTCCCTTACAAGCGCTAGTTAATAATACCCCATCAGAGCATTTTTAGGCATAATACTCCAGCTACAACAAGCATTGACTATTTGAGTTCAATGTTTTATGCCTGTATGATATAGTCATATATTCTTTAACCTAACTGTGCTAATGACATAGTTGTAACATTGTCGGCTCCAGAGAGCGAAGGTAGGAGAAACGAATAACGAGCTAACAACTTCTGGAGATAATGTAGAAGTTCAGCATTAGTTGGACTAAATCATTTACATGGCATTTACATGCACGTCACCTCAGTCTTTCAGATCACGTGCAAAACGCAGAGACCAGTTGATTTCCAACTGACGTATAAACATGCTATGCTAAATAAGCATCCTGCTAAATGACTAATAAACATGCTGGACATGGCGAGCTACAATTTTCACAAAAATCAGACAGGCCTATTTCAGTTGGACTAAAGCATTTACATGACATTTTAAAAAGATTAATTATTGCTGTAGTCCAAATGATGTCAGCTGAGGATGTGCCGATATACAAATTGCATGTCTTTTGGAGTACGTGGCACAACGGCGAGGGCAATTGTGATCCAATTAACGTAAATACATGCTGAGCGAAACCAAGCTACAATCACATTATCTAGGTCTGATAGTCTGACTTCGCAATAACCGGATTGGTACGATTTCAGCATTTAAATGACATTTTAAAAAGACAAATTATTGTTTTAGTCCAACTGAAACATGTAAATGTACTGAATGTACTGAAATGTACATCAGCATTTTCGAATGTTTAATTTACGGACCTGATGTTGACATCCAGCTAATGTTGAGTTCACTGACAAACAAACAATCTGTGCTTATTATTCAGAAGCACTTTGTCTGTACTGTATATTACTACTGTTATCATTTAAAAACAGTGATTCTGTACTACATACTGTTAAATTTGTCATGGCATTTGGCAGAAAGGATTATATACTGGTAGAATTATAGAGTCTTAGAGCAGCACCACAATGACTGAGCAGTGAATGTGTAAGGAACCTGTTGTGCGTAAGCCGCTAATGTGCGTCCCATGGAAGATTGAGGCATTGAAGAATGGCTGAGGGATTCAGTACTATAGAAGTGTGTCATGAAGGCAATTCCATTAACATCTTAATAAAAGCAGGCTGGGCCCAAGAGAGCCTGGAGGCTCTGACTAACGCTTTCAGTCAATGGCTCCGATTGAAACAGTAACAGAGGGGCCACATAGTGCAGGAACTTTGTGGCAGCATTTTTCAGAGACCGTTATGCTTCCCAGAGGACCGGCCTCTTGAGATTGTACGCTACCCATCATGGTCCACTAGCTCCATTCCCTTTGCTGATTTCATTTACTGTCCTTCCTCCAATCTGTTGGATTGAAGATCTAAACAAAAGCTTTTGTTTCGGCAAGCAGGCAGCGGCTGCAGGGGGAGAGCAGGAGAGGGGAGAACTCTTGCCTCTTATGACTGGGCATATGGCAACATGTGTTGCCATCTCTTTGGTTCTTTTTCTTGCCCTCGTTCTCTCTCTCTCTCTTTTTCAATCACTCTGCTCACACAAACTCTTTCTGTCTGTCTCTCTCAAGCTCTTTTATTCCTTCTGAATAAGCCAACTCTTGAGAAGCAATCTTATCACAGTAGTTCTCAAAAAGGGGGTTGGGGCCCACTAGGGGGCCTCAGCAAACTTCAAAGGGGGCCTTAAGATGACTTTAAAAAATCTACCTTGATAAAAATGCAAAAAAAGTCAAGATGTACAACATGTAAACTGACATCATTTTTCATGTTTTTTTAAGCTATAGTTTACCCAAAAACAATAATTCTGAGAAAATGATCACATTGTTTCAAACCTTTCTTTTTTTTTTTTTATTTATTTTTTTTTTTTTTTCGGAACATAGAAGGAGAACTTTCATTGTAAGGAAAAAAGATGCAAAGAAAGTGAATGGTGACTGAGACTAACATTCTGCCTAACATCTCCTTTTAAGTTCAGTGGAAGAAAGAAAGTCGTATGGAACAACATGCAGGTGAGTAAATAATGAAAGAGCTTTCATTATTTGGTGAACTTTCCCTTTAATTCAACAATTCCCTTCAAAAATGGTTGTTTTTATATAAGAAAATACAGTTTTTGAAACTTCAGGAATCACAAAAGATATCTCAATTAATGATTTTATTCTATTAACATTTAGAGTTTCATTTAATAATGACAATAAAAAAGTTTGAAAACAATCAGTTTTGTCATTATTACAGCAAAAGTACCAGAGGAAATTACTTGGATAATAGTGGGGCCTTTGGAGACACCAAGGTTGAGAATCACTGCTTTTTCAAGAAGACCTGATCGCACTGACAAAACTAAGCACCAACCCTTTGAACGACATGGTCCAAGCATCCGAAACCCATTAAAAAAGCCAAATCAGCTCACCATCTGACATGTAGCTAAAAACCAAACCATCTCACACAACAGTCATCAGCATTAAAAGGTAGCAGAAGAACTGAAGTAGTATTGTACTAATATGAGGCAAGCATTGAGATTGATTTTTTCCATCTGTGTTTTGTGTTAATCATACTTTAACAGCACTGCTTCAAATTTAAGGAGAAAACTGCCTTCGGCCTAAAATAGTGTCATTAAGCAACTAAGAGCAACACTGGCACTCAAGATGATGAAAGTGCAAAAAGACTGAAAGTACAAATACATTTTTGTTCTGTAAATATAACTAACCTATTAAACTGTCTATGGGGTACGGGAAGGGTACCTTCTGTCACAGTTTACTCCCCTTTACATTAGACCTCTATGACTTTCTTTCCTCCGTAGAACACGAAAGGAGATGTTAGGCAGTATGTTAGTCTCAGTCACTTTTCACCTTTTCCATATTATGAAAGTGTTCCAAAGAAGAAACAAAGTCACGAGGATTTGGAACAATATGAGAGTAAGTAAATGATGACGAGGGTGGTCAACTGTTGATTACAAGTTACAATATAAGTAGTGGTCGACCGATATATCGCAGAGGCCGATAAATCGACCGATATTCTGACTTTTTTATTATCGGCATCGGGCGATACATTTTCCTGTTTGACCGGTTGTTTTCTTGAGGGTGCCGAAAATCTCCTGCTTGTGAAGTGAAGCGACTGAGACTCATTTTGTTGTTACGTGCCATCATGTTACTGCAATAACAGACCGGTGTGCAACACAGTGTCTTTTAAACGGTCCGCATATCAGAGCCACAACAGACACGTTTGAGCTCATAATGTTAAAGTGCTCACCTGCTTCATTCTCCCTCTCTCTCCTCAACAGTTCCCTGTAACTTTTAACTGTCTTGTCTAATGATAGAAAGGCAAATATCAATAAAACTAATATCATATATACCATCTGCTAATATGCACATATCTCATTTAAACAGATGTAATAAACCAACCTCACAACTTGAGCAGATCCAGTATCCTGTGGAGCGCTCATTTATTTACCTCTAAAGCACGTATTCTATCAGCCACTCCTCAGCAGTTCCCTGTCACTTTTTCTAAAGATAAAAGGCAAATATGAATAAAACTTCTATTATATACTGTTTGCAAATATGCAGATATCTCATTTAAACAAATGTCATTCACGAACCTCATGAAAATACAGCGTTTTCTTCCCGTCGAGCGCTCATCTAATATCTTCCTCTGAAGCGCGTATTCTATCACCCAGAATCAAAACTTTAGGATCAGGATCAGGATCAAAAGTTCCTCCGATTCACAAATCATGATGGTCAGTGGTCACATTCCAAGCAGACGATCCAGGCTGTTTAAACTGTCAGGAGATTGCTGCTGCTTGCTGGATCCGTACAAGCGCATGAGCGCAACCAAAGTCTTTCCAGCAAGTCTGTCCACTGTCGGCCATGTTTGGAACGCTCTCGGGAGGCTATTTCCATTCATGACAGTGTAGCTCCTATCTACTTGAATGGGGAAAGACCGAAATCTCCAAAACAGTTGGTCAAGATTACGATCAAAGAACATATTTCAAATCAGCAGTAAAATCTGACAACACTGGTATCATAAATGGTGCTTCTTTACCTCAGATTAGGTAAAAAATGCAATTTTCCATGCTTTTATAGCTAATGCGCATGCGTGTTCTGAGTTGATCGACAGGCGATGTTTGTCTCTAAAAGGTGATTGGCTCTTATACCTGTAAGGCGGGACTTCCTATCTGCATCCGTTGAACATTGGTTGCAGTTAGGCGTTCTAATTTCTCCCATTCATTTTAATAGAAGTGGCCCGTCTCTGCTAAATACTCTCTGGTGCAACTTCAAGGTAAAAGTGCTTCACGTGTGCTATAAGTAAATGTCTTATTCACTATGTACTGTATGTACAGTTGGTTTGATTCTGTATTTTTTGAGAAAATGCAATTGCTAACATGGACATGTCATCCATGGTTGCTAGACTACTTTCCTTATTTCTAATGTATTAACAATTTCTTCATGTGCAAATAAATTACTAAAATTTGATGACTAAACAGAAATCTGAAGAAACTGCTATCTACCATTTAAAATACAATATTATTTTTTAAGATTCTTTTTTTACAAAGTTTTGTGTGAAACTGAGTAAATATAGTAATCATTTTTTTATAGCAATTTTATGTTATTTACTATATTAAATTCTGTGATATATCGCCATTGTATCGGCCACCCTGCTCTCTGGGTATCGACAATGGCATCGACCATCAAAAAAACCATATCAGTCGACCACTAAATGTAAGCAATGAATGTGACTGGCAGCATTCTCAGAATGACCAGCACCTGCGCTTGATTGGCTCTTCCCTTTCTTGCAAACACACTCTGAAGCTGTAAATGTGTCAACACCCACAATTTTCTGTGACTAATCTAGACTCTGGCACCTTCCAAGCAAGAGTCTGTCCACCAACTGTTCAAGGGTAATTAGCTGCAGCAGAAAACACAGGTCTAATTAAAGTGTAGCCGAATGCCAGGTCACTGTATAAACCCCGTGCCTAATCCACCAACACTGAAGACAAATTATCAAGCCAGGTTGTTTACAACCTTTCTCTAATGATAAGGATGGATGTAGATATAGATAGAGATGCTGTTCAGGTAGCTTAAGGGGCCGTTCAGACGAAAGCTAAACACAGCGCAACAAAGAGTACACAGCGCGGTGTCTTGAATTCTATTTTTTAAAAGTTGATGTTCTTTTAACCTGACACAGCGTCTAGAAAATATGACGCTCCAGATGAAGATGCTGACAACACAGAGCAATGCATCACAACGGTCAAAGATGTCCATTTAGGGCATGGTTATGAAAAAAACGATTGGAAAAACAGCACCGATGCAAAAACGTGTTCGGTATGAATGGCCCCCAAAACTGTATATTAGACAGACTATGAGTGTACCTTTTTCTACATACAGCACAATTCTGTTTCACAGTGAATCTGTGTCCCTTGATACCCAGCTTTCAATCTTCCCTTGATCAATTTCACCGGGTAATTGTTATTGCCACCACATCTGGCTCCACTTGGATACACTTGGATGAATGCATGCGTACACATACTAACACACACAGATTAGTTCGCCCAAAATTGAAAATTCTCTCATCACTTACTCACCCTCCTGCCATCCCAGATGTGTATGACTTTCTTTCTTCTGAAGAACACAAACAAAGATTTTTAGAAGAATTTCTCAGCTCTGTAGTTCCATACAATGTAAGTGAATGGATGCCAACATTTTGAAGCTCCAAAATCCACATAAGGAGCACATAAAAGTACATGTCTTCTGAAGCGATATGATAGGTGTGGGTGGTTTTTAGTCCTTTTTCACTATAAATTCTCCTCCCTGCTCAGTCATCCTCCACTTCACTTTCACTTTTACATTCTCCTTCTTTTGTTTTTGGTGATTCACATTCTTCGTGCATATCACCCCCTACTGGTCAGAAGAGATTTTTGATAAAAAAAATGACTCAAATATTGATCTGTTTCTCACTTTTACATGAGACAGCATAGAGGAAGCAGATGAACTCTCACTACAAAGGCCCATCCTGCAGGGCATGAGTGTTTGTGTGTGTGTGTGTGTGTGTGTGTGTGTGTGTGTGTGTGTGTGTGTGTGTGTGTGCGTGCACGCGTGTGTGTGTCTGTGTGTGTTAGCAGTGGGGGGACGGTACAAAGGCTTCCACTGCAATGCATTTGTACTGGTCACTCATTAAGAAATAGGTCAAGGATTCTGCCTGCATGCATCGCGACTTGTCAAAATCTCTTAAGCTAAACGGGCAAGCCCGTATGCCACCGTGAGAGAAGAGAAGAGAGAATATTAAGGGGGTCTATGGAGGTGTAGTGCCTGCTGGTGACACAGCATGCAACTAAAACAAGTCTCATTTATGACCCACCAACCACATGTGCCCCTCTGCCGGTGTGTAAACTGCTAAGGAACCCTGGGTAGGTTTGCCCATTACGGTGTGTCGCTACCAAGGAAGTATTACTATAGATATTGAAGAGAACACATTCTTGTCAGTATTCAGAATAGTGGTCAATCAAAATGAGTCTTAAACGTTTATATTTGCCTCGAAATCTCAAATATTTGGTTACATCCTTGGATGCACACCAATACATTGATAACTATCGAAAATCAGCTTATAAAAAAAAAAAAAATCAGACAACGCAAAAAAAACAAAAAAAAAACAAAAAAAAAAAACAACAAAAAACATGTTTACATGATACCTGAAATATTTGGAAGATTCTTTGCTTTTCAATGCTGTTGAAGTTATTTACATACAATGCAAAATCTGCCAGTGTCTATGGTTTATGCTTAAACCATTGATGACCCTGATTAAAGAAATCGTTTAGGCGTTTAGATGACCTTACACTTTGTCAGCTTATTAAGCATAATCAGTATTTGATTGTGCATGTAAACGTGCTCTTCGTCCTCATTCAAAGTGCAAAATCTTTGCTTTGGTAGATCTCATCAATAGGTGATGTTTTTTGAGCAATGAGCTACTGTGCCCTACATGGTCAACTGAGGTTGCTTTGGGGGATCTGGTTATAATAATTCATTCAACATTCATCCCAACATTCAGCTGCTTCAACTGCTAAAAGCCACATGGAGAAAGACAAGCTCTTTGGCAAACTAGATGCCACCTGGACAATGGAAGATATGACTGGTGAGACAGCAAATACTTGAAGATCTTTACATTGCGTTTTCACAGCTGCTGAGTCTTCACTAACAGGACTGATAAGGTAATCTCGCCGACCTCAAAATCCAAGCTGAGAAGATACAAGCGCATATCCAAATTGGCCCCTAAACTAACACATTCAAGCAGGCATTTAACTGGGGCAAGCAGGATAAGCACTCAGCATGAGTCTCTTGTGGCCACCCCATTGAGATTTGACCCTCAGCCTCCCCTCAAATGTATACGTCTATCTGAGATCCAACGGCTAAAAGAAGAACAACAAACCCCCTTTAAGCACATAATACCCTCCAATTACCCTTAAGGAAATGCTTAATGCACCTGACTGACATAGTCAAATCAATAGCATGCGACCCTACGTAAGAGTGCCAGAGGCTTTTTGAAAACCAGACGAATATGCAAATCCAAACGAGGAAGCTCATGCTGTGAAGGAAGGAAAGACAGCACTCATTTTGCTTTCAGAGTCTGATCAAACTGCATTGAGTCCGGGTGGAGAGGGGATGCAGACACTGGTGGCATGGAAAGTTGGGTGTGCGCCCATGGAGGCTTGTCCTCTTGGCTTTGTGTAGTTAACCTTATTGATTAAAGAGTCTGTGATCTAGAGATTCTCTACAGCCTTCACAGTCTCTCAGCACCTCATCAAAGAGAACGAGCAACAAAGTGGGCAGAATGCGTAGTAGAGAATGCAATCATACTTTGCATTACAGGCCGTGAGTATGGGTTAAAATTGACACTCCACGCATTCACATGAGAAAATTGTCAGGTGAAATTCTGAGATTGGTTGACTTTACGGTGTTGCAATTGCATTGTTGCATGGTTAAGCATCTAAACGCACAGCAACTCCCTCAAAAAAATATAATAAGGGGAGGAAAAGTTGAGGAAAGGTCATATTGAGTCATTTCAACATATCAAGAGTAAAAAAGTGGATGATAGCATTGAGATGATAAAAGGCTATATTGACTATTTTTATTTGCAGGTGGCACATAATAACCAATTTTCAGAAACATGGTTGTTCCCTGTTATTTGAAGAACTGTTACAAGACTATAGGCCAATTCAACTCGCGCTCGGGCTCCCTCATTATCTACTACTGCTTCTTCTTCTTTCTTTTTTTTTTTTTCCTTCACTATCATTTGAATGAAAGTTTGGATACAATTTTTCTCGAAACATGCTTAATTTTGTCGCCCTTCGCTAGCAATGGGCACTTTCGCTCCTTGATGTCTCAGGTCAAACCGCTGTTTCGCTTTGAAACGGAGATAAAAAGCGATGATGTGAAGCGAGGTCACGCTCGAGATGAATTCACCTCATCTCCCTCACAGAAAAGCGCCATTCGATTGTGTTACTCTGTCCTTCATAGCAGATGCTAGTGATTCTCATGGAAATGCCGGCCGATTTTCTACTTGAAGAAAATGTATTTTCTTTAGAGCCAATGTCAGAGCAGCGAGTGAGGGGAAATGAAGATTTGTGAAGGCATCTGCTTTAGTCCAGATGAACAGTAGCAGAGTTTTGCGCTAGGAGAGCTGAATTATGGCCACTCGGCAACAATGTATCAGTTTCACATTCTAAACCGTGTATCAATTTCTTTGACAGCGTCCCAATAAACTGTATAACGTGTCGGAGTTAGTCGTACATCACGGAGGTCGGTGTATTTTTAAATGGACAACGAGGAAGATATTTGACTTCTTCAGCTACAGTATTTCAGTAGATAAAAAAAAGAAAAAAAAAAAAAAGAAAAAGGAAAATAGACGATGAATTGGAGAGGTATGAGGAATTAATTTTACCTAAGTGTAAATGAGTATCAACAAAACATACAGCGCAGTATATACTGTACTGTAAGTGAGGAATGCGTTTATGTGGTGAATAAACGATACATGTAGACCAAAATTGTCAGCATTACCGCTTCCAGGGATCTGCTTTCTAATAATGGACTTGCGTACATGAGTATGATTTTAAAATAATTGCTCATTTCTCTATATGATACATTCCATTCCTTACAGTCTAATGCAAGAGCAGTTTGGAAGGCAAATCCAAATCCAGTCAAACAAACTAACATAGTTACTAAATAATGGAGGTCGAAAAGATTCATGAGCGATCATTCATAGCTTGCATAATAAATAATATGTATTGTAACAGTGAGGATAAGATTATTCTTGGTTATCCGTTTTAAAATGGGAAACGTTACTGCAATTTCCAACATCAGCAACAAATAGTCCCACATAATGAAAAATGAATCAAATAAATTCATTTATTCCTAATCACATTGCATGTAAACCACATTTTTGCGGTTTATGAGCAATCTATGTTTAATAACACGAATTATGAGATATATAGGCTATAAATGCTTCCTTCTGCATATTGCATGGAACACATTAGTATTCGTGGCCACATCTCGCGCGTAAAGCATCTCCATGTTGAAATGCATTCATAAAACACGTTTTTCCACTTACCTTTAATCCAGAAGGGAACTGAGGAGGAGATCTAATGTATTAAAACCCCGCTCAGTGAAGATGTCTGTGCGTTCAGCTCAGTTGTGCTAGATAGATCCACATGAGCATGAATGCTGCGGAGTCCTCCAGTAAGGTTCAAAGGTAGCACCTGCAATAATTTCTCACAATTCCTCGAAGATTTCTTGAGGGCAGTCCCGTCTGCGCGCGCGAGACGCAGATGAATGAATCAACGCTCGCCGCTCGGCTTCAAGTCGCCGTTTTCTCCGGTAATTGATATATGCAGCAAAATTCAACGCTTCATCTGTTGTCGGTGCTGTCCTTGCAGGAGGATGGTCATTCACAAGAGCACATGCCTGGCGCACGGCACATTCCCTCAGTCCTGTGACACTGACAGCGGCTTGAGATCACGCAGCTTTCCGTTATATCGTCATGCACGCGCTCGTTCCTCTTCTGAGCTTCTGGCACAGACACCAAAGCCCAGCAGCGTTACAGTACCACACCGCGTTTCAACCCAGCCCCCTGTATCTCTCTCTCTCTCTCTCTCTCTCTCTCTCTCTCTCTCTCTCTCTCTCTCTCTCTCACACACACACACACACACACACACACACACACACAGAGAGAGAGAGAGAGAGAGAGAGAGAGAGAGATACGACCGGCTTAATTTGCATGTTTGGATGGCGACAATGGTCATTTTTTTTTAATGCACATCTGACGTAATCAAAACCTACATTTTAATATTGATCTTAAAAAAAAAAAAAAAAAAAAAAAAAAAAGTGCAATACTCAATGAACATACTGTTTCCAGTGCACTATATGGCTCTCTATACGTATATGTATAGGCTGTATTGTGTTGATTAATAAAATATCTATCTATCTATCTATCTATCTATCTATCTATTCATCCGTCGGTCCGTCCGTCCATCCATCCATCCATCCATCTATGACATGCACATGAATTCACCCATCATCCCTAAATTTAAATATTGCATTGGTATATATTTATGATACTTACAGGTTTTTTGATTATAGACAAATTCTGCAATTAATTTACGTTTTTGCGGTGAATAAAAGCTTTACAGTCACTCACAATATTTAAAATCCATTTCCAATATGAAAACTGTAAATCTAGAGTTTTAATTGTCCTCTTTTCCAACCAGCCGCAAGTTTGAGGGAAATGATATTTCAGTAGTAATTTTGCTAGAACAGTGCCACCTTTGGACAGAAACATGTAATTACAGTACCTCACCTTTATCAAGTCAACAGTCAATATGATCTGCAAGTGAAAAAACACAGTGTTCACACAAACGAATAATTATTATATAATATAATTATTAATTATTTACTAAATATTTTTTTTACATATATTTTCTCTTATTCTTAGACAACTTTTGATTCCAAAAAATCATTGTAAAATTTGGGATACACAGAGCAAGAAATGCATTTTTACTGATTGCACCTCATGTTAAAAGATAATATATGTAACTATCTCTCTACGTTTTTATAAACTGTAAATAGTAAGAAGAAACAAGAGGGAGAAATATTGGCTTAAGTTATTTTAAAAATGGTTAGATACATTTTTTTTTTGTCATAAAATAATCATCCTTTTTTTCATATAAGTCTGTCCTTTGTTTATGTGTATTATTTCAAATAAACTCATTTATATAAACCATCTTTATTGAACAGACTGGTTTTTTTTTAGAAATATATTGCTGTAAAAATAAATGAATAATCAAACTAATCCCTGCAGCTATTTGTGTCTGCCTGTGTTAATTTCCTATTAGTGCCAGTCAGCTAAATAAAAAAACACAACTAAATTTACAGAGATGATGTTTGATTCTAGTAAAATTTGAGTCTAATTTTGCTTAGTAATGATCTGTGCTACCACTTTCTGTACAGACACCTGCCTCATGATATAATCACAGAGAGTTTTTATTTTCCTTTTGCCTTGCCATCCAGATACATTTTAGGCTGAAAATTTTTTTTTTTTTTTTTTTTTTTTTTTTTTTATCTATTATGAAAAATTTGCCAGCATCACAAGGTTGTGTTATACACCGATAAAAAAAAAAAAAAAAAAAAAAAAAAAAAATATATATATATATATATATATATATATATATATATATATATATATATATATATATATATATATTGGACTGTGAGAGAGGATTAGAGAAGTGCAGTCATTAGCAGTCTCTTTCTACGGTAAATGAGATATTGCATCATCAATGTTCCTTTTACAGGCTACATCAATCTTTCCCTCATTTCTTTAAGTTTGTGGGATTTTTTTTTCTTTTTCTGATCTGACAGTAGGGAAAGTTGCTGAAGGTATTAGCATTACCAAAGTGAGATAGACTGCAGAAATCTGTCACATCTCCCTGCTGCACATCTGTCGTTGAATCTTTTAAAATGGCATTCTACAATCAATAGTTTGATTGGTTGGCTAAAACAGAAATAGATTACAGATTGGCCTGTCTTCTACATTTTTGTACTTAAAAAAAAACTGACATAGCAGGAGCACTTATTCCATGATCCATCAATAATTTAGAGTGGGAAAAGAACCGGTGGCAGCCATCAAAAGTATTGCAAAAGTGCCAGAGGAGAAAAGCGCATCTACCAAATCTTGTATAAGTATAACCTACTAAAAGCGGTGTGTGCTCTTAAGAAAGGGTCAATATCTGGAGGGCGTCCATATCGAAGTTCTACTGCACTAACTCTTAAATGCATCTTAGTCATCTAAATAAAATCAAATACAGATATATTCAATAGATTATTTGCTGGTCTGCTCAGAACAAGTGGTATGTTTGAATAAAAGGGTAATTCAGTCTGAATAGCAAAGATAAATCCCAATTCAAATTGACTGAGCTGAGATTATTAGTTATTTGTTTATAATTAGAATTATAATTTTTCAACTTTTAGGCATTTTGGAGCCAAGATTAAGTTTTCTTATGTGCAATGACGTGGAAACTTTGTTGTACATATAGACCCATGTATATGTGTAGCATATTTCCTGTTTTCAAACATTTTTATACAAAGTTTTTGGTAAATACTGTGTAAAATAAGTGTTTAATTATATACATTTTAAGTTATATGCTATCATTAATTTGCAAGGTGCCTGATTATATTATATTATATTATATTATATTATATTATATTATATTCCTATGGTTGCAATTATTCTGAGTGCTCAAGTCTGCAAGCCGATGAAAAGGAAACATTTGACTTTGGTCATTTGAAGTCAGCAGTGACAGATGTGTGTGAATGGAAACTGCAGCTGTGTAGCAGAGAACACACATGTCCTGTGTTATAACCACAACGAAGCCTGACTCAAGGTTGGGCTGAAGTGCCAGCCTTGGAACGAATGCTATAATTGGTACAATCCATGAAACATTATCACTGTCTGACCTTGGCTGTGGTTGTACAATCTGAGCCTAATTACTGATGATTGCCGGACTCCGAGCGGCCGTGAAATGCGTCCAAATTGCATCCAACTTCCAGATGGTGAAAAAGTGAAACACATCTGAAATTTTTTTGAAAACTCAATTAAAACATTTCAGTTATGTTTGCATGAGATCAATAGGGTAATAACAAGTGTAAATACCTCAAAAAAGAAAAGAAAACGTTGAGTGTTAATTTTTAATAAATGTCAGTTTTCATATTATCTAATATAACAAAAGCACTGGAGTAGGATAGTTAATGCACTTTATCAATGTCCCTTTCAAGATAAATCAGTCCACTAAGCTGTAATCTTTGGAATGCTCCTGAAGATAGGCTGGGCAGCTATTTCCTATGTAAACAAGTGGTATAAAAGTACAGCTCCTATCTATTTGAATTGGGAAAGACCAAAATCTCCAAATTGGTTGGTCAATATTACGATCAGATAACATATTTAAAATCAGCAGTAAAATCTGACAGCAATGGTATGATGAATTGTGCTTCTTTAGCTCAGATTATGCTAAAAAGCACTATTTTTCAGGCTGGTTCAGCTAATGCACATGCATGTTCTCGAGATGACTGACAGGCGATGTCTGTATCTAAAACGTGATTGGCTCTTTTCCCTGTAAGTTTGGACTTCTTTTTCTACATCCGTTGGCCGTTCCGATTTTTCCCATTAATTTTAATACCAGTAGTCGTTTCTGCTAAACTGCCCCTGGCTATATATATACTGTATATGGTTTATCCTTCATCCTGACAGTGGCGCTTAAGTAACACTTAAGCCACACTTAAAAATGAATTCATGTAATTGAATTAGATAACAAATGATCAAACCAAGTGGCATTTATTTCAAAAGATAGCACACTTTTCAAGTAAAACATTTCATTAAAAAAAAAATAATAATAATAAAAAAAAATGATAAAATAGAATATACCGTTTTAAAAAAAGACAAAAAGTACTTGAACCCTTTCTGGTTGTTAAACATTAGTGGAACATGTACATAATTAATGTGATGATCTACAGCTGTTGATGCCAGTTGGTTAAAATTCATTGCAAAAATGGCTCAGAATAGTGAAGTTGGTACTGAGAAACAAAAAATGTCTAGAATATTTTGTTTGTAGATGCCACTTTTTGACAATATGTTAATTAAATTGAATGCAATTACATTTTTAAGTATGTCTTAATGTCTTTTAATCACTGTTAGCTTAAAACATACAGGATGCCAGTGTTTATCTTCCATTTCAAATCTTCACTCACCTGGAAACCTTCTTTGCTTTGTGCAATGTATAGTATTGATACAAGGGTTCCATTTCTCCTTGAGTATTTCAAGAGTGATGGATGGGTTTCCTTCCCTTGATGTTGGTGTGTAAAGACAGCTCCTCTACAGCAATGTCTATTGCATCTTCCTCTACACTCTCCCTCAATATCCTCTCTGGCCATATAATCCTATGTAAGTCAGTGGAAGATGCAAATCGATTGACCCATAACTCACATACACTTTTACTGTCAAGGGTCTCTATTAAACCCCTGGGATTGTGCCACATGTGAGTGTGTGTTCACGTCTACATGTGTAAATGGGCACACAACAGCATGCCAGCTACCCAACAGTACATGCTCAGCACAGAGGCAAACAAAATTGTGAGTCATTGCTCACTCTGGTGACAGCTTTCCGCAGCCATGATGTGCCGCTTCATCTTGCCAATCGCCTGCCGAGGAGATGGCTGAAAGACAGCTTCAAAACCCTCCAAATAAGCCCCCTCCCCACCTTAATGCCAAGCAGTGAAAAATATTTGCATTGTAAAAGCAACAGCCTCCATTTAAAAGGCGAAGTAAAGGGACTAATTGCAGGAATTAGACAGGCACAAAGCAACTGTGATGTTCATCCATCAGACAAGGCTGGATTATAGGTCACTATATGGACTGTAGTGCCAGTGGCCTCCCAAGTCTCAGGTCAAGTGGTCAAAGACTACCAAAGGAAGTTGAAAACTAGAGCCCACTGTATACAGTGCAAGCTGACCACTAGGGCACACAGCCCTTTGGCAAATACAGTGTCAGCTGACCACTAAGACCCCCTTGCCACTTAAGTTGCTTTTCCACCTGTAAAACATTCACAAGATGGACAAGGAGGAGGCGGGTACTGGCTAAGCAGTCAACGTAATCTTTTAATGACACAAATGAACAAAACACAACACTCCCTCCTCCACGTCACATACCCCTAATGCCCGATTCAGGCCAGGGAAACCTCTGGTCTGAATTACTCCCACCCTCCCTTACTGGAGTGGAGGTGTTGCCCTTTTGGCCGTCCTTCGGTCCCCGAACACGCTGTCGACTGCCTCCTGGCGAACAGCAGCGGGCTCCTCCACTTCCTGGCAGATGGCAGCGGCTCCTTCGTCTCCTGGCGGACGGCAGTGGGCTCCTACACCTTCTGGCGAACCGCTCCAGTAACACCGGATCATACCTCCTCGACGTCGCGACCCTCCATCAGCGGCGAGGGCTCTCTGACAGTGCATTCCCCCCCCACATTTCGGCACCAATGTAATGCATTCAAAAAAGATGGGCAAGGAGGAGGTGGGAACCAGCTGAGCAGTGAACGTAAACTTTTAATGACACAAATGAAAAAAACACAACATAAAACTGACACAAACACACACAACTTCACGTGTCTTTCTCTCTCTTTCTCTTGAACTGACGTCCCCGGTCCTTCTTTATCCCTCTCCCAGCTGATTGGGCAGATTCAGCATCAGGCGTCCGTCGTTACGGTCTGGCCACGCCCTCCTCCTCATCACACCACCACTGGGGTGACTGGTTCTTGTTGCTAGACCGTGCCATTATGTACTGATCTAGGCTTGTTGGCACGATTTCTTTTTCACTGTGGTGCTACCGAATTAGGATTAGAATGACTGCGCAAGTGACCAATCGAGAGTTGCCATGTCACACCAGGTGTTTCACCAGAATGTTTCTCTGTCCGGAGTAAGGTTAGCTGACCGTGCTGAGAAATCCAGGCTGGTAACAGTTTGTAATCGTACAGTACCAACCCATATTCAAGTGGAAATGCTACTTGAACCATTATTTTCCATGTTCAGAACCGTTAGGCCTAGAGTTGGCAACTTTTCGCCACGCGGATATGTGATTGAAACATTTTGAGTGCTTTAATATGGGACATTTTGCCATCCGACAGGAGGGTCCCCCATGAGCGTTTTGCCACAACGCCTTCAACATGGGATGTTTTGCCAACCTACCGGGTTCTTGCTTAAATGCTGGATTTCCAGGCTGATGTGGGAAAGTGACCCTCCGACCACTGGCCACAAGCTTAAAATATTACAGTATTTAAATTTTCTATATATACAGCAAAAACAAATGTTTAAATGCTCAGGATTTGTGTGGGCTACAATTTTCTGTCATCTAATGTTAGCCTACCAGTAGACATGTTTTCTAAATCTTGTTTTACCCAAAATACTTAACATATGATAAGGGGTCTGCCGCTGGGAGGGGGCTCTAAAGACTTGGGGCCTCGCCGGACCTCGATCCGGCCCTCCCATAAGAGAGGTTACGACGGGATGTAGGGAAAGGTTTTTCGGTTGTAGGGGGTTAAATTGTGCTGTATTATGAAACAGAGCAATTCCACGCCATGCACTGAGCTGATTTTTATATGTTGGGTGATCAGCTTAGTGTGCAAGTTAGTCACAGGGGCGAGCAGGAAGCATGCTGAGCATAATGCAGGGCGATGGCCCAATGCAAGACCGCTGCTCATCCATTTGTGGATTAAAATGCTCACATTCCATAATTTTGTAGCGAGCTAAAAGCTTTCAAAGGGGATCTTGCTTTGACGCTCCATGCCATCCCATCTCCCCCTTTTCTCTTCCTGTCTGAAAGCGTCACAAGGGCAAGCGTGACTCCGTCGGATCAGCGGGAGACCCATTCCACCCCTCAGTTCAGCCGTGGCACTCAGCTCACACCAAATATCAGCAATAACAACAGCTGACTCTTACACACACGCACGCACACACACACACACACACACACACACACACACACACACAAATGTTGGTGCGGCTATCCTTATGAGGACTCTCCATAGACATAATGATTTTTATACTGTACGAACTATAGATTCTATCCCCTAACCCTCACAAAAAAGTTTCTGCATTTTTACATTTTCAAAAAGAAACATTATTTAGTATGTTTTTTAAGCGATTTGAATTATGGGGACACTAGAAATGTCCTCATAAACCACATTTATAGCATAATACCCTTGTAATTACCAGTTTGTAACCTAAAATGTTTTCCTTGTTTACCACCCAAACCTACCCCCACAGACACAAACACACTGTGAAATGAAGTATTCTAGAACATGAACTAAATCTGAAACACCATCAAAAACAAGAACTCCAAAAGTGAAAAGTCATAAAGATTTGTTCACCCTTTTTTTAGCATTTTTTGCGGATAAATAACGCAGATCATTAATTAGTAAAAATGCTCATGTTAAATAATAAAATGCTTTTATAAGTGTTCTTAAGATGCATTCTGTAAAACTCAGTCTCTGGCACTGTCCTCCGAGAATGGATAAGCCTTTATTGATTTGTCCATATTAAAGATCAGTTTAACAGTTAAGAAACCTTTTTTGTGGATCATGTAACATACAGATACACATATGGAGGGTTTGAATCAGTATCAGTAATTCTCTGATGTGTATGTCATTGTGTCTGAGTGGCATTGGGTTTCTCAGTTACAGTGTGTTCTTTCAATAAGAAGGCAACTGGTGTAAGCCGGGTCCCAACACACACATGCACAGATTATGAGCAGTGTGTGTGGGATAGTGTCTGGGGCAGATTCTTTGCTCTCTTAAATAGAACTGAGAGCTATCTGCTTGTTCAGTGGACCATCTTTGTGTAGCGACAGTTGTTTTTGTGGGGGCTTGGATGCATGCACACATACAGTATACACACTTCACATGTCAGAGCAGTCAGTGGCTGCACGCTTCTGGGGTGACATATTCACTACAAACCTTACCATCAAACAGACAGACTGACAGAAAGTGTTGGAATCTGCATTTAAAGGGATAGCTAACCTTTAAATTAGAATTCTATCATTATTTACTCACCCTCATGTCTTTCCAACCCTGTACGACTTGACAGCTTGACAGTCCCTGGTTACTGCTGGTTTCATTGCATGTAAAATTTGTCTCCATTCTGCAACTGTTCACCTTTGTCTCATCATTTCTGAGACCCTAACTTTGTTTACGTGGCTAAATAATCCTTCTGTACCCATCTGATCAGGAATGAAAGACCCTCATGCTCGACAGAGAACAAACATTATGAAAATGCTTCAGCATGATGCCCTGTGGGAACCTTCAGTTAGTTTATCACAAAACAAAATGCGATTCCATTTCTGTTCTGTTGTGTTCTCACAGATAAACACAAGAGACTCAGTAATTGCCAGGAGCGTGTGTATGTTTTTGTGTGTGGCAGCACATATCGCGTTGAAATGTTTATTATTGTTTTTGCCCTTGCTTGAAGGTGTCTGACTGACAGGGGGCGGAGGGAACTCGCAGCAGTGCCACGTTCTCGCACATCAAGTGTGTGGGAGAGAGTGGCGGGCCGCGTCAGCTTGCGGTGCTAGCAGAAACAACGCCGGCAACAGTGAGACTGAACCACACAGATGGCCAAGCCTTCAACACAACGTTGCCATCCATATCACATACTGTAAACATCATGTAATGTCCAACCAGAGAGGATCAGAATAGAAAAAAACCCAACAACAATTAAGCACGGCACACATTTCTGTTTTCACACTGACACGCACAGCAAAAAGTAATTTTCGCAAAGTTTCCTACAATGACACATATACAGCAAAGAGTCATTTTTGCAAATGTTGCATCAACAACAACAACAACAACAAAAAAAAACACACACACACACACACACACACACACACACACACACACACACACACACACAACAAATTAATATTCATTAATACCCAAAGGAATCTTTTAGCCCAGGTGACTTAAATAAAAAAAAAAAGAAAAAAACAAAAGGAAAAAAAAAAAAGAAATGAGAATGAGAACATTATGTATCAACTTTGTCTCAGCTGTTTCTCCTAAATCACGTAGGAGAAATAAAAAAACAGATACATATAAGACAATTGTATCTTAATTGACACAAATTAAGATACAGTCAAATTAATATTGATAGCGTAATCCAGATAATTTGGTTATACAAGTATTGAAATGTCTAATAATTTTCTATTCTATTCTGAGAAGTGTTTTATTTTACCCACATTTCCCCACAAACATTCGAGATCTATTCACAGACACACTTTAAGCATATCAACTAGCCTCAAACACTTTGATAAGAATACACACACACACAATACAAACGCACCCACACAAAAGCAATCCGAAAAATTACACGCACAATATATTGGGGGATATTTTAATAAGATATTCATCAGAACGTGAGTCTCAGGGAAATGACTGTGGCTCTCTCATCGGCACAGACCTTAATTATGTATTTGATTTTAATTAGACGTATTTCCACACCCTGCTACCAAATGCCTCTCATTGTAGCGGCATCTACTGCAGTGGGAGGAAAAAGACGTGGACATGTCCCAGCGATTCTGCACGGCTCTGGCCAAATAAAATGCACAGCTATTAAGCAGAACCACACTGCTTAGTCGTAGTCTTAATAGGGTAATCTCCTGTTGATTTTGTCATTATGTCCCCCACAATCAGTAATGAGGCACCATGTGCATACTAATAAACTACTTTGCATATTAGCAAGGAGTTGTGAATATCAGAATACATTCAAGTTGCAGAGCTGAAAACAGTGTATGGCTCTTTTCAAAATATATCCAGTGTTGGGCAAGCTACTCAAAATATTTAGCTAGCTAAGCTACCAACTATTCAGCAAACAAATTTGTTAAGCTAAGCTAAAAGCTAGACCTCAGAGCAAGTTACATTACAAGCTACACACCAAAAGTAGCTTGCTACATTTAAGCTATTTCATATTTCAACCAGATGCACAGAGCATACTGTCATAGACTAATCATCTAAACTACTAATCACATGATGTTTATCTAAGCCATGGCACAGTATAGTGCAATACAGTATGCAATATGAAATGTGCATGTAAAAAAACATGTAAATTGATATTTATACATGCAACCTCTTCAAACCCATGTGGTCAAAATGAAAAATCACTATTTTTAAATTGTATTTTTCATATTTCTACTACTACCTCTTCAAACCCATATCCATTTGAACATAATTTTCTTTGCATATTTCTGTATAAAATCTCATACATATAATATTAATCTTAGCCTATCCTGTAATTCTGTGTCTAGCTGTTGTATTTCTGTATGTACTAGATGCTTCTGATCAGAGGGAAATTCTTTGTGTGTGTGTGAGCACATCTGGGCAATAACAATGTGATATCTGATGGTATCATATGGTAATACCATGGTACTTTGAGATAAAATGACCATATTTATGTACTATTCTGTATTTACATGTTGCTTCAAAGTACTTACTTTGGTACTATTAGTACTATGGTACTATTATGGTCATTTGATATTTGAAGACCGTATTCATATACTGTACAACTGAATTTAAATGGTGCTTCAAAGTAATTAAAAAAATACAATGGTACTACTATGGTACATTAATATATGATTAACTTATTCATATACCATTGTCTTAATATGGTGCCCCCAGGTAATGGTACATGTCCAAAAAACATGGTAATGCCATAGTACTTTTTTTATGTGTTTTCATGTAGGCAACTAAATGTTTTGATACTGTTTTCGTGGTAAAATGTCTTTACCCGCAGTGCCGTTCACAAGCTGCACATGTGCTGAACTTAATAAAGACCTTCTTCATCACTGGCAAATGACAGGACGTATTTGCAGGTTTGGTTTCCATTGATTGTAGATCCACTGCAACCAGCGCTATCTTTAATTTCCATGATTATGTTGGCAAGTGAGAGCGTGCACCAAATGATTCAGCAGCGTGTGCGTGAGCTTTCTGAGTCTTTCAGATTGAATCACGAACCGATTCAGACCGCTTTGCTATCATGTGTGGCTAATGCATTGTAAAGAACTGATGAGGTTTAGGGTTTGAGTTAATTAAACTTAAGAAAAATTGTAATAACATAATTCATTGATTCATAGTTTTTCACTGGAGTAAAAGTCGTATGGTTTTGTGCGAGCCAACACATATGATATTTCTTAACATTTTGCCATCTCATCCTATTATTACGGCCAGGGGTTACATTAATTGAAAATTATCTGTCATTTACCGATTTTTTTAAAGAATGACAAATGCGGTCCGTCATTTTGACAGATCAAAAAGAAACAAGAAAACGTCTTGGTTACGTGAAGTGTAACCCTGGTTCCCTGAGTGGGAATGAAATGCTGCGTAATCACATTGGGACACTCCCTGAGTGTCACGTGTTCTGAAGCCCTTATCCAATAATGGCAATTTATTGGCTGATGATGCTTAAGTCTTAAGAGCTACATCATGGGCTCCATAAAGGCCTCCGCATTTGCGCCATCAAGTCAGATATTCTGCAGGAAGGCACGAGCCTATGCAGCTGCTTAGAGAGTATGGCCACCTTACGCAGCGTCTCTTTCCTACACAGGGAACCAGGGTTATGCTTCACGTAATCGAGGCGTTACCTTTCGTTGGAACTTGAGCTGTGTAATCGCATTGGAAATGATATACAATCACGCTATGCGAACAGTAGCTGCCGACTGTCTACGCCCGTGTGGCAAGCATATAGCAGCACACAAGAGAGCTAAAGTGTCTGAATAAAACAGAGGGAATTATGAGTTTATTCCTGTTCCAACAGAGAGAGCCTGGAAAGCAGGAGTCAAACCCTCATCCAGATTATAAAATCTAACAAATGTATGCGGAGAGGACCACCCTGCCGCCATATAAATGTCCTCCAAGGATGCACCTCCAGTGAAAGCTCATGAGGATGCGATGCTCCTCGTAGAATGGACTCGAATACCTGAAGGCAAAGGTAAACCATGCACTTTGTAAGCAATTGCATCAATAAGCCAATGAGACAGTCTTTGCATGGACACCGAAACACCCCTGTTACGGCCACAAAAGCACACAGACAACTGCTCTGACTTATGCCACTGGCTAGTACGGTCAAAATTAACTCACAGCACCCAAACTGGGCAAAGCATATGCAATCTTTCATGCTCCTCCGACTCAAATGGGGGAGGACAGAAAGCCTGAAAATTCATATTCTGCTAGCGAAATGATGTAGAAATGGCATTGGGCAAATAGCCCAAATGAGGTCTTAACACCAATCTTGAACACCCTGGCACAAAATCCATACATAAGGGATTGATCGACAGGGCATGCAAATCACCAACCCTTTTAAACGATGCCAATGCTACTTGCAGGGCCGTTTTAAGAGTCAGAAACTTATCAGCGACTGTTGCTAAGGGCTCAAACGGAGCACACGAGAATGCTTCTAAAAAAACAGATAAATCCCATAAAGGAACGCGGATGGGACAAAAAGGTCTAAGCCTGTGTATCCTGCACATAAAACGAGAGACAAGAGAATGTTGACCGACAGAGACTCCATTGACTCCAAGTGCATGCTCAGCTGCTATAGCAGCAACATAGACTTAAAGCATTGCTGGCAGACTGAACGGTGGAAATGCATGAAGACGTGTTGTCAGCACCAATGCATCAAAGCCCAGCTGTGCCGGGGGCGAGAGGGAAAACCAGAGAGGACAGTGTGATGTCTCACTCGAAGGTCAAACAGGTCCACTTCCGCTCTGCCAAACCTTCTCCAGATATGTTCCATAATCTGAGGATGTAATGTACACTCTCAAGGCATCAAGCCCTGTCTGGACAGGAGATCCGCCCCCAAATTCAACCGGCCCGGGACATGCATGGCTCAAAGTGACAGCACATTGTCCAATGCCCACAGAAAAATGTGACATGCCATTCTCAACATGGCATGAGAACGCACTCCTCCCTGGCGATTGATGTAGTACACCACTGTCCTGTTGTCTGACCGGATGAGGACATGGCTGCCCTGAATCTCCAGGAGGACAATCTTTAACGCCAGCAGTACCATGAACATCTCCAGACAGTTTATGTGCCAATATTGCCACTGGCCCATCCAAAGCCCGTGGGCTGGACGACACTTGCATACAGGGCCCCAACCTGTGTAGGAGGCGTCTGTCGTTATAACTTTGCGGCAACACACCTGTCCCAACAGAATGCCTGACATCAAAAGGCAGGTCTGTTTCCATGGTAACAGAGTTCGGTAGCAGCCACGCGTCACTTTGAAGAGACAGAACTCATGCGTCAGTGGTTGAAGCCCCTTTGTGGTGTTCATTCAGCACTGAAAAGGTCTCGCATGCAACATGCCCAGGGGAATGACGGCGGGAGAACACGTCCCACTCTGGACATCGATAGACACTGGTGAAATGACATAATGAGAACTGGAGACAGACGTGCCTGCATCGCTCAAGAATCCAGCTCCACCCCTAGAAACAGAGTCTGTTACCCTGGCAACAGGACACTCTTGTCTAGGTTACACACAGCCCTAGATCAAATGGCTGAGAATGACATCTTAATGTTGGGCAGCCAAAGTCTCAGTGTGGGCAAACACCAACTAATCGTAGATAATTCAAAACGAGGATGCCTTGAAGCCTCAAGTGTGTCAAAGCTGCATCCATGCATTTTGTGAAGGTGCGTGTTGCCAGTGCAAGTCCGAACGGAAGGACGCAAAATTGATATGCTTGCCCCCGAAGGCGAGCCTGTGCTTCGGCGCAATCTGAATATGGAAATAAATGTCCTTCAAATCTATTGTCACAAACCAGTCACCCTGGCTGCACTTGTGACATTATTTGTTTCTGCGTCAACATTCAGAATTTACATTTCATTAGATCGAAATTCAAATGTCTCAAAATCCAGAATGGGACGCAAGATAGCGTCTTTTTTCGGGACCAGAAAATAATGGCTGTAAAAACCGCATTCTCTCTATTAAGAGGGGGAATCTCCTCTATTTCCCCTTTTTCTAAGAGAGAGTGAATTTCTCGAATCAGAAATGGGGCTTCCCAAACAGAAACGTCTGTCATATATTGAGTTATATTACACATGCCCCAAGACCCTTGGTCATGGAGGCAGAAGCCAAACTCAAGCTGAAAATATTCATTGCTCATTCACCAGCATAAATTACAAGGGAAACTAAGCTAAATTGTTGTACTGAAAAACGGGTTAGACACTAAACCGATCCCAGCATACAACACCCTCGCGAACAAAAGCATCGCCTTGACCAACTCGTTTCCCAGCACAAACCATGGGGGGAAAACACAAGGGAAATTCCAAATGGAGCCGATATTAGCTCAAAATTTTATTATGTTATATAATTATGCTATTTATGTTATAAAGTTATATTGTTATGTATTTTATAAAAGGTTCTGAATTCGGCATAGAATTGTATTGAAAGTTTGGCCTTCATAATGTGGGAATTCACGCACAGACCGCACAAACTATAACGTGCTGGTGAAAGGTAGTCAAAATAATCCCTGCAGATGAACAAATAAAATCAACTATTTTATCTTTGTATTGGACTGTAAAACCAATCAGTGTGATAATCTCTTAGTGTGATCAGTGTAATATTCACACATGAATGGAAGCACCTTCTCAAATATTTGCTCATTTGTTGTTTTAACATATACCCGGAATTAATTTCAAAGAAGAATATGACATTAATAGCATGGGAAAATAAATAAAATATTTAATAAAATATCTGCATAGAATTGTTTGTTAGTCAGTACATTACAGCATAGATTACATTACACCTTGCAGGGAAACAAGCAGTGGCGATTTCTCAGAGCCAGCAAAGCCTTCTCTGCTGGACTAACATGCCAAATAAATAAATATTTTTCATCCTTTCATTCTCAAACACCTTTTTGCCTATGTATTTTTAATAGCTTTCCACTCTTAATTAATCTACAAACAAATAGAGACAAACAAAAAGTTTATCCAGTCAGAATTTATTCCTTGATGCTTACAAGCAAAGTGTGACAACTGTTTCACAAATCGCATGCCTGAAGCAGCTCGTGTGTCTGAGCTCCACCCCGTCAGGCCTTCAGAATTTCTTCAGAATCCCTCAACAGTGCATATGAATGAGCAACTAAAGTCAGATTGCCAGATTGATTTATTTGTTCTTGGTAGGTGTGGCCAGTCGAGGACTTCTAGCTGGCCTTGAGTGACGCAATCACGCTTTAAGTGACGTATGTAATTTGAAAGCGAAGAGCGCAAGATCTTGCTGATGAGTCGGCTGTCATCACTGCTGGTATTGCCGTTGAGAAAGAGATCCTTGTTGATTTACAAACACAAGATGTTCTGCATGATTGTGCAATTGTTTAATTTATTAAACAGGAAAGGAGGACTGATTTTCACTTCAAGTAAATTGGTAAGTGCTTTTTGCATTGTTATAGCAACATCAGGAGTTTTTTAAGTGTAAATTAGGCTGCTTGAGCATTCAGTGTCAGATCAAATTTTGAAAAGTAGTGCTGCATTCCATTCAACTAGGAAAGTCGGATTTTCCAACTTCCTACTTGGAAAAGTGCAATGGAATGCATCTTTAAGTCAGAATTACAACTTGTAGGCTCGTGCAGAAATTCTCAGTTTCAAAGGGCATGATGTCACACAAACATGTCCACACTCAGGGAGATATACAAAGTAAGTGATAAACATTCACTTTATTAAGTAATATCGATAAATGAGTTCGTTTCCACATTACATGATATTAAAGTTTGTTTAACAAACGCCTGCAGAAACAGGTGTATAAAACATGGTAAATTATAATCTCTTTTGATAATCGTACACCTGTAGCACAAATACTAGCGCTGCAGCATTGTTTATCAGTTGGGTTGCTAGGAGACATCTCTAATGAGAGTCAAACCCCTGCTAAGCTAACGGGAGCATTGCAGTTTTGTTTCCTTAAACATCATCTTCCGAATATCGAGGAATGGAATTAATTTATGGTCGGAGATATCAAGTAGGAATATCCCACATCCAACTTGAATGGAACGCAGCATAACCGTGTACCCTGACGAAACGAAATTTATTGCAAGCAACATTTAAATCGCAAATATTATTAGATAGGTTTTTCCAGGTATTATAGACCTCCTTGGTGGATTCATATGAAAAATTATTATTTTTGAATGTCTGTTCGGGAGACGTTCATTTCACAAACAGTCATGCTGCAGTTAAAATTGGGCTTGCTTGAGAATTGTGTTGTTTCAAGTTTTGGGTTTTGTGTGTGGACATGTTTTTAAAATGTCAATTTTTATTATTAGTTAGCTGCAACATAATGTATGATACCCAAAGGCATAGGGTGTCTTATTCATTGTGAAACTGTGTTTTCTTTATGGCATGAATCACACTGAAGGCTTAGACTTAAAATGCATGGCCCGCCACTGGAAACAAGAGACTGGAACGGAGCACCATAATGCATAACACTTGATCAAAATAAAAGGTAATAATGAAGAAAAACAGGTCCATATGAGTTACGCAAACAGTTAGGTAAAATAGTATTATGATAATAATAATTATTATTATTAGAAAAGTAAAAATGATGAACTTTACCTCCGTGTTTGAATTTCATTGAGACACCATAAATATTATTTCCATGATTTGTTAACTTTATATTTTTTGCCAAATCAACTTAGATTCACTAATGTGTTCAGATAACATAAGAATTTGTGTTTTTAATGAGTAAACTAATGGCACAATTGCAATGCACTGATATAATGTAAAAAAATAAAATAAAATAATCCTCTAATTGTTATTTATTATACCTTTTTATTCAAATTATTATTTGTTTATATTATTTTATTATCAAACTTTGTTCTAAATTAACTAAAAATTTTAAGGCAACCATGTTACTTACTTTTTTAAGTTAAACCAAATAATTTCTTACAGTGCATAGTTCAGCATATCACCACATTCACCATGGTCAAAATACATAAAATCCAATTTGTCCCCTTTTTTAGTAAGTCAAATTAAATCTCAATGACCTATTGACCACTGAACTTGAAATGTCCCCGTTTTTCTTTTCAGAAATCTAGTCACCTAGTCTTTTCAGCAGGGAAGTCAGCGTCAAAGCATACATCTGTAACATCTCTATGAGTGCACCGAGTAATCCCTTGACCTTTGCTTTTTCTTGTAAGTCACTTTGTTAATCAATGAAAAACTAACCTCGCACACCTGAAAAGTAATAGATAGATGCATTGGACACAAGCTGTAGCAAAGTTAATAAAAAATTAAAAAAGGCCAATGGAAATTGGCGAGTAGAATTTGCATGCCACTCCCCTGGACATACGGGTATAAAAGGAGCTGGCTTGCAACCACTCATTCAGGTTTTGTGCTGAGGAGCTGAGACAAGGTCCCGGGCCATTTCAGCGGGTAGTTCAGTGTTGTGGCAAGAGGGATACAATGTCTCGTTCCCTCCATCAGGGAACGGAGGTTACGAAAGTAACCAGGACATTCCCTATCTGTCACTCACTCGACGTTGTGTCGATGTAGTGACACTAGGGGTCCCTATACAAAACTGCACAATGACTGAACTGTGTTACGTGGACTGGCAGTGCGATATGGGCAGACCACTGTGTGCCTCGTAGCCAGCGCACCAGGCCATCACGTAACCTCACCCGACGCTCTTATGAGCGTCGAATGGTCCCTTTGGGGACAAGTCGACTGCCCAAAAAAATGGGACAGGTCAGCCCAGCTGTGACCTCTTTTCCTCTTTTTTCTCCCCAAAAAGAGTGGAATTTGTTTACCGACTGGGGGCCATAAGTGTCTACGTTGGGGGGGGGTGTCACTCCCAAGGGGAAGACACAGTGGAGACCACACCCCATCCGGGGGGGGGGGGGTATATATGTCACATGGTCTTACTGAGTCTTATGTCATGTGGAGGAAGTATGTCATGTGGAGAAGTCCCATGGTAGGTCCTACCCAAGGGGGGAGGAGCTCTACAAACACAGTGACTGGGGGCAGAGGAACCTCTGCCCAAGGAAGATGCAGTTTACCGACAGGGAAACGATTTAGCGGAAGTAATATAACATGGGGTCACCTATGGGGAACCAGCACATGTTGAGCACCTACTCCAGTACAGGACTTAATTAGCACATGTATTGGGCCGGCAGCTAATTTCTCTGCAAACTTGTCTGCCACAGGGCTAAGGAGGAAAGTCATCCAGGGATCACAACTTTGTGAACACGACTAGGAGTCAAAGTGCACGTCTTCACCTCAGGGGAGGTGAAAGGCATTATGCACAAGTGGTACACCCGGCCAGCTGTCCGGGAACTTACCTGCTCATACCTGACAATACACGGGACAAGACCGGCTCAACCTGGAGATTATAGAACCTTGCAAAAGTGTTGGGTGTTGCCCAGCCCGCTGCTCTGCAGATGTCTGCTAAAGAGGTGCCATTGGTCAGGGCCCAGGAGGCCACGGGGGGCGGCACATCCTGAGCGTGATATGCCATCATGATGGCGTCAATGACCCAGTAGGTGATCTTCTGTTTGGAGACGGTGCTCCCTTTCCGCTGACCACCAAAGCAGATAAAGAGCTGCTCGGAGCTTCTAAAGCTCTGCATGTGATCCAAATAGATGCGTAAAGCACGCACCGGACACAGCAACACCAAGGCTGGGTCTGCCTCCTCCTGGGGCAGCGCTTGCAGGTTCACCACCTGATCCCTAAACGGGGTCATGGGAACCTTGGGCACATAGCCCGGTCGGGGTCTCAAGATCACGTGAGAGTAGCCCGGACTGAACTCCAGGCACATTTCTCTGACAGAGAATTCCTGCAGGTCCACTACCCTCTTGATGGAAGTGAGCAGTCAGGAGGGCAGTCTTCAAAGAGAGTGCCTTTAGCTCAACTGACTCCAGGGGCTCGAAGGGAGCTCCGTGTCGCAAGGAGCATGAGGTCCGAGAACCACGTCTGGGTGGGCCAGTAGGGTGCTACTAGGATGACCTACTCCTCGTCCTCCCTGACCCCGCTAAGGGAATTGGGCGTCTGCATCCTCAACTATCTCGATGACTGGCTAATCCTAGCTCACTCTCGGGATGTGCTGTGTGCGCACAGGTACCTGGTGCTCAAGCATCTCAGCCGGCTGGGGCTTCGGTTCAACTGGGAAAAGAGCAAGCTCTCCCCAGTTCAGAGCATCTCTTTTCTCGGTTTGGAGTTGGACTCGATTCTCGATGATGGCACGCCACACGAACGAGGGCGCACAGTCAGTGTTGAACTGTCTGAAGGCATTCAGATGGAAAACAGCGGTCCCACTGAAACTTTTTCAGAGGCTCCTGGGGCATATGGCATCCTCAGCGGTGGCCACACTGCTCGGGTTGATGCATGTGAGACTGCTTCAGCACTGGCTTCAGACTCGAGTCCTGAGATGGGCATGGCACCATGGGACACATCGCATGGTCGTCATGCCGATCTGTCGCTGTTTCTTCAGCCCTTGGACAGACCTAGCATTTCTACGGGCAGGGGTTCCCCTAGAGCAGGTCTCCAGGCGCGTCATGGTTACGACAGATGCTTCCAAGATGGGCTGGGGCGCCGTATGCAACAGGCATGCAGCCGCCGGCTCTTGGACTGGCCCGTGACTACATTGGCACATCAACTGCCTCGAGTTGTTGGCAGTACTGCTTGCCCTGCGGGGGCTCCGGACGTTGATCCAGGGCAAGCATGTGTTGGTCCGGATGGACAACACGGTGATGGTAATGTACATCAACTGCCAAGGCGGCCTACGCTCCCGTTGCATGTCACAACTCGCCCACCGTCTCCTCCTCTGGAGTCAGCAGCGCCTCAAGTCGCTGCGAGCCACTCACATCCCAGGCGACCTCAACACCACAGCGGACGCGCTGTCACGACAGGTTACGCTCAGGAGAGAGTGGTCCAGCTGATTTGAAGTCGATTCGGTCAAGCGGAGGTAGACCTGTTTGCTTCCCGGTAATCCTCCCACTGCCCGCTATGGTACGCCCTGACCGAGGCACCCCTCGGTATAGACGTGCTGGCACACAGCTGGCCCCCGGTACTATGCAAATATGCATTTCCCCCAGTGAGCCTACTTGCACAGACCCTGTGCGGGGCAAGGGCTGCCTCTGCGACCTTCGTGAAGACGCGAGGGGACAAGGACAGGCCGAAGGGGAGGACCTTGTACTGGTACGCCCGGCCCTTGAAAGCAAACCGCAGGAATGGTCTGTGTCAAGGTAAAACCAAGACGTGGAAGTACGTGCCCCGACTTCATGGCTGTGCTGAGTCTGGGAACATCAAAGCACTTACCTGGCTCCGGATACCCACCATAGGGCCGGTTAGGGAGAGGGGAGGAGGAAAGTCATCCCCGCAGTCTGTCAGAACCGGCCTGGCGTGGGCGTGTTTGTGCCACAGCTTAGCGCGCAGGGGCGGCGGGCTGCCCCTGGAGTGTCATACCTGCCATAAAGGAACGGTGGACAGTGGTCGTGATAACAACACTTCGGGCATGCAGTGAATCAAAGAAAAGGCAAAGGATTCTCCTCCCGGCCCTCCAGCAGGGGAAGGAGTGGTCTGCTTACCATTTTATGTAGCAGTATTCTCTTAGTTAAAAATATGTTTTCGGTTCATTTTTGTTAGTTTTGAAGCTAAAACTTCCATTGTATGGAAGAGTAGTGTGAACATTCTCTTACACATCTCCTTTTGTGATCTGCTAAAAGTTTTTGGAGTTTTTTTGTCTGATTAATTTCTTTAAAGGTTCAATATTCTGTACTATACAGCTAGCCACACGCTACCACAGACAATGGCAGCCATAGCAAAACACATTTTAGGATTGGAGCTATGGCCTAGTGTATAACACACATGCATGTCAATCCCATGGTGTTCGTGTGGACGACACAAGTTCAAGTCCAGCTCTACTTCACTACTACCTACTATCAATAAAGTGATAAAATGCAAAAAGCCCTCAAGGTTTAGGCTGTTTTCACCATCTGACAATGATTTCCAGTTTTTAATTAAGCGTGTCAATGTTTGCAATGCCCTCCACAGCCCAAGTGACTCAGAGCTCAATTAATCTTAAATAATTTCATCTCTTAAGGGCAATGCCAAAGGACACCAGACACGCCCCATCACAAAATCATCCCATTACCGTTCCTTTAAACTCCTCAAAAATGCCAACAGAAATGAATAATCTTTCTAATATCCCCCCCATCCACCAAGGGATGCAGAACGCACAAAGGACCTTACAATTGTGTTCACTGTGACATGTTAATGCTCTCCATCACCAAGGGAACAGTTGGAGTGATGCAGAGAAAGACGGTTTATTAGCTTCCTGGCATTCCCAAGACAAGGATTCAGACCCCTCGCCCGCCCATCCTGGAAACACAACAGACAGCAGCTGATACTTTAATCCCGCCTGGCCTTTCACACCCGATCCGGACCAAAGTCTATGTAGACAGGAGATGTAAATGGAGGATGGAGGGATAAAGAATGGAATGATGGAGGGATCAGGATGTGACAGAGTCATTAGAGTTGACCCCATTCATCACGATGAGGTGGGTGATGAGGACGGAGGTCACAAGTAAATATGTGACGGGACAAATGTCAGAGGGGTTTGCAGGAAGTCAGATAGCAGCAAATAGGAAATGTGGCAAATTGTGAATGTGTCAGTTGACCTCATGATAACAAGTTTAGGATTAAGTGAAAACTATCAGTATTCCCTAAGAATTGCCAATGTTATATTAATTTTTTAATCTTAAACAGTGAAATAATATATGAAAAATGTGTTCAAATGTATTAAAACAAATTTTCCATCATCTTGTTCTTTTGTAATGTGATGGTCATATTAAATCTGACTTGGAATCTTTATACCAGGCCTTCATAATTTATTTTTGGTACTTTTCAAATGCCTTTTATGTACAAAATTTACTGTTTTAGCCTTGCCCCAGACCCAAGCTGTGTTCCAAAGGACACACTATTAGGGATGGAACAATTTGATTCCTGAACTATCAGTTTCAGCTGATACGGTTCCCAATCCATGTTGTTTTTTTCTTAATGAGTTTAGAACATCTATAATTCACTGTGTGGAACTGATTGGGAGTACTCTTTGTGTAAAGAAACAAAAACCTCTAACAATACATTATTTCATTATAAAATAGGAAAACAAAAAACAGTTACATAAGAGCATGCACGCTTCTCAATCAACATCTGATAAAATGCTTGTCCGGTGCTGTTCTCAATGCATGTTATAGGTGGACCAAACTATTGATCATCTACATCTGAGATGGAGTTTGTGTAGGGCGACCACATATTGCGCTGAGCAGCACATCACGAGCCTCTGCGTGTTTTTATGTGTGTGTGTCGGCAGAGCAGCGCTCGTTCAGTAAAGCGTAGTGCCAGAGACTACTTAGCTGTGCATGCTGACTGTATATTTATTATTAAACACGCCTTTTGCAATTCACAAAGCTTTTGGATGACTGTAAGAGCCTGAATAAAATTCAAGAGTTATATGGACTACTTTAATGGTGATTTGAATGTTATTTATGTCATTATTTGAGCTTGATGGTAATGTCAATGACCAACATGCGGTATCGGATTTGGATCGGGCTCGTTGGACCGATACCCGATCCAGGTAAAAACATAAGTATCGTTGGCATCCCTACACACTATACACTTACAAAATGTACTATGCACCCAGCCATGTAGTGTATGCATTTTCAAAGTGTAGTATTGTCCCCAGTGATGGGTGTAATGCATTACTAAGTAATTAATTACTGTAATTAAATTACTTTTTCATTGAATGTAATTTAATTACAATTACTTCTGATGTAATTGCATTAAATACTGCATAGACTATAGAACAATTCTAAATAGAACAATAGTGAATTTAAAATCGAAATTTAAAGTCTAATGTTAAAATATATGTTTTCTAACTTAACGCTGCCCCCTTAAATTCTTTGGCCAGTTCATGAATAATTTATTTGATTTTATATGAACAGTTTCATGTCTATCCTATTTTTCATCTGGTTGAGGATGATAAGGGTTTTAGAAAGTAATTAGTAATAAGCAATGCAATTACTTTTCAGACAGAGTAATTAGTACAGTAATCTAATTACACTGTAGAAGATGTAATTAGTAGTTAGCGACCGCATCCAGGAATCACACAAAGATGGAAAGGCATCTTGAAAAAGACGCATCTTTAAAAAGACGTTCACGTCAATGTGTTTGCTCTAATAGAGAAAATACACTCTTTGCAGGAATATAAACTCTCTTAGCGCTGTCGAAGTGCCCAGGGGCGTTGGTAGTTAGAGTAACTTAACCAAAACTGATCGTCCCAAATGGAACACTTAGTATTTTTTTACTACACGGAAGCATTTGCCATTTACAGGGGCGGATCTAGGCATGGGCGACATGGGCAGCGTCTTGCCGGGGTCGGAACAAGGCACCACACAAGCTAGAACCGCTACTGGGCATTTAACAGCTGACAGAAGTGATGTTTCAAACCCAAGCATTGTGTTGTTGCTAGATTTAGTGCGCTATCCACCCTCAGTTCAACACTTATATCTCAGTAATATACACATTCACACAGTGTATACAATAGTGCAGAAGTGTGCGGTTTGGGACGCACCTCCAGAATTTTTATATCAGACTATAAAATCCATCATAAATGTACAAATTACTACTTGTTTAAAACTATGATAATCCAAACAAAGAGGGAAATAAATATAAATCATTTCAATATTCACTGTGAAAATGATTTTTATAATTTTTTTGAAATTTACAATGTGGCATCATTGTGGCGTCATTTACACCACACCAAACAATTTTGTCTATAAAATATACAACCGCATAGAAACATGCTAAAAACTACTCTGAACAGCCATAATGGCCAGTGGCCAGAACTTTGAAGGTACAAAAAGCATATAAAGTTGTATGGATTACTTGATTAAGCTGCCTTTATGTCCTTTTTGGAGCTTCAAAGTTCAAAGTTCTGGCCACCATTCACTTGCATTGAATGGACAAATAGAACTGAGAAATTCTTCTAAAAAATCTTCATTTCATCAAAAGAAAGAAAGTTATATACATATGGCATGGCATAAGAGTGAGTGAATGATGAAAGAATTTTCATTTTTTGGTGAACTATTCCTTTAAGCCATGCATTTAGCTGCAGTGCATTCTGCGAAATAACAATTCAAAAATCAAGTGATCACTGCAGAGTCAGAAACCACATTCTGTTATGATTTACCTTCATTACTGTCAGGAATGTGTGTGTGTGTGTGTGTGTGTGTGTGTCTGTGTGGCATTAGGCCTCATCTCGTCTCTCCATGAAACACTTCATGCAGCACATTTAAATTCCAAGATTAATTTTTAATAATGTATTATTCGAAATAAAAGAATTCCAAAGTACAACTAAATGTATCCTGTAGGATGGCTTTATGGACTATCATTATCTATGAAAACAACATAAAAAATGTACGCCACAACCTCTAAAATCTCCCCCAATCTCTCTCCTCCTCTCTTCTCCTGTCCATGAGGGAGCAAATAAGATTCAACATTTTATAATTTATGAAAACTCATGAACAAAAATCTCAGCCCTCTGGCAGTCTTTGAAACAAGCGGTTTAGTTTGCTTCAATTACACTCAGATATGACTAGATCACAGCACTTATGCTTGATTTTAGGTGACAGAAAGTACATTAGGGGTTGATCATATGCAAAAAAAAATAAATAAAAACTGCATCCAAAATTTGCCAATTTTTAGGTGACATATGGAATTATTAACAGAAAAAGTTTAACACAGAAAGACAAATACAGAAAATCCCTTTAGAGAGCTGAAGCCAGCAAAGCTAAGCATCATTTTGAATCACTCAGCCTTTACTAAAGTTCTGTACTTCATAAAACAGAGCGAAAAAATACAACCTCAACCCCTCGTGATGTCCAGAGACAAGCCTTAGTTGGTTTTGATGGCTCTTCTCATCCATCAAAGCCTTTTAACCACCTACAATGTCAGCACTTGTTCTTACACTTCTAACATGCCCTTACAGGTCGCTGTGGTCACAGGATATGTCAGGTAAGATGTATTTAAAACTCTGAAGCGAAGTCTTTTCCAAAGCAAATACCAAAGTCTACAGAAAGTTCCTCAGGTGAGTTTGTTATGTCTGACCTTTTCTCCTGTGAATGTTGAGAGGTCTGACAAAAAAAAAAAAGAAAAAAAAAAAAAGTCCATTTTGGACACATAAGTCAGACTTAAAAAGGAGATAATCTCATTACATTAGATAAGAAAATATCAAACCGAGTAAAATCTGTAAATAAATGATGCTTGACCCTTTCTCAGAATAAACTTTTCTTAGCCATTTATGAATATTTTTAACTAACTGGTACCAGTGGTATTTTGTTTAGTCACTTACTCTCAAGTTTACAACCAGGTGCCCTAGCAGAGTAACCATAAGTGTAGTTCATCGCATTGGACATTTTCCACCTTGACAAACAGAAAATATTCAAATTCTTTGGTTCTAATTTTTAATAGTATCTATTATTTTATATTTAAAAAACCTAACAAACTTTTTGTGAAATGTTTAAAATCTTAAAAAAAAAAAAAAAGAAATTCAGGGGCCTACCACACATGGAGTCGCAAGTTCGAATCCAGGGCTTGCTGAGTGACTCCAGTCAGGCTTCCTAAGCAACAAATTGGCCTGGTTGCTAGGGTGGGTAGAGTATCGTTGGGTTAACCTCCTCTCGGTGGGGCGTGTGGTGAGTTGTGCGTGGATGCCGCGGAGAATAGCGTGAAGCCTCCACACGCGCTACGTCTCCGCGGTAATGCGCTCAACAAGCCATGTGATAAGATGCGTGGATTGACGGTCTCAGACGCGGAGGCAATTCCGCTACCCGGATTGAGGCGAGTCACTACGCTATCATAAGGACTTGGAGCACATTGGGAATTGGGCATTCCATATTGGGGAGAAAATACCAAAAAATTTATTTCTTCTTCTTCTTTAATTTAATGGCGGCTCACTTCTTAGGAGCATTATCGCCACCTTCTGCACGGAGTATGCCTGCAACACAATTCGCTAGACCTTTCATATTTCACAATTTGCTAGACTTATGCAATTTTCTTTCCTATGCTGATGAATTTCCTATTGAAACATTTAGTTTGAGCAGGTTCATCCCAATAGGCTAATCCCATAGCAAAACAAAATAAAATAAAACAGTTATGAGATTGCTGAATCTACATATCACAGCACATCTTTAAAAACTCACATAGCTGCATTCTACATCCTCCTGTCCTTCTAAGTTCTGTCTTTTAAAGTAACTAGGCAAGTCGGTTGCATGCGGTATTAGGAGGAGGGACAGTCTCATTCTAGAGAGCATTTGATTCGACAAAAATGTGTTTTTCATGAAGAAAAAGGCTAAATTATATTTTATATTTTAAATGAGAATGCCTGCTAAAAGTAAAAGTAAAAAGTGAAAAAGATGACCTCAAAGTCTTAAAATAAAAATGCTACTTAGTTTGATATTTTGTAATCTAATGGAATCACATTCATATAATGTGGTTTATGTGTCCAAATACTTTTTGGGGCTTCGTTGTTTCCTCTCTTAAACTTGTTTGTCTTTTATGATAGTGTAAAGTATATAGTGAATAGTTTTTAATGAATATGAAATCAAATGATCAATCAAATCAAATGCTCTCTAGAATAAGACTGTTCCTCCTACCGCATGCAACCGGCTAGCAGATAGCAAATCATGGATCATGACTTTGATGTACCTAAAAAAGTTAGTGTTTCTCAATGCTAAGAACGCATTCTTTTTCTAGAGTTTTTGTGAAAATTGGACTTGCCTAACTACTTTGAAAGATCGACAAATTAAGACATCTAATGAGTCCACAAGAACACAAGAATGCATAAGTATGCACAGCCTTAGATTTTTGGCTATTTAAAAATGTTATGAGTCTATAGGGATTCGAACTTCCTGTTTCAATAGGAAATTTTTTCAGCACAGGAAAGAATACTGTGCATGTCTGGCAGACATACTCCTTGTAGAAGGTGGCGTTAATGCACCTAAGGAGTGAGCCACCATTAAAATAGAAGAATATTAGATTAAGATTCTGCAAATAGTTTAAACTTTGTATGACAAAATACTTGTTTTGTTCCTCATTTGTAAGTCGCTTTGGATAAAAGCGTCTGCTAAATGACTGAATGTAAATGTACATGATTTACGCAGAATTATTCATTTTAATGGGAATGATCACTTTTAGAGCCTGTAAAAAATACTCTGACTTAACTAGCCATCTAAACTCTATCTATCAAACTTACTATTAATTGGCAAAAAATGATGCTCACCTACCAAGATATGTGCTACAGTTGCGCTTCACTGCTGCGGTTCATGCATCCATTTGTGGTTGCTTTTTGTGGAAATCTAAACACTTTAATTTCCGTTAGTTCCAGGCATCCAGGGAACATCCAGCCACCGAACAACATGGTCCAAATTTTAATAATCACTTCTTTAAACGACGAACAGTGCTTGAAATGGTCTAAACTGGAGCTCTATCGGAAGAGAAAGTTCTGTCTGCCTAAAAATACTCAAAGGTTAGCACATTTGAAATACAGGCTATATTTTATATAAATGGCATTGACATGTAGCTGTAAACTATATGCTCAAAAACATTGTTCATCCAGCTAAGTACCCTTCTATTCAAAAGAAAAACTGTAAAGCAACTCATAGAGAATCAGTTGTGCTTTACTGCTAAAGCCAGCTATTCATTCTGTTCATTATATTCCTTTATAAAACACAGGAGCATCTTTCTCAAGGGCTAATGTATTCCAAAATGAGGCCAAGCGATGCGAAATAGTGAGAGAGGAAAAACTAAGGAAAATATATTAATCCAGTGTGCCATGGTGTGGTAGAGCAACATTCATCTCTGCTCATTGAACTCCAAGGCTCTGCCAGTGTGAGGAATGAAACAGAGGCCCCCAAATCTAAATCAACAGCTCCATTGTGCTCACCATTACTGCACTGAGATCTACACCATAAACACATTACACAAGTTAAACATCTCTGGACCAAAAACAGGCTTCTAGGAGCCTGTGTAAAGATGCTTAGTGTCAGTTTAGCATAATCAGTTCATTTTGTAATAACCGCATGCAATTGTTTCTAATCAGGTTTCAAATTATTTTTTATAAAACGCATAATTCAGACTTTAAAGTATGTGAACATATTGTTGCATTCCAAAATGTGTCAGACTGCAACTCGCAACACAACAAAAGTATGTGTTGCATTTTCAACATTAATATTAAGTATTATTATTATTATTTATTGAACATTGGTAATGTTTTCATCATATTTCTGTTTTCAAAAGCATAAGCAACTTGAGGCTGTGTGTTACAGTGATTTTATGACATTCTGCTTCACGTAATGCCTTAGAACATCCCTCACCCATAGTAAAATCACTGTAACACATGGTATTGAGTGGCATATTGAGTGGCATAACAGCTGACAGTATCATTGGAAGTTGGCCACTTTATAATGGTTTTTAACACAGCTCATACAATCAGAATTGGAAAAATCTTTTTTATAAATAAAATTATAAACCAAAAGTGTGCTTGACTAGTGCAAACTTTTAGCAACACTGAATACTGATTGACCATCAGAATTAATCTGAAACATGTCCACTGAAATGGCTATTAAAAAATTATAATAATAAAATATATATATTTTTTAAATTATAATAATTTAAAATATATATATATATATTATTTTTTGTTTTGTAACATGACGTCTAGAAGGAGGAGCTGCTAAATAACAAACAACAAAATAACAGCAACACATTGGCCTTATGGTCTTCACATTTGTCATCCTATCATTATTTAAAAATTATTGGCCATTGCTGCTTTAACACTGGTTCGAACCTATTCCTCAGACCCAAGTTTACTTCTGTTGCTACAGGAACGGTGTCCCAGTTTGATCCTGGTTCATCTTTACTGCCCTGTTAAACATTTATGTGGCATTAAGTCTCAAAAGGGGCAAACAAGACGAAAGCCAGGCTCAGCTGGGAGTCGAGGAGGACATACATCTCCGAAGCTTACGTAGTAGTTATCACTTAGCAGCCATTAACAGGAAACAGGGAAAATGGCCTTTAATTGGTCAGTTAATTGCAGCATAAATTTGAGCGGTGAGAGGCCCAATCAGAAGGAAATTGTACCCTGTGATGAGGCTCCCCAGCTGGGCTGGCAGCCACTAGTTATCCACAGATCGACATCAACTTGAAACTGGACCAAACACAGAACCAAAAAACAAAAAATGGCCATACAACAACAAAGTGCTAAAATATAATGATATAAATAAATTCACTAGACTTTGTTTTGTCATACTATACACTTCAGAATATAATGGGGGGTATTCCAGAAAGCAGAGTTAGCAACTAAACAGAGTAAGTTAACTCAAAGTAATTTGTTAACCTCAACTTTTGGTTCCAAAAACAAGAGCATCTTTCGGAGTATGTTAGTAACCATATGGAACTTACTCCATGAACCTAACCTCCTCCTGAGCGCGTTACAGTATGTTCCAGAGTTAGTTTATTTCAAGTAAATGTCTTTAAGTTTCAGAGGTTGATGGCGCATGCATGCTCTTTTGATAGCGACACAGTGGTTATGGAAGCTCAGATTACACAAAAGTATTATTATGGTAATGTCAGAGAGCGAGAACGAGACAAAGAGACCCAAGAACAGAGGAACAGTTCAAAGGATTTATTAACAATAAATATTTACTTTCACTGTGCTGGCAAAGACTGAGGTTCCCCTTCTGTCACTCACTCGACGTTGTGTCGATGTAATGACACTAGGGGTCGCCCTTGGGAGCCCCAAACACCTCAGATCTTTGAGAAAAGGCCAAGGAGAATTGGAGAGTGGAATTTGCATGCCACTCCCCAGGACATACGGGTATAAAAGGAGCTGGCTCACAACCACTCATTCAGAATTTTTCTTCGGAGCTGAGCGGTTGTGTGTCAGGAAGCTGTCTTCCACTACTGGTCCATTCACCTCCCAAGAAGCATTTGCTGTTCGATATATGGTGCATTCCAGCGGCTTTTCTCTCCTTCTGCACAGATCTGTGCAGATTACGCCCCTGGGCACTTCGGCAGCGCTAAGAGAGTTTATATTCCTGCAAAGAGTGTATTTTCTCTATTAGAGCAAACACATTGACGTGAACGTCTTTTTAAAGACGCATCTTTTTCAAGATGCCTGGGTAAATCCCTGCGGACCTCACATTCCCCAGCACGCTCGTTTGCCCCCGGCGAGTTCCGAGAGGAGATCAGCTCGCACCAGTGCCAGCTTAGTGTCCCTTTCGGAGCTCCAGAGCGGGATGAGTGCTCGATCGCTGCATTGGAGAGCGTACTGGCGATGTCAGACGGCGAGGACTCGACTGGGCTGCCACCTTCGGGTCGGCCCACCCAGTCTGAGGCTGACGGCGAGATGACCACCATGCTTGCCCGGGCCGCCGCGTGTGTCGGGTTGGTGGAAACTTCCACCCTCCCCTGAGCCCTCATGGCTAGATGATTGGTTCCTGGGTTCGGGGTGCTGATCACTGCCATGCCCCCCCCCCCAGTCCCTTTCTTCCCGGAAGTGCATGACGAGCTGATGAGGACGTGGAGGGCACATTTATCTGCACGAAACCGACCTCCCAGCTCATCCGCTCTCACTACCCTTGATGGCGGGGCAGCCCACGGGTATACGGAGGTCCCTCAGGTGGATAAGGCGGTTGCGGTGCACTTGTACCCGCAAAGCGCAGCCACCTGGCGGGATCGCCCAGCACTCCCTTCCAAGGCCTGTAGGATGATGTTGTCTCTGACTGCCAAAGCCTACAGCGCCACTGGTCAGGCCACTTCTGCCCTGCATGCCATGGCCCTCCTGCAAGTACACCAGGCCAAGGCACTAAGGGAACTGCACGTGGGTAGTCCTGATCATGATGTGATGCAGGAGCTGTGCTCGGCGACCGACCTCACCCTCCGGGTGATGAAGGTCAGGGCGCGAGCACTCGGGCAGGTGATGTCCACCCTCGTGGTCCAGAAACGCCACTTGTGGCTGAATCTGGTCTAGATGGAGGACACGGGCAAGGTTTGCTTTCTCAATGCCCCCATCTTCCAGATCAGCCTATTCGGCGACACTGTCGAGGACTTCGCCCAGCAGTTCTCGGCGGTGAGGAAGCAGACAGAGGCTATACAACACATCTTGCCCCGGCACGGCTCAAGATCCTGTATCCCGTCTGCTCGCTGAGGGCGTCCCCCTGCGGCGGCGAAAGCCCAGTCGGTTACGCCTCAGCCTGAGCCCAGTTCTCGGCCCCAGCATAGAGCCCCCCGCAGCAAGCTGACACCCCCTGCCTCACGGGCCAGCACAAGGACCTGGAAGGCTCCTAAGCGCCCCTGAGATGGATGACCCAGGGAGCGAGATGTCTGCTGCAAACCCGGAGCTGGTATCCAGACCACTCCATCCCCCGGTGGAGGGCCAGAGGTAAATCCTTGGTTTCCTTTTCTTTTATGTTCACCGTACTCCGAACGGGCTGTGGCACACACATTCTCAATAAAAGAGCTTTTTTCCTCACTCCCTGGGTCACATAGCCAGTGTTTACGACCGCTGTTATCACGGCAACCGGGCATTGAGCACCTGCAACTTAGACGCCGTGAACGCGGGACCACACTCACACCCACGGCCAGGTGGTTGTGACGGACTATGAGGATGGTCAAAAAGTCCCTCCTCCCCCGTCGCTGACCCCCCCGATGCCGGGTACATTGAGCAAGGTAAGTGCTTCGAGGGTCCTCTCAGCAAGCCACGGGTTCGAGACGAAGCGAGGCTCTGTGACGTGGCATTCCCTGCTCCCTCCTGCCACGAGGCCCCACTCACAGGTATGTTAAACATGATCGTCCCCTTAGTGCCCCTCGCCCACAGCTTGGACGTGTGGCTTGCGCTTTCCAAACCATCATGCTGGTTGGCCAGGACCATCTGACTCAGCTACGCGATTCAGTTCGCCAGACGCCCTCCCCAGTTCAGCGGCGTCTGCTTCACTTGGGTGAGGGGCGGGAACACCACCACCTTGCGTGCGGAGATCGTGACCCTTCTGCACAAGGGCGCGATAGAGCCTGTCCCTCCAGCCGAGATGAAGAAAGGGTTTTACAGCCCTTACTTCATCGTACCGAAGAAAGGCGGTGGGTTGCGGCCAATCTTGGACCTGCGAGTTCTGAACCGGGCCTTGCACAGACTCCCATTCAAGATGCTGATGCAAAAGCACATTTTGGCGTGTCTGGCATCAAGATTGGTTTGCGGCGGTAGACCTGAAGGACGCATATTTTCACATCTTGGTTCTACCTCGAAACAGAACCTTCCTATGGTTTGCTTTCGATGGCCAGGCATATCAGTACAAGGTCCTCCCCTTCAGCCTGTCCCTGTCCCCTCGCATCTTCATGAAAGCTGCAGAGGCAGCTCTTGCCCCGTAAAGGGAAGTGGGCGTCCCCATACTCAACTATCTTGACAACTGGCTGATTCTAGCTCACTCTCGAGAGTTGCTGTGCACACACAGGGACCTTGTGCTTAGGCACCTCAGCCGGCTAGGGCTTTGGGTCAACTGGGAAAAGAGCAAGCTCTCCCCGGTTCAGAGCATCTCTTTTCTCGGCATGGAGTTAGACTCAGTCTCGATGATAGCATGCCTCATGAGCGAGCGCACGCGGTCGGTGCTGAACTGCCTGAAGTCGTTCAAGCAGAGAACAGCAGTTCCACTAAAACACTTTCAGAGGCTCCTGGGGCATATGGCATCCTCGGCGCCGGTCACACCACAAGGGTTGATGCATATGAGACCACTAGGGTTGATGCATGTGAGACCACTTCAGCACTGGCTTCATACTTGAGTCCCGAGATGGGCATGACACCGCAGCACACATCGCGTGGCCATCACGCCGATCTGCCACCACTTGTTCAGCCCTTGGACAGACCTTGCATTTTTATGGGCAGGAGTTCCCCTACAGCAAGTGTCCAGGTGCATAGTCATTACAACAGACGCCTCCAAGCGAGGCTGGGGCACTGTGTGCAATGGGCACGCAGCCGCTGGCTCCTGGACAGGACCGGGACTGTGTTGGCACATCAATTGCCTCGAGTTGCTGGCTTTTGCTGTTGATCCAGGGCAAGCATGTGTTGGTCTGGACGGACAACACAGTGACAGTAGCGTATATAAATCCTCAAGGCGGCTTATGCTCACGTCGCATGTCGTAACTCGCCCACCGTCTCCTCCTATGGAGTCAGCAGCGACTGAGGTCGCTGCGGGCCACTCACATCCCGGGCAACCTCAACACCACAGCAGACGCACTGTTGTGGCAAGTGACGCTCAGGGGAGAGTGGAGACTCCACCCGCAGGTGGTCCAGCTGATTTGGAGTCGGTTCGGTAAAGCAAAAGTAGACCTATTTACCTCCTGAGAAACCTCCCACTGCCAGCTCTAGTATTTTCCAATGTGCTGGCACACAGCTGGTCCCAGGGGCTGCGCAAGTATGCATTCCCTCCAGTGACCCTACTTGCACAGACCCTGTGCAAGGTCAGGGAGGACGAGGAGCAGGTTACCCTCGTGGTCCCGTATTGGTCCACCCAGTCTTGGTTATCAGACCTCACGCTCTTCACGACAGCCCCAACCTGGTGAATTCCCCTGAGGAAGGACCTTCTTTCTCAGGGACGGGGCACCATCTGGCACCCGTGCCCAGACCTCTGGAACCTCCACGTCTGGCCCTTGGACGGGACTTGGAAGACCTAAGTGGCCTATCACCAGCAGTGGTAGACATGATCACTCAGGCCAGAGCTCCCTCCACGAGGCAGCTTTATACCCTGAAGTGTCGTCGGTTCGCGAATTGGAGTTCTTCCCGAGCTGAAGACCCTCAGAGATGTGCAGTCAGGTCAGTGCTTTCCTTCCTGCAGGAGAGGCTGGAGGAATGGCTGTCCCCCTCCACCTTGAAGGTGAATGTGGCTGCCAGAGCGGCACACCACGATACAGTGGACGGTAAGTCCTTAGGGAAGACTGACCTGATCATCAGGTTCCTGAGAGGCGTCCGTAGGCTGAATCTTCCTAGGCCACGCCTGTTCCCCTCATGGGATCTCTCTGTGGTCCTCCTGGGCCTTTGCGGAGCCCCCTTTGAGCCATTCGAGTTGAAAGCCCTCTCCTTGAAGACGGCCCTCCTGACTGTGCTCACCTCCATCAAGATGGTTGAGGTCCTGCAAGCATTCTTTGTCAGCAATACCTGCCTGGAGTTCGGTCCGGGTGACTCTCACGTAATCCTGAGACCCTGGCTGGGCTATGTGCCAAAGCTTCCCACAACCCCCTACAGGGATCAGTTTGTGAACCTGCAAGCACTGCCCCAGGAGGAGGCAGACCCAGCCCTGTCATTGCTGTGTCCGGTGCGTACTTTGCACATCTACTTGAATCGCATGCAGAGCTTTAGATGCTCTGAGCAGCTCTTTGTCTGCTTTGGCGGACAGCGGAAAGGGAACACTGTCTCCAAACAGAGGCTTGCCCACTGGATCGTGGATGCCATCGCTATGGCATACCAGGCCCAGGCCGTGCCCACCCCTTCAGGAATACGAGCACACTCCACAATGAGTCTGGCATCCTCGTGGGCACTGGCCCATGGCACCTCTCTTGCAGACATCTGCAGGGCAATTGGCTGGGCGACACCCAATACCTTTGCGAGATTTTACAGTCTCTGGGTTGAGCCGGTCCTGTGTTCTGTCAGGTACGAACAGGTAAGTTCGGGAATATGGACAACTGTCTGGGTATATCACTTGCGTATAGTGCCTTTCCCCTCCAAAGAGGCGAAGATGTGCGCTTCTTTTCCCATGCGAGTTCACAAACCCTTGAACCTTGGATGTCCTTCCTCCCTAGCCCTGTGGCTCATGAATTCAGCGGAGGAATTCACAGCCGGAACCAGTACATGTGCTAATATGCCCTTAGGTGCTCCACAGGTGCTGGTTACTCCGGTAACCCCCTGTGATGTATTTTCCACAGTACAGTCTCCCTGTTGGCAGACTTGCGTCTCCCTTCGACGGAGCCCTCTCTGTCCCAGTCACCATGTTTGTAGAGCTCCTCCCCTTTCAGGCAGGGCTCTGAGCCCACATGACGTGCTTGCCACATGTTACCTCCCCTCCGGGCAGGATGTGGTCTCCGTGGGGTCTTTTCCCCCTGAAAGAATAGGATAGGAAAAGAACACCTTCACATTTATTGAGCATTAAAATGGCCCCAGCCAAATAACTGAATACTCTGTGGAGAGAAAAGGCCGTGGCTGGCGCAGCCTGCTCCCATACTAGATACGTCTCTTCCCCCCCCCCCAGGGATGTGGGGAACTATACAACATTTTTTGGGGTGTTGGGGGAGGCTACGTGCAGACTGGTGCTCCTGCTACTACGCACGCATGCAGCAGCTTGCTTGCACCTGCACCGGCAGTCCACGTAACACAGTTCAGCTAGTTATGGCGTTTCGTATAGGGACCCCTTGTGTCACTACATCGACACAACTTTGATGGAGGGAACGAGACATTGTGTCCCCCCTGCCACAACGCTGTACTACCCGCTGAAATGGCCGGGACCCTGTCTCGGCTCCTCAGCACAAAACCTGAATGAGTGGTTGTGAGCCAACTCCTTTTATACCCGTATGTCCGGGGGAGTGGCATGCAAATTCCACTCGCCAATTCTCATTGGCCTTTTCTCAAAGATCTGAGGTGTTTGGGGCTCCCAAGGGTGACCCCTAGTGTCACTACATCGACACATGTCTCGTTCCCTCCATCAGGGAACGGAGGTTATGACAGTAACCGAGACATTCCCGGCACTGTTGCAGTTGCGGGGAGGGGTTCGAATATGCGTGCACGCCATGGCTGCGCAATGGGCAATTCCGTGAAGAGTGTGTTCGTAGGCGAGTGTGTGTGCTGTGGAAGTCAGAAGCAGGTTCGTAGGAATCTTCCGTTGAAGCGTAGTGAAGTGCAGAGAACAATGCCCAGCAGACTGGAAGACAATCAAACTCTTGACATGCAAGCAGAGACGAGGAGTCCTCAGTTGAAGACTCGTGAGTGCAGAGAACAAATGTACAGCAAATTGGAAGGCAACCACACTCCCGACATGCGGCAGAGACAGGCAAACAAACAGATACACGAGACAGGACCAACTAGGTAGAGAGTGAGGTAAGTTACTTCACATCAAACAACAATCTAGCAAAGATACTGAGAACACGTAGGGCTTAAGAAGGGAGTGAATTAGTGGAGAACCAGGTGATGCTAGCACGCTACTTAGTAGCATGATCAGCGTTCTCATGGAAACACTGATCATGCGTGTCGGCAGCACCTGCGAAACATGAGGCAGAGAAAATAACAAAACACACAGAACAAACCGACAAACTCACCGGAGCCATGACAGGTAAACAGCAATCTATACTTTACCTGAAAAATGTTCTTTTGCCAGGCATTTACCATCTCACACATCTACAATTTGCATTCAAAATGGAACATATTGTTTGTGTTGAATATTGCAGAACACATTGGAAATGTCTTTACACTTGTCACTGTTAAGAGATGGCTTTATTAATATTTAGCACTGCTAATAAATAATTGTATAATAATATTCATAATAATATTATTAATTCATATAAAATATAATTGTTTTATTTATAATTTGTATAATACTATTAACATAACTATAAATTTCATACAATGGAATTATAGAGCCCACATTCTTTTTACAGTTTTTACATTCAATGATTTCTAATGATAATTATACAATTCTATTCCATCTACTGTATCACTATGCAAGCATGCAGATACTGTATCAATATGTCTGCCAGTTCAGAGCTTGTGCAATAAAATTCATCACTCATTATTCTTCTTCACTAATTAGACAGTATGTGATCATCTCATAGACCACAGATATAGCATTAAGGTAAGGGAACAACACAACAACCAATTTTAATGCCACACCAAATAAGGACATAATGGACATATAACTCTGTGGGCCTCCCATTATTCTCCACCTCTGTTACAGCTGACCTTCATCTTATAATGCACATGAATAATCATGTGTTGCCTACTGAAAAGCAGTACATTATATCTATGAAAAATGATTACAACTGTGGAAGATTCTACAATTGAAAGAGGGTCTATTAATGCAAAAACACCATCAGTAACTGTGGGAAATGGAAGATGATGCGATGCTAAGATTTAGTATCCCAATACTGGGCACATCAAATGGTATTACAATAAAAGTACATGCGGTACAATTACACTATTATGAGTTAAGACCACTTTATAATGCTTGTTTGCATTTATTAAAACTTCAAGTTCTGCATCACTGAAATATAATGTGCATTTCTTCTAAGCTTCCATTTGACTCATGGATTCGGTGCTCTACTAAGAATCCCTTTGTGAGTTCACCGTGAACTAACCCAATAATGGTATTCTGGAATCAATAAGCAATGCTTGGTTTAATCAACACAGAGTTCAGGGCTTATGTCAGAGTTGGTTAACTCTGCTCTCTGGAATACCCCCTTGTTCTATTAAACAAACACACAAAAAACACGCTACACAGAAACAATCCATTCATTCTGCCATTATTTATATTAAATTATTAGAGTTTGCTAAAACAAGCATCACTATTACTATTGCTAATACATAGCATTAGGGATTTGAGGATTTGAACAAACTTTTAACACTAAGTATTCAACTTTGTGGGTGAAACTCACCCAACACCGTTTGTGCTGTGGACATGATACCTCAAATTTTGCGGCTTATTGAGGAGAGGTGTGCTATTACTTTTCGAAATTATCTGTCTGACAATTGTTGCCCATAAAATCTTGTTGACTTACATTGAAGGCGGGACACAAGTCATATCTAAGGACCATTCTTGGGAGAGGGTCCTTTTGGCTTGGGCCAATAAGAAACCACCTAGTAACCATGCAGAACACACAAACAACCAATTAGCCACACCCTAGCAACCATCCAGAACACACTAGCAAACTGGTGGTGAGTTTTGCATGGGTAAGCACAACATTTGTACAAAATGTACAATCTCCACCACTGGGTCGAAGAGTTCTTGTGATGGAACTGAACCGTTCCGTACTGATCCAAGCTTGTTGGAACAGTAAAAGTTTTTTTTTATTTTTTTACTGTGGTGCTGCAAAATCGGGATTCTAATGGACTAACTGGGCAAGTGACCAATCGTGAGTCATCACATCATTAAAAGGCATTCCACCAGAACAGTTATCTGGCATGAATAATTTGGGCCGAGAATGGTTTGTAATCATACCATACCGGACCGTGCACAAGTGGAAATGCTACTGGAACCATTACTCAATGTGCTCAGAACCATTCAGTGCTTATAGTCAGCTTGACAAAGGATGAAGTCTTTGTGCACACCATTCATTATAAGGCACTCACCGAAATGAGCACCTCATGGCCAGCTAATATATGATTACACTACAGGCAAATGCATTACTGAGACAGCTGACCTGGCTGGGTTTATGTTTTGAGTAGCACAAAAGACACTCTGCATTACTGAATCCCCATTATCAAAGTCTTACGCTTGCAATCGCCAACTTCACCAAGTCACTCTGCCTGGTTAACAAGATTCTACAGGCAATTACTCTAAAAGTGTAGAGTTTGCATTTTTCAAACACACCAACCAATCCTGTTTATGTGGAGAGGCCATTCTAATTCAGTTACTACCAAGCGAGCAGCTCTGTAAACGACAACACTGATCTTTCCCATTCCACCCCCTCTGAAAAACCCTGTGGCGACCGCCTCGAGGGAAAGCATGGGAGAGAGAATCCATCTAATGTAAATACAGAGACAAACACCTCCCTATCCCATCAGTCATACATTTTCAACAGCTGACATTTCACTGACATTTCAGGCCCGAGACAAACTAAACAAAATGGTTGCCACACACCACGTTAAATGGTGGTTCTTTCCTCTTATATGTCTCTGTTTTATTCAGTTGAGTATATAAACAGTGAACACCTGGAAATGTCAGATTTTCCGCTTTGGAAAGCGACTGGATAAGTGGAAGACATTCATTGCATTTCATTCTCTGGGGACTACGTATTTAGAGTTTGATGGCTTGTTGTGCGAGACAGTTTGATCAAAGAAACTGTGAGTTAAAACATTAGGACATGGTTTATATAAATTCAGTGTGGAATAAAACGGAACTTTTGTGCATGAATAATTTGATGTGGGAGTTGAAAACTAGCCCATGTTTGCTTACTGCTTAACATTTAAATTGATTGTTGATTCAGGTTGCATTAAAGCAAATTTCAAAATATTAAACTTGTTGTGTCTAAACTGAGTCTCTGTTTTGTTGTGGTTTATTGTGTTTAATAGTCAAGAGTCTTTTTTTTTTTTTTAACCCTCTCCAGAACACTCTACAGTTCATGTCGCTGGGTACCATTTTGCCTGTGTGTACATTTATGGTAGAGACAGTCCGGACATGTCCCCACCAATTTTTGTCATGTCCCTCCGCGTTATGATATAGCTTGCAGCAGGGATATATAGAATACAGATTATGTATCTCCAATTGTTGAGCAGAAGATCTCATTTTGTTTGTGGGTATTATAATGAGAGGCAAACTGGTGCTGGAAAGTGTTATTTCGAATGTTTTTTTTTTTTAGTAATTTTGTTGAGTTATTAGGTCACAAATAGTGATTGAGTCATAGTTCTCTTGCACAAACAGCTCTCTCAGAAGTGCACACCAATCCATTGCATATCTCATTATCTGTTCTATTGAAATCACAAACCAAAATGCAAACAAATAAGTATGGCAGGTATATTAATGACAAATTTCTTTGAAACAAACAAACAAACAAACAAACAAACAAACAAACATTTTGAATTGCAATAATTGAAAAATTGCATTAACAGGGCTTGCATTTTGGGGGGATGAAATTTCACATGGTTGTATAGAGAATGTAAGAGAAAATAATAATAACTTGTGTTTTGAAATTGTTGTTTGAATAATTTTGACATTTAAAATTGTGTTTTTATTGTTCTATTGTTTTGTTTTTATTGTTTTATTGTTGTACAGACCTGATCACTAAGACTATTTATTAAAACAGTAAAACATATTTTCAAAATAACTGTACATATTATAATATTCATAATAACATTAGCAATTTTGTGACATCACTCTCCCCACCACTTTTGTGTGCCCATTTCATTCTATACCCTGTAGATTTGACACATTTATTTATTTGTCCTGGTCTCTGACTGTCATTTTGGCGACACCAGCACCTCTAAGGCTAATGTGGTTTTCACCTACTGCCTTCTCATATTGTCAAAATAACTGCAAATGTGTGCCAGCCAGTGTGCTAATTATTTAATTATTAACACAGGAAATATAAATGAATCATTAAAGGCCTCTAAAATTAAGACTGGACATTCCTCTCTTGCAATATTACATTCAACACATTTCTAAGGAAAGCTTAATTATTACCATTACAATACTTAGGGTTAGGGATTTGAACAAACTACCAACTCAAAGTAGTAGTAAACAATTCTGCCATGTTATTCCATAACCCACACACATTGTGTAAGATGTGACCCCATTTCACAACGAAAGGTGTAATTTTAGCACACTTTTCCTCTCCACCTGACAGGAAATATGAGAAGCATATTGTCTCAGAAGCACTTTCACTCTGGAACAAGCGAACAGAAATAAAAACTCCCAGTTTGGTTCAAGAGACACAAATCATGCTTGGTGGCAAGCGCTCAAGGCATTCTGTGTGGTCCACTGCCCTTTAGTCTCTGTGTTGTGATTTCTTGAAGCTGTCTGTCAGCACGATTGGATGTTTAAAAGCCCACCTGTGTTTCGAGGAACTGAGGGATTTCTCAGTTCGGCGTGTTCTCTCACGGCCTTTGGAACTCTGTGGTCCATTGCTGAAAAAAAGAATGAAACAGCAAAATTCAAGTAACCTATTTTGCCCCTTACAAAGTTAAACGGAGAGCTGACATTTGTCAAATTCTTAACATCCATCATAGATCACTGGCTAAAATTTTATAAAAATAAAAATACAGTTTAACAATTATTTTCCTCACAACAATTTTGTGCACCTTCACAAAAAGTTTTGCTTTCACTCACAAAAAGTCTTGAGCTCCCTTGCAATAGTTTTGCACCCCCTCGCAATTATTTAGGGTTACCTCACAATTGCTTTATCTAAATGTTACAAAAAAAATAAATAAAAAAAAATAAAAACCCAAAAAAAAAAAAAACATTGGTTGTACTTCAGTAGCCATAACTGAACTATGTTATTTTCTGTAAAACCATAATAACCACATAATTGATCATGGTTTTACTAAAGTAACCATTTTTTGATAATAATAAGACAATAATATTATATTTGTGGTAAACCCATAATTATATAGGAAATGGTAACCAAAAAATAAATAAATAAAATAAATAAATAAATAAAAATAAAAAAGGTAACTACAGTCATGGTTACTAGAGTAAAACCTGAGTAACCATGTTTTTTTTTTTATTTGTTTTTTTTTTTTTTACTTTTTTTTACTGCAAATACCATAGTTAAACTATGGTTACTATAGTAAAATCGTGAATAATTTTATAAGGGATGGACAAAATACTGCAAGGGAATGCAAAAATATTTCAGAAAATAAATTCCCTCCCAGTATTCTAAGGGGCTTCATAAATAACATACTTTATCCTCTGATTTCGTTTATGGAAAAGAGCAGCTTGGACATTTTTTTTTGTGCTCCATGAAAGAAAAAAAATCTAACCGGTTTCAAGACATGAGCATGAGTGAATGATAACAGAATTCTCATTTTTTGGTTAAAAATGAGTGACCCCTTAAACCTGTTCACAGTCGCAATCCTTCAGTACAAACCTGAACATCACATACCCAAAGTACAAGAGTAATTGTTTAAAAAAAATTTTAAAGGAAGGATCTTGACAAAAAACTGCATGCTCTCTCATTAATTTTTCTCTTTCTCTCTCTGCCAGAAAGAATGATTGGATTGAATGCTGTGGTTCAGCGGACATATACGGGGGCATCATAAAGATGCAGCACAAGCATGCCAAAGGGTCCTAGGGTCTAAAGGACACACCAAGGAGAAGTGTGCCGGCTGGCAGAGCTAATAAGTGCCCACCCTGGAAAAAGTCTCCTAAAAGGCTCATTTAACCCCGCTCCAGCCTCTGGAGAACAGCAATTTGATTTGCTCGCTGGGTAATGAACTAGAGGAGCCCTTAATTAATTTTGCGGGTGAGCGTCAGAAAGAAAGGAAGGGCAAGATGGAAGGAGGGCACGTAGCGAGCCAACGGAAATCGTTATTTTGCACCAAAACTCCAGAGGAGAATGGCATTATTCAATTTAGGCGGCTGGGGCATCTGGGGGCCTATCAGAAGGAGTCTACGATGGAGGTCTAACAAAAGACTTTTCTTGGCCTTTATCTGGCTAGGCAGGAGGAGTTTGTTAGCGGCTCAATTATGAAGTGAATGGTGGACAAACCTCCAGGTCCTTTCTGAATCACCTCCACTAGTGACTCATCTTCTGATTTGCTTTCATTGTGCGGGTACAGGTCCCATTTGCTCCTCCAGCATGGCATGTACTTTATAACCTGATTAAGGCTGCTCTCTGCTTTTCACAGAGACAGAAAGAGACAGAGAGAAAAAATGAGGCAGGGAAGGGAAAAAGGGAAGGAAAAGTAACAAAAGGGTGAGAGTGTGACTGTCAAGAACTTTATGAGGCTGCAAAGAGGCAGAGACAAAGGAAAGATGACAAATGGTCCAAGTGAGACAGAGACAATCAGAGAAAAAGATAAAGAGAGATAGGAAAGTATGAGAGAGAGAAAACTGGAACATTAGGGTATAATATTGAGATATTAAAATACTTTCTTCTACCCCAGCATAACATTCAGAGACAGACAAGTAAGTCATTTGTAGGTTGATTTCCCTGAAAAGTGTTAACACTGTGTCTCTGTGGCGCAATCAGAACATTACTTGTTTGATGGCCTAAAGTTGGGCAGGACAATCTGTTTGACCAACCAATATGAGAAGGGGAAAAGTTGTTTGAAAAAGATCAATAGGTGTGTTCGACTTGAACTACATCTCGATTTGCCAATTGGCAGGATTTGCCGGTTGCAGTCGGGGGAGGGGTTAAAAAGAGAGCTGTCAAGCCAGAATAAACACCATGGTAATGGCATACTACCATACTACTCTTATTTCTGCCGTAGACTGACATAGCAAATGTAGTACAAGTAGAATGTGAAATATGCAATTGCGAATGCAGCCCATGGAAAACACATCAATGTTGTCACGTTGTGAGTCTGGCCAATCGTGAATAAGCCGTGCTGTCATTTATAGCTCGTGCATCTCCTCTGGAGCAACTGCAGCAGCTGTGCCAGCCAGCTGCCCTCGAATCGCTCTTGCGGTACTTTGATGGCATATATCACGGTGGCGTTTCAAGTCGGACAAAATTTCTAACCGACATGCACTGCTTCAAGTCAAGTGCAGATCAGTCTGCGCACCACTGCATGAAGTTAAACCCACCTAATATTTTTGACAGTAAATTATTCTGTTTGATGATGCTTATGTTGCAGAATTACACACTTCAACTTTTAAAGGGATAGTTGACCAAAAACTTAAAACACTTTAATAATTTACTCATCTATTATGTCATGTAAGGATGGTACTCAAGATGGCGCCGAGTATGGCTGCTGCGTTGCGAGCTCCGACACAACATAGCAATGTTTTGTTTGTTTTGTTTACAATTCTTATGTTTTTTGTCTTGGATGTTGTCTGCCTTGTTGTCTACGACAGACAAACACTTTTGGACATTGGTTCAGCGATCTCACACCGAAAACCGGACTTCACATTCCTCAATGCCGACCCGCTGTTTACAAACACGCAAGCGGAGCCCTTTGTCTGGGCAGCACAGCCGCGGAATTGCAGGAGGAAAAAGGGAAACAGAGCCGGCGTTCTCATCAGAGTAAGACGCCGCGCAAATCGACCCCCGCTACCCACTATTCTACTGGCAAATGTTCAGCCTTTGGATAACAAGCTCTGCGAGCTGAAAGCGCGGATCTCTTTCCAACGAGAGACGAGGGACTGCTGCATTATCTGAAACTTGGATGTCTGCGGAGATTCCAGACTCAGCCATTGAACCCACGGGGTTCTCCATGCACCGAGCGGACCGAGCGAAAGACCTCTCAGGTAAAACTAGAGGAGGTGGTGTATGTTTTATGATCAACAAATCCTGGTGTGATCAGAGGAACGTACATTTCATCAAGTCTTTCTGTTCTCCTGATCTGGAATTTCTTATGCTTCTGTGTCGACCATTCTGGCTACCGAGGGAATTCACAGCGGTCATTATCACTGCTGTGTACATCCCCCCACAAGCCGACACAGACCGGGCACTCAAGGAACTGTATGGGAGTATAAGTGAGCAGGAAACCACGCACCCTGAGGCTGCGTTCATTGTGACCGGGGACTTTAATAAAGCCAGTTTAAAATCAGTCGCACCAAAATATCACCAGCACATTAGTTTCAACACACGAGGGGACCGGGTTTTGGATCATTGCTACTCTCCGTTCCGGGATGGCTACAAATCCCTCCCCCGCCCACCATTTGGCAAATCGGACCACTCTTCCATTCTGCTTCTGCCCGCTTACAGGCAGAAATTGAAACAGGAAGCACCCACCCTCAGAACGATCCAGTGCTGGTCGGACCAATCAGACTCTACGCTACAAGACTGTTTTGATCACACGGACTGGGAGATGTTCTGGTCCGCCTCTGATGACGACATCGAGCTTTACGCTGATAGCGTAATGTGTTTCATCAGAACGTGCGTAGAGGAAGTGATTCCGACCAGAACTGTACAAATCTATCCGAATCAGAAGCCGTGGATCAATAGCGATGTTTGCGCGGCACTTAATGTGCGGACCTCCGCTTTTAATTCCGGGAACGCGGAGGAGCATAAACAAGCCAGTTATGCCCTCCAAAAAACTATCAAAACAGCAAAACGCCAGTACAGGAGCAAGATTGAAGGACAGTTTAACACCACCAACTCTAGAAGCATGTGGCAGGGAATTAACATCATCACGGACTTTAAAGGGAATAAAAACTCCGCCATGAACACCGCTGCCTCTCTACCGGATGAGCTAAATACTTTTTATGCTCATTTCGAGGGAAATAACACCGCCCTCGCGGAGAGAGCTCTCACGGCTGAAGCTACAGAGGTTAGTTCACTCTCCGTCTCTGTAGCGGATGTAACCCGATCCTTCCGACGGGTGAATATCCGCAAAGCCGCGGGCCCAGACAGCATTCCGGGCCGCGTCATCAGAGCGTGCGCGAACCAGCTGGCTGGTGTTTTTACGGACATTTTCAACCTTTCCCTCTCTTTGTCTGTAGTCCCCACATGCTTTAAAACATCCACCATTGTGCCTGTTCCAAAACAATCAAAAATAACTTGTTTAAATGACTGGCGTCCTGTTGCTCTGACCCCCATCATCAGCAAATGTTTTGAGAGACTAATCAGAGATTACATCTGCTCTGTCTTGCCACTCAATCTTGACCCGCTGCAGTTTGCTTACCGCAACAACCGCTCCACTGATGGTGCCATTGCATCTACAATACACACTGCTCTCTCCCACCTGGAAAAAAAGAACACTTATGTGAGAATGTTGTTTGTAGACTACAGCTCAGCATTCAACACCATAGTGCCCTCCAAGCTAGATGAGAAACTCCGGGCTCTGGGCTTAAACAGCTCGCTGTGCAGCTGGATCCTGGACTTCCTGTCAAGCAGACGTCAGGTGGTTAGAATAGGCAGCAACATCTCCTCATCACTGATCCTCAACACTGGAGCCCCACAGGGCTGTGTTCTCAGCCCACTACTGTATTCCTTGTACACACATGACTGTGTGGCAACACATAGCTCCAATGCCATCATTAAGTTTGCTGATGACACGACGGTGGTAGGTCTGATCACTGACAATGATGAAACAGCCTACAGAGAGGAGGTGCACACTCTGACACACTGGTGTCAGGAGCACAACCTCTCCCTCAACGTCAATAAGACAAAGGAGGACTTCAGAAGAAAAGACAGAGAACACAGTCCCATCACCATCAATGGAGCACCAGTGGAGAGAGTCAGCAGCTTCAAGTTCCTGGGTGTCCACATCACTGAGGAACTCACATGGTCCGTCCACACTGAAGTCGTTGTGAAGAAGGCTCATCAGCGCCTCTTCTTCCTGAGACGGCTGAGGAAGTTTGGAATGAACCGCCACATCCTCACACGGTTCTACACCTGCACTGTGGAGAGCATCCTGACTGGCTGTATCTCCGCCTGGTACGGCAATAGCACCGCCCACAACCGCAAAGCACTGCAAAGGGTGGTGCGAACTGCCAAACACATCATCGGAGGTGAGCTTCCCTCCCTCCAGGAAATATATACAAGGCGGTGTGTGAAAAAAGCTCGGAGGATCATCAGAGACTCCAACCACCCGAGCCATGGGCTGTTCTCACTGCTACCATCAGGTAGGCGGTATCGCAGCATCAGGACCCGCACCAGCCGACTCCATGATAGCTTCTTCCCCCAAGCAATCAGACTTCTGAACTCTTGATCTCTCATGATCAATATACATCAGCACTGCACTTTATTACCCTTACTCTTATATCTCACACCGGACTGTCATAAACTATATTATTATTATTATATTATGTCTCTCTTAACAACTGACTATCAACCGACAGCCTGAATGTCAATACAGTACAATACTGTACATTCTATATATATATATATATATATATATATATATATATATATATATATATATATATATTACTTTTTTTTAATATATATTTTAATTTTTAATTTTTATTGAATAATGTGTATCTATATAGTAAAAAACAAAAAAAAAAACAAAAAACAAAAACAAAAACAGCGTATTGTATACTGTACAGTGTATGTTATTATTTGTATATTGTTGAGTGTAATTATGTGTATAACAGATGTTTAAATTGTGTTGTGTTAATTTGATGTTAGTGTAAATTGGTATATGTCTCATCACTGTCACGACTGCTATGTTGATTGGAACTGCACCCAAGAATTTCACACACCATTGCACTTGTGTATATGGCTGTGTGACAATAAAGTGATTTGATTTGATTTGATTTGATTTGATGTCGTTCCAAACATATATGACTTACTTTCATCTGTGTAAAACAAAATAAGATATTTTGCAGAATTTCAGAATGTTCAAGCTGATATTTTCCATAAAGCGACTGTAGACAGTGACCAAGCGTCTCAAGAGGCACACTAGCGACTAACGCTAGAGGCTGTAGCCTTTAGCATCCTCGTATGCGCCCGCCTCCAGCGCCGGCGATGTTGGTTCGAATCCTGCTCGGAGTGGGTCGAGCAGGACCGGTTACATATGCACAAGCGAGAATAAGTTTTGAGAGTGATTGCGGTGGGAAATTTTAGCAAAATTACTAAATTTGTTTATCACATGTTTTCGACATTTTTGGAGCTTTTTTAATAATTTTGTGTTCCCTTTCACTGCTTGCAAAAGAACATTCTCCTAAACATCTCCATTTGTGTTCCAATAGAAAAAGTATATGCCTATGCCTTGGTAAAGACCCCAGAATTAATGCTTGCACTAATGACCTTTCTGCCTAAAAAACTAAGAACGTGTGTGTGTGTGTGTGTGTGTGTGTGTGTGTGTGTGTGTGTGTGTGTGTGTGTGTGTGTGTGTGTGTGTGTGTGTGTGTGTGTGTGTGTGTGTGTGTGTGTGTGTGTGGCACACATGGAGCTCATGCTACATAGTAGACAGAGAAGACTGGGCTCAACCTTCACCAGGACAAGGTCACACTCCCCAACACAGCTGGTGTGGGAAGAAAACATTTGCCTCTGGAATTAATGGTATAAATCAAGGTCATGTGCACGCTGATTTTACTGCTTATGCCATGTAGAAATTCTACAAATTAAAAAAACTCACATGCAAGTCTGCACTGCTTAATAATATGGATGGTGTGTTGCTCTGTTAAAATTGCAGTTAAGTAAGGGATAATCTACAGTCAGCTGTTCATTATCGCACAATAAATGTGATCAGGACCCAACGCAAAATGGAGGGGTCTTGCATCACTCTGAAACAGTTTATTTTGCAATAATGACCAGCTGACTACAACATTTTGCTTCTTACATGGCTACTTACCAAATAAATTAAACCGATTTAAATGAATTGACATTAAATGTTAATTTCAATTTAAATACATGAACAAATAAATTGATGTTAAATGTTGATTTTGGGACGAAAGAGGCTGCAGAGTGGTATGATTTACACTTTACACTTCAGGGGTCATTATACTAAAATGTTGATTGCAGAATGCCACAACTGACCAATAAGAATAAAGTGTTCCATTGAGCCATGTAAAAATAACACAGGATGTACCCTTCTAAGTTTTGTATTCGTCAGAATGAAGGACCAGTATCAGTTGTGAATGAGCAGGAGTTAACGAAATCTGCAAAAAGTTTCATTTCTTTTTTCACATGCACTGATTTTGGGCAAATTGATGGATTAAAACATGCTAAAATGTGTTAAACTGACCTGAAAGTACTACACTCTTATTGGCAGCTTAAAGCACAATCAAATTAGTCAAATTACAGTATGTAGTAAACCACTCTGCAATGGAATGTCTAGACCTTTTCTTTGGAAATCTGTGGCACAGACTCATGTGGGCCTGAATGTGATAGTGTCTTATGAAACAATGACTTCAAGAGTGAAAGAAACAGTGAGACAGAGATATATATAGAGAGAGGGAGTTTTATGGCCTGAAAACACATAATCATCTTCTTAATGTCATTCATTTAGCCTGTTAGCTCACTGGAGTGAGTAATGACATGTGAAGATGCCCCCTGTTTCACAGACTCTCTCTCTCTCACTCCCGGCTACAGGCCCATATGATGACTGTGTTGCAATGAAGGCAAGGGAAAGAATATGAGAAGTGATTATGCTGTTCTCTAGATGGTTCACACAATAACATGTTTATCATTATCACGGAGCAAGACTAAGAGACAGAGAGAAAAACAAACAGGCACTGCCACAAGGATATCATCCAAACTCAGCTGGCAAGTGCCAGCGGAACATTAAAACAAATTCACAAACATCAATTAAGACTAAAATTTAAGTATAATCCCTCCTAAGACTTGTCAAGTTGAAAGTGGCTTTCTGTTCTTTTGTTTTTTCTTTACTTTTTCTTTTCTTTTTTCTTTTTTCTTTTCTTTTCTTTTTTTCTTTTTTTTTTTTTTGTTGCATTATAGACATTTTTATGTAAGCTTATTGTAAAAATAAAAGAACAGTAACTTCACTAACACATTGGTCTAAGAACTGCTAAAATAGAATGCCAGACTTTTTAACATTGAGGTTGACACACTGCCCCCTTGAGGTATATGAATTAAAAACATATTAAAGATTTGTTTAAAATATTTATGTATTCATTTACCCTTCTAGATGAAGATTTGAACATAATTGGCTGATTTTATGTTTCTCGTGATCCTTAAAACCTTTTGATCTAAAGGTAAATACAAAATAATCTTTGTAGATATAGGCCAATATTACCTTTGTAGGCAATTGTGTATAAATTTGAATTCCTTTACAAAATAAACCCCCAAAAATATGTATTTATTTATTTATAATTTAGACCGGATAGTAAAGGATCAGTCAAGAAGTGCTCAGCAAACTCCTTCAATACTTTTTAAAAAGCATGTTGACATGTAACTCATAAAGTAATTCCATAAATAATATACAGTATTTATATTACATACAGTACAACATGTATGCTGCACACTTCTCGACCTATCCTTTACTACCCAGTTTAATTTATAAATAAATACATATTTTTGGGGAATATAGTATATATATATATATATATATATAATATAAAAAAAAATATATAAAAAAATAGGTGTCTCCAAACTTTTAGGATAAATTAGAAGGGGAGCTAGACATCAAGAAAATGTTATATTGAGTGGCAAGTAACATAGGTAAAGACAGAGTGCATGAACAAATTCTTTCTAGCAAGTCAGTCCACTGACGGCCATCTTTGGAATGCTCCCAGGAGGCTATTTCCAGTCATGACAGTGCAACTCCTATCTAATTGAATGGGGGAACACCGAAATCTAAAAAACGGTTGGTCAAGATTATGATCAAAGAATATTTTTTAAATCAGCAGTAAAATCAAACAACACTGGTATGCTAAATTGTGCTTCTTTACCTTCTTTATGCTGAAAAACACAGTTCTACCGGTTTGTTATGCTTATGCGCATGTGCATTCTCGAGTTGATTGACAGGCAATGTCTGTATCTAAGAGGTGACTGGCTCTTTAACCTGTAATGCAGGACTTCATTTCTACATCCATTGACCGTTAGGCACAAGCTCTTTGGCTGGGCGTTCTACTGTCTCCCATTCATTTGAATCAAAGTGGCCCATCTCTTCTAAATAGTCTCTGGCGTGAAAGAGAGATTTCACGGTCAACAACGTGACAGAATCATTGAGTGTGAGACAACTAAAGGAACACTGATATACTGTAGCCACTTTTGAAAAGAACCACGAACAAAACTTTACTAATATGCAGAGACAGTTAAACAGTATATGCTTTCATAGCAATTTTTTATCTGCCTTTCCTTGCTTTTATATTGGGTATAATGTCTGTTAACTGGATTTTGGTGAGATGTCAAGGTGATGTGTTGAATTGTTTAAACTGATCCAGCCATCTCAAAATGAAACCATTTATCCTTCAATTCTGTGTGGAAATGTTTCTGTCACTGATTAGACCGGATGTGTAACATCCATGCAACTGAGTAAACAAGGCTGTGTACTTCTCACAAAGACATACAATGGCCAATCAGCTTCATTCAGAGTTTAAACTGGAAGACAACAGCGTAGAATAAAAAGCCTACTAGACCATAGAACCCAGAGAATGGGGGTAAAAACATGCATCCATTTTTATAAACACGGAATCACACACAGTGCAAACAAATCCAATTTTTGTTTTACATTTTCATAAAAATAAAAAATATGAGTGGTGCTTGCCAGTGCAAATGTCATCACCACAATAGGGTGTTGAGGGTGGTTGCCAGAACGTTGCTTTACTGTGAGGTTGCTTAAGTGTTCTGAGTGGTTTTAAAAGCATTGCTAGGGGGTTCTGAGTGGTTGATAGGTGGTTGCTTACTGGCTAAAGTCAAAAGAACCCACCCTCAAGTCTCTATTATATTCCAGTCCACAAGTAGGGCTCAGATTTTTTTGTACATTTTATTGTCTGCCAGACTTAAATTGTTAGTCCAATCGCTTAAAACAGTAATAGCCTTTCTCCTCAATAAGCTACATAATTTGAAGTACAACTGAGGTATCAAAATTAAATAGTTAGGGTTAGGGGTTTGTTTAAGTCCATAACCCTAAGTATGAGCGATAGTAATTGCGATGCTTGTTTTAGCTCATCACGAGAAAAAGAGAAATCACTGAGGATGATACACACTAAAAAGGAACAACATGAAGAGAAATGTAAAGTGAATTCATCAGGGGTATGCTCAGCATTGTTTTGAATACAGTACAATAAGATGTTATAATCTACATTAGATGACTCCACAAGCTCATCCAGTACATTATTACCCATCCTATGACTTCATCCCACACGTCTAGGACAGCATCTCAGAGGACAATCATTACTCTATAGACAGCTGTATGTGTGGGGTCTATAATGGCAGACAGGGCTGTTCTGGCTTCCTAGCTGTGAAATTATAACTGGGGCTGGATGACATTTATTTTTACCTCTTTCTCTCTGTGCTCATGCAGCATATCAGCAAAGCATGCAAGAAATTGCACTGTTATGCCTATAAAGTTAAGCAGCAGAGTTTAAGGGAACAGTTCACAGAAAAATGAAAATTCTGTGATCGTTTACTCCTCCTTATGTCGTTCCAAATCTGTATGACTTTCTTCCATGAGACAAAATTTAAGTTGTTCTTCAAATCTCATTTGTGCTTTTACATATTTAAATGTTGTACATAGCAACTGGTCTCGAAGAAACACAAGAACCAATGGTGTGATTGATGTCAACACACAATGCTTTAATTTAAATTTAAGCAAAAGCAAATTAGATTTGCGAGCTACGGTGTAAGGAAAGATTCTCAGTGAATAAAAACTTTACAGTACATTTAGTCTATTTCTCAAACAAAACTAACATATGGCTTCAGAAGACATGGAATGCAGTATAGTACACAAGTAGTATGGAGTTGTATATTTTTATCCTATGGAGGAAAGAACGTCATGCATGTTTGTAATCAGTGTTGGAGTATACTGAACTTAACTATATGTCTATATGAGTAGCTTGAGACAACAGTAATAAACTATACACAATACTATATTTGTAGTGTAATTTTCCAAAAAGTATCGCTTTAGTGTCACAAAACGCTACATTTGTCATATTATATTGCGACTGCAGAAACAAGCTGAGGAAGCAATCAAATGTGCTCTCCTGAACCGCCCTCTCTCTCTCAAGTAGCACTGGGAAAACAAAACGATTTAGGTGAATCAGTTCCCTATCTGTCACTCACTCGACGTTGTGTCGATGTAGTGACACTAGGGGTCACTCTTGGGAGCCCAAAACACCTCTGGTCTTTGAAAAAAGGCCAATGAAAATTGGTGAGTGGTATTTGTATACCACTCCCCCGAACATATGGGTATAAAAGGAGCTTAAATGCAACCACTCATTCAGATTTTCTCTTCGGAGCCGAACGGTCGATGCTCACTGAACTGAATTCCTACGGCTGTTCATTCACCTCTGCTGGATCTGATGGCGCATTTCAGCGGCTTCTCCCCCCTCTGCACTGGTGCACTGCAGAGAACGCCCCTGGATGCTTCAGCAGACATAAAAGAGTATATTCTAAAAAAGAGTATATTTCTCTAAAAGAGTGGCACACACGGAACGTCTTTTTAAAGACGCGCCTTTTTAAAGATTCCTTTCCGTTTGTGTGTTATTTCTGGTTGCGGTCCAAGGGCTATTCGGTGATCCCCCCGGTGGATAAGGCGCTCGTGGTGCACCTATGCCCGCAGAGCACCGCCACCTGGCCCCTGCGCGCCCAGCTGTGGCACAAATCCACCCCCGATGCGATGGTCTCCATGGGTCACGAGGACAGGCCTCTTCCTCCCCCATCCCAGGCTGTTCTGGGGGTGGTCACAAGGAGCCAGGTAAGTGCTTCGATGTCCCTGAACTCAGCACAGCCACGACACGGCATGGCACCTCAGGCCTGCCCCGCCATGAGGCCCCACCCGTCGGTACGTTCGACAAGATTGTCCCCTTGGTCCCCCTTGCCCGGAGCTTGGACGTGTGGCTTGCGCTTTCCAACCAGTCACGATAGCTGGTCCGGACCGTCCGACTCGGCTACACGATTCAGTTCGCCAGGCATCCACCCAGGTTCAGCGGTGTCCACTTCACCTTGGTGAAGGGTGAGAACACCACTACCTTGCGCATGGAAATCGCTACCCTCCTACGGAAGGCCGAGATGAAGAAGGGGTTTTACAGCCCCTACTTCATTGTACCGAAGAAAGGTGGTGAGTTGCGGCCAATCTTGGACCTGTGAGAACTGAGCCGGACTTTACACAGACTCCCGTTCAAGATGCTGATGCAAAAACGCATTCTAGCGAGTGTCTGGCATCAAGATTGGTTCGCGGCGGTTTGCATTCGAGGGTTGGGTGTATCAGTACAAGGTCCTCCCTTTCGGCCTGTCCTTGTCCCCTCGTGTCTTTACGAAGGTTGCAGAGGCAGCCCTTCCCCTGTTAAGGGAAGTGGGCATTCATATCCTCAACTATCTCGACGATTGGCTAATCCTAGCTCACTCTTGGGATGTGTTGTGTGCACACAGGGACCTGGTGCTCTCGCACCTCAGCTGACTAGGGCTTCAGGTCAACTGGGGAAAGAGCAAGCTCCTCCTGGTTCAGAGCATCTCTTTTCTCAGCTTGGAGTTGGACTCAATCTTGATGACGTCGCGCCTCACGAACGAGCGTGCACAGTCGGTGCTGACCTGTTTGAAGGCGTTCAGACAGAAGACAGTGGTTCCACTGAAACTGTTTCAGAGGCTCCTGGGGCATATGGCATCCTCAGCGGTGGCCACTCCGCTCGGGTTGATGCATATGAGACCGCTTCAGCACTGGCTTCAGACTCAAGTCCCAAGATGGGCATGGCACCGCGGGACACATTGCGTGGCCATCACGCTGGTCTGTCACTGCCTCTTCAGCCCTTGGACCGACCTCACATTTCTATGGGCAGGTGTTCCCCTAGAGTAGGTCTCCAGGTGTGTCATGGTTATGACAGATGCCCCCAAAATGGGCTTGGGCACTGTATGCAACAGGCACGAAGCCGTTGGCTCCTGGATGGCCCCGCTGCTGCGTTGGCACATCAACTGCCTCGAGTTGTTGGCAATTCTGCTCACCCTGCGGAGGTTTCGGATGTTGATCCAGGGCAAGCATGTGTTAGTTCAGACAGAAAACATGGCAACGGTGGCATACATCAACCGTCAAGGCGGTTTACGCTCCCGTTGTATGTCACAACTCGCCCACCGTCTCCTCCTCTGGAGTCAGCAGCACCTCAAGTCGCTGCGAGCCACTCACATCCTCAACACTGCAGCGGATGCGCTGTAATGACAGGTTACCTCAGGGGAGAGTGGAGACTCCACCCTCAGGTGGTCCAGCTGATTTGGGGTTGATTCAGGCAGGCACAGGTAGACCTGTTCGCTTCCCAAGAATCCTCCCACTGCCCGCTCTGGTACGCCCTGACCAAGGCACCTCTCGGTATAGACGCACTGGCACACAGCTGGCCCCCTGGACTATGCAAATATGCTTTTCCCCCAGTGAGCCTACTTGCACAAACCCTGTGCAAGGTCAGGGAGGACGAGGAGCAGGTCTTCCTGGTAGCACCCAACTGGCCCACCCAGACATGGTTCTCGGACCTCCTCGTGACAGCCCCCCCCCGGCGAATTCCCCTGAGGAAGGACCTTCACCATCTGGCACCCGCGACCAGACCTCTGGAATCTCCATGTCTGGCCCCTGGACGGGATGCGGAAGACTTAAGTGGCCTACCACCCGCGATGGTAGACACGATCACTCAGGCTAGGGCCCCATCTACGAGGCACCTGTATGCCTTGAAGTGGTGTCTGTTTGCTAAGTGGTGTTCTCCCGACGCGAAGACCCCCAGAGATGTGCAGGCGGATTGGTGCTTTCCTTCCTGCAGGAGAGGTTGGAAGGGTGGCTGTCCCCATTCCACAGGGAACGCTGGTAGTGACTGGGGAATGGCCTCCGTGGCCGTGAATGCCGGAAGCGACTGGGGAACGGCCTCCGTGGCCGTGAACGCTGTCCTTTTCTGCATATTGCTGCCCCCTTCGGCATATCGCAGCGCCATTTTGTGGCCCATTCTGCATAATGCAGTGGCCCATCCATCCCCGTTTCGCAGCCGGCCCTTCGGGAAAAAACCTGGTTCTCCCGATGGCCAGTCCGCCCCTGCCTGACAATGTTTAGTTGTATACAGATGTGTATCAAATCAGTTTGTTCACTGTTTCATATGATTATTTAATATCTGCACAAGTATATGGCTCCTGTGTTCAAATTCATGTGTGCAGGACAAGAAAAGGCTAATTGTCCTCTCATTAAATGGGAGGATAATAAAGAAAAAGGAAAAACATACAAGGAGAGTACCTGCATTTTTTTCCTTCCATTTCAAGCACTGAACTGAATGCAAACATGGCCAGAACAGGAGTAGTAGCCTACAGAACAGAAGAACAATTTATTACTGTCCATAATTCACGGATGTTTTAACCTCTTCACTGTAAATTGTACTTGCCTTCTTTAAAGTATACCATCATTATAGCACTGTTAACAGTGGCATTTGTAATGAGAAGGCCATTACCACAGGAAGGACCATGGATGATTCCACATTACTGTGGTTAGGTTAATGTTGATAGTCTTTTCTAGAAAACATATATAAATAATAAAATAAATAAACTATATTTGTTATGAAAAAAAACTAATAGCCTGAACACATTTAGAAACCTTTAACTACAACTTTCACAGTTGTAATAAAAATAAAATCTAATAGATTCACCCTAATAGATTTAACAAGTTTAATGTTATGTATATATGTATGTATAATACAAGTTTAGTGTTACTGTGTTTAAAAAAAACAAAAAATACCTCGACAGTGTTGTTTATAATGTAGTAGCTGTCCAGCAACAGTTCGAGAGGTACACTTCCTCCATGCAGAGCTTTATACTAAAATTTCTCTGTAGAATTCAAACGGGTCACAAGTTTTGTGGTCGCAATATCGAGTGAAGTCCGGCTGAATCACTCGAGTTTCACTCTGTGCTGTCCTAGAGCTCTGGCGATCTTATCTCTGGAGCATGCAGATGTGCACTGCGGCGTTTCACGCAAAACCACGCTTTATTCACCCCACGCATACGTTATGATAGGTATATTTATGCTTATAGTTATAAAATGCTGAGCGCAAGATGAATACGTTTAAATTTGCGATTGGCAGCGGCTACGAGTCGCCTGATATTCACAGAATTTTCAATGCAGGAAAACCCTAAAAACGTCACCCACCAAGGTGGCTAGATAAAGTGCTTGAGTTACCCGCCACTGCCGATTTGAACCCACATTTGGCGGGTGTTAATTTCAAACCCTGTCCGTAACTGATAGGAAAAGGAGGAAGACAGAAATTGATAGACATTACCTGACATTAAACTCTAGACGACTCTAATAATTCTAGTTGAAATTCACAACACAGACTAGAGTGAATAACTCTATCACAATCTCATTGCTTTGAATATTAGCTAAGATAGTGCCTTTGTTTCAAATAATGCTCCATCTTGTTGCAGGGGAGTTTTATGTTAAGGGACAGTCATCACTTGTGACCTCAATCTTCTATCATTCCAAGGCCTCCCTATGCAAAACACTCATGCTATAATGCACACTAGTGCATGCTTTTCTCAGGGTATAGGGCGACACTCAGTGCATGCAAACTACCCACAGGAGCATGGAACAATGTGTGTGAGAAAATGACTCTAATTGCAGCATATGCCTCCAGTGTGACAGATAAATTAGGCCCTGTCAGCGTGCTGAGTTGAGAAGCTTTCCTTTTTCAGTTCTATCGTATGCCAAATGCACTCCTTTTGGCACTTTATGCATGCAGAAAATTGAGTGCACGTCACCCATACTAAGAAAGCATATGGGTGTCAGACGAAACTGGAAGTCTTTTTGTTTCAGATGGGCAGATTTGTTCACTTTTGGTGAACAATCAAGGCTAGACGTTATGTATTTGGAGAGATACATGTTTTCGTCCTCTCTGCCATGAGGTTTTACCATGCCATTCTGGAGAATGCGCATCCAAGCTTTCACTCAAAGACAATCGCGTCTGGAAATGCAGTGTGACTCCTTTTGTTTTCTGAGCAAACAGATGGCCATAAATATGTATATGTGACTCATTCTCAAACAGCTGGGTTCAAACTGTCTTCACACAGCCAAGGAGTAAATCAACAAAACAAAAGGATCCAAGCCTTTCACCAGCAATGGTGGTAAGCTGCAGCTGGGTTCTGGTTTACATTTTGTTATGGCACCTCTGAATCGCATGGAGGTGGTTGAGGAGCCAAGGCCGCTCCTGTTGTAGTGGAGGTTGCTGGTAGTTTCTATGTTGCAGTGCTTAAAACGCAGTGAAGTGTTGAATTTGTAAGGTCAGTGGCATTCTCAGAGTACCAAACTCATAAACCGTATGTCATAATGGACAAAAAGGGCAATATGAGTTTGTGTAGTACTTTTCAAGTTAAACTTTTTGGCTTAAAACAGAAAAACAGACATGTGGAAGACTTTTTGGTAAGCATGGGCTCAAAAGGGTTGAAGAGGCACTTATCAGGGTCAAGATTTGTGACATTAGAGTAGCATAGAAAGAAATCTGTGCCTGCCTGTATTTCTTTATCCATCCATCCATCCATCCATCCATCCACAGGAAGTATGGATGTCTTCAAGGGCATTATAATATTTTCTTAATAAAGCATATTTTTAATTCATATAATGTAATGGATATCTCTTGAAATTGCTCAATATATGTCGCCAAACATTAACATTTTACATCAGTATAAATTTTCACTGGAACATTTACTGTAAGTAAATTTAAATTATTTATAGGTCGTGCTCTACAATTCCTTTAGCTGGGATATAAAAAAAGATAATGAAATTATTGGACAGTAGTTTTATAACTCATCAATATGCAAGTCGAGCAATATATACAGATGTAATCATTGCGGTGGGGTAAGAAGAAATTCTTCAGCTTTTGTGTTAGACATAGCTAGCTTTTTGATGACCATTTACTTGTTGCTATGTTTGTATCTCATTAGATTTGACCCAGTAATAAAACAATATAATATATTTAGCTGCAACAGAATATGCATGTTAGCTGTTCATTTCAAAGTCAAACTCTACTTGGTGAACAAAATTTCTTTGTCAACATAAAATCAAAATTGAGCCTATTTACTCACTTAACACACTTTCCAGGTCTTATTCCGCACAATTCATCAGCACACTTTATTTTGAAGAAAAACAATGTTTGTCCATAATTTGTCAAAATGTAATGACTTGCTCCTTTCATTTTCTGTTGACATCACCAAGGATGTTTAAGTTTCAACGAAAGTGTAGCCAAGTGGAGAAATTTAAAGTAATTTAACTCTAGTCATAAATTGGACGTGGCCCCTTTAAGACCGGAATTTTGCAACACCAGAGGTTTGCGACACCCACTTTCAGGCACTCTCTCGTGTTAGAAAAGTGAGAAGATACGTTGTGCACGAGAGCTCCCGATTTTGACAACTGGTTGATAATTCTTTGGGTAAATCGAAAATTTTACACAAAATGCTCATAAATTGCATTAAATTTGTGTTCAGAAGAGTTGTATGTTAAAATTGAGTGTTTGTTATGGATAATTATTGAAGGATGCATATAGATTGCATGTGTGGAGTTTGTCCACATTTGCTACAAATGTGAGAACTGAGTATGTAAATTTAGAATTAATTATATCTTATTTAATATTTTATAGCCCATAGTGCTGTCAGTTAAGTGAATAAGTGTAATATGTGTTATATGTGAAAACATGCGTAATGAGAATTTTATTGTGTATGTCCTTAAGCATGATTTAAGCATGTGTTAAAAATAAGTAAAATACTGTGAGTGTTTAAGCATGTTTAAGCATGTGTTAAATGCATAAAATGATTTGAGTGATTTAAGCAAGTACTTAAATGCATAAAATGCTGTAATTGATATAAGCATGTATTAAGGTGATATATGCTGAAGCATAAGGGTAGGCTACTGTACCTTATTTCATTACCATATTTCATTTTTGTATCTTTATCATCATTTTATATATATGGAGGTTACTCAAGTAACCAGGACATTCCCTATCTGTCACTCACTCGACGTTGTGTCGATGTAGTGACACTAGGGGTCCCTATACGAAATGCCACAACTGGCTGAACTGAAGCTTAACATTGTCTTTGTGTTTGTTTTTGAGTTGCCGCAGTATGCAATAGACTGGCATGTCTTAAGGTCAATATTAGGTTAAAAAATGGCAAAAAAAAAGGAACAGCTTTCTCTAGAAACTCATCAGTCAATCATTGTTTTGAGGAATGAAGGCAATACAATGCTTGAAATTGCCAAAAAACTGAAGATTTCATACAAAGGTGTACACTATTGTCTTCAAAGACAAAGGACAACTGACTCTAACAAGGACAGAAAGAGATGTGGAAGGCCCAGAAGTACAACTAAACAAGAGGATAAGTACATCAGAGTCTCTAGTTTGAGAAATAGATGCCTCACATGTCCTCAGCTGACAGCTTCATTGAATTCTACCCACCTAACACCAGTTTCATGTACAACAGTAAAGAGAAGACTCAGAGGTGCAGGCCTTATGGGAAGAATTGCAATGAAAAAGCCACTTTTAAAACAGAAAAACAAAAAGAAAAGGTTAGAGTGGGCAAAGCAACACAGACATTGGGCAACAGATAACTGGAAAAGAGTGTTATGAATCTTAAACCCATTGAGCTTTTGTGGGATCAGCTAGACTGTAAGGTGTGTGAGAAGTGCCCGACAAGACAGCCACATCTATGGCAAGTGCTACAGGAAGTGTGGGGTGAAATGTTACCTGAGTATCTGGACAAACTGACAGCTAGAATGCCAAGGATCTGCAAAGCTGTCATTGCTGCACAAGGAGGAGTTTTTGATGAGGACTCTTTGAAGTAGTTTAATTTGTTCTGACCATTTTTTTCAAATTGTAGTAGTCATTTTTCATGTTATTAATGTCCTGACTATACATTGTGATCAGTTGAATGCCACTTTGGTGAATAAAAGTGCCAATTTCTTTCCATAAGAGCAAAATCTGTACATTATTCCAAACTTTTGGCCGCAAGTGTATACATATACAAAAATGCTGCTTTTTATCTGAATTTTACAAGAAGAAGATCCTCTATTTTTCTGTAAGGTCAAGGGCCTAAGCTGAAGCAGCCATCCCACTCTGCATGCCCGAGGCTGTAAATAATAATGCCAGAATGAACCGAAAATAGAGCAATTAAAACAACAATCCACCAATGCCCCATACTTTGCCTGCTCTTTGGAAAACGTCTCACAGTTGGAATGGTCTCCATGACTGCCATTACGTTTGTGCGCCTGGTTCTTCTTAATGGGGCTTGCAATAATTATGGGATGTCAGGAGCAGGTACTGGGTAATCACTTTCAACTGATTGAAAAAGAGCATTTGCATTTTTAGAAGTGTCCAAGTGAGGGGAGGTTGAGGTGGTTTCAATTGTGAAGACAAGTTTAGTCACATTAAAAAGCTATCCTTGCTCTTTACATACTTGCTCTTTAAAAGTTCTCTTGTGGTTTGACATGTAAAAATTACTAATGCTACATCCCTTTAGCAGATTAAGGCAGCATTTTTCTTAAAAAATAAAAATAAAAATAATAATAATAAAAGATAGAAAGAAAGAAAATTCAGATTTTTGGTTTACCATGTCCATTTTAAACTCACCTAAAATTGTATTTGCAGTGTAAAAACGTGCATTCTTTATTTTAGATTTAGGAAAACCTAAAGAAAAAACTAAAAATTATATCACTAAACTATCACCATTACCTTAGAGATTAATGTTGTTTTCACAACACCACATTTAGGCGCTAAGACATGATATTTGATGTACACATTCTTGTATACTGCATGTATTAATATCTTGTCAATCTAAAGACTAGTTCATTCACACTTGGCTAAGTTTTCCTAAATTATGCAATGTCTAAACATAACTGTATGTTATTTGAAAAGCTAATGTATCAGCTTTTTTCTAAGCTTGCGGAAATCCAAATTAAATGGTAGGTGGAGACAGATGGAGAGATATTTAAAGTGATGCGGAAAAGGATTAATGTAGGATGGGATTATTTAGAGAATTAATGCAGAGGCACTAGACTAATCATGGAAATATGAATTTCTAATGAATTTTGAGTATCAACATGATGCAGGTGCTAATCAACAGTATTCAGAGTGACTCTCGTGTCAGAATATCTCTGTACCGACTTAGTTAATCAGAAAATGTACAACAAAAAAGTACATTTTCATACAAATACGGTCTTGTAAGTTTGTTTAAATTCACTTTGGATAGGACACTTATGAAACAGTTAGGTTGTCATACAGAACTTTAAACACGATACACAAAAAATGTCAGTGATATTCACTGCATAAATTGACCTTTCAAACACCTACCTGTTCTTTTTTGTCAGTTTTATTTAAATATATCAAACCCTAATGAATACCAGTTTGGAAAATAAGTTGTTATTTTTTGGAGTGAAGCGTGCAAGCAATAAAAAGCATATCATTCATGAGGATATAAAATTTTTATATATAATATAAAGTTATATGATATTTGTATTTTATTGTATATTGTACTATACTGTATACTGTTTATAGTGTTTAGAGTATATTGTATTGTACATTGCATACTTGCACATTTGCAAATTCACACACTCTCATGTACTGTATGTCTTAAAGATGTACCTACAATACCAACGATTTCAAAAGATCATTGTCTGGCAATACAGTTGTATTCTAGTTCTAGTATTCTATTCTACTCTATTCTAGAATATTCTAGAACCATGTACTCTTTTTGTGGCTCCATGCAATGTTTTCCTCACATAAAAATATTAATGTTCATGAATTTAGGTGTCGATTTGCTAGAGTCTTTACGGTAATTCTCAGGTTGCTTCCACGCCAGCTCATCACTGCCACAGCACGTATCAACGGGTGTCGGGTGACAAATCCGTTTGAAAAGCTTGATAGAGATACTGTATATGCTTGCCGCGAACAGTAATAACAGGAGAGAAAAAAAGAGTTATCCTGCAAAACAGAGTGAAGACATCTTCTCCCAAATGCTTAAAGTATTAGTTCAAACAAAAATGTATATTCTCTCATCATTTACTCACACTTATGCCATCCCAGATGTGTATGACTTAATTTCATCTGCTGAACTCAAATGAAGATTTTTAGAAGATTTTCTCAGCTCTTTTGGTCCATACAATGCAAGTGAATGGGTGCCAAAATTCTGAAGCTCCAAAAATCACTTAAGTCAGCATAAAAGTAATCCATAAGACTCCAGTGGTTAAATGAATGTCTGCAGAAGTGATATGATAGGTGTGGGTGAAAAGCAGATCAATATTTAAGTGCCTTTTTTACTATAGCTCACGATACAGTACACAGAATCACACTGGTCATTTTATATCTGTAATTTAAGGCACAAGTAAATGCCAAGTCATATGTACTCTGTATTAAAAATATGTGAATGTTTTTTTTACACTTAAATACATTTTTAGAGAATAATTCCAAGAACTTGATTCACAAATATAAGTGCTTAGATCGGTTAACACACTGACATTAAGGATGGATGGATGGATGGACAGGGTTTGTGTGTCTGTGACAATCAATGTAAACCGCATCTCAAATGAGCCTCAGTCAGAGACAGTCCACATCACCGTGTATCTCAAAACACTCAAGTTAATAAATGTGTGCTGCACGAACATTTAAAAGGTTTTGGCAATGATTGAAAGACTATCCTGTCCCTCTGTCAGCAGCGCACGGTGGGTGGGGACTCACGTCGGTACTGTCAACTGACACTGAGGCTCTTGAGAGTTTGAAGAGCTGGTCACGTGGTTTAATGAATAATCATGAGACAGCCCATTCTCATAGGATAAGGCCACGCAGTCTCGTTAATATTTATGAGACACTGATGACGCAACGATGCACTATAGTACAGGGTCACATCACATCGTGTGATGTTGGCCCTGTCCCAATACCCCCACATGCGGTTTTGGTCTTGCCTACTTATCCACGTATTTCTGGTGTTTGGCCACTAGTGTGCAAGTAGACATGAAGACTGCGAGTGTGTGGATGACTTTTGATTGCATGTTGAGACACTTGTAGACTTAAAGATGTTGGTGCTGGTTGGTGCAAATGTTTTTTTTCACTCAGCTGAAGACTGATTGTTTTTGGTAGCAGTGACTGTTATAGCCTACATAAAATAATAAATAGCTGCAAATTTTACCCATCTTTTCATTTATTAATACACTACTGGTCGTTGGATGTGTATTGTGCTGTAGAAAATATGTAAGTAAATTTTTTTTATAATGTTTTTATTGTGTGAAAATAACTGTAAATGTTAATTATTTTTACCCATTTTGATTTTCAATACTTTGCACATTAAAACAATTTTAAATGTAAAATTCCGTCATCCATAACTGCTGTAAAATATGAAATATAAGCAATTTCTTTCTACTTTGTTTCACAATACACTGCATAAAACTTAATTTAACAAAATAAAAACTTTATTCTATAAACCTGTATGATCCATTAATAGTTACTAATACAAACCATTTAAGTGATACTGTATGTTTTGGCTTGTCATATATATAAGATGACCAAAGACTGATTTACACAACTTATCAGTATGTGGTTTCATACAACAAATAAAAAGCATTAAAACATATATTTTAAATACATAAAGATGAGAAAAAACCTGTGGTAGTAGTTAATAAATTTTTATTTTAAAACAACATTTACTAGACCGCATATTGTATGCCAAACTGGCTGATACATTACCAAAATCAAGTGGCCAAGACCGCAAGTGTGGGTACTGGACCAGGACCATTGACTCAATGTTGATTTTTAAACCCGGAAGACGAAAATAGTGCAAAAAAATCACTAAATTAACCACTTTCATCTTAGAATTAAACATAATGGATACTTACTATGTCTTCTCTCATGTGTAACACATACATATCTGGTAACATCTCAGAAAATGTAGTTTAGTGTTTCATGACCCTGTAAGTAGAAACAGTGATATAAATAAACAACTTGCGATTAGTTGTTAAATCTTATTTGTGTGACACACATTTTTAAGTAAATAAAGTTGAATAAACTGATACATTTGTGTGTATCTAACAAAGGTTTTCTAGTTGTGCTGACTTAAAATGACCATAAGTTAAATGTATTTAAAAAGTGTACTTCAAAATGATACAAATATATTTAAAGTAAATCCAACAAATGTTTTTTTTTTTTTTTTTTTTTTTTTTCAAGGTCATGGGTTTAATTCTAAAGGAACAAACATATTACTGATCAATACAGTATACATAACTTGAATGGACTAAGTCACTTTGGATAAAAGCATCTGCCAAATGCATAAATATCAAGAGAAATGAAGATTCATGTCAGCAGGCTACAACCTTAATAAAACAATAGTGATCAGAATGAGGATAATGCTTAACAATATCGGCAAGAAAATAAAGCATTGCATGACATTGTTCCCTCTGGTCTTCCAATGCATATGTTTAAACAAAAGCTTGGTGTCTCTATTGTTAAAATGTAAATATCAATGTTAATTTTCACTTTTGCAACAGGTAATTGGAAAATTAATGCATTTTCAAGTATACCTTACATTGTATTTAGGCTTTCACACTGAATCTTTATTCTGTATACAGTGAAACATTACTAAATGTTTAAAGGCACTGAACATGTCATTGCAGAGGCAGATCAGCACCATGGACAGCGAGGTCAGCAGCAGTGTAGCTCAGAAATGAAAATTTGAGTTTTTTGAATTTGCTCAGATACAAGTCAAAAGATCATGCTTCCAGAGGCTCCTGCTGTCCGATTGCTGAGCATTAATCAGTACATGATATTATGAATTTGTACAGATTACATTTTCAGAGAGGAAGATGAAGAACTGTGCCAAATTTGATTGTAATTGATGCTTATGTTTAATGACAGAGAACCTGATGTTGAATGGCTTTCCTTTGCTTTTGAGTTTGGCTTTGAAATGGAGAAAAAAGTAGCTCACACTATTTTGAATTTTTGAAGTGCACAGGGCTAATCATCTGCAGCTAACTTGTGGGTCGTGACCCAAAAATGGGTTGTAGGTCTATTCTGATGGGGTCACAGACAGCAAGGAAAAAACATTTAAAAAACAAATAATTAAAGGCAACTAACCATATGATTATGCATAGTTAGGATCGCAAAGTAAAGAGGCTTATGAATGGGTTGAGAAAATCCTTCCCTTATCTTTTGTTGACATCAAATGTTGTGTGTCTAATCAAACTCTATGGTATTTTGCCTCAAATTTGTTTGTCACTTGGTAGAATCAAGCCAAATTAGGAAGATGCAAACATGGACAGGATGCACAAAATGCCTTCATCCTCAAAAACAATGAACAAATCTACACAAATTGAAAGATAATATGACCCAGACAGCACAGGTTCACAAGTAACAAAAATAAACAAGGTGTATGCCAAACAAAATGTGTTTTATGTTGTGAATTATAGACTGCTGAGAGCAAAAAATCATAAAAATTCAAAAGACAACTACATAAGATCATACAATACCAAGTTGTCAATTTTTCCTATTTAGCTATGTTATGTTGGCTTTTAGTCAATGTCTCTTAACTTTGACATCATATACTATATGCTAGTGTACTTCTAAAAGTTTATCTTTTAGAAATTAACTTTTAACAGATACGCAGTAAAAATTTTGAGTCTGTAACGAACGATAGTGAGATAAACAGACCCAAAAGCAGAGGAAGATTTCAAAGGATTTATTAACAGTGACAAAGAGCAGTCACTGGGTTGAGGAATGTAGAAAATTCTAACTATGGCTGCATCAGCGGGAAGTGATCTACAATGGCATGTGCATCATAGATGCGCAAGGGGCAATCCTTGAAGAGTGTGTTCATAGGATGGGTGTGTGCGTTGTGGAAGTCAGGAACAGATTCGTAGAATCCTCCTTGAACAATGCCCAGCAGAGATGAGCGAACTTAACTCCCGACAGGGGGGCAGAGAAGAGGTATCCTCAGTGGAAGACCAGCTGACAGGCAGCAATACTAGAAGGCAACCACACACCCAACATGCAGGAAACCAACAGACACACGAGACAGGACCAACTAGGCAGAGAAATTGAGGTTAGTACTCAACATCAAACAACAATCTAGCAAAGATACTGAGAGCACGACGGGCTTAAGAAGGGAGTGAAATAGGGGAGAAAAGGTGTTGCTCGGCACACTAATCAGTGGTATGATCAGCATTCCCCCAATCAGTGTTCCCATGGAAATGCTGATCATGCATGCTGGCTGTGCCTGTGAGACATGAAGGAGAGAAAATTACAAAACATACAAAATAAACTGACAAACTCACCTGAGCCGTGACAGAGTCTTTCTTTTCTGGAAAAACGAACCAAAAATATTGATGACTCAAACTGCACTACACAGATTCTTTGTCCAATCAAATGCTCTCAAGAAAGAGATTGCCCCTCCCCCTAATACTACCCACAACTGACTAGCAAGGGAATAAGCCTTTCAATATGTCCCACCCCAACTTCTTGTTTCAGGAAATATGTCAACACCAGACAAAAATCTCACTCCTCGAGCAATTCCATGGGGTCTTTAATAATTATGCATACTGTTGCGTAATGTTAATGCATAATAATCTTTGATTTTAAGGACATTTTTGTTTGCTTTTGTATAATAATTTTAGTACTGTTTGGTTCACAATCCAGGTCCTGAAGCAAAACCAACTGAAGCAACCACAACTCAATAAGCTTGCTTTGTTATTTTCTGTCTACATTTATATTTGAAAATGGACCGACCTCAGTGACTCTGTTCAGGCATGGTGGCGAGTATGTGGGTAGGTTGGTTGCAACAGACATGGGGAGATGGGGGTGAACAATGTATGTCATTTGCGGTGACTGGTCTCCCCTGGTGACAGCTCCATCTCTGCACTTGCCCCATGATGTGAGCTGCAGTGGTGACACCAGGAGTCTATTACTGATGAAGAGAAAGAGACGAGGACCCAGAGAGAAAGTGACAGGGGAGAGAGAGAGAAAGAAAGAAAGAAAGAAAGAAAGAACGCAATCGAGGACTCTCACACTGAATATTTTAAAGGCTCTATCGGAGGGAAACAGAATATTTCCTCATCATCCCTCAACAACCATCCCCTGCCAGGAGACTTCTCTGCCCCTGCTACCTTTGTTTACCTCAAGGTGAAGGACTGTAGGGACACAGGAATTAGAAGTGTACAGTCATGTAATATTGAGGAAAATTGCCTAGTGCATGAAGAACAATACCGTTTTAGATTACAGTGATTAATTGTTTTTTATTTCGAATTTGTAGGCATGTTTAAAATGGTTGTTCAATATTTTCCACCCTTTTTCTGCCTGGTTAGTCCATTATTTTTTACAGTCTGCAATTGTATATTCATGTTAACATCATGAAGCTAAAGAAAATATGGGCAAACATGACAAATGGATTACATGAAAACAGTGAGGTCAAAGATTTGATGCCCAGGGAACACACAAACTGATAAAATGTACCTTGAATGCTCCATCACTTTAGATAAAAGCATCTGTAGAATAGGAGAATAGGAGAATTTTATTGCTCATAGGTTGCTCCTTCATAGCCCAGGACACTTAACAGAGTTTTCAATTTTGTTTCATTTAAGGAACAACTTTGTCACAGATGTTTCACCTTAAAATGCCAAAGGAGAAATAAAAAAATAGACACACATTTTTAACAAACAGTAAGCCATGTCATCCGCCAGATGAGCCTGGTGTACGACCCATTTAAGTTACCCTGCTGCTCACACTTAACCAAAGTTATGTTGAGAAATATGTATGAAGAAACAAAGACTAATGTGCAAAATTATCTGATGTGTGAAAAGGCATATATACAGTATACAGTTGAAGTCAGAAGTTTACATACACCTTAGCTAAATATATTTAAACTCAGTTTTTCACAATTCCTGACATTTAACGCGGTCACACAAGATCACTACTTTATTTTAAGAATGTGAAATGTCAGATAATAGTTGAGAAAATTGTTTATTTCAGCTTTTATTTCTTTCATCACGTTCCCAGTGGGTCAGAAATTTACATACACTTTGTTAGTATTTGGTAGCATTGCCTTTAAATTGTTTAACTTGGGTCAAATGTTTTGGGTAGCCTTCCACAAGCTTCTCACAACAATTTACTGGAATTTTGGCCCATTCCTCCAGACAGAAGTGGTGCAACTGAGTCAGGTTTGTAGGCCTCCTTGCTCACATATGCTTTTTCAGTTCTGCCCACAATTTTTCTATCGGATTAAGATCAGGGCTTTGTGATGGCCACTCTAGTACCTTGACTTTGTTGTCCATAAGCCATTTTGCCACAACTTTGGAGGTATGCTTGGGGTCACTGTCCATTTGGAAGACCCATTTGCGACCAAGCTTTAACTTCCTGGCTGATGTCTTGAGATGTTGCTTCAATATATCCACATACATTTCCTTCCTCATGATGCCAGCACTTCCTGCAGCAAAGCACCCCCACAACATGATGCTGCCACCCCCATGCTTCACGGTTGGCATGGTGTTCGTCGGGTTCCAAGCCTCACCCTTTTTCCTTCAAACATATGCCCATGTGCCCAAACTGCTTTTCTTACGAAAGCAAGCCGTAACCGCAACGTTGCCATGGTCATGTTCTCACAATGGTCATTATGGCCAAACAGTTATATTTTTGTGTCATCAGACCAAAGGACATTTCTCCAAAAAGTAAGATCTTTGTCCTCATGTGCACTTGCAAACTGTAGTCTGGCTTTTTATGGTGGTTTTGGAACAGTGGCTTCTTCCTTGCTGAGCAGCCTTTCAGGTTCTGTCAATATCGTGTTGGGCCTCATGTATTCAGATAGAAGACAAAGGCAGGCCTAACACAGACATAAAACTTAACTCAAGCCCACATATCAAGTCATAAATCTTACTGATAAAAATCACCCAAATCAAACAAAGGGAGTCCAAAACAGACTACAAATCCCATGAAGCCTTGCTCACTAAAGGATCGAACTCTCAACTCCTATTGGATGAGGCACACAACAGAACGCACCTCAACCATGACATCATCAGGAGTAGAAATACCTCTGAAATGCTTCCGGGATTTGCTTCCAGCAACTTTGCTCACCATGTGTAGACGCAGCTCATACCGCCCACCGACAGAGTGAGGAAACGGCCTCCCGTCATCACCCGAGCCTCGAGGAACCAAGTCGGGGTTAAAGGATGAATGAACACACATTCTATCTGTGTCCTCATGCGATTCAAATAAGAGGTTTACTTCTGGGCAGAGATAGAATATTATAGTGTGTTATTCTTATGTATCAACATTATTGCTTGTACAGTTTATGGACCGCCATGTCCGCTCATTGCTAATACTCAAGGTATTTAATTATCACGAATGAGATTTGCTGTATTGTAGTCCAACCACATTGGACTGTTGTGCATTTCCGCCATTGCGGGTGAGACCGGCACACTGAGTTTATCCATTAAAGAATCAAAGACCGCTGGACGGTTTACGAGCCGTCCACCGCGTCTCTGCGTGACAAACTAACAGCTGTTTTCTCTCCCATGATCGCGAAACTGGCTTTGGGGCTGTCACTTAATTCTCTCTCTCTCGTACTAACCACACACACACACACACAACCCCTCAAAAACATTCTCGCACACATTTTTGGCTAGTAGATAGCTTTGTGATAAAGCTCAGCTTTGTCCCTAAGCTAGCGTACAAGCGGATACACGCGGTAACTCGTAGACGCCATTGATTGGTTTCTCTCTGCCCACATTCGCGGCCATAATCTCTGGCCGGAAGTCTTGCGTGACATACTCTCCACGAGAGTCATGTCTGCCATTTTGTGCACGTCCCTCCTTACACACACACACACACACACACACCTTATGTGTTATAGGATTATTTTGGTTTCCATATCTAATCATATCACTGTTTAGTTTGTAGTTGTAAGTCAGAAGTTTATTGACTGCATTGTATTAATTATTAATTGATATTACTGCATAAATAAACTTTGTTATATTACAAAGAGAAGTATATTGGTTTGTTTTGCATACACCTGTGTCATGCTGAAAGGATGTCAGTGCTCAGATTCAAGCCTTCATTCATTGTTTTTTTTTCCGAAAATCGATGTTCTTTGGATGTTGATTTTCCTAAGAAAACAATCTAATATTGAGACTGTTATACTATCTGGTTATTAGTCCCTGATTCCGGGGTGGTGCCCCGGCAATATTAATCCTTATTAATATTCTATTGATTTTTGATAATTGATAATTATCTTTGATGATTGTTGAATTTGAAGGATTAAAAAAGCTAACATTGATTCTCATCAATGTTCTATTGATTTTAATAATTAATAATTATCTTTGATAATTATTCATTATTGCTAATAACCAAACCCGCTCCTAAACATAGCGCACTACATTTACTGGAGCCCCATGTGAGGTTTTAATGAGTTAGATGCAATTAATTAATTTAAATATTAATTAATAACTAAACAAATAATTACCAATTATTTCTGATAGTAACACTGGTCTAAACAACAAGTAAAGCCCTACAATAGGACTCATTTTACTTGTCTACCTGTTTCCTCCAGCATCTTCACAAGGTCCTTTGCTGATGTTCTGGGATTGATTTGCACTTTTCACACCAAACTATGTTTATCTCAAGGAGACAGAATGTGTCTCCTTCCTGAGTGGTATGATGGCTGCGTGGTCCCATTGTGTTTATATCTACATACTATTGTTTGTACAGATGAACCTGGTACATTCAGGCATATGGAAATTGCTCCCAAGGATGAACCAGACTTGTGTAGGTCTTGGCTGATTTCTTTTGATTTTCCCATGATGTCAAAGAGGGACTGAGTTTGAAGGTAGGTCTTAAAATACATCCACAGGTACACCTCCGGTTGACTCCAATTAGCCTATCAGAATCTAATTGGCTAATTCCCTAAAGGCTTGACATCATTTTCTGGAATTTTACAAGCTGCATAAAGGCACAGTTAACTTAGTGCATGTAAACTTCTGACCCACTGGAATTGTGATACAGTCAATTAAAAGTGAAACAATCTGTCTGAAAACAATTGTTGGAAAAAATACTCATGTTAGCATGAAGTAGATGTCCTAAACGACTTGCTAAAATGTCCTGGTTACTTTCGTAACCTCCGTTCCCTGATGGAGGGAACGAGAAGTTGTGTCAATGTAGTGATACTAGGGGTCACTCTTGGGAGCCCCAAACACCTCTGCTTTTTTGAAAAAAGGCCAATGAGAATTGCCGAGTGAAATTTGCATGCCACTCCCCCGGACATACGGGTATAAAAGGAGCTGGTATGCAACCACTCATTCAGGTTTTGTGCTGAGGAGCTGAGACCAGGTCCCAGCCATTTCAGCGGGTAGTTCAGCATTGTGACAAGAGGGACACAACATCTCGTTCCCTCCATCAGGGAATGGAGGTTACGAAAGTAACCAGGACGTTCCCTATCTGTCAATCACTCGACATTGTGTCGATGTAGTGACACTAGGGGTCCCTATACAAAACGCCACAACTAGCTGAACTGTGTTGCATGAATTGGCTGTGTGTGATGGGCAGACTGCTGTGTGCCTCATAGCCAGCACACCAGGCCATCATGTAACCTCCCCCAATGCTCTTATGAGCGTCAAACGGTCCATCAGGAACAAGTTGACTGCCCAACTATAGGGACAGGCTAGCCCAGCCGAGGCCTCTTTTCCCTCTCTTTTCTCCCCAAAAAGAGTGGAATTTGTTAACTGACTGGTAGCCATAAGTGTCTGCCTCGGGGGGTGTCCCTCCCAAGGGGAAGACACTGTGGAGACCACACCCCACCCAAAAAGGTGGGGGGGGGGGGTATTTTGAGTGGAATATGTCACATGGTCTTACCGAGTCTTGTTGGAAGTATGTCATGTAGAAAGGTCCCATGGTAGGTCCTACCTGAAGGGGGAGGAGTTTCTACAGAGCATGGCGACCAGGGGCAGAGGGGCCTCTGCCCAAGGAAGATGCAGTTTGCCATCAGGGAAACAATTTTTGCGGAAGATATCACATGGGGTCGCCTTCAGGGAACCAGAACATGTGGAGCACCTACCTCAGTACAGGGGCTCATTAGCGTACGTACTGGGCTGGTCAGCGAGATTCTCTGCAAACTCAGCTGCTAGAGGGCTAAGGAGGAAAGTCATCCAGGGATCACAGTCTGCGAACACGACTGGGAGTCAAGAGCGCACGTCTTCACCTCAAAGGTGGTGAAAGGCGCTATGCGCAAGCGGTTCACCTGGCCAGTTGTCCCAGAACTTACCTGCTCATGCCTGCCAATACACGGGACGAGACCGGCTCAACCCGGAGATTGTAGAACCTCGCAAAGGTGTTGGGTGTTGCCCAGCCTGCTGCTCTGCAGATGTCTGCCAAAGAGGTGCCACTGGCCAGGGCCCTGAATCACGAAGCTGAGTCGGACGGTCCGGGTCAGCCATTACTACAGGTTGGAAAGCGTGAGCCATGTGCCCAAACTGCTTTTCTTACGAAAGCAAGCCGTAACCGCAACGTTGCCATGGTCATGTTCTCACAATGAGGACATGACTCATCCACGAACGATGTCTCCGTGTGGGCAGTGCTCAAACACGTAAGACAGCGATTGTGGCCATCAGAATCGGAGAGATTATGACCGCAACCAGGAATAACACACAAACGGAAAGGTATCTTTAAAAAGACGTTCCGTGTGTGTGCCACTCTTTTTGTGAATGAAAATATACTCTTTTAAAATATACTCTCTTATTTTCACTCTGCTGAAGCGCTCAGGGGCGTTCTCTGTACTCCACGGGTGCAGAGGGGGAGAAGCCGCTGAAATGTGCCATAAATCCAGCAGTTTTGAGGTGCGTCTTTGGAGGGAATTGAATTCAGTGCACTGAATACAACCACTCGGCTCCAAAGAGAGAATCTGTATGAGTGGTTGCATACCAGCTCCTTTTATACCCGTATGTACGGGGAAGTGGCATGCAAATTCCACTCGCCAATTCTCATGGCCTTTTTTAAAAAAAGCAGAGGTGTTTAGGGCTCCCAAGAGTGACCCCTAGTGTCACTACATCAACACAACGTCGAGTGAGTGACAGGGAACTATAATTTGCTAATATGAAATCTGTGGAGTGGTTAAAAAAGTTTTAATGACTTTAACTGTGTGTGTGTATATATATATGTGTGTGTGTGTGTGTGTGTGTGTGTGTGTGTGTATATATATATATATATATATATATATATATATATAAATTTGTTTCTGCTCTTCTGTGCTCTTTTTTACCATGTCTAATGCTATATTAATGTAAACAAAATTTAGCTAAAGAAAGTGTCAGGCAAAAGGACAAAGGGTTTTCAGGAGGACGGCAAGGAAGAAAATGAAAAGAGACAAGGGATGGGAAGAAAAGGCATTTTAAATGAAAAGAGCATGGAAAATTGCTGTCATGTTTGTCTTCATTCTCCACTGAATCTCTAAAATCAAGCTTGCCATGCATCTTGATCATAATTAAAAACAGATTGGAGCATGCCGCAATCTGTCATTTGCAACAGTCAGAGGTGATATGCAGATATTTTCGAGCAATTGACAACATGTTACAATTGTAACTGGTTTATAAATTTTGCTCTCCTGCACCTGCAGTACTTTGTAAAATTCACCTTTAATCCTGCACTTCCTGTGTACTGTTACAGTGAGGGAGGTCACAGGAGCAGGATCTAAACGCAGCTTAAAAGTGTTTAATAAAATAAACAAAGTACAGATTAATGGGGTAAACACAGGAACAAAAGAAACATCCACGATGGGAAAAACACAGGAACAGAGAAAACATGAACAATGGGAATGGGTCAAGAAAAGGAGGTCAAAACACATAACAACTGACAAGGACTGAACAGAAATCAGAGCATTATATACAAAAGGACTAACTAGTTAAAGAAACACAGGTGAGGAACAATGCGGAACAGAAGGAGGTGATCAGAGCAGGGAATTATGGGAAGTGTAGTCCAGGGGGAAACAGATGACTGAGGCTAAACACAGGGCAGACAACAGTGAATCGCAACATAACCTCCCCCTCCCCCCCCCAATGGGCAGATCCTGATGCCCAAGGAGGGCAGGAAGGTGAGGCAGGGCCAAGATGGTGCCAGAGAACAAAGAGTCCAGAGCAGAACAAGCTTGTGGTCAAAGGCCCCAGGAGACCAGGGCAGATCAGGCAGATGACCAGAGGACCAAGGAAACCAGGGCAGATAAGGCAGTCGACCAGGGAACCAAGGAAACCAGAGCAGATCAGGCAGACGGCCAGGAGACCAAGGCAGCCAGAGCAGATCAAGCGGACGGCCATGAGACCAGGGATACCAGAGCAGATCAGGCAGATGATCTGGAGACCCAGAAGACCAGAGTATATCAAGCAGAGAGTCAGGAGACCCTGAAGACCAGAGCAGATCAGGCAGATGGTCAGGAGACCAGGGAGACCAGAGCAGATCAGGCGGACAGCCAGGAGACCCAGGAGACCAGATCAGATCAGGCAGATGGCCAGGAGATCCAAAAGACCAGAGCAGATCAGGTGGATGGCCCGGAGACCCAGGAGACCAGAGCAGATCAGGCAGATGGCTGTGAGACCAGGGAGACCACCTCAGGGTAGGGACTGGATCAGGAGGCCTGGTTGACGGCCACAGAGCTGAAACAGGGTCAAAAGGCCTCAGTGGTGACCACAGACTAAAGACTGGAGCCTTGGAAGACTCTGAGGGCGGAGCCATGGAAGGAAGAGCTGTAGGAGGTTCGAGGGGCGGAGCCTTGGCAGGCGGAGCCGTGGGAGGCTCGAGGGGTGGAGCTGTGGTAGGCGCAGCCGTGGGAGGCTCGAGGGCTGGAGCTGTGGTAGGCGGAGCCGTGGGAGGCTCGAGGGGCGGAGCCATGTTAGGCGGAGCCGTGGGAGGCTCGAGGGGTGGAGCCGTGGTAGGCAGAGCCATGGGAGGCTCGAGGGCTGGAGCCGTGGTAGGCGGAGCTGTGGGAGGCTCGAGGGGCAGAGCCATGGCAGACTCGAGGGGCGGAGCCATGGCAGGCGGAGCCATGGGAGGCTCAAAGGGTGAAGCCATGGAAGGCGGAGCCATAGGAGGCTCGAGGGGCGGAGCTGTGGAAGGCGGAGCTGTGGAAGGCAGAGCCACAGCAGGCTCAAGGGTTGAAGCCATGGAAGGTGAAGCCGTGAGAGGCTCGAGGGGCAAAGCTGTGGAAAGTAGAGCTGTGGGAGGCGGAGCCGTTGCAGGCTCGAGGGGTGGAGCCATGGCAGGCGGAGCCAAGGGAGGCTTGAGGAGCAAAGCCATAGAAGGCGGAGCCGTGGCAGGCTCGAAGGGCGAAGCCGTAGAAGGCAGAGCCGTGGCAGGAGATAAGAGTCCAGGATGACTGGGAAATGACCTCAGTGGTCGTGAACATGAGCAGAGTCTCGGGAGCGACCTCTGTGGTTGTGGGCATGGACAGAGTCTCGGGAGCGACCTCTGTGGTCGTGGGCAAGGACTGAGACTCAGGAATGACCTCTGTGGTAGTGGGCATAGGCGGAGACTCTGAGACGACCTCTGTGGTCGTGAACATGGGCATAGTTTCGGGAATGACCTCTGTAGTCATGAACACTGGCAGAGCCTTGGAAACGACCTCTGTGGTCGTGAACATGGGCAGAGATTCGGAGAGGACCTCTGTGGTCGTGAACCTGGGCAGAGACTCGGAGATGACCTCTGTGGTCGTAACCATGGGCAGAGACTTGGAAACAAAAGTCTTTCTCCACCTCCTCCTCTGGGAGGCCGAAGTTGGCAGTGCAGGCTCTGGGACGGACGAGGCTGGCAATGCAGGCTCTGGGATGGACGAGGCTGGCAATGCAGGCGCTGGGACGGCCGAGGTTGGCAATGCAGGCTCTGGGATGGCCGAGGCTGGCAACAAAGGCTCTGAGACAGACGAGGCTTGCAACTCAGGCTCTGGGATGGACAAAGCTTCCAGCTCGTTGGCTGTGGCAGGCGTGGGCGTTGGCTTATTGGCCGTGGCAGGCAGGAGTACTGACAAGCTGTGAGGAAGAGTCTTCATGACCCTGCGCACCGACATCAGTGGTGGGTAATTCAACTTGGAAACAAGGGCTGAGGAGGGCTTCAAGCAGGGAGTCGTGGAAGGCAAGGTTATGACATGGCATGGAACCAACTCAGACTTGATTGGGACATGGTGTGGAGCAGACTCAGACTTGACTGGGACATGACGTGGAACATACACAGACTTGACTGGGACATAGCGTGGAGCAGACTCAAACTTGATGGGGACATGGAGTGGAGCAGGCTGAGGCATTGCTGTGACATGGCATGGAGCAGGCTGAGGCATGGCTGTGACATGGCATGGAGCAGGCTGAGACATGGCTGTGACATGGCATGGAGCAGGCTGAGGCGTGGCTGTGACACAGCATGGAGCAGGCAGAGGCGTGGCTGTGACATGGAGCAGGCTGAGGCATGGCTGTGACATGGCATGGAGCAGATTCAGGCATGGCTGTGACATGGCATGGAGCAGATTCAGGCATGATTGTGACATGGCGTGGAGCAGATTCAGGCATGCAAGACTCGGAAACCGGAATCGGGACTGATTGAGGAGGATCTGCTGAAGCGAATGTCTCTAATATCAACTCAACATATTCTTCACACGTGTAATCTCCGGTCACCGGCAACTCCCTCCACTGGTGTGCAATGAGAACGATCGAGTACATGGACTTCAGGATTGAATCGGAAAAGTCTGTGCACTTGGCAAGGACACAAAACAGACGGGAATATTCCGGGATGGGTAAGTTAGCTCGGGTCAGCCGAAAGAAGGGCGCTGTTAGATCCATTTCGGTTGGTTCAGTTGTTCTGTTACAGTGAGGGAGGTCACAGGAGCAGGATATAAACACATCTTAAAAGTGTTTAATAAAATAAACAAAGTACAGATTAACTGGGTAAACACAGGAACAAAAGAAACACAGGTGAGGAACAATGGGGAATAGCTGGAGGTGATCAGAGCAGGGAATTATGGGAAGTGTAGTCCAGGGGGAAACAGATGACAGAGGCTAAACACAGGGCAGACGACAGTGAATTGCAACATGTACAGTAAACAATAGCAAAGTACCTTCAAGGCAAGTCAGTTCACTCAGCAGCCATATTTGTAATGCCTACATGCAGCTATTTGCTATTCACATGAGTACAGCTCATAGTACTTGAATGGGGAAGGATCAAAATCTCCTTATGGTTGCTCAAGATTAAGATCAAATACCATATTTCAAACCAGCAGTAAAATCTGAAAACTATGGTGTCATAAATTGTGCTTTAGCTCAAATTATGCAAACAAACAAACAAAAACACAATTTTTAATCTTTTTCAGATTAACCTACCCCTAAATGGCATGTAAAAACAAAACAAGCTGTGGTTGGTCACTTTATATTTCAGACTGTCTCTTCCTTTGCAATTAGCCTCTTCATGGCCAAAATAAGATGCAATGAGGACCAGACCTTTTGCCGTTTATTCAAAGATCTAACTTGTCATGGGACTAGGTAAGCAAAGACATGTCTTCGGCCTTGGAGTGTACAGGCAGATTAAGGTTTTCCAGTGTGCTTTAGAGAGAAAGACCTCTAGACCCATAAAATCAATTGTACCTGTCAACACAAGAGGAAATGGGAGTCCTGCGATGCCACACTTTGATTGCTATCTGAAGAGTGGCACGCTCCTTCCCAGGACTGATCGATAGTGATCTAAAAAAAATGAGCATTCAAATGCACGTACACGCTCCTTCACTAAGACAAATACAGCAGGCGGGAAGGAAAGTGTTTTTAAAACGTTAGAGATTACTGATGAATACCTGATATCAAGTGCTGTTTTTGTGAACTAAATTGTAGTTTTTTGTTTTTTCCTGCAGATTTTTCTATACCATAAGACCAAAACATAAGCTAAAATTTTTAAAATTGTCTAATATAAAGCATGGTTGTGTATGGTTATATCAAGGATGATTTTAAGACCTGTGGGTGGATGCTGGATATGTTTTACTCAATAAACACATTTGATCTAAAATATTGCACCTTGGACAGCATATATTTTATTTGAGGAGCATGAAATTGAAAAACTGAAAGAGTGAAAAGCCTTTTTGCTAGGTCCTTGATCTACTAAACGTGCAGGAACCACTAAATTGAAATTTGGGAAATAAACATGGTACCTCTCAATACAAATATGACTTCCAATTCTGTTATCCTTATTGACTGCAGTAGGCTGTCTATTGGTAAATCATTGTGTAATCTATAACCTTGAAAAGAGAAGATGAGAACTGGGATAGGGAGAAGTTAAATGCTTTCACTGCATGCAGACCCAGAAGGACAAGGTCAAAGAGACAGGGGCACATCACACAAGGGAAACTGTTATGAGCAAATCTCTGAAACACACTGTCAAAGGCCAATGAGTAGAGCCCAGTGGAGCATGGCAGAAGGACGATGGGCTTCTCTTTTTTAAAGCATACAGAGACCCGCACCACACGAACTGTCCTCCAACTGGCTAAGATGAAAAGAGATGGAAGTTTACCACCAGCAAGGTTAATGAGAGAGAGAGAGAGAGAGAGAGAGAGAGACAGAGAGACAGAGAAGGCAGGAGAAAAGTGCTGTCAAAAAAGAGAACTGCAACTTCATAACTACAGAATGTCACATGTTTCACATATTCTGATGGATCCAAGTGTTAAAGGGATAGTTCATTCCAAAACAAATGAGCATTTTGTCATCATTTCCTCATCCTTGTGAATTTCCAAACCCCATTTGTCTTGCATGTATACATGGAACAAAAGAGGAGATGTAAAGCAGAATGTTAGCCTCAGTCACCATTCACTTTCATCTTTTCCATACAATGAATGTGTATGGTAACTGAGGCCATCTTTCCACCTAATATGATTGTGAAGATTTCCATCATCAGGGTAACTGTACAATGTCTAATGGAATTTGGTAAAAGCTTCTGGATTTGGCTTACCCATAATTTAAGCTGGTGATCAAGACAATTGGAGCACTGATGAAGTTTATTAATCTATTGAATAAATTTAAATCTACTGAATAAAGTTAACAGTCCTTTCTTAATTCTACTAGACAAAACAAGATGTCCTGTCCACCAAATGCAAACATTTCTTTCCTACAGTACACCAGCCAAGGGCTGTACAGTTCCTTGTTTAAGGTTTTTTATGTAGTACCCACTGAATTCAAATGCTCTATTTTTTTTATTTTGTTTATTATACTTTAATATACAGTACTTTAATGTACAGTATATTGAATAAGTTCTGTTGATCTGTGAACCCATGCTCATATGCAGGGCTGTTTCTAGCTATACGCAGTATAAGCGGCTGCTTAAGGCCCCTGAGCCATCATGGGGCCTGCAAAGAATGTTTTTTTTATTTTTTATTTATTTATTTTTTTTATAGATTCATACTGTATATTAAGAGCTACGAGTAAGAATTAGGCAGCTGTTATGGCTCAATTAGACAGTTATAGAGGGCCCCCTTGTGGCCCGAGAGGGAAGGGAGGAATTCTGTTGAGCAATAATGCACACCAGCTGCTTTATTGTGCAACAGTCTGGTTCCAGAAGTAAAATCCCATTAATTTCTTGCACAGATGAATTGATTTTCAACTATATACTTTTAAAGACAGACCTACCATCAGCTCCGAGGTTTTTATTGATAGTGTATGCTTCCGTTGAAACAACCAGTCTGTGTTATTTCTACCTCATTGTTTAAAAATCACGTTTGATAGCAGAATTCCTGGTAAACAACTACATAACCCATGGTCCAGCAGAGAAAGCTTCACCAATCAAGTCTTCCTTCACCCTTAAACTACATACAGTATACTGTATATTTGTACAGAATATCTGAATATTTTGCTATAAACATCAAACATATCGTTTCTTTACTAATAATTAACATCCTAAAACGAATAGTTTTATATATTCCCAGCATTTTTTAATCAATTACATCATTTGCAAGGCTCCATGAGATCTTTTATAAAACCTCAGTGAGTACACATTCTTTAACTTTGTCTTTTCGCCCAATTTTCAAATACTTTGAATGTTGGATGTTGCCTCCAAGTAGGATTCACTTAGGGCCCCCATATGCTCAGAAATGTCCCTATTCATATGCCTTTAAAGAGTCCATGTTTAGCAAAGAACAAAAAAAAAAAAAAAAAGAACATCGCCTTTACAACAGCACGGAACACACAGAGTTGTTCTACTACTGAAGTCATTAGAGGTCATTAAGGTCATTAAAGCTGCACAAAAAGAAGAACTGCTCAATTAAATATGTCATTTTGGGGGTGCAACATTTGGTGCTAGTGTACTAAAAGTACTAAAAACTCATCAGAACAAATTAAAATGTATTAGCACACGGTACACAGCAGACAGTATGGTTTAAATTGTTTTATTGTGATTTTTTAAAATCATTTTATTACTACATTTTATTATTTACCATCACAAATTACTACACGATTTTTACAAAACTACTACAAAAAGATACATAATATATAACAATATCATATTTTTAAAAACTTTATACTGTATAATGATATAATTGTATTACTATAAATATTTATCACAAGATAAATCACGGTGCTGCTGCTATACCCTTGTAATTTCCTTGATTAGGCAATTGCTCTCACCACCACAGAATATGTAATCCCTTATTTCCTGTTATATAATATTAAATAATAATAATAAAAATAATAATACTTTGATTGTTAATCATTTTATTAACATATTTCAGTCATGACAACTTTCGGAAAGATTTAGCATGTTAATGTGGGTATGACATATTGGCAGACAAGATCTGCTACGCTGCTGCTGCAGAGCAAGTATGGAGATTTGTTACTGCCAGAAAATACACAGACATACCGAGTTAAGCATGAGGACATGCTGCTGCACAATTTAAACATAAATACAATCTAATTTCAGCAGAAATTGACCTGTGCAGCTGGGGAGGTGGAGGGTTTCAGAGAAAACTCTCGCAGCATCCTGCCATGAACCTACTTGCAAACTGAGCAAATTGAAAAGTTAGGCAAAGAGAGAGTACGCAAGTTGATTAGCTAGCCGATTACACGTCAAAAGACCTATCGGATTACACCATGTGAGCCGATTTGCTTGGCATATCACATGTGAGTGAGCTGATTGGGTAACAAGTTTAAAGAACCTATCGGCTTGCGCCATTCAGAGTTTCATGCCTGAACTAAGTTAATTGTAATAGTTTAAGAACAGACTACTGAAAAACCCATTAATCTGAATAGCCACTCGCGGAACGTATCCATGGTGTTTCTCTGAATCTCAGAAACATGCTGAATCCAGTGTTTCTAAGTCAAACGCACCACAGTTTAAGATTTTCTTCTGGAAATAGATTCTCACAGACTTTGAGGGCAAACAGTAATAATCTTTTAGAGCCAACATAATAATACCTTACTTTTTTTTTTCGCACCAGTTTCTGCAGCTCTCTTATTGCGCAGGCTGTCAAGCACCATGCTGTTGTTTAAAGTTTACTGCGACCCTGACAACATAAATTGTTAAAGTCCGAAAGCTTGAGATTTGGCAATAGCAAAGCAGGCATCAGACTCATTGTACATGTTCTTTGTTGCAATGATCCTTGTTGCATATCATATTTTTTAATAGCAAATGTGAGAAAAACTGTTGCACTGTACAGCCCTGTACCAACCTAAAGAACATGCCCTTCAGTTCTTCCCAGAGAGCCGCAGCAAGTGGGCCAAGCACACAGAGGACTGCAACTAGCCTGATGACACAAACACAAAGCCTTTGTGTCACCCTTAATAGTGTTCTCTGAATAGCCTGTGAAAAAAGCAACAGTCAGAGTGACCTCTCTCTTTCCCTCTGCCTTACGGCCAAGAACTAATAGAAGAAAGGAGACAGTGTGAGGCAAGTGCGTGAGATGTAAAACACAGAAGGAAAGATGCCTCTCAGGCCTTGGGGTGACACTCTCCTGCTCCATGATGACTAATGACCTGAGGAAGATGAGAACGAAGAGACTGAGAGATCACAATTAGAGTGGAGAAAAGAGCAGCCAGGGGAAGTCATGATCAGGGCCAATGAGGCCAGCACTTTGTGTTGGTAAGTGATGCTATATTCTCCCTCCAGGGCTATGTGAAAACACATAGAATAAAAAGTAGACCTATATGGACAGTAGACCACCGAGCATGTCACGGAACAGTTAAATGCATACCTCTAACATGTAATAAAAGTATGTGCTTGGTTGGTGATGGGTCTATCTGATAGATGTAATTATCACACCATCAAAGACTGTGGATATTTTTTATTTTTTGTAATTCATTCCATAGACAGCAAACCATGACAAGACAAAAAGAGTGTAAAAACCCTGTTAACATATTTTCTCTATGCAATGCTGTTTATTTTAGGAGACTCATTAGCTAGAATGTGTAGTGTCAAAACAAGCAGAGCAATATGTTCAGACAGTTTAGAAGGTTTTAGTCACACTGTGCCATTCCTACAGATCTTTTTCCTCTAATGCGTTCAACCGTCATATATTGAAGAAGAAACAGGGTGAACTTGGCGCAAAGTGTCCAGCTGCTATATACAGTATATATATATATATATGTATACATATGTGTGTGTGTATATATATATAGAGACAATGGGGGGGGGGGGGCTACAGTGAACAAAACAAGAAAATCACACATTTTGGGCCATAACTCCTGAACCGCTTATCACAGATGGTGTGCCAAAACGTAAGATGTGGGCAAGGCCACTTTTACTTAAACGGTTATAATTCTTGAACAGAATTAGATATTTTCACCAAATTTGGGACACATATGTACGGGGTCAATCTGAGGACACATGAAAAAATGTGCGCCTCTGCCTTTTGGTGGTGCTATACCAATAAAAATAATTCTAACTATGGAACTGTTGGTCCAATCCACTTGAAATTTTGCATGCATTGACTTCGTCCAACGTGCCATTAAGGTCTATGAGGACAGTAGCATATCTTTAAAAACATGGCCGCCAACGACCAATCAAATTTCAGCAGCTGTTAGACAAGGTTAATACAGGCCGATCGAAATGAAAGGTGGTGGGCCTATTTAAAAATTTTTTGGGGCAAAATAAAAAAAAAAAAAATATATTTAAAAAAAATTGCCACTGGGAGGCGCTATCGCATTTTTCATGCATGCAAATTGTTGTATATTCTTCAGTGTTTCACACGGACACACGCTATTCATATCATATGATAGACCATAAATATAGATAGAATTCTGAAGAAATTTGCCTCAAGAACTATTGGTGTCAATCTAATCGTTCGTTAAATATTTTAAATTATTTAAAAAACAAAAAAGCTACTTTTGTGAACTAGTCCTAGGTTTTTCATTGGACATAAACAAAACCTTCTCTGGAAGAATTTGTGGACAACTTAGATCAATTATTAAAAATAAATAAATATTTAACTTTTTATTTGGCATGGTTAAAACAATGTAATTTTAAAATGTGGGTGTGACCTAGTTTACCCAAAAGACTATAACTCCTAAAGGACAAATACGATTTTCATAAAATTGTGTACACATATGCAACGTGATTCTGAGGAAGCATACAAAATGTGGTGGAGATCGGACAATAGGTGGTGCTTCAACATATTGTTGAAAAGGCCATATCTCTGTGGTCCTCAAACTGGTTCTGGAAATTATGGCACTTTGTCTTTATTTTGTGCCAATGGACTGTCTTATTAATACTTAATATATTTTACATATGTACCTAAAGACCCTTGATTGTCTGAACCCAGCTAATTGCTGCTTGCAGCTTTATTTGTTGTACATTTTAGTATTATTCTTATTATAAATGTAAATTATATATGATTATAAATAAAATAATATTTTACATTTAAATGATATTATATATTACAATTATTTTATGTAATATCCCACACATTTTCTAACTGTAAGACATGTTACAAATCATTTTCAATAGAGAGTGATGAACAACTACAAATCTGTCTGCTGTTTGATTTCAATGACCTTTGCTCTGTTTACAGCCTACCTTAGATTTGCATTATTAGATTTGTGAGTGCTGCATGTTTGTGCCCTCAACTCTGGAGAGTACCATTAAACACAGAGATTAGATTGACCCACTTTTATAAAGCATTCAAGGTTTTCTGCCAACTGAATTTGTGGAATTATGCTGGATAGTAAGTCCAAACCTAGACAGCAGCTGATGCTAGATTGTTCTCCATCAAATCATTAGTTAAAACAGACGTCTGCCTCCATTCAAGCCAGATAGGTCCATTCAACTCTGTGGGTTTTGTCCAATTGTAAAATTACAGAAATGTTTAGTCTAGTCAGGAAAAAGGTACACAACAATTGATGCTCTTCAATTCATAAAATGTTTCACGTTTTATTGCTAAAAGGTTAAACATATTTTGCTGCATATACTGTATGTAATATGCTGTATTATGCATGCATATTATGTAACGTTTTTATTTTGATGAATGTACTGAAAAAATAAACAGTATATTTTATAATTTTCTATGAAGATATTCTTCAATACATTTACAGTACTGAAAATTGTTTGCATAAAATCTGCATGACTTTAAAAAATAGTTTACCATGTTGTTCAAAACCTGTATGACTTTCATATGGACTATTTTAATGGTACTTTAGGGTGCTTTTATGTCCTTTTTGGAGCTTGACAGAAACTGGTTGCTGTTGTTGCATGGAAAAGAGCAACTTGGACATCCTGCAAAACATCTTTTGTGTATTACGGAAGAAAGAAAATCATGTAGGCTTGAAACAGCATAAGGTTGAGTAAATTACAGAATTTAATTAAAGAGTTTTCAGCTGTTTCATTTATACAAAATGTACTTGGATTCCACAGCTCAAATGTGGTCTTCAACGAGTCTTCAAAGAACTTTCTCTGTAATTTTCTATCAACAATATACTGAGTCATTCAGTTTTAATTTATATCTCTGTCTTCCTTTGTCTTTATGAGGGCACCCGTCCATAACATAAAGACATACATTATGTTACCTTTAATACCTTAATCACATGAACAATAAAAATGCACTGCAGAATCGAGCTCAGAGGAGACAGTTTAATTAGTTAGGCTGAACTTACATGTTTAATAAGGACCCATAAACACTGTTTAATGGTGACCCTGTAGACACTACATGGGTCATTTACAAGCCTGGGTTAAAGACTTAATGATACTACTGAGATGGGTGAATATAATTAAGGAGATAAAAAAAAAGGAATTCAAATGAGGTACAAATTATCTTGTATGGTTAAATATATCTAAAGGTATAATCCACTGCTACATTTGAGAAAATGAGAGTGATAGGGAGACAAAAATTGCATTACAACGACAGTACTCTTACATACAAGTGGGGTGCTCTGGCAGTACTATGGTAAAATGATGGTATCATTTTATAACAGACTTTGATATATACAAATGATATGAATGGGCCTCATATTCATGTTTAATATTATTTACATTGCACTCCTAAGTACTTTTAGGAAGCCATGGTACTACTATGGTGAAGGAAAAAAAATATATATATATATATCAAAAAACACAGTATAAAACACAACAGTCTGGTTCCAGAAAGTAAACATTTTCCATAGAGTAACTGATTATTAACAATTACTTATAGATCTTTCAAGACAGACCTAATGTGAGCTCTACGGTTATTAATCGATGGTATATGCCTCTGTTGAAGCCATCAGTCCACATTATTGAAACATTTTTTATTTTTTTTAATCACATTTAATAGCAGAATTCCTGATGAAGAACTACACTACCCATAATCCTTGGTAGTGTAGTTTGACTGTCATTCACAATGCTTCATGGGATTGTAGTTACATTTTTAAAATAATTGTTTGCTTCAAAACAAAGTTTTTTTTTATTTTTTATTTTTTTATTTTTTTATGCTGTGATTCACCTCGAGCTAGTTGGTTTGGCTCATGGCTAAGAAAAATTATGAAAGATTTTATGAAATGTGAACTGGACACACATTCTTGTACTATTTCATAGGCATCGAAAACTACATTCATGCTGACTCCAAAAACAAACTAAATGAAGGCATCTTAGTACACAGGATGTTAAGCAAACACTAGATTCTGACATGCCTTGATGTCTTTATACCTTCGTATAACATCTAAAAAGGCAGCATTTTTCAGATTTCGGACACAGACAGTGTTTAACTTAACTTCTGTTTTGAATTGCCTAAACTGACTCACTAATAATGATGCAGCATGGCTGTACACTTCTAAAGGCTCACTGACGAGGCTTAAGTGTCTCTAGCATGCCACTTCGCTCTCCAAGTCACTCACACTAACGATTTGAGCAACGGAGACGACAGCTTATCGTAGTCAGTGATTAGAACTTTATATGCTGTGTGTCAGGGGTGGAGACTTACGCCTCTGCTCTCCTGATCTTCATGCTGCCTCATCGCTGACTTCACCTCCTGTTAGCGGGCCTGTCAATCAACTCGACAGGCTATATCTCATCAAGTTGCTTTGCATGATTGCCAATACAAGTGTGTACAGGACTTCACACCCCCCGGAGTGTGTATTAGTGTGTGTGTGTGTGTGTGTGTGTTTGTGTTGGGGGTGGGGGACCTCATCTGTCACCTGCTATGGTCTCATGATCAGCCATGACAGATGCGCTTGATGACACATCAGTGCGCTCACCTCTTTACACGCATGTTTGCATGGGTGAATGTGTTTAGATTAGAGCACAAGCAGACATGGAGAAGCTCGACATCTCAGACCAGATTTATTTAAAAAAGTGAAACCACATGCAGAGCGAAAACTCTGTTCTATTTTAGAAAAGAAAGAAATAAGAAAGAAATAGACACATTAAAGTTGAAAGAAGTATTCAATTCAATACAGTTGTGACTGAGTATGCTAATAGCTACCAAAATTCAGCTTATTCAAAAAAATCTGACAACACAACAACACAGTGTATCCATGAGATTTGATATAGTCAGATTATTCTCTGACTTTGACATCAAATGGTAAACACATGGAAAAGCCAGAAAGAACGCCAGTAAAGGTGTTTACATATGCGAAATGGACATAAATCTATCTGTGTCAATCAGTTTTTGCATAAACCGTTTATTTCATTACCCCGATGATGGAAAGCCATTAAAGGTATATTGCATTACCACACACACATTGTCAGCTTATAAAGCTAGCATAATCATGTAAGATTGTGCATGCAAATGCACTCACTGCCTTTAGACAGCTACTTCTAAAACCTTGTGAAGTTTAAAATAACAAAAAACTGACTATTTTACTCAAAATCTGTATGCTATGTATATTTATGCTTGTTAGAATATCATCTAGGTCCTCTCACAACACCTGTATTGAAATCGATTTCGATTCTCAAGCACCAGTGCGTTTTGTTTCGAGGAACTTTTTTGGATGGTATGTGGAGTTACGGCCTAGGTAGAGCAGTCCAAACCAGTCACTTTTGAGGTTCCATGACCATTAGGAAGCTGCCTAAGCTGCCATTCAGACGAACAAATTTTTTGCTCTAAAAAAGATAGACGCAGCGCAACAAATAGAAATGGAATGCAGGTGTCTCGAGACAAGGACAAAGTTCTTTTTAATTTTACATGGCATCTAAAAACTTACCGCTCCTGCTAGACATGCTGAAAAAACAGCAAGGTGCGAGAGAAAGGTCAAAGACGTCCTTCTAGCATGTAAACATATAAAAATAATTTAAAAACTGAACAGATGAAGGCAAAAACTTGTTTGGTGTGAATGGCCACTTAGAAGGAAGCTAGCCTGTTTAAAATGCAATAGGGGTCTCCACATTGACAAATGGTGAATGCCCTTGACATTTGGACAGATCGTGTGAGGCCATGAGTGTGACTGATTAAAGGAAAAGTCAGTATGAAAAATAAATAATTAAAAGTGCTTAATAAGGCTAGCATCACTATTGCTATTAGTCATACTTAAAGTATTAAACTTTGGTGCATAACTTTCCCTAGACAATTGATGCTACAGACCTGGCCCAGAGGGCACCCGGCATATAATACTTATCATGCGCTGGCCCAGGGGCGATGGTGGGGCTGGAGAGTTCACCCAGGCCAGACTGGTTGGAGTCAGTCGCCTCATCCAGCCGCCAGCTGACGGGCAGGTGGAGCCGACTTCCCGCGGAAGATTCTTCTTCTCTGAGGCTGGTATATGGAGCCGGTGCTGGCACTGCAGGGGAACGGCTTTGGCGAGAAGCAGACGGGGCATGGGACTTCGGAGGCCTGAAGGCGGCCGAGTTGCGCCACGGCAAGATTTGCTTAATCGCCCCTGTCTGCTTCCTCACTGTCGAGAAATAATGGGCTCGAAATCCTCGACAGTGTCGCCAAAAAGCCCCCTTGGGAGATGGGCACCATGACTTTCGTCGCCCGCAAGGTGAGGTCGGTCACAGTACGCTGTTCCTGCATCAGCCCTGGGTCGGTTCTACCCTCGTGCAGATCTTTCAGCACCTTGGCCTGGTGGACCTGCAGGATGGCCATGGTGTGCACGGTGGAAGCGGCTTGACCCACGGCTTTGTAAGCCTTCATCATTAATGAGGAAGAGAACTTACAGACCTTGGAAGTGAGCCTTGGTCGGTCGCGCCAGGTGGCTGCACCCTGCGGGCATAAATGCACCGCTATGGAGCACTCTACCTGGGAGAGCTTGACATATCCCTTAGCGGCTCCGCCGTCAAGGGTTTTTAGGATGGACGAGCCCGCGAAGCGTGTACAGGCAGAAAAAGGTGACTTCCACATCTTCGTTAGCTCCTCGTGCACTTCAGGGAAGAAAGGCATCGGGGCGTGGCGTGGTCGTGAGTCGCGCTCCGAGCCCAGAAACCAATCATCCAGCCGTGAATGCTCAGGGCAGGGTGGAGGGTTCCACTTCAGCCCGATGTTCACAGCCGCCCGGGCAAGCACGGCTGCCATCTCCGCCTCATCCTGTGCTCTACCGCCCGTGGGCAAGAGCTCAGAAGATTCGTCCGCTTCTGACAGCAGAAGCCCATCCTCCGATGCTGCGACCGAAAGCTCATCCTCGTCACGAGCCGCGAATCACACATTAAATCCGCCCTGAGGCGAAACGCCTGTATCGCTCGACAGCTCTTCCAGATAGAACGAGCGTGCTGGGGGATGGGAGGTCCGCGGGGGTTGAGCAGGCGAAAAAGCTCCCATATCCACATCCAGATCGCCCGCAGTGCTTGCCGACCCGGCTGGCTGAGCATCAGCCCAGGACGGAGCGGGTTCTGGAGCAGCTGCAGTGGCTCTTTGCTTCATGAAGAAGGAAGTGAGCCGCAATCGAAATGTTCTGATGGGCATGTTCTCGCAATGAGAACATAACCCTTCCACGAAAGCTGCCTTGGTGTGCTGGCAGCCCAAGCACTCGAGACAGATTTCATGGCGGTCTGGAGGGGAGAGGTAATGGCCACATCCAGTAGTGCAAACGCGGAAGGACATCTTTAAAAAGACGCCAAGCGTTTGCGCGAGCTCTTTTAGAAGGAAATATACTCTTTTGAATATACTCTTTTAGCACCCACGGACTCAGCCGCCGAAGCGCCCAGGGGAAGTACAACACTCGACCATGCGAGGGTGACCGCTGATATATGCCGTAAAATCAGCGTAAGCGAATGGTGAGAGGACGAACACAAGTCTGCATGCAGCTCTGAAGAAAATCTGAGTGAGTGGTGCACGCCATCTCCTTTTATACCCGTATGTCCGGGGGCGGAGAGTGGCATGCAAATTCCACTCGCCAGTTCTCATTGGCCTTTTCTATTTTAAGCAAAGGTGATTGGGACTCTCAAGATCAAACCCCTAGTTTCACTACACTGACACAGCGTCGAGTGAGTGACTCGAACAGGAAAGGCTTTTTTATTTTTTATTTTATTTATTTTTTTATACATCACATTTTATAGAAGATTGTGACTGCAGGTATCAGCTAATTTAATACAATTAAATTAACACTAAACATCAGAAATTGTATCTCATATTGTAAAGCCATTGAATTTCTCAGCTCATGACATAAAGAAACATGTTGTTTTGTACCAGGCTCTGAGGAATCAATGAAATGCAAATGTATGCAAGCACCGGAACGGCTTCCTCCCAACGGAGACCATCTCCCCATTTAATGGACATCACAGTGAAAATGTGATGACTGAAAGGTTTTATTGCTATTTTTTATTACTGACATTTTTCAAAAAGAAAAAAAGAGGAAAATCACTATTGATGTGAAGAGTCAGGAGTTACAGTCGATCATATTTTCTCTTTCCTTATTTCACTCAGGCACATCCTTCCCTCTCTCTCTCTCATACACACACACACACACTCTGTAGGCAAACCTGTCAAAGTATGGCAGTGTCTTCTTCTGACTGGAGGGAGTACTGGACAGAGTTTGTCTGATTAATAGCCAGTATCCAGCCTTGTGGAGTGTCAGAGAGGAAGGCGAGGAGAAGGTGAGGACTGAGAGGGACTATTTGATGGACTCCTATGCCGCTACTGCTTTATTTAGTCTGCACTGACATGTTTGTCTCAGTGGAGCTTCTCTTTCTCTGTGGCTTTTTTTTCCACACTGTAAAAAAGATCAGTGCTGATCAGCAAAGAATCAGCATGTTGTTTTTTGGATGCTGGTTACCAGCATGTAAGGATCACAGAAAAAAAAAAAAATATATATATATATATATATATATATTTGGCTGAACTTGATTTAATCACGGATAGTGTTTAAAAATATTTACAAATGGCTTTTCTTAAATTAAAATTACAATATAATTTCATACTTCAAGTAGAGGGAGCCTAACTGAATCAAGTAAACCTAACAAAATGTAACATCAAAACTCAAATGAAACTTTTAGTAATATGCTAGCTAGTAAGAGGAAATGTTAGCATACTAAATACATGCTGGTCAGAAGCACTACTGAGTGCTACTTGGTCACTATAATATGGTTAGCACAGCAATTACTCAATGGATAAAACAATTTGAAGAATGCTCAAATACTACTGGTCCTTAACCTAGGCTCATACTCCACTCTTCACCATGGTGGTAACACCCAAAACTACAACATAACAATAATTCTTCTAAATCTCAATAAAACACAACATTAAACACTCACAAGAATCCCCCTTTATTCATCTTGCACAAAGACACATAAAATAACTGTAACAGATCAGGTTCTTAATGTGGAAAGGAGGAAGCGGGGACCGGGTGAACAATCCACATCAGACATTTATTGCTGCACTTTTCAGTGTCACACAATAAGACACTGCTTTTCAGCAGTACACAAAAGGTTTGCTTTTCAGCACACACCACACTGACAAGCAGACACACACAGACAGCTTTGTGCGTCTCTCTCTCTCTTCCAAATTGCGGCTCCACCTTATCCTTCTCCCGGCTGACTGCGATCATTCTCCCCCAGCAGTCCCTCATCACTCAGCCACACACCCCCTCCACCCCCGCTTGCCACAATTACACTTAATTTTAACATTAACTCTCAATGTCGAATCCCATGCAAAGCATGATGGCAACTAGAAATCCTCCGCCCAGTTTCAGTTAACCAATCAAAAAATATTCGTTTTCCCATTGCAAAAGTAAAGCTGACAAAATTTTGTATTTTAATTTAAAAAAAAAAAAAATTATCAACTCAGTTAATTTAATTTCCCCTGGTTACCAGAGCATGTGAGCGGAGAGGAGCGAGAGTGTAGCGGTGATAATTTCACCTGAGCGGAGAGTGCCTTCTTGAAGATTCCACTCCACTCGCTCAGGCCGCTCAGCACCGCTCACTCAACCCAGAATGTGCTTTGTGATATGCTGGTTTGGGAATCTGTGAAATAAGCAATAGGCATGAGGTTATGGAGTTCAAACATTGTTTTGGTGAAGTTGCAAACCTTATACATAAATGCAGAGTAAAAATCAAAGCTAAGAACAAGGAAGGAAAAGAAATCAAAAGGGAGTGATGAGACTGAGAGTTAGCAAAGACTCCCTTTGGAATCTTAAGCGTCACATTGCCAGAAAGCACGGGGATGTTTTAAGAGAACATGGTAGTGCAGCAAAAGGTGAGCTAGTAGGCTACATTACAATTCGATAATGAATTAAGAGATAAGTAGTAAGGTATCTTTTTGTTATGCAATCACGACAGTGCAGCTGCCAGCTAGATGCAAGCCCGGTTCTGCGGGGGTGCGAACGTTAGAGCACCCTCAATTGAAAATGTTAGCTTAATAATACTGTATATTGGCAAAGCATATTTCCTTGATTACCGCCGAATATACAGACAAAATCCCTGCATCAAAACTAATAAACATGTATGATCTTGTGGATCAGTGTGTTCTAGTTTGCAGGTGCAACATTCTGCTTTCATGCCTCCCTTGTACAATTGAGCATTTGATTGGTAAAGATTTCCGCTCTCGCATAGAGAATTTCATAGTGGAATTATCTCATTAATCGACCGCCTGTTGCTTTCGATTTCTGCTTCGGGATAAAGTGCACATAACTGCTGGTCAGTTTCCCAAAGCCAAATCCACACCTTAACAATTAGTGAAACGTAAAAAAAAAACACTGACTCTAGATTAGTGGTTGCGGATAGCATCTTCCGACATTGCTTGCTGCATTCATGCGCAGAGAAAAAACCATAATGATTACAGCCTACATTAGAAAAAAAACAAAATCTTAAACGAACGCAGTGTAATTCGTGAATTAAATATTTTTATTTGTTTTGGGATCATTAAACATGATTTCATATATATATTGGAAAAAATCGCACTTTATGCAGGACGAATATTTTTTATTTGTTAAATCCATGTTTAAACCCTGCTGTACACATAAAATGTGCATGCACAACATGATCTTTTGATGCATTTAAAGTCCAGATTCCCTTTATGCTGCTTTAAAAATATCAAGGAAAAACAAAGGGGGCACATGGTATTTACTAATATAATAATTATTATATAAATAACCACAGTCCTTTAGATTGCATACAATTCCTACATATAAAATGTAAGGTAATACGCCATTAATCAAGAAGCAATACTGAAAAAGAGAAACAAATTCACTGCTCTTTTCTGGATAACTTAATACGCCCTTTAAAACTGAACACAAAATTAGGATGAGAAATTGCTCATTTTAATTTACAGACCCAAAGTCTGATAGCATTAATTCAGTATGTATCAAATCTACAGTATAATCATTCTGTGGAGACAACTGAAAAACAATTATGAATTTCACTTTTACCTGTAATATTTACCTGTAATATTGAAAACATGTATTAGTCCATGTTTTAATTTTTGCTATAAACGACTCGGAAAAACTTTGAAGTTGAATAGATTGTTTTTCTGGGTCGGTTGTGTCACTCAGATCCAGTTTAAACTGAAAAGCGTGAATTTGCACATATGCGAGTTTCCGCACTAACGCACATATGTTTTATTACGTGTAGAGGCATGTTTGATGACTTGTTTTAAGTAAATAAAGGTAATTAGAACTGAAAAAAGTGTTATGGCATTATTTGAAGATGTTCAATGGCATATGATATAACAGATAAATATTTGACTGATTACAAATGATAAGGAAGGTTTGGTAGACCCGATTATCTAACAGCCATTGTAAACCAATACAAAATAAACAACGATGTTTTATATACTAAAACACAACAATACAATCACATAATTTCAGATGTGTATGTTACTAAGCATTTCATAATTGAATAAATGTCGATATATAGCCTATATTTCCTCCAAAGGGGCACCTCAGTCCACGTGGGCAAAGGGGCAGTTGGTCAGACATGTGTGCGTGCCTGGAAACAAGTATAGTCTACTACAGATCATTTTCATGTTGGAGAGGGATTTGAGCTAACTTATTTTTACCTGTGAGTGTTAGCGGTACTTGAGTGGAGCGTTCGCTTGGGCCGTGAGTGGTTGAGCAGAGCACACGCGCATGGAGCGGATTATTGAGCAGAGTGTCACATCGCTCCACTTCGCTCACATGCTCTGTTGGTTACACAAGTTTTTTTTTTTTTTTTTTTTTTTTTGAGTAAAATGAACGAGAAGACTGAGTAAAACTGACAATATTGATAGTTAATTTTTTTTTAAACTATGGTCAATTATTAGTTGTCCAACAACCGACTAGTTGATTAGTGAGGTTAACTAGTTTAGCTAGATTTTTTTTTTTTTAATCAGTATTTTTAGTGGCGGTGCTTAAATTATCATGTTGAAAGCGTGCTGTGATTTTGCTTTTAGACAGTCGACACGGTCAAACCCCCTCGGAAATGTTGTGTCTTTAAATTCATCCAATTTAAAACATGTACGAAACAGCCACATACATTCAGACGAACTCCTTTGTCCTCTATGTTGCAGTTCATTTAGCTTTTTGAGCGTACCGCCACAAGCATTGCATTTCTAAACTGGTTTTACATTTGAATTAAGTTTAATTTTCTTACCCCATTGGCAAATAGTTTTTTCTTTATATTAAGAATAAACCTCACATTGTTTTTACTTAAAAAGCAAAATGGCATTAAGTCTTATATTAAGTAAATGTATATTGTTTTAGATGACTAGATAATTGTACTCTTTTGTCAGTGAAGAAGCAAAAAGCACTTAAAAAATGAACATTCTCTGCTGTGGCACCTGAAAGGTTTCCTTTAGAACCCTGCTGAAAATTCTGCCATTCTGCCATGGCAAGATTAAAAAAAAAAAAAAAAAAAGGCTGGCTCAATTCTTTCAAATCCGCCATAGCAGCCAAACCACCGGAACGATATTGTCATGTTTGTAAATTAGTGCATGAATACAGAAATGTATGGGAGTAATCCTCTAATCGTGTTCATTTTGGAGTGTTCATTTTGCGTGGCACTGGGTCCACCGTTGCAGACCGCTGCGGATTACTGGAGCTCATTAAACACACAGATGAATTACTGAAATGGTCCAGGGGCCTTTTGCTTCCATCCAAATTGAAGACAAAGGGGACTGGGAAACGAATGCGTTATCAGGGCCGGACAGCACTCTCACACATTGCAACTCCTGGGTACAACATCGGCACAATCGACCCCTCCAAAGCTCAGAGATTAAATGGTTTATTGACTGTTGGAGGGGCATCAAAGCGAGTAGGCTTGCACATTAACTCACCTTCAAATGTCGCTGTCCTAGTCAGAACACTATTGATGGGAGGTCCCATACTTGTTTACCGGTTGTTTGGCTTTGTGGTGCAAGTATTTGGAATTATGGTCTGTGTGGATTTCTTGAAAGTAAAGACTTGCTAAAACATTTTTTCTTTCAGATAATCACTTATAAATGTGTCTACTAACAATGTCCAACAGTGTATGTACATGCAACACTGGAGTTGAACATTTTCACAAAACATTTGTAATTTCCACACACATCAAATTCTGTAATGTGTTTAAAAGAATTATGAGGTAGAAATGACAGTGCTAGAATTTTTTATTTATTTTTTATTTTTATATATTTCTGAAATAAAACCTTCGCCCCTTTGTCTTGCTAAAATTCATAGCTAACATTTTATGTATTCAAAATACACACAATTAAATCATATTTTCACAAAATGTTGTGACTGGCGAAATTACAGCTTGAATGGGAATGTCGTAAAATTAAAATATTTTGCTCCAACTGAAATATACCTTGATTTTTTGTTTTCTTCGAACATCACTTCTTATATTTTATTTCAAGCACATTCTTCACTGACACTTTTATGGACTGGTTAAAAAGTACACGCACAAAAAAGGGGCAAAATTGATTGGGGTGGTGGAAATGATGGTAGAACTGTGGGGCAGTTGTAACTGTATAAATTTTTTTTTTTATATATATATATATATATATATATATATACATATATATACACACACACACACACACATACACACACACACACACACACACCACATTGAATAAATATCAACCACTAGGCATGAAATTGCTCAGAAGTAACAGCTAGAAATTCAATCAAATATAGTTTACAAATTAAATAACTATGTAGTAATAACTGTTTTGGATAATCAGTGGATGAAATACTTTACAAATTAAAGGTACACAAGGTTTAATTGGAATGCAATGACTGATGCAAAGCAAAAATTATTATTCACAATAATAATAATAATAATAATAATATCACAAGTTAAAACAAAATATTCAAAAGAGTAAAACTAACATTATATTGTACATTCCTGACTCTAAATTGTAATTAGATAAGACACATTGGAAGACAATGTAAAATAGCTAAAATATGCATGCATGTGACCACACATCAGTTGAATGCTATACTAAACTTTACTTTGTGTTGCAAACACAAAAGTCTGCATGACTTTTTTTATTGGGACACACCACACTTTGTATTTTAGCATAAAACATGAAAATAACATTAAGGAGTCCTGCCCACAGATAGCATGCAAATATAATCTAAATATATATAAATATATATCTACAGTGCAATAAACAGTATAGCAAAATCTTAGTTGAAACATTTCTACCATTGCACGGTAGATACAGTTATGCAATGCAGCCTTATTTTCAGCAAACTGTTAACAAACAATTCATGTCAGTTCACAAGATGTTGGATTTTGTTGGTCTGCTGAACATCAATGCTTAGTTGTATCTTTTTCTTTGTAGGTGCAAAGTAGTTTGGCAGACATGTGCTGAGACCCAGGCAAATGGCAGAGTTTGACTGAGTTGAAGGAAAAGGCAAAGGCCAGACCATCTGTGATTGCAGGTGAGAATGTTGGCTATTCCAAATCACTGGCATTAACTCCTGGTGGTTAAGTTCTCTACACTTTATAAGAGATGGCAGACAGTTTCAATAATTTAGAAGGAGCCAGAGGTATTCATGGGCAGAGAGACTAGCTTTTCACTTACTGTTTATCTGGTCCTTGCACCTGGGGGCTGTTTTCCCACCGCCCTTTCCTTCTTAAGGTACATTCAAGCCCTTTTCAACATTCCTGGCCAACAATGCCTGTGACAATAAATTAAATAGGTTATTGATTGACCAATAAGTTGGCAATGAGTCTGCTTGAATTCACACTCACTGCCTCCCTGGCCCAAACAGCTCTGGGTAACTGCACCAGAAATCAAAGCATAATGGATTCTGATCTTTGGAACTACTTCCATGTACACTTATTATTTGCTTTTAATTTGTATTGATGGTAATTCCATTGCCCTTGATAGATAGCCACTGGCAGGTACAATAACACTTGCAAACAACAAGAGAAATATATTCCCTCTTGCTTAAGGTCTGTGAATGCCTCATGTTTAAAGCGGTTCTCTCTTTAGTTCATGCATGTCTCGTGACCAAAACTCATGTCGCAATCTTATTGATTCTTGCAAAATGATGTCATGATGTTTGGTTATTAGATGCGAAAGAACCATTGAGGTTTGTTGTTTTGTTGATGGACTTTATCAATGAGCGTGTTTAAATGCACTCTGCTGATTAGTGCCCGACCGAGCATCTTTTTGCAGCTCAACAGACAACGGTGCGGTCGTGGATTTTGTCTGATGAGTGTTGATTTCATGCTATGTTGTTACTTAGCTGGTGAGACACAATGCTGGAAAGTAAAATAAACAATGTCCATCTTTTACTCTCCATGACAACGAGCTTATAGCTAACCAGCTAATCACGTAGCTACTTTCATTGTTGTCAGCTGAGTGGAAGCTAATGAGTAAACATGTATTCACCAAACTGTTTTGTTTAGAATTCACAGTTTGGTACCCTCTTCAACCGAACAATTCCAGTTGTGTCATTTATAAAATGTAATATTTAAAAGTCTGGTTTTCCACCGTTGAAAATTTCCCCTGAACTTGTATAGCAGAATACGGTGTAACACCGCTGCTTATCTGTTTATCTTGACTCGGCAGTATTAATATAGTCAGCATTTGATTGATACTAAACAGTACTGATGTTTATTTAGCTATTTATTTTATTTTTTATTTAAATGGTCAGCATTTGACTGATACTAAACAGTACTGATGTTTATTTAGCTATTTATTGTATTTTTATTTATTCTTTATTTAAATGACCAGCAATCGACTTATACTAAACATACAATACTAATGTTTATTAAGCTATTTATTGTATTTTTATTTATTCTTTATTTTCTTAGTGTTCATTTCTAGAATTTGTTGACAATGTATAATAATAATGTCAAATATTCTTTGATAAAAATATTTGTTTAAGAAAGCAGCTTTCTGAGCACATTTGCATAGTCATATCAGTGCAAAATCGGTGAAAAATCCCGGCCATTTCAGCGGGTAGTTCAGCGTTGTGGCAAGAGGGACACAATGTCTCATTCCCTCCATCAGGGAACGGAGGTTATGAAAGTAACCAGGACATTCCCTATGTGTCACTCACTCGACGTTGTGTCGATGTAGTGACACTAGGGGTCCCTATACAAAATGCCACGACTACTGAACTGTGTTACGTGGACTAGCGGTGTGAGATGGGCAGACCTCTGTGTGCCTCGTAGCCAGCGCACCAGGCCATCATGTAACCTCCCCCAACACTGAATGAGTGTCGAACGGTCCTTTGGGAACAAGTCGACTGCCCAACAAATAGGGACAGGCTAGCCCAGCCGTGGCCTCTTTCCTCTTTTTTTTCTCTCCAAAAAGAGTGGAATTTGTTAACCGACTGGGGGCCATAAATGTCTATGTTGGGGGGGTGTCACTCCCAAGGGGAAGACACCATGGAGACCACACCCCGCCCAGAGGAAATGCATCACATGGTCTTATCGAGTCTTGTCGGAAGTATATCATGTGGAGAAGTCGCCTGGTAGGTCCTACCCAAGGGGGGAGGAGTTTCTACAAGCATGGTGACCATGGGTAGAGGGGCCTCTGCCAAAGGAAGACACAGTTTACCGACAGGGAAACGATTTAGATGAAGATTTATCACATGGGGTCACCTATGGAGAACAAGCGCATGTGGAGCACCTACCCCAGTACAGGGCTTAGTTAGCACATATACTGGGCCGGCAGCGAGTTTCTCTGCAAACCTGTCTGCCACAGGGCTAAGGAGGAAAATCATCAAGGGATCACAACTTGTGAACACGACTGGGAGTCAAAGGCGCACGTCTTCACCTCATGGGAGGGGAAAGGCGCTATATGCAAGCGGTACACCCGGCCAGCTGTCCCGGAACTTACCTGTTCAGACTTGACAACACACGGAATGAAACTGGCTCAACCCAGAGATTACAGAACCTCACAAAGGTGTTGGGTGTTGCCCAGCCCGCTGCTCTGCAGATGTCTGCCAAAGAGGCGCCACTGGCCAGGGCCCAGGAGGCCACTACACTCCTAGTACAGTGTACTTATCCACCTGGGGGATCACAAAATACACCTTGGCCGCCACATTATTGAGGGTAGTAAGAGCGGGGGAGCTGAAAGATCGGGATCGGGCAGTAAAAGGTGCCCCTCATGATCTTGTCTGCTCCTCATGCACTTCCGGGAAGAAAGGGACCAGGGCGGGGCGCGGCCGAGAGTGGCGCTCTGGACCCAGGAACCAATCATCGAGCTGCGAGGGTTCAGGGAAGAGTGGAGGGTTCCACTCTAGCCCGATGCTCACGGCTGCCCGGGAAAGCATGTCCGTCATCTCCGCATCGACCTGAGACTGGGTGACCACACCCGAAGGAGGGAGTCCAGCTGAGGCGTCCGCATCAGAGTGGACGACCCCGCTCTCCGGTGCTGTGCTCGATAACTCATCGACTTTCCGGGCTCCGAATAAGAGGTCGAACTTGCAGTGAGATGAGCCAGCTGTCTCATCCGAGAGCCCAACCATGGCAAGCGAGCGTGCTGGGGAATGGGAGGCCCGTGGGGGTTTACCCGGGGAGGTGCTCCCATTGAGGTCCCCAAATCGCCCCAAGTGCTAACCGGCATGTCCTCATAACTGTAGGTAGAAGGACCGAGGCAGGGAGCCACTGGGGTGGCTTGCTTTCTTACGAATGCAAGCCACGACCGCAACGTTGCCATGTTCATGTTCTTGCAATGAGGAGAAGACCCATCCACGAACGATGTCTCCGTGTGGGCAGCTCCCAGACAAGTAAGACAGCGATCGTGGCCGTCAGAAGCGGAGAGATAACGGCCGCAACCAGGAATAACACACAAACGGAAAGACATCTTTAAAAAGACGTTCCGTGTGTGCCGCTCTTTTAGAAAGAAAATATACTCTTTTTAGAATATACTCTTTTTGTTATTCTGCCGAAGCGCTCAGGGGAGTTCTCTGCACTCCATGGGTGCAGAGGGTGAGAAGCCGCTGAAATGCACCGTAAAATCCAGTAGATGAGGTGAATGAACACACAGATGAATTCAGCTTCAATGAATAGAACCGTTCGGCTCCGAAGAGAAAATCTGAATGAGTGGTTGCATACCAGCACCTTTTATGCCCGTATGTCCAGGGGAGTGGCATGCAAATTCCACCAATTCCCATTGGTCTTTTTTCAAAGATCAGAGGTGTTTAGGGCTCCCAAGAGTGACCCCTAGCGTCACTACATCGACACAACGTCGAGTGAGTGACAGATAGGGAACAATTGTATTTTTATTCACTATCATTAACAAAGATTAATAAGCACTGTTAAAAAGCATATTGTTACTTTTATGTTCATGATACCTAATGTATTTAACTACTGTTAACAAATGGAACCTTATTGTAAAGTGTTACCAATTATGTCCCTGACAATCATTGTTGTAGCCGTTTTATTAAACAAAAAAATATGAGATTTGTGTTAAACTATCTATAGGTCATGGTTTATTTTTCAATTATTAATATTATTATGTTTGTATAATACAATTGTATTATACAATTGTATTTATGATATAATTTGTATTGGAATATTTCCACCTGTTGTCATAGAATGATTTTTAAGTCACTGCAAAAGAAGCCGGTAGAAGTTGGAGAGGGTAAAATGTTAGGATTTGGTATGATTTTTTGACCACTTAATTATTTTGATCATATTTTCATTTTGTTTAAAGTGTAATTTGAATGTAGAAATATTTTAGGTTTAATTTTTGGTATTTCAATAAATAACCTCAGAATTAAATTGTACTTGACCCAGCCCATTAGCGCATTGCACATGCAGTTAGTTATAGTTGTCAGCCAACTTGGAAGGCAGAAGGTTATTCTTCCTACAATTCTCCCATCAGGTACGGTGCTCTAACTTGAGCCCGCTTCTACCTACAGTATATTTTATGTGCATTTATTTATTTGGCAAGTAGTCTTGTAATAAGCTGAATATTGAGGAGGCAGACTGTTATTTTTACAAAATAAACACCAACAGAACGCAAACCGGAGGTTGATTCCAGCTCTTCAGTGATTTCTTTCTTCCCAAATTACATAATTTCAACGCAAATCAATATTTTATGTCCATTTATTTATTTATTTGGTTAGTAGTGTAATAAGCGGGATAATGTACAGTTGGTTGTTATTTTTACTGGTTTCAAATGTGGGTGGATGAGATTGTAACTGCAGAAAATGTCGAGAAACAACATAGATTAGGATCTGTAGCGTTCTGGCATGTTCTTTAATTGCTTTTGCCTTTTTTAATATATTTTTCAGGTAACAGGTATGTAGAGCTGGCTGATTTAAAAAAAATATATATAAAATCATGGAATCGAAGTTTTGCATAAAATATTAGCAGACGCTGTAGACAGATACACTGTCAATCCACCAATGGCTGAATATAAAAGAGAAAAACAAATGTTCACAGCACTTGGCTTAATGCACCCCTCAGTTTGATAAGCTGAGCATCGGCTGCGCACTTCAACGTAACATAGGTTAACAACACGGAGACTGATATAAAAGCCGGTCATATTTCCAGTACGATTGTACAGTGTGATTGTAGGTAGACTTCATCCATCATGCATGTTTACACTGGCTTCATCAAACAATAACTATGTTCTGTGTAAGTTGTGTAAGTCATGAAGCACTAAGCTACATTTTATGAGATGTCAACAGAAATGTATGTGTTTATAATAAAGTGTTATAACATACGTGACAGTTATGGGTGCTTTATATCAAATCATATAATGGACAGACTATAAAATGATGATTCAGATAGATCGCTAATTATTGCTTTGTTCTGAGACGTGTTTCAAATGTACTGCATTTATAGCCAACATTTAGGAAGCGAAGCAATCATTTTGACAAACAGCGATATAATTTAATTTAGCTGCTCTGCTCAGCGTGTACCGCTAGAGGGTGCCACGTGCTCACAGCACTGACTGATGTCGTTATCTTAAACTGAGCTTTTTACTTCTTGCGTTTTCAACTACACTGAATTTTTTCTGATATCTGGATTCTATCTGCAGGTGTTTATGATTATACATAAAAACTGATTGATGTACTAAAAATACTTTCTAGATAAACATGACTATTTATAGATATTGATTTCTAGACAACTTTCTAGATGGACTTGATTTAGATAAAAATAATACCTAAATTGGCTCTGAGGTATTTTGTAGTTTCCTTATTTTATAATATTATTTCTGAACATCAGTGTTATTTTAAATAAATTAGATTTTTACGCTGTTGACAATGTTGTGTGTGGCACAGTTACACATTTCTGTGCATTTCTGTTACACAGCTTTGTTTTTTATAATGAAGAAAACTGAGATTATTCTAAACAGGTTGCCTTGCATTCTAATAAGGAACATGCTATTTGAATCCTGTTGATGTTACTTTTTTGAAAAATACCTTTTAATGTAGGAAAATCGAATTGAGAATCATAAATCGTCCTTTAGTTAAAAAAATAAATAAATAAAAAAAATAAAGGAGATTACATTTTTTGCCATATCGCCCAGCCCTACAGGTAAGTACTGTATAATATATTTAAACAACATTTTCCTGGGGGGCCTGGATAGCTCAGCGAGTATTGACGCTGAATACCGCCCCTGTAGTCTTAAGTTCGAATCCAGGACGTGCTGAGTGATTCCAGCCAGGTCTCCTAAGCAACCAAACTAGCCCGGTTGCTAGGGAGGGTAGAGTCACATGGGGTAACCTCCTCGTGGTCGCGATTAGGGGTTCTCGCTCTCAACGTGGTGCGTGGTAATTTGTGCATGGATCGCGGAGAGTAGCATGAGCCTATAGCATGTGTGCAATTTAATTCAGCGAGCAACATAAGATGTGCGGATTGACTGATTGACAACCAATAATCCTCTCAGCGGTCCGAACTGTCCTTTGTAATCTTCTGATGTCTGATTTCATAGCTGAATCAAACCAGACAGTTATTGAACTGCAGAGGACAGACTCAATGACTGCTGAGTAAAACTGTATCAGCAGCGCCTGTGCAGGTTGAATTTCCTCAGCTGGTGAAGGAAGTACAACCTCTGCTGGGCCTTTTTCACAATGGAGTCAATGTGGGTCTCCCACTTCACGTCCTGTGAGATGGTAGTGCCCAGGAACCTAACCTGAATGACTCCACTGCTGCCACAGTGCTGTTTAGAATGGTGATGGGGGTCAGTGTTGGGGTGTTTCTCCTAAAGTCCACAATCATCTCCGCCGTTTTGAGCGTGTTCAGCTCAAGGTTGTTTTGACTGCACCAGACAGCCAGCTGTTCAACCTCCCTTCTGTATGCAGACACATCGTCATCTCGGATGAGGCCGATGACAGTGGCGTCATCTGCAAACTTCAGGAGCTTGACAGAGGGGTCCTTGGCGATGCAGTCATTGGTGTAGAGGGAGAGCACACATCCCTGGGGGGCACCAGTGCTGATTGTACAGGTGCTAGAAGTGAGTTTCCCCTGTCTAACAAGCTGCTGCCTGTCTGTCAGAAAGCTGGTAATCCACTGACAGATAGACATGGGAACAGAGAGTTGGTGTAATTTATTCTGGAGTATAGCTGGGATGATGGTGTTGAAAGCCAAACTGAAGTCCACAAAAAGGATTCTTGCATATGTCCCTGGTCTGTCCAGATGTTGCAGGATATGATGCAATCCTATGTTGACTGCATCATCCACAGACCTGTTTGCTCGATAAGCAAATTGAAGGGGATCTAGAAAGGGTCCAGTGATGTTCTTCAGGTGGGCCAACACCAGTCTCTCAAATGACTACATGACCACAGACGTCAGGGCGACAGGTCTGTAGTCATTAAGTCCTGTGATTTTTGGTTTTTGTTTGGGACAGGAATAATGATTGAGCATTTGAAGCAGCATGGGACTTCACACTGCTCCAGTGATCTATTGAAGATCTGTGTGAAGATAGGGGCCAGCTGGTTAGCACAGGATCGAAGACATGCTGGTGAGACGCCATCTGGGCCTGAAGCCTTCCTCGTCTTTTGTTTCCGAAAGACGCGGCTCACATCATCTTCACAGATCTTAAGTGCAGGTTGAGTAGCAGGAGGGGGGAGGAGGGGGGGTTGCAGGAGATGTTGGTGTTTGTGTGAAGTGAAGGTTAGAGTGGGTATGGGGTGTGAGATTGGGCCTTTCAAATCTGCAGTAGAACACATTCAGGTCGTCAGCCAGTTGTTGGTTCCCTACAGGGTTGGGGGTAGGAGTACTGTAATTTGTGAGTGGTTTCATGCCACTCCACACTGATGCAGGGTCGTTAGCTGAAAACTTGTTCTTCAGCTTCTCAGAGTATCTTCTTTTAGCCACTCTGATTTCCCTGTTCAGTGTGTTCCTGGCCTTTGTACAAGACTTTATCCCCCCCCGTAAACATCCTCTATGGCCTGACGAAGCTGCCTGAGCTCTGCTGTAAACCACTCCTTGTCATTGTTGAACTTTAAATAAGTCCTAGCAGGAATGCACATAACCTCACAGAAACTGATATATGATGTAACAGTATCTGTGAGCTCGTCCAGGTCTGTGGCTGCAGCCTCAAACACTCAAATCCCTGCAAATCGAAGCAGGCTTGTAGTTCCCGCTCTGCTTCAGTGGTCCATCTCTTTACAGTCCTTACTACTGGCTTGGTTGATTTTCAATTTCTGCCTGTAGGTTGGAAAAAGATGAACCAGACAGTGATCAGAGAGTCCCAAAGCTGCTCTAGGGACAGAGCGATATGCATCCTTTATTGTTGTGTAACAATGATCCAGTATGTTCCTGTCTCTGGTGGGGCATGTGATGTGCTGTTTGTATTTGGGCAGTTCACATGTGAGATTTTCTTTGTTAAAATCCCCAAGAATAATAATAACTGAGTCCGGGTATTGTTGTTCTGTGTCTGTGATTTGATCAGCCAGCTGTTGCAGCGCTGTGTTCAAACACGCGTTTGGTGCGATATACACAATCACCAGAATAAACGAGGAAAACTCCCGTGGTGAGTAGAAAGGCTTACAGTTAATACAAAACAAATTAGGACAGCACATCCTCTTTAATGTTGTTACATCTGTACACCACCTTTCATTGATATAAAAGCATGTTCCACCGCCTCTCATTTTCCCTGTTAACTCCGCGATGCGATCCGCTCTGAACAGCTGGAAGCCTGGCAGATGTAACGTGCTGTCCGGAAAAGCTTCACTCAGCCAGGATTCTGTGAAGCACAAGGCAGCAGAGGTTGAAAAGTCCTTGTTTGTGAAGGTGAGGAGATGTAGTTCGTCCATTTTGTTAGGAAGAGAGCGGAGATTCGCTAAGTGAATACGTGCCGACGGAGTTTGACCAGCGCACCGGCTCGTCTCCCTCGCCTGCGTCTCTTGAACAGCAGAGCTGCGCCTCCAACTAAAATGTCTAGCAAAACGTCTGAATATTCGAAAACCTGGAAAAGATTGTCTGGTATATGCTGTCGAATGTTCAGCAGTTCGTCTCTGTTAAAATTGACTGGAAAAAGATTACTAAACACAGGACAAAGAAAAAAAACTGAGGAGCTCCACACCGAGGCAGCCATCCGCAGTGCCATCATGATGGCATTTCAATCTGTCTTTTCAATTTTAGATATCAAGTTCAAAACCTTCAGGATAAATCAGAATTCTTTCAATATGACATATATATCATGCATTCAAACGAATCACAGATTAATTTTACTCTTAAATGTGTTCGATGTCTGCTTTGAGTTTTAAAAAAAAAAAAAAAAAAAAAAAATATTCTATATGCAGACTGCCATTTTAGGTTTTAGCTTTCCATGTGGACAAAATGCATCACATAAACTCAATATAACACAACGCAGATCAACATGTTAATCAGTCACCAAACAGGTATGAAATATATGTAAATGCATCACATTTCTTTGTTTTAAATCACAGTTGTAACAATATAATGAATTTTGAACTCTGGTTGTTCTTGAAAATGGCATGGATTAAATTGTTCATATAATAATCAACTTTAAATCAGTTTAAGATCTGAAATACTCAACATACATCATCACTGAACCTTTCTGGGTATCTTTTGTGTCAATATTGTTGAATATTGATACATAAAACATTTTTTACATACCTGCAGAAAATGACAAAAAACACAGATTAGGATCTGCAGCGTTCTGGCGCTTTCTTTAATCGCTTTGAGCTTTTGGCCAGAACGTAACTTCCCCATCACGTTAGCGTAATGCGCCACCTACAGGCCACTTGTAAAACATACTGAACTTGCATAAATACGACACTAGAACACTTAAAGACAAACTCAGAGAAAAAAAAAGTCCCTTTTTCAGGGCACAGTATCTTAAAGAATTTTGTAAAAATCCAAATAACTTCACAAATTTTTACTGTAAAGGGTTTAAACAATGTTTTCCATGCTTGTTCAATGAACCATAAACAATTAATGAACATGCACCTGTGGAACGGTCGTTAAGACACTAACAGCTTACAGATGGTAGGCAATTAAGGTTACAGTTATAAAAACTTAGGACACTTAAGAGACCTTTCTACTGACTCTGAAAAACCTCAAAAGAAAGATGCCCAGGGTCCCTGCTCATCTGCATGAATGTGCTTTAGGCATGCTGGATGGAGGCATGAGGACTGCAGATGTGGCCAGGGCAATAAATTGCAATGTCCGTACTGTGAGATGCCCAAGACAGCGCTACAGGGAGACAGGAAGGACAGCTGATCGTCCTCGAAGTGGCAGACCATGTGTAACAACACCTGCACAGGATCAGTACATCCGAATATCACACCTGCATGACAGGTACAGGATGGCAACAACAACTGCCCTAGTTACACCAGGAACACACAATCCCTCCATCAGTGCTCAGACTGTCCACAGTAGGCTGAGAGAGGCTGGACTGAGGGCTTGTAGGCCTATTGTAAGGCAGGTCCTTACCAGACATCACCGGCAACAACGTCGCATTTGGACACAAACCCACCTTCGCTGGACCAGACAGGACTGGCAAAACGTTTTGTCTCACCAGGGGTGATGGTTGGACTCGTGTTTATCATCGAAGGAATGAGCATTACACCGAGGCCTGTACTCCGGAGCGGGATCGTTTTGGAGGTGGAGGGTCCGTCATGGTCTGGGGCGGTGTGTCACTGCATCCTCGGACTGAACTTGTTGTCATTGCAGGCAATCTCAACGCTGTGTGTTACAGGGAAGACATCCTCCTCACTCATGTGGTACCCTTCCTGCAGGCTCATCCTGACATGACCCTCCAGCATGATGCCACAAGCCATACTGCTCGTTCTGTGCGTGATTTCCTACAAGACAAGAATTTCAGTGTTCTGCCATGGCCAGCGAAGAGCCCGGATCTCAATCCCATTGAGCATGTCTAGAACCTGTTGGATCGGAGGGTGAGGGCTAGGGCCATTCCCCCCAGAAATGCCCGGGAACTTGCAAGTGCCTTGGTGGAAGAGTGGGGTAACATTTCACAGCAAGAACTGGCAAATCTGGTGCAGTCCATGAGGAGGAGATGCACTGCAGTACTTAATGCAGCTGGTGGTTACTTTTGATTTTGACCCCCCCCCTTTGTTCAGGGACACATTATTCCATTTCTGTTAGTCACATGTCTGTGAAACTTGTTCAGTTTATGTCTTAGTTGTTGAATCTTTTTATGTTCATACAAATATTTACACATGTTAAATTTGCTGAAAATAAAAGCAGTTGAATGTGAGATAACATTTCTGAGTTTAGAATAAAACCAGGGGAAAATAATAATTTTGGGGTGTAGGTCAATATATGTTTCAATAATGTTTTAATCAACATTAATTTTGTCTTTCACTATCAGATTTATTTCCAGTCAGTTACATCATCGACAAATAAAACCCTTCAGGGTGATACAAAACCATCACCCTGTTGGGGTATTTTGTGCGATAACAACCGGCTGACTGTACATTATCCCTTACATACACTATGTCAAACAACACATCATAAGATTTAAAGTTTGTGCTCTTTATCACACCACCAGATAATGTAAACGCATTAACCATATACACTAATATGCCTTGGTTGTTTTCTGTGTATTTTTCACAAGTTAAAAGCAGCTCTTACATTCATACAGACATTTTATGCTGACCAAATCAGACCAGAAAAGAACTCAAAACGTTTGATACTTTTGAATGAGAGATGTTTGCGGTGATGTACCGCTAGGCGTGTGTACTCGGTCACACATCAGACTCACCTGTGTATGGAGATGAATGTTGAATAAAATATTTAAATGTCTGTGAAAGTCAAATTTGTCGATATTTGTGCTGATTTCAGACCTGTATACACCTGTACTGGGACTTGGCATGGATCAAAAGCAATTTTTTATGCTTTTCTTAATATCGTTTCACAGGTGTTTTTCCATTCATTGCCATTGTTTCCTCCTGCTGATGGTCACAAATATGGCGGTGGCAAGTGAAAAGTGAAGTCACAGATACAGGTCAATATGGTAGCCAGCAATCACACATACGAATGTGTCTATCATTAGTCTATCATTAGTAATGATAGACCTGCTACAATGACCAGGCCCTAGTGAAGATTAATATGTCAATAAGTAGATGTCAGGTGATGATTCCTGTCACTGACATTTATAAATATTGATGTCCAAATTAATAAAAAAAGTTATCAAATACACAAACTTGAGCTAAATGGCTATGTATATGTTAAATGATATTTGCCGTTTAAAATAAGCATACATTAGCAGACCCTGCTATTGCCCTATACTGTATATATTGCCTCATAATAACCTAAAAAGAATATACAGTAATGATTATGACTGCAGGCCTATATCTAATAGACATATAGCCCTATATATATATTATATATAGGGCTATATCTAACTGAAAGTAATGTAATCAAGAGTATAATTAAAAAAAAAAAAAGTATATTTCTCTAAAAGAGCGGCACACACGGAATGTCTTTTTAAAGGTGCCCTTCCATTTGTGTGTTATTCCTGGTTGGGGTCGTTATCTCTCGCCTTCTGACGGACACATTCGCTGTCTTTTGTGCCTGGGCGCTGCCCACACGGAGACAGCGTTCGTGGATGGGTCATGTACTCATTGCGAGAACATGTCCATGGCAACGATGCGGTCGCGGCTTGCCTTTGTAAGAAAGCAAGCCACCCCAGCGGCTCTCCACCCCGGTCCTTCTACCTATGGGTATGAGGCCAGCGTGACTAGCACTGGGGACGATTTGGGGACACCAATGGGACCACCTCCGCCGGGTATCCCCCCCACGGACCTCCCATTCCTCAGCACACTCGTCTGCCCCGATCGGGCTTCAGGATGAGTCCGCCAGCTCGTCTCACGGCAAGTTTGACCTCTTGTTCGGAGCCCGTGAAGGTGATGAGCTCTCGAGAGCAACATCGGAGAGCGGGATTGTCCAGTCAGATGCGGAAACCTCAGCTAGGCTCCCCCCCTCGGGTACGGTCCCCCAGTCACAGGCTGACGTGGAGATGACGGACATGCTTTCCCCGGCAGCCGCGAGCGTCGGGTTAGGGTGGAACCCTCCGCTCTCCCCTGAACCCTTGCGGCTCGATGATTGGTTCCTGGGCTCGCGGACAGGCCCCGCCCCGGTTCCTTTCTTCCCGGAAGTGCACGAGGAGCTGACAAGGTTGTGGGAGGCACCTTTTACTGCCCGGTCCCTATATTTCAGCTCCCCCGCCCTCACTACCCTCGATGGTGGGGCAGCCAAGGGCTATTCGGCGATCCCCCCAGTGGATAAGGCACTCGCGGTGCACCTATGCCCGCAGAGCACCGCCACCTGGCGAGGGCACCCAAAGCTCCCTTCCAAGGCCTGTAGGTTTACGTCGTCCCTGACGGGCAAGGCCTACGGTGCCGCTGGACAAGCTGCCTCCGCCCTGCACGCCATGGCTCTCCTGCAAGTCCACCAAGCCAAGGCGCTAAAGGAACTGCACGAGGGTAGTTCCACCCCGGGATTGATGCAGGAGCTGCGCTTGGCGACTGACCTCGCCCTCCGGGTGACAAAGGTCACGGTGCGGTCTCTCGGGTGGGAAATGTCCACCTTGGTGGTCCAGGAGCACCACATTTGGCTCAACCTGGTCGAGATGGGAGAGGCCGACAAGGCACGGTTCCTTGGTGCCCCCATTTCCCAGGTTGGCCTGTTTGGCGACACCGTCGAGGACTTTGCCTAGCAGTTCTCGGCAGTGAAGCAGCAGATGGAAGCTATCCGGCACATCCTGCCCCGGCGTGGCTCAAGATCCCGCACCCTGTCTGCTCATCGCCAAGAGCGTCCTCCTGCGGTGACTGCACCGGCTCTGCCGCAGCCTGCCCCTGCGGCGTGGTCCCAGCATGGAGCCCACCGCAGGAAGCAGACTCCACCCTCAGGTAGTCCAGCTGATTTGGAGTCGATTCGGGCAGGCACAGGTAGACCTGTTCACTTCCCGAGAATCCTCCCACTGCCCGCTCTGGTACGCCCTGACCGAGGCACCTCTCGGTATAGACGCACTGGCACACAGCTGGCTCCCTGGACTTTGCAAATATGCATTTCCCCCAGTGAGCCTACTTGCACAGACCCTGTGCAAGGTGAGGGTGGACGAGGAGCAGGTCATCCTGGTAGCACCCTACTGTCCCACCCAGACGTGGTTCTCAGACCTCACGCTCCTCGCGACAGCCCCCCCACCTGCGGCGGTAGACAGGATCACTCAGGCTAGGGCCCCTTCTATGAGGTGCCTGTATGCCTTGAAGTGGCGTCTGTTCGCTAAGTGGTGTTCTTCCTGACACGAAGACCCCCAGAGATGCGCAGTTGGATCGGTGCTTTCCTTCCTGCAAGAGAGGTTGGAAAGGCGGCTGTCCCCCTCCACCTTGAAGGTGTATGTAGCCGCTATAGCGGCACACCACGACACAGTGGACGGTAAGTCCTTAGGGAAGCACGACCTGATCATCAGGTTCCTGAGAGGCGCCAGGAGGTTGAATCCCTTCAGACCACACCTCATTCCCTCACGGGACCTCCCTGTAGTTCTTCAGGGTCTACTGGGAGCCCCCTTTGAGCCCCTGCAGTCAGCTGAGCTTAAGGCACTCTCTTTAAAGACTGCCCTCATGACTGCGCTCACTTCAATCAAGAGGGTAGGAGACCTGCAAGCGTTCTCTGTCAGCGAAACGTGCATGGAGTTCGGTCCGGGCTACTCTCACGTGATCCTGAGACCCCGACCGGGCTATGCGCCCAAGGTTCCCACGACCCCTTTTAGGGATCAGGTGGTGAACCTGCAAGTGCTGCCCCAGGAGGAGGCAGACCCAGCCCAGATGTTGCTGTGTCCGGTGCGTGCTTTACGCATCTATTTGGATCGCACGCAGAGCTTTAGAGTCTCTGAACAGCTCTTTGTCTGCTTTGGTGCACAGCGGAAAGGAAGCGCCGTCTCCAAGCAGAGGATCGCCCACTGGGTCATTGACGCCATAGCAATGGCATATCACGCTCAGGACGTGCCGCCCCCGGCAGGGCTACGAGCCCATTATACCAGGAGTGTGGCGGCCTCCTGGGCCTTGACCAGTGGTGCCTTTCTAACAGACATTTGCAGAGCAGTGGGCTGGGCAACACCTAACACCTTTGCAAGGTTCTACAATCTCTGCGTGGAACCGGTTTCGTCCCGTGTAGTGGCAGGCACAAGCAGGTAAGTCCGGGACAGCTGGCCGGGTGTATCGCTTGCGCATAGCGCCTTTCACCTCCCCTGAGCTGAAGATGTGTGCTGTTGACTCCCAGTAGTGTTAACAAACTGTGTTCCCTGGATGACTTCCTCCAAGCCCTGTGGCAGACGAGTTTGCTGAGAAACTCGCTGCCGGCTCAGTACATGTGCTAACTAAGCCTTGTACTGGTGTAGGTGCTCCGCATGTGTTAGTTCCCCATAGGTAACATCATGCGACGTATATCTTCCACCAATTCATTTCCCTGTTGGTAAACTGCTTCTTCCTTGGGCAGAGTCCCCTCTGCCCCAGTCACCATGTTTGTAGAAACTCCTCCCCCGTAGGGTAGGACCTACCATGTGACGTATTTCCACTCAAAATACCCCCCCCCCCTCCCCAAAGACACCGCGGGGGTGTGGTCTCCGCAGGGTCTTCCCCTTGGGAGTAACACCCCCCCCCCCCCCGATGTAGACCTGGTGGCCCCAGTCGGTTAACAAATTTCACTTTTTGGGGAGAGAAAAAAAGAGGATAAGAGGCCACGACTGGGCAAGCCTGTCTCTATCTTTTGGGCAGTCGACTTGTTCCCGAAGGGCCGTTCGACACAGCGTTGGGGTAGGTTACATGTCAGCCTGGTGCACTGGCTACGAGGCACATAGTGGTCTGCCCATCACACACCGCCAGTTCACGTAACACAGTTCAGCCAGTTGTGTCATTTTGTATACTACATCGACACAACATCAAGTGAGTGACAGATAGGGAACGTCCTAGTTACTTTCGTAACCTCTGTTCCCTGATGGAGGGAATGAGACTTTGTGTCCCTCCTTCCACAACGCTGGACTACCCGCTGAAATGGCCGGGACCTTGTCTCGGCTCCTCAGCACAAAACCTGAATGAGTAGTTGCATACCAGCTCCTTTATACCTGTATGTTCGGGGGAGTGGTATGCAAATACCACTTGCCAATTTTCATTGGCCTTTTTTCAAAGACCAGAGGTGTTTCGGGCTCCCAAGAGTGACCCCTAGTGTCACTACATCGACACAACATCTCGTTCCCTCCATCAGGGAACGGAGGTTACGAAAGTAACTAGGACGTTATATGCATGCACATGCAATTACATTTCATTACATTAAATAAAGATCATAGTACAGAGTTACACATCTCATATGAACAGTTTAACTTTGCAGAGAGCTGTTCACACTGGAAATGTTTGCATCCTTCTGTCTGTTATTTAATAGTTTTTCTGTTTAGGCCTACACCTGCTAGATGGACATTTTTGACCGTCGGGGCCCATTTTTAGATGCCATGTCAAGTTAAAAAAGAATTCCAACTTCTCCGAGACGTTATTTTAAGACATCTGTTATTTTCGTTGCGCTACTTTTTCAAGCACAAGAACTAATTTAATCTGAACACCCCCTAACACTGATATCATATGAACAGTTTAAACTTTGCTAAGAACTGGACAGCACAATGGGCCGTTCACACTAAACACATATTTGCGTCGTCTGCACTGTTTTTTATCCGTTTTGTTTTTTTCTTGGTAAACATGCGCTATACAAATGTCTTTAACCTTTGAGATGTGTCGCACTGTTTATTTAGCATCTCACGCAGGTGTGCAGCATTCTTGAAACACCGTGTCATTAAAGACCTTTAATTAAAAAAAAAAACTGGTTCTGTTCCATTCGTTGTGCTGCGTCTAGCTTTTAAGCACAAGAACGCATTCAGTCTGAATGGCCCCTTACACTGATACCATATGAGCAGTTTTAACTTTGCCGCGAGCTGAACAGCATAAGGGGCCATTCACACTGAACACATTTTTGCTGCAACTGCTCTATTTTTTTAACAGCTTTATTTTTTTATTTTGTTTATATGTAACCATGTGCTAGATGGACTTATTTGACTGTTACAGCATCTCATTGTTCTTTTAGTGTCTCGTGCAGAAGTCAAATTGTTAAGATGGCATGTTGTTAAAAGTAACTTTGCAGAGAGCTGGACAGCATAAGGTGGCGTTCACAATGAACATGTTTTTTGTCAGTCTGTTCTGTTTGTTTGTTTTTTTTTCTATGTAAACACACTACACAGACATCTTTTACCATTGCTGTGTGCCATGCTGTTCTACCTTGCCTCACATTTTTCCGACTCTGTGTTGTTAAAAGAACTAACTTTTAAAAATGTTTTCTGTTCCATTCGTTGTGCTGCATCTAGCTTTTTCAATGCAAGAACAAGTTCGGTCTGAAGGGCCCCTAACACTGATTTCATATGAACAGTTTTAAATTTGCCGAAAGCTGGACAGCATAAGGATCCAGTCTTATGAAGAATGTGAGTGTTTTAAGCTTTAGGATACACTGAAGGTCACTTATACTTTGTCCAACTTTGATTCTCTTTTCTCTTTTCAATCCCTCCATTTCATTCAACCTTCATACAAACAATGTTCAGGCAGAAAGCGGTGAGCAGAAGCCAATGGCTTTTCTAACCGCTGTAGTGGGTTTTTTTTTTTATTATTTGCTTTTAATTTGTATCGATCCCTCTTACGGCCTTCCATTTTACCGATGTCAAAGGGCTGAGAGAGCATTACAATATACAATGTTTTCTCTCTCGCTCTTATCGGGCGGGAAATGAAAAGCAAATGGCACCTTTGTGCTGGGACGTGCGGCTGCCTAGATGGACAGGGCTTTGAAAGCGAGGGGCCGGAATTGAAAATGTCACGAGTTCACCTCCCTGGACAATGACAAATGTCTCCTTCCTCCTCTGGCTGAGCCATTGAGGAGATTAAATGCATCAGCGAGCCCAGGAATCAGTCGCCATGGTTTTCAGTGGCAGCCAGCTGCCTGATCGAAAGAGGCAGAAGCTCTGGAGTTTGCCAAAAAGACTGACACAGGGGTTTGGGAAGGGCCGAATCACTCAGTGGTGACCTTGGGTCGATCTTTGCCCATCAGACACTTTTGTCTCTTGTTTTTGAGGGAGGGGGCCCCAGAGCAGACAAAACAAATCAATAGCAAAGCAACATAAGGATCAGTGATTGTGATTAGGCATGATATGGTAACAGACTTCACTCTCCACTGAGCTTGTCTCTTATTGCTTCTTCAAAAAGATTGAGTAACAAGAATCTACTCAGGTGGCATTCAAGTAATAAAAGTAGAAGCCAGTTGGAAAGCAGTCTGACTTCAGAATTAAGAGTTAAGAGGAAATTTTACAGAAAATAGTCTTCCTTATGTACATTTCTCGCATACTTTGTTACAAAGCCTTGCAATATAATTACAATATGGTAATTAAGGCCATGTGTCCACCAAAGCATTTTTTGCAGCTGAAAATGCCAGGCGCTCTTCTGAAAACGGCCAGCTGGAAGCTCTTGAGAGCGCTTAGCGTTTTTTTTCAGCTGAGACTAGGGTTGCCACCCGTCCTGTAAAATATGGGATCTTTCTGTATTTAAAGATAAAATGATGCATCCTGTATTGAATCAATACGGGACGCGATTTGTCCTGTATTTAAGCTGGTCAGATGGCGTCACGGTGAAATCGTTCCAGATCGGCAATTTAACATTGATATAAGTTGGATAATTTGCCTACGGTGGGTAAGGGACCGTCTGAAAAGTGGAGTTTTGTGGAGTTTTTCTATATAAATGTTCAGTAAGATCAAGCAATTTATGAATACAATCATAAAGACAAGAACAGGTAAAGGAAAAAATGAAAATTACAAAATAAATTAGGTATAAACCATCCAAAATGTATACATAAATAAGATAAAGATGACAAGTGTCCCCCCAAGTATCCCTTAATTTAAAACTTCAAAAGTGGCAACCCTAGCTGAGACGCTTTGGTTGCTATGATACGGAATATCCGCAGAAGTAATGTGTTGCAAGTATCTCATTTCACAGATAGTTTGTGTTATCAACAAGTAGTGAATGTAAAAATGTCGGCACAAGGAAGAGTACTTGCTCTGGATGAAGGGAAGGCTGAAGCATTATTTTCATATTAATATTGTGGTAGTCCGGGAATGTCATCTGGTACAGACATGAATACTCCGAGACCAGGGCCAGTTGCACTAGCTATACGTACGTTACAACTTAGCCTGGATGTGGCCTGTGGTGTAAACGGGCATTAAGTCACAATTTATGCATTACTAAATATTTGAGCGTTGCACCATTAAACTTAGGTATTTACACAGGGCAAATATACTATTTATCAAATTTACTTTTATTACATATCATATTTCAATGGGGATTTAATGTATTATAGCTAACAGTTATGTGAGCAAACAAGGTTTGAACATCAAGCATAACAAGATCAAACTGAAATTCATGGCTTTTTAACACTGTGTACAAATTTGTAGGCTGCTTATACAGGTAAACGTCATATTATGCGACTACGCATTACTTTAGGAAGTGCTTATGACCTACTAGTTAAGTCTTGCATTAAGAACAGGTGGTGCAACCAAATTAAGCACTGACTTAGTTACAAACTAACTAGTAGTTGCTAAGCCCTTAGTGTGGATGTTACGTCCCAACTTGCGTGAGACCTTACGCACAGCTGATGCAACCCTACCCAGGGGCCTACAACTTAGCCTAGTTGTAGCGTAAATGGGCACTAAGTCACAATTTATGCACTACTAAATATTTGAGCATTGCACCATTAAATTTAGGTAGGACGTAACTCTACGTATAAACTAAATATTTACGGAAACCTCCGACCTGGAAAAAAGGATGGAATAAAAAAAGCAGACTCATTTAATGACATCAATGAGCTCATGTTTTGGTTGACAGGCTTCAGTTCTTTCAGCATACATGATGTTGGCATTTACACTCGTTTACATTTACGGGAGAAAACATTATGTAAAAAACTTACGGTTACATGCTGAAGATCTAACGATGCACTTTCCTGTATACTCCACCCGGTGTCATGTTTCAACATATACGATCTAGATATTAAAATGAATAAATGTCTATTTTTCCAGCCTGTTGTTTTAGTATTTAGTTATTTATGGTCCCTTATTCATTTTAGATACAGTTATTGAATATTGTTATTTACATAAGCTAAATATATCATTAATTAAATCTTGTTTTATTATGTATTGTATTTCAATGGGGATATAATTTATTACAACTGACAGTTACTTGAGCAAACAAGGTTTGAACAAGATCAAACTGAAATTCACGGCTGTTTGACACTTCTGTGTACAAATTTGAAGGCTGTTTATTGGATCAGTTAAGGTAAACGTCATATTATGCGACTACTCATCACTTTAAGGAGAGCTTAAGACCTAATAGTAAAGTCTTGCCTTAAGAACAGGTGGTGCAACCAAATTAAGCACTGACTTAGTTACAAACTAACTAGTAGTTACTAAACTCTTAGTGTGAGATTTATGTCTCAAATTAAGTGAGACCTTATGCACAACTGGTGCAACCCTACCCAGCAAACTTCTCTTCCATTGTTGTTCAGCTGTTGTACAAGTAGGATATGATGATCGGTCGGTGTGGTATTTGTCCCACACCTCCTGTGATTGGATGGCTGGGTAAAAAGTGACAGTGACGAGCGCTGCGTTTTACACAAAGTTGAAAATTTTTCAACTCTATGCGACCAGAAATAAAATGCCAAGCATGTAGTGCTCAGCATGGAATAGATGGTCAGTACCTCGTCACGCTGCTGGCTTTTTAAATACACGGTGCTCCCATTGCAGACACTTGAAAAAAAATATGCTAGCCTCAGGACAAAACGCTTTGGTGGACACACGGCCTAAGAATGACATAAAATACATTAAGGCATCAATATGTTAACATTAGCTGACATTTAAATTAGAAGCATTATTGATGTGCTTTCCAATTCACTGTCAGATAGCCTTCTGTTTAATGAAGTGGTGTAATAGTTTTGAGAAACCACAAGGGAGTGATATAAAATTTTCTATACTTAATACTAAGTTACTGTATTGTCACCTCTGTCACCTATACATTGTGCAGCTGGTGTTTCGCATGGTGTTTCGTTCTGGGTAATGTTATGTTTTGGCTGAAGAAAACATTGGACCGAAGTTGAAGTCTGGAGTAATTTCCGATTCTTTGATGAAGCTAGCCAATACCTCGATAAACCAAAAACAGTGTGTGAAAATTGCAAGGAAGAATTGCCACTATGTGAACATAACCAATCTAATATCCGATATGAACAGATATCTTGGCGAATGACAGGGATGTGCAGTGAAAGGTAATAAACAGGTACAACCTACAATTGCGGAAGCTTTAAAACCTTGGAAAAAAATAAATACATTTTCCACAGACCAAGAAGCTGTCAAATTGTGTAGCTAAGAGATATGCAGCCGCTTAGTGTGGTGCAGAGTCCCTTTTTCCGAAAGATGTTAAAGAAAATGAAACCAGAGTTTAAGTTACCCTACTGCTCACACTTTACCAACGTTGAAAACACTTTGCAGTAGATTTAAAGGTTCGGTGTAGAAACAAGTAGCACTGTTTATATCAGAAAATCATTCTGAATGAAAAAGCGATGTAAACAACAGGTGAGTAAATCCAGATAGAGTAGTGTTACAAACAGCAGGTAAGTAATTTCCAGACAGGGAAATAATGTGATGTACAGACGAATAGATAACTCACAACAGTCTTTTGATGCTTGCAGGTAACTTTGAAGAAGCAGGAGAGTCACAACACTGGACGATAACCAGATGAGGAACCAACACACAAACACAGACAAGGGGAACAACAATTAATTAAATATCCACAGAATATAACAACAGGTAAGTTCTAACAGGTAAGTTAGTCAATAACAGGAAGTCTGTAGTTTCTGAGCAAACATCAATGAGAACAGACCAAGAGTGTGTGTGAAGGCTGGGTATAAATGCAGTCCTTGATTATTCACTAATGATGTGCAGGTGTGTGTGATCAAAACTCAGGGTAGAGTGAGCGCTGTGTCAGCAGTGAGGGAGAGAGAGCAGAGTGTGGAGTGTGAGAGGGAGTCTGGTGCATCCGTGACACAGCCAAAATAATGACGTAATGTACAAAGAGACTGAACGTGATCCACCGGCATCATGCTGACAGATGACAGCATAATTAAAATTACACAGTTATGATTGTTTTACTACAAACTTTGAGACTAAACTAAAACTACTTATCAGCTAACATAGTATACTGATACACACACACAGCTACATACTACCAAACTATATCAGACAGTTTACTGTTGCACTATTGTATGTTTTGTATGTCATATGTTGTAGTACTACGATCAAGAAACCAGTGTATTTGCTTAAATTTATCCTGTATACCTGACTTTTAGTATAAAGAGAAGATCATTGAAATTATTTGAAAGTTACGAAGCAAGGTAGCTTGCTATTCGTCAGCGTTAGCAGGCAAGACTAAGTTAGCTAAAATTACACAGATCAATCCTTATAGCACTATATTTCACATGCTTTGCAGTTATGTAAGCTTACCTGTCCAATAAGAAGAATGCCAATTCAGGGTCTGGGGTTTTGATCCCCAAAACCGAATGAAGGTCCCTCCAGGAATCAAATGCCCTGCCGATGTTCACTCTAGTTTTTGCTCGTCCACGATCACGTTCCAGCCAGACTGGATTCAGTAGATAAATGTTTTTTTTTTTTTTTTGGAGTCGGTGTTGTGCTGAGAGCCGGATGTTTGCTGGATTCCATCTCTAAGATAATGTTACCTAGTGTTGCAGACTGTCTGTTGACGTGGAAGAGAAGCTGTTACTGAGGCAAGGCTCTTGGGAGCGCGTATAAACGTCACATCCTTTGGATTTTCCCGGCAAAAGCGACCCGCTCCCTTCGCATGAAAATCAGTCTACAGGCTTTAATAGGCAACCTAGGAAGTCCAGGAAGGGCTCATTTTTTAAGTTGCATTACAAGCCGTTCACACATTGGCAAAAAAATTGTTACATATTGCACCTTTAAGCAGGTTAGTATTGTGAAGTCAGTAACCATTAGTGCAGGGCCAGTGTTATAACCATCAGCTAATTAAGGGGCCATTCACACCAAATGCACAACCCTAAAAATGCAGGTGTCTCAAGACGTTTGAACAGATGACGTTTTTTTTACTTGACACGGCTCTCTTGTGCAAGAAGCTAAAATAAGCTGTGAGACACAGCTCAGCAGTAAAAGACATCCAAGTAGGGCATGTTTACATAGAGAAACAATAGAAAAACAGCATATATATATTTAATTACAAATTCTGTCATATTTTTTTTCTTGTCTTCCATAGAAAGAATGTGGTAGGCAACAACCAGTGCTGTCAAGCTCCAAATAAGTCATCATAAAAGAACCATAAATGTATCCCTAGTAGTCCATACTGCTATACTTGTGTGTTATACTGTATGTGTCTTCTGAAGCCATATCATAACTTTGAGGAACAGACCAAAATTGAAGTTGTTATTCAATGAAAAAGACACTCTCTAATCTCATTCAAACATGGCACATCATGTTCGGTTGTGAGTCATGCAAGAACCAATGCTGTTTGATGTCAATGCATGCAAACTTGCAAAACTTGCAACGCATCATGTAGTCCCAGGTTGGAAATATGCACAAGCAAGAATTGGCTTTGAGAGCTATGGAGGGGGGCAAGATTTATTTTTTGTCTTCCGAAGACTTGGAATATTGCACACAAGTGGTATGGACCATTTTTATGGTACATGTATTCTGCTTTATTCTCCCTTTTTTTAAGCTTTACAGAAACAGGTCACTGTCTCCTTTTGTTGTATGGTAAAGAGGAGCATGAGCATCTGCTAAACATGGAAGAAATAAAATCATACAAGTTTGAAACAAAAAGAGGATGAATAAAAGACATTTTGGTTACTTTTACAGAATATTCTAGATTAGAAGAACAAACCTAATTCCGTATATAACAGCATTGAATACCCTACTCACAAATCTGAGGATCTGATGATGTTTAAAAGAGCATTCACAGTAACCCCTTACTTGAAATAACAACTGCTGCTGTAGCATTAACCTTTTATCTGCGAGTTAAATTCCATCTCAGATCTGATTAAAATTTGACATTTGAAATATTCATGAGAAAACAAAATAGTCTGAGCATTGTTATTCATAAATGATAACATTCCAACAACCGTCAAGTTGTTAATCTTGTCCCTAGGTTTTCAATTACTTCTTTTGAAAGGGATTTTAATAAATTTTCCAGAAATGAAGGAGACGTCAACCTGTGTACAGCAGCTGGCAAAGCTTCAATCACATGGGTTATTATTTATTAAAGACTCTGTCTGCTTAAACTAACACATGATATCAACCTTTATTATTGACCTCATTACTTCTTCACAGACACACACACATTGTACTGTGCAGGACAGACAAATCCAGACTCGTGCTACCAGACAAACCTGCAGAGATGGAAAACATATAAACACAAGAAATCCATGAACAGACACAAACAGTTTATGCATACACCAGGTGTGATTGCATTAAAGGTGTAGTTTGGTTCCTTTTTTCACATATAATACAGTTCTGAGCATGCCAAATTAATCTTGTGAAGTAGTTTGACTGTTTAGAAATAGTTTAGGGAGGAACATTACAGTCACCAAAATAATAATAATAAAAAAGATCTGAGCGCATAGATTTTACCATTTATAAATGACATCTGTGCTTTCCTACTTTTGAAAAGCACCAGCCGCCACTGGCACATACACACACAATATAAAACATACAAAAGCACCTTAGGAGAGACCCCTGCATCTGTTAAAAACCCAAAAGAGATGGACAGAAATGAAAATGAGGAACATGAAAAAGGGAAAACAAATCTCTCTGCATTTAGATCTCTCACAAAATAAATGTTTTGTAAATTTAACCCCTGGTGAGTTCCATCCCTCGCTCTATCCCACCCTGTGCCGACGGGTATGTCAGCTGCCCAGTCCTGTGCCTCCTCTACCTCCCCTGTGCTCCTGTGGTTTCAAAGGGCCACTGAGCGGGCAGCCAGTGGCTGTCAGGGGGAGACGTGGGTGTGCGGTGAGGAGATAACCTGGCCCGGACAGGCTCTCTCTGGCCTCTATGACAGGCTTATTAACGAGAACCTGCTGATGGAGAGCTCTCTATCACCAGATGAGATCTAAAGGAAGGGGAGAGCGGAAAAAACAGCCTTATCACCGGGACACCCGGGATTAGAGTCTGGTCTCCTCTGATAAATTAATTATTCCCTCTTATCTGTCACTCTCTAAGGCAGTCAGGCAACCTAAAGCTACAGCAAAAGAGCTCAGGTAGAGGTGCGAATGATGGAAAGACATATGTAGAATGTTTCTGAGTGACCTTTTAAATGCACTAGCATTTTTTCTGGATGTCATTTCCTACACTCTGATTTGAGGAGATCTGTGGGTATTTTAATTGCACTGTGATCTAGACACCAAATGGGAGCTTGTTTTCTCCATTTAGGCCAGAAACACAAAGGCTGTGTCAAAAAAAATAAATAAATAATAAAATAAAGAATTGATGTAGAAAGGCACTAAGGCATGTCCAAAACCATATGGATGGTTTCTGAAGGCAGCATACATGTGTGCTTCACTAACTATAATCAGTGTTGGGTATAATCTGATTTATTTTTTCACAGTGACTAATTACTTTTTTAGTCACAAAGCATTACATTTTAAATTTGTGTAATTTGATTACAGATAATTACTTTCACTTATATTAATTACTTGGGTAACACATATTTCTAAAATGATGTTATTTATGCAGAATACAACCTGAAATAAATTAATTTGTATGTCTGTGTGTTTCTGTAACAAATGAAGAGTCACTAATGTGTCAGCGAGTCAACATGTGGTGTTGACTCGTGACAAAGAACGAGGAAATATACAGTATATGTTATTTTAAATTCGATAAGTGGACAAAAAAAATTCCTGTGAAAAGTGCTTTAGAAAGTAACTTTACAATAAAGTAATTAGTAATGTGATGAATTTTTCTATAAAGTAATCAGTAATTTGTTTTTAATTGCTTCTTTTTTTTTTTTTTTTTTGCAAAACTGCCTATGATCTCCCACAATAATAATAATAATAATAATTTGCATGAATGTCCATGCCAGTCTAGACTGGTTTGGTGCTGGTCTAGCAGGTGGACCAGTAGCCAAGTTTTTCACCAGAATGATCTTTCTGTTGATGCCAATTGACCAAGGGAATAGCTGGTTAAGCTAGTTAAAAAGCTTGGTTGAAATACCAGCACACCAGCATCGTAACAGAACATACTGTATACTGGTGATGGATGAGCTTAAAAAAGTAAATTAATTAATAAATGTAAATTTATTATTTACTTATGAATCCATTCCAACATATACTATAAATAAGTAGTGATATAACTAAGTAGTTATTATAAGTAAGTAGTGATAAAATATTTGCTTGGTTATGCCTAATTCTAACTTGAAATTGTTCAGATCATCAGACGTGATGATTATGGTGCCTTGAAGATGATCTGAAACCAGTTTCCTTCAGAGATGCCTTCACACAAAAATACTGTCAGTTAAGTCATTGACTGACTGGGCAGCAAGGCTGTTTCTATATGAAAAATTTTCACAAAAGTTTTTATATTTCACCTAGCTCACAGGAAGTGAATGTGCCAGGAAACTCATTTCAGATGGTTAATTTTGCTACTGAATATTCTAGACGTTCAGTGCAAGCATTTTCATCTGAGAAGCCTGAAGCTGGCAGTAAACAAGCACATCAGGAGGTAAAGAAACACATTCAAATCACCTCACTCCAATGAAGGCTCAATAACAAAAAGCCACAAATGTTCATACGATCCCCAGAGCTTTGCTGGGAGAGAGATGGTGAGCCATTCAGTCCAGTGAACAAAAAACTCTTCAGACAGAGCCAAGATAGCCCTCTGTTTAATTCACACAAACGGCGATTTGAATTATTAAACAGACCCTTTCATTTGGGCAATTAATTGTGCACTATTGACTATTGCAATAACTGAAGATAATGTTCCCAGCTGGATTTTACTAAGAGAATCAAACCCCAGAGATCCCGTCAGCATAATTACAAACATTACAGTGTATTTTACAATATAAGACTTATTTTCTGTCATTATGTTGTTGTTTGTTTGTGTGTGTGTGTGTGTGTGTGTGTGTGTGTGTGTGTGTGTGTGTGTGTGTGTATGTGTGTATGAGTGTGTGTGTGTGTGTGTGTGTGTGTGTGTGTGTGTGTGGTAAAAGGGGCTCTTCTTAATTACCCATTTCCAAGATATTTTTTTTTTTAGACAATGTCAGCTCATTGCGGAATTTTTTCTTTTCTTTTCATCAAAGCAAAATAAAAAAGGTAATTAAAATTGGAAGACGTTTTTTTTTTTTTTTCTTGAGGCAGATATACAAATGACATGAGGTTCTAGACATTTACAGCATAATTGCACCTTGAAAAATAAAGCTTACCCAATATTGCTCCAGCCAGAGTAAAGCATTATTCTCAAAAACATCTGATATGCTTAAAATGTAAATTGTTAAATGCTTTTTCCAAGATAACAAAGTAATGTGCAATGGCATGTGAACATTTAAAATGTACCAAACATCCCTTTTAAATAGCAACTTGTAGTGTAGCTAACTACTTTTGTGAAAGAGTAGCTTGACTTTATATAAATTATGAGTAGCTTGTAGCTTAGGAAGCTAAAGTAAGTAGCTAATTTGCCCCAGAGTACATCACTATTCCATAAAACATTAGAGATGCTAAAAATGTACTTACTGAAATGTATATTCCAAGAAAACAAAATAAAACACAGTGGCTTGTGCAATGGCGGCAAAGCCCACAAGATCATGACCCTCTGCACTTGTTAATGAAATTGTAAATTTTCATTGTACACATGAAAAAGAAACCTACCTAGATCAAAAGCGTGTGACAATTCCTATGTGGACACTTTTTGTGTTGATGCGCTTCATAGGTCTTATGTGGAACCAGATCTTGCACCAGTGTCATACACGGCGGGTCTGCTCCCCCCAATTCCCATCCCACCGCTGAAGCCTTTGGCAAAGGAACATCTGAGGGCTGGCAGGAGAGAAAAGACACCACATCAGACCTGCTGCACTAATGGCATGAGGTGAATACTAATGTTCCTCATATTTTATTAAGCCTCCATTCATCCAGTCTCAATCTAAATGCTCATGAAACAAAATCATCAATTCCTACAGGTTGCTGTAATGAGAGGGACACCCAGAGCAGGGCCGGAGGGAAGGGGGTTGTTTTGTGGGGTGAGGTGTTGGGTGTTTGAGAAAACTAATATTTGACAGTCTTTCACTGAGACGGCATTATTAAATTACCTCAGCTGGAAGGAGGGTGCGAGGCGCAAGCGCTTTGCTGTCACCATGCCAACTCTGTTTGTTTGATATGCCATCACTTTGCATATTTTTGAGAGGAGGAAGCATTTCTTCTCATCGCCTGCCATGCCTTGTGAAGAGCGGCGACACTCAGAGTAAAAGACATCAAGCTACATAAGCACTGACATCATAAAAGCATACTTATGTGGGAAAGAAAACACAAAGTCAATACTCAAACAACAAGAGTGCTTTTCCCAATGAATTTTCCTCATGTTATTAACCTTCACTGTCAGAAAATCAGCCCATCCTTTAAAAACATCTCTTCAACATATTCCTACAATACAGTAACTATTCCTGTACATAAAACTTTTCAGGTGTTGTCATTTTAAGATCAACTGAAACAGGAAATGTTTTTCCTATTCATTTAGAAAATTTGGGGTGTAACTAACAACTACTAGCAATGCTCAGACACGACCACTGATAGGAGTCTAGATTGTGAAATCATATAATAAAGTGTGTGTGTAGACATTTGATGTGGATGGAAACATATACCATTTAAGAGCTACTCTATATAGCCAACAATTTGTGGACACCCCATTTTAATTAACATGCTTGGCTATTCTATTAATTCCAGTGAAAACAAATGTTCACTATCTGTCACTCACTCGACGTTGTGTCGATGTAGTGACACTAGGGGTCACTCTTGGGAACCCCAAACACCTCTGCTTTTTTTAAAAAGGCCAATGAGAATTGGCGAGTGGAATTTGCATGCCACTCCCCCGGACATACGGGTATAAAAGGAGCTGGTATGCAACCACTCATTCAGATTTTCTCTTCGGAGCCGAGTGGTTGTGTTCAGTGCACTGAATTCAAAAGACGCACCTCAAAACTGCTGGAATTACGGCGCATTTCAGTGGCTTCTCCCCCTCTGCACCCATGGAGTGCAGAGAACGCCCCTGGGCATAAATAAGCGAAAATAAGAGAGTGTATTCTAAAAGAGTATATTTTCATTCACAAAAAGAGCGGCACACACGGAACGGATTTTTAAAGATTTTTCGGCCTGTCTTTGTCCCCTCGCATCTTCACGAAGGTCGCAGAGGCAGCCCTTGCCCCACTAAGGGAAGTGGGCATCCGCATCCTCAACTATCTCGACGACTGGCTAATTCTAGCACACTCTCGAGAGTTGCTGTGTGCACACAGAGACCTCGTGCTCCGGCACCTCAATCGACTGGGGCTTCGGGTCAACTGGGAAAAGAGCAAGCTCTCCCCGGTTCAGAGCATCTCTTTTCTCGGTTTGGAGTTGGACTCAGTCTCGATGACAGCGCGCCTCATGAACGAGAGCGTGCAGTCGGTACTGAACTGTCTGAAGGCGTTCATACGGAGGACAGCGGTTCCACTGAAACTTTTTCAGAGGCTCATGGGGCAAATGGCATCCTCAGCGGAGGCCACACCGCTCGGGTTGATGCATATGAGACCGCTTCAGCACTGGCTTCAGACTCGAGTCCCAAGATGGGCATGGCACCACGGGACACATCGCATGACCATCACGCCGATCTGTCGCCACTTCTTCAGCTCTTGGACCGACCTCGCATTTCTATGGGCAGGGGTTCCCCTAGAGCAGGTCTCCAGGCGCGTCGCGGTTATAAATGATGCCTCTGGGGCACCGGATGCAACGGGCACACAGCCGTCGGGTCCTAGACTTGCCCGCAGCTGCATTGGCACATTAACTGCCTAGAGTTGTTGGCAGTACTGCTCGCCCTGCAGAGGTTCTGGACGTTGATCCAGGGCAAGCACGTGTTGGTCCGGATGGACAACGCAGCAACGGTAGCGTCAAGGCGGTCTACACTCCTGTTGCATGTCACAACTCGCCCACCGTCTCCTCCTCTGGAGTCAGCAGCGCCTCAAGTCACTACGAGCCACTCACATCCTGGGCGACCTCAATACCGCAGCGGATGCGCTGTCACATCAAGTTACCCTCAGGGGAGAGTGGAGACTCCACCCTCAGGTGGTCCAGCTGATTTGGAGTCAATTCGGTTGAGCACTGGTAGACCTGTTTGCTTCCTGGGAATCCTCCCACTGCCCACTTTGGTACGCCCAGACCGAGGCACCCCTCGGTATAGATGCGCTGGCACACAGCTGGCCCCCTGGACTACGCAAATATGTGTTTTCCCCAGTGAGCCTACTTGCACAGACCCTGTGCAAGGTCAGGGAGGACGAGGACCAGGTCATCCTAGTAGCAACCTACTGGCCCACCCAGACGTGGTTTTCAGATCTACCCCCCCCCCCGACGAATTCCCCTGAGGAAGGACCTTCTTTCTCAGGGACGGGGCACCATCTGGCAGCCATGACCAGACCTCTGGAATCTCCACATCTGGTCCCTTGATGGGACAAGGATGACCTAAGTGGCCTACCACCCGCGGTGGTAGACATGATCACTTAGGCTAGGGCTCCCTCTACGAGGCACCTGTACGCCTTGAAGTGGTGTCTGTTCACTAAGTGGTGTTCTTCCCGACGCGAAGACCCCCAGAGATGCGCAGTCGGATCGGTGCTTTCTTTCCTGCAGGAAAGGATGGAGGGGAGGCTGTCCCCCTCCACCTTGAAGGTGTATGTATGCGCTATTTCGGCTCATCATGATGCAGTAGATGGTAAGTACTTGGGGAAGCACGACTTGATCATCAGGTTCCTGAGAGGCGCTAGGAGGTTGAATCCCTCCAGACCGCGCCTCGTCCCCTCGTGGGACCTCTCTGTAGTCCTTCGGGGTCTACAGGGAGCTCCCTTTGAGCCCTTTGAGTCAGCTGAGCTTAGGCACTCTCTTTGAAGACTGCCCTCCTGACTGCACTGACTTCCATCAAAAGGGTAGGGGACCTGCAGGCGTTCCCTGTCAGCGAATCATGCCTGGATTTCAGTCCGGGTTACTCTCACGTGATCCTGAGACCCTGACTGGGCTATGTGCCCAAGGTTCCCACGACCCCTTTCAGGGATCAGGTGGTGAACTTGCAAGTGCTGCCTCAGGAGGAGGCAGACCCAGCCTTGGTGTTGCTGTGTCCGGTGCGAGCTTTACACATCTATTTGGATCGCACGCAGAGCCTTAGAAGCTCCGAGCAGCTCTTTGTCTGCTTTGGTGGACAGCGGAAAGGATTCGCTGTCTCCAAACAGAGGATCGCCCACTGGGTCATTGATGCCATCACGATGGCATATCAGGCTCAGGACTTGCCACCCCCTGCGGGGTTACGAGCCCACTCTACCAGGAGTGTGGCGGCCTCCTGGGCCCTGGCCAGTGGCGCCTCTTTGGCAGACATCTGCAGAGCAGCGGGCTGGGCAACACCCAACACCTTTGTGAGGTTCTACAATCTCCGGGTTGAGCCGGTCTCATCCCGTGTATTGGCATGCACGAGCAGGTAAGTTCCGGGACAGCTGGCCGGGTGTACCGCTTGCACATAGCGCCTTTCCCCTCCCATGAGGTGAAGACGTGTGCTTTTGACTCCCAGTCATGTTCACAGACTGTGATCCCTGGATGACTTTCCTCCTTAGCCCTCTGGCAGTTGAGTTTGCGGAGAAACTCGCTGACTGGCCCAGTATGTGCGCTAATGAGCTCCTGTACTGAGGTAAGTGCTCCACATGTGCTGGTTCCCCGAAGGCGACCCCATGTGATACCTTCTGCAAAATCGTTTCCCTGTCGGCAAACTGCATGTTACTTGGGCAGAGGCCCCTCTGTCCCCAGTCGCCATGCTCTGTAGAAACTCCTCCCCCTTCGGGTAGGACCTACCATGGGACCTCTCCACATGACATACTTCCGACAAGACTCGGTAAGACCATGTGAGGAATTCCACTTAAATACCCCTTCCCCTCTTTTTGGGTGGGGTGTGGTCTCCGCTGTGTCTTCCCCTTGGGAGGGACACCCCCTGATGCAGACACTTATGGCTCCCAGTCAGTTAACAAATTCCACTCTTTTTGGGGAGAAAAAGAAAGGGAAAGAGGCCTCGGCTGGGCTAGCCTGTCACTATAGTTGGGCAGTCAACTTGTTCCTGATGGAACGTTCAATGCTCATAAGAGCATTGGGGGAGGTTATGTGATGGCCTGGTGCACTGGCTATGAGGCATACAGCGGTCTGCCCATCACACACCGCCAGTTCACGTAACACAGTTCAGATAGTTGTGGCATTTTGTATAGGGACCCCTAGTGTCACTACATCAACAAAACGTTGAGTGAGTGACAGATAGGGAATGTCATGGTTACTTTTGTAACCTCTGTTCCCTGATGGAGGGAACGAGACGTTGTGTCCCTCTTGCCACAACGCTGAACTACCCGCTGAAATGGCTGGGACCTGGTCTCAGCTCCTCAGCACAAAACCTGAATGAGTGGTTGCATACCAGCTCCTTTTATACCCGTATGTCCGGTGGAGTGGCATGCAAATTCCACTCGCCAATTCTCATTGGCCTTTTTTCAAAAAAGCAGAGGTGTTTGGGGCTCCCAAGAGTGACCCCTAATGTCACTACATCGACACAACGTCTCGTTCCCTCCATCAGGGAACAGAGGTTACAAAAGTAACCATGACGTTAATGGTACAGAATTACAGTAGCATTCTAAAGAAATGTGTGCTTCCAACTTTTTGGTAACAATTTAAGGGAGGGCCTTTTTCTGTTCCAGTGTGACGATTCCCTTTTGCACAAAGCAAGGTCCATAAAGAAATAATGTACTGACCTGGGTGTGGAAGAACTTGATTGGCCTGCACAAAGCTCAGACCTGAACCCCACTGAAAATCTTAAGGATTTAATTGAACGCAGACTACGGGCCAGAGTCCATCACCCAACATCAGTGTCTGACCTCACTAACTGGGTTTCCATCCATGTTGTGACAAGGAGGAGGGCGTGGCCAGGCTGTGAAGATGCACAGCCAGTGCCGAACTGTGCTAATCAGCCAGGAGGGGGATAAAGATGAGCCGGAGGTGCCAATTCGAGAGAGAGAGACGCACGTGGCTGTGTGTGTGTCTGTGCGTTTATTTTTTTTTAAGTTGATGTATCTCATTAAAGTTATGTTGACTGTTCTGCTGGTTCCCGCCTCCTTGCCCATCTCAAGAACCCCGTGGAGGTGTAGGGATGCTCTGTCATGGAGTCTTCGATGCTGCCATCCACTGAGAAGCGGAGGAGCTTTGGCCATCCACCAGGGGATGGAGAAGTCGCTGCCATCCACCAGGGGAGGAGCGGCTGTCGTCCGCCAGAGGGCGGAGGAGTGGCTGAGGACCAGGTGACGCCGTGTCCGGGGACCGGCGAGCGAGTTTCTCTCTCTCTCTCTCTCTCTCTCTCTCTCTCTCTCTCTCTCTCTCTCTCTGTTTCTCCCCCTTGCTCTTTCCTTCTCCCTTCTCCCTCCCCTCGTCTCTCCCAGGGCTCCAGAGAGGCACGGAAGACCTGCCGGCAGAAGGACGACCGGAAGGGCAACCCTCCCCTCGAGGAAGGGAGGGGAGTACGTCAAGCCGGAGGTTTCTCGGGCAGTGGAGGAGTGTGACGAGGAGGAGGGCATGGCCAGGCCGTGAGGACGCACGGCCAGCACTGAATTGTCCTAATCAGCCGGGAGGGGGATAAAGACGAGTCGGAGGCGCCAGTTAGAGAGAGAGAGAGAGAGAGATGCAAGTGGCCGCTGTGTGTGTGTCTGTTTGTTTAAGTTGATGTATCTCATTAAAGTTACTGTATGTTGACTGTTCTGTTGGTTCCTGTCTCCTCCTTGCCTATATCAAGAACCCCGTTACAGGAGCCTGGGTAGCTCAGAGAGTATTGATGCTGACTACCACCCCTGGAGTCACTAGGGTGTGCTGAGTGACTCCAGCCAGGTCTCCTAAGCAACCAAATTGGCCCGGTTGCTAGGGAGGGTGGAGTCACATGGGGTAACCTTGTGGTCACGATTAGGGGTTCTTGCTCTCAATTGGGCACGTGGTAAGTTGTGCGAGGATCGCGGAGGGTAGCATGAGCCTCCACGTGCTGGGAGTCAGAAGCGGAGGCAACTGAGACTTGTCCTCCACCATCCGGATTGAGGTGAGTAACCGCGCCACCACGAGGACCTACTAAGTAGTGGGAGTTGGGCATTCCAAATTGGGAGAAAAGGGGATTAAAAAAAACCCATTACACACGTATTTTATGTGCATTTTGTGATATCGCATAAAAACTGCTGGATGGAAACACCAATCTCCAAAATGTGCATAAAAAGCTTACGCATTTGCTTGAGGTGGATACATTTTTTTATTCAATAAGAAGAAATATGTATAAACTATGATGGAAACACATTTACCAAATAAACTCCTTTTGAATTTATAAGGAATACAAGATGTGCATCAAAAAAGTAAAAAAAGGGAACAATCATCGCATCTGAAATGTTGCTCTGGTCATCCTGAAATAACGGTGTCCTGAAAATCCAAAGCCTTCTTTTGAACACATGGGATGGAAACATAGGTTTATTCGCACATTGTTTTTGCGATATTATGGTTTTTGGCATAAATTATATTCGCAACTTGGATGGAAACATAGCTAAAGATGCTCTTGTGCCTGAATAGGAGCAAATCCATACAACAATATTCCAACATCAAGTGGAAAGCTTTTCCAGAAAATAGAAAGATGTTATTGCAGCAAAGAGTGAGAATTACAACCTATGGTTTTAAAATGAAATGTTCAACACTCACATATGAATGTTGGCATTCAGGTGTCCACAAACATTTAGCCATATAGTGTACATATCCAATATGTTTGGATATTATAGGGACGCTGTGTTGTGTGTTTGGATTCCTCATAAATGTCAGTAAGCTATCGTTTCACCCATTGTAATCATGGCTTGTGATTATGAAATGGCTGTTTAATGGTTCTAGAGATGCTCCATCCTCAATCTGTATAAAAAGAGTGAAATAAGGAAGGGATGTGAATATGAGTCTTAGCAATGCTGTTGAATGTTATATAAAATTCCTGGCACAAATATATCCCTCCCATCTCATTGCACTTACATTTCATGGCAATACCAAAACCTGCTGTGCTTTGAAACCTTAAAGGGATGGTTCTTATGTTGCTCCAAACCTGTTTCACTTTCTTCCATGCAACACAAAGGGTGACAAAACATGACAACCTCAGTCACCATTCACTTTCACTGTATGGAGAAAAAAAAAGATGCAATGGAGGTGAATGGTGACTGAGACTAACATACTGCCTAACATCTCCTTTTGTGTTCCATCAAAGAAAGAAAATCAAGAAAACTCCACAGTTTCTCCCTAACAGCTGTGAAACTGCTTACACCTAAATATTTATTCCCATCTTAATTACCTTAGTGCATCACCATACTCACAAAAGCTCAAGGTGTTCATTCTTTATATGTTTCCCCCTTAATCTGCAGAGAGGTTCCACCCTAGTGTGCGGTTTGAATGAGGAACAATGTGAAGGCCTCTTCCTCTGCTCCGCCTGGCCAGAGAGGCACAATTTAAATAAATTTAATAAGTGCTGGAATCTATTACTGTCAGGGACCTCACCTGGGCCAGATGGAGTTCTGGGCATTAGGAGATCTATTACATTTAACAAATGCTGAACTGCAGGCTGGAAAGGCCATGTATGGCAGAGCAGCAAAGGTGCTTGAAGAAGCTATTTGAGTATGGAAGATGGCCTTCTTGCCATAATTCTTCTAAAGGTCAGGGTGATACACGTATTGAAGCGGTGTTCCATGTTAACCAAAGTCTCGTGCAGAAACACATCCAGCGGCTAATTTGATTCTGGAGGTTGCAAGTCTACCCTCCCCTCCAGTGCTGTCACTTTGATACAAGGCTGGCCCTTTGACTACAAAGGCTTTCTTTATCCACTGTTTTCAATCCCATTTGTTTCTTTCACTTTGATGGTCACAATAGGAGGAGAAAAGCATGGCGAAACAAAAAGAAATGATAGTGGCCTTTAAAGGAAAAGTTCCCTTAAAAATAAACATTTTGTCATCATTTACTCACCCCAATGTTGTTTCAACAACAAAGACATTTTACTATGTTGGATTCAAAGTGTTCTTTACTTTAGGCCTTTATGGTTAAAATCTCTAAACAAGGACCAGAATTAAATGTAACTACAGCTTTTAAGCTTCAGCCATCAAACTTGGCACAGTCTATAAGACTGTTCTAACTTAAGCCACGTCCAAACTAATACATTTTTTCAGACACCCAAAATAGAGACTTTCGAAAAAGCTATCTGTCTATCTGTATGTCTGTCCGTCCATCCATCCAAACAACCCAGCCACCCAACTGCCCGCTCATCCATTCATCAATCCATCCACCCATCCATCCATCTATCTATCTGGCTGATAGTCTCACTGTCAGGTCTTTTAAAGCTATAAACCATTTCAAAATGTTTTTTTTTTTTTTTTTTTTTGCTTTTGCAAGGCACAGAATATAATAAAGGGTTGGAATGATGAGAGTGAGAGAGTAGATAATGACAGAATTTAAATTTTTGAGGTGAAAAAAATATATTTCATGAAACACTTGTAAAAAATGCCATGTAGGTAAGGACAACAAGCGACTTTTCATGCTGGATCAATCCACAGTGAAATCCATTGCTCTTCGTTTTCATCTAACTACATTTAGAAGTCATCAGCTGTGTCATTGTCTCCCCTATAATTGAATACGAAATTGTCCACATATCAATATATAATTATTCTCCACTTCCCAATCAGACAGCCAGCATTCAAGAACAGATAAAAAAAAAAAAAACTGTTACACAATCGGGGGGAAAGGAAGGGCCACATTTCTCTGATATATTCGAGAAGAGGACAAGGACTCACTCCACACTGAGGAATAGGTCAAAGGGGCTAAACTACATGGTGAATAATTTAAGATTCTATTAACATTTAAATTTGACATTGATTTGACATGGAGAGAAGTTACAGGGAGCGTGGAGGTTGCGCGCGCGAGGATGTGCTATGCTAATTTTGCAGATGGCTGCTTTTGTCGAATGCCATATTGTTCAAGCAGCCTAAGAATAAGTGTTTTCAGGATTCAGTTGGTCTATGTTTACCTCTTTTAAAGAAAGCTTCTATAATGTATTATGACGTTATATTAATTTGCTGTTTATATAAAGTGGCCTCAATAAGTTCTGTATTTGGACACATACACAATTTAAAATACATGAATTTCACTGCGTATATAACAAATTAACAAACAAATCTGCTACATCTGCAATAGCAAAATTTTTCTAGTCACGTTTTTGCAGTTATGTTTAACCAGTTACAGTTTAACCAATCCAAGGTAATTTTAGTGGATGTAAGTCAATTGCCTTCAAATTCATTCAGGTACCCTAACAGAGTAACCGCAGGTGCTGTTCAACATATTAACTATGTACATCTTTCACTAATGAAAGTGTCCAAATTCATTTTATTTAATTTGATTTCTATTGTTGTTTTGGCTTAAATGCGTGCGCTATCTTTTTAAATAAATGCTACTTGGTTTGAAATTTTGTTATCTAATGCAAAGACTTTTATTTAAATGTGACAATGTGCCCAAATATATATTGAAGCCCCTGTAAACCACAGTATATATATATATATATATATATCCAGTCTCCCCCACCAATTCATTTTAGCTCTTGTTACCTGGGCTGTGTAGGGCTGACATTAACCTTTAAGAACCTGACAGGTGGGCCAACCCCCTGCCAAATAAAGATGGTTATCCTGTTGGGCAGAGCAAGGTTCATGGATCAACTGCCCCCAGGCATCCACTGACCAACAGGATGTCAAAGATAAGGAGTGTGGAGTGGTGCTCTCGCTCAGTCTTTCCACATCCATCCACAGCTGTGTCAGACACTTTAATCACGGGACCTCCAGGGGTGAAATGTTCAAGGCAGGTGCCGGAGATATTTAGCAGTCATATTGTTAAGTTTTACTCTTTCAGGCAGCTACTCTGAAGAGAGAATGACACACTGGCATAAATGCAATTTAAAGGGGCAATATTCTACATATTCTGCATTTCATTAAAAAAATTTTTTTATTTTTTATTGTATTAGTAGTTCTTTTTGCACAAAAACAATTTTAAACCCTCTCTCTGAATATTTACATGCACTTTAATAGTTAAATTTAAATCGGACTACAATTATAATTTATCTGTGTAAAATGTAATGCATAACTTTAGTCTGACTGAAATCATACTCATGATTTCTGTGAAGTATGCCTAACAGACCTAGATAATGTGATGGTAGCTCGACTTCGTCCAGCATGTACAATATACAGTACATGCTAATTGAACCACAATTCACCTCAGCATTGCTAGTGTGCTCTGAAAGAAAGACAATGTGCAACATGTATTTAACACTTACTCAACTGATGTAATTTCTTCAAATATTCGATAATGCATTGTGTCATCAGGAGAACATTAACAAACAGGCTTACACGGGCTGAAGCCCAGGGGCCTACAACCCCCATGGGGCCTAGCACGTGGCGTCCAATTCGCGGGACACGCAGATATCTTTATGATGCAGCTTACTTTTTTCTCTCGCTCTCTTCAAGTTTTTATTTGCATTTGCAGATATGACAATATGTAGAAAAATAATGCAAGTAGTTTATACAATACAACAAATCAGAAGATACAAAGTACAAAAATAAATAAATAAATAAAATCAATAACAGAACAATTACATTAATTTGAAAATCTTTAACAGTTTTATAGTTATTACAAGTAAATATTTCTTATTATTCAAAGGATTTAAATATATTCTAAGCTCAGTGTTGCAAAATATTGTATAAAGGCTTTTTTTGTTTGACTCTAGCTTTGTTGATAACAAATTTTGCTGAAATATTTTTGAGATTAAGGACATATTTCCCCTTCTGCACGACTTAGTTGAAACCCTACTACAATAACACAAATTATAAAATTGGCTATGGTGTTTAAGCCCTGCCCTTTTAGACGCAAAGCTGTCCGGTATAAAAGTGGGTACGCAAACACCATTCCTCAGAATTTTCTTCCTTCAAGACAGCAATTCATCTCTCATCTTATTAGCCCTTTACATTTGTCGCCGTCGAAATAGCCAGCGGATGGAATCTTTGCGAGCTTAGAAGACTCTCTAAGTATAAGTATAATATAATTATATTATATTATATTATATTATATTATATTATATTATATTATATTATGTTATATTATATTATATATCTAAAAGAGCCACTTACATGTTTGCATCTTTTTAAAGATGCCGATCTGTAAGAGTTCCTTAAGCGAGGGACACATCCCACTGTCAGATCAACATGAGAGCTGCCTTCGCTTTCTGGGCCACGCCCACGCAGAGGCAACTCTCATGGAGACATACTGCCCTCACTGTGAGGGCATGAGTCTCAAGACGCTTCACTCGCAAATCGCCCTTGTTCTGAGGGATGATTTATCCTCCTGCGCCCTCCCACCTGCCTCTTCTGTGACTGCCGAGCGATCACATGAAAGGCACGGCAGGGCCGCGAGGTCAAGCAGAATGAATCTGAGGTGGGCCTCATGCCGGCACACACCCTGCGAGCCCCTCAATCTCCATGTACTGCATCTATGCTGATACAGTTTGTGCGTGACGAGGTTCGGCCCTCTGCAGGAGCGCACAGCCTCATCACATTCAGCAGTTCTGACGCTGGGGAGGATGATGTTATGTCTCTCGCTGCATCTGGTGAGTGGTCAATGGAGGACGTTGCCGTCCCTTCCCCCAGCAAGTGCGAGGAGCGTTCACGTGCCACTGACAAGGAGATGCTTTGCGTCCTTTCAAAGGCGGTCGAAGAGCTCGATCTCGAGTGGTCTCCTCCAGAGGAACCTGAAAAATCTCACCTTGATGAATGGCTTCTGCAGTCCGGATGTCGTCAAACGACCATGTTCCGCAGATCTGCCCCATTCTTCCCAGAAGTTCATAATGAACTGACAAAATCCTGGCGCACGCCCTATTCAGCTCACTCGCACAGTGATTCCACTCTCCTCACTAATGTGGACCACAGGGAAGAGAAAGGTTATGCCCAACTACCCCCTGTGAAAGAGGCGGTAGCGGCACATCTCTGCCCGGTGAGTAGCAGGGCATGGAAATCACACCCCATTCATCCTCCCAAGCTGTGTCGACTGACATCTGCACTGGCTGGAAAAGCATACTCAGCGGCGGGCCAAGCTGGTTCACTACTCCACGTGATGGCGGTGCTCCAAGTTTTCCAAGCTAAGCTCCTCAAGCAAATGGATGAGCAAGGCTACGATCCTGAGATGTTCAAAGAGCTCCGCACTGCTACGGACTTAGCGCTACGAGCCACGTAAGACACTGCACAGGCCATTGGCAAGTCAATGGGTAACCTGGTGATTTTGGATCAACACATCTGGCTGACCCTCATGGAAATGTGTGATGCGGAAAAAGATGCTCTTTGATGCTCCGGTGTCTCCAGCCTGCCTTTTCAGCAGCTCTGTGGATAGATTTGCTGAGCTGCCAAAAGCCACCCAAATGAAGGCATCCGCCTCACCGCAAACCCCACGCTGATGGGAAAAAACCCCCATGCAGCAAAAGCACTCCTGACGGGCACAGGCCTGTGAAGCAGAATGCAGAGCACGCCATTCCTTCCAGACCTGTCCCGAAGAAGTCTCGATTGGAGACACACAATGCTGTTCCCCTCTTCCCCGCTGCTGTTTGTCGGGAAAGGAATATTGTTGTTCAAAATGTTGTTCAAAATGTTGTTTCTGTGTCTCACATTCAATCACATGCAATAAAGATTGCAAAAAAAGAGTACAGTGCTCGTTGCGCATGCACGAGAGGCACACACTTTTTCAATAAAGAGCTCTTTTCCACTTCAAAGCCCACACATTATGCACAACTGCTTCCCAATGGTGAGAGGCACATTATATCATACAATAAACAAACCAAATTGCCCTTTGTCCCATTACGCGGACGCGTGGTGAGCCCTATTTCTGACTGGGTGATAAAAATGATCAAACATGGTTGATAGATCTGAAAGACACATACTTTCATGTTCAAATTGTACAACATTACAGGATGTTTTTGAGATTTGCATTTGAGGGAATTGCATATCAATTCAAAGTCCTGCCCTTCGGATTGTCCCTGGATCCTCACACGTTCACAAAGTACATCGATGCGGTACCCGCCCCTCTGAAACTCAACGCCGTGCACATTTTGAACTACCTTGATGATTGGCTATTACTGGCTCAATCAAAGGCTCTATTATGCCAACACAGGGACTTATTGCTCTAACATCGGAACAGCCTGGGCCTCAATGTCAAATGGGCAAAGAGCACGCTGTCCCCCAGCCAACATATCTCCTTTTTGGGAGTCTGTCTCGACTCCATGAGTGAGTGCGTGCATTTAATGAGCGAGCACATTCAGGCCATTCTCCAGTGTCTGTCTCAGTTAAAACTGGGGAGAACACTTCCACTGAAGCTGTTTCAAAAATAATTGGGGCTAATGACGGCGGCATCCGCTGTCATTCCTTTAGGTCTTTTACACACGAGACCTCTTCAGTCCTGGCTCAAGTGCCATGTGCCGCGACAAGCCTAGTGCCAAGGGTGCATGACCATCACTATATCTCACCTTCTACCAGCAACGTGTCATGCTGGGGCAGATTTTTAGGTGGAAAATGGTGACCACGGATGCTTCCAACGCAGGTTGGGGGAGCGGTGTGCGCTGGACGCCCGGCTTTTGGCACCTAGAGGGCGAAGAGGGCATGGCACATCAACCGCATAGAGCTGTCAGCTGTTTTCCTGTCCTTGAAGGCTTTTCAGTCCAAAATAGTGAATAATCATTTTCTGATTCGCTCTGACAACACAACAAAAGTTGTGGTGCACATAAACCGCCAGGGCAGAATTCGTTCCCTGCCAATGCTGAGACTGATGCGTCGCCTCCTCCTGTGGAGGGAGCGTCATCTCCTCTCCCTGCGGGCAACATATGTCCCAAGCCCTCTGAATTACGGACCTATTGTCGTGCCAAGAAGCAATGCCGGGCGAATGGAGACATTCTCAGACTGTCCTGAGGATTTGGGAAATATTCAGAAAAGTGGAGATCAATCTATTTGCCTCCACGGAGAACGGCCACTGTCCCCTCTGGTACTCCAAGTCCCAAGCTCCACTGGGAGTGGACGCAATGGCTAACAAATGGCACAAGTGAAATTTTCACATTTCCTCAAGAGCGATTGGATGCTGGGTGACTACATCTGCGTATCACACACCCGAAGCCGACACCTCTATAGGAAAACATGATTTAATCATAAAGTTCCTTAGGGGAGTGAGGAGGCTAAACCCCCTTGTCTGGCTACAGTTCCAATTTGTGACCTAACTTTATGGCCCCACTTTGAGCCTCTGGACTCTGTCGAATTCCAAATCACTTTTTATTGTCACACAACCATATACACAAGTGCAATAGTGTGTGAAATTCTTGGGTGCATTTCCGAGCAACATAGCAGTCGTGACAGTGATGAGACATATGCCAATCTATAATAAAAATCAAATTTACACAACACAATATAAAATCTAATATACACATAATTACACACAACATAATATACAAATAATAACATGCAATGTACATTATACAATACACACAATATAGAATACACATTATACAATAAAAAAAATAGTATATATAGTATATATAAAATGTACAGTGGGTTGTATTGTACTGTATTGACATTCAGGCTGTCGGTTGATAGTCAGTTGCCAGTGTGTTGTTAAGAAAGAATATAATTTATGACAGTCCAGTGTGAGATAATAAGATTAATAAAGTGCAGTGCTGATGTATATTGATTGTGAGAGATCAAGAGTTCAAAAGTCTGATTGCTTGGGGGAAGAAGCTGTTATGATCGGCTGGTGCAGGTCCTGATGCTGCGATGTGGCTCGGGTGGCTGGAGTCTCTGATGATCCTCTGAGCTTTTTTCACACACCGCCTGGTATATATGTCCTGGAGGGAGGAAAGCTCACCTCCGATGTTGTGTCTGGCAGTTCGCACCACCCTTTGCAGGGCTTTGCGGTTGTGGGCGGTGCTATTGCCATACCAGGCGGAGATGCATCCAGTCAGGATGCTCTCTACAGTGCTGGTGTAGAACCGTGTGAGGATGTGGCGGTTCATTCCAAACTTCCTCAGCCGTCTCAGGAAGAAGAGGCGCTGATGAGCCTTCTTCACAATGGCCTCAGTGTGGATGGACCATGTGAGTTCCTCAGTGATGTGGACACCCAGGGACTTGAAGCTGCTGACTCTCTCCACTGGTGCTCCATTGATGGTGATGGGGCTGTGTTCTCTTTCTCTTCTCCTGAAGTCCACCACAAGCTCCTTTGTCTTAGTGACGATGAGGGAGAGGTTGTGCTCCTGACACCAGCGTGTCAGAGTGTGCACCTCCTCTCTGTAGGCTGTTTCATCATTGTCAGTGATCAGACCTACCACTGTTGTATCATCAATAAACTTGATGGCATTGGAGCTATGTGTTGCCACACAGTCGTGTGTACAGGGAATACAGGAGTGGGCTAAGAACACAGCCCTGCGGGGCTCCAGTGTTGAGGGTCAGTGATGAGGAAATGTTACTGCCCATTCTAACCACCTGGCGCTGCTTGACAGGAAGTCCAGGATCCAGCTGCACAGCGAGCTGTTTAAGCCCAGAGCCTGGAGTTTCTCATCAAGCTTAGAGGGCACTATGGTGTTGAATGCTGAGCTGTAGTCTACAAACAGAATTCTCATATAAGTTTTCCTTTTTTCCAGGTGGGAGAGAGCAGTGTGTATTGTAGATGCAATGGCATCATCAGTGGAGTGGTTGTTGCGGTAAGCAAACTGCAATGGGTCCAGTGATGGAGGCAGCACAGAGCAGATGTAATCTCTGATTAGTCTCTCAAAGCATTTGCTGATGATGGGGGTCAGAGCAACAGGATGCCAGTCATTTAAGCAAGTGATTTTGGATTGCTTTGGTACAGGCACGATGGTGGACATTTTAAAGCATGTGGGGACTACAGACAAGGAGAGGGAAAGGTTGAAAATGTCCGTAAAAACACCAGCCAGTTGGTTCGCACACGCTCTGATGACGCGGCCCGGAATGCCGCAGAACCCGCGGCTTTATGGATATTCACCCGTTGGAAGGATCGGGTTACATCCGCTACAGAGATGAATACCTCTGTAGCTTCGGCCATGAGAGCTCTCTCTGCGAGGGCTGTGTTATTTCCCTCGAACCGTGCATAATTGCTTGTGCTTTCTCTTAAGAATGCATTACTGCTGGCTCTGGCCTCAGTAAAATGGGTCAGTGATTTGCAAGCACTGTCAGTCGACAATTCATGTTTGGAGTTTGGTCCGGGTTCTTTCAAAAGCCACTGTCAAACCCAGAAAAGGTTATGTGCCTAAGGATATAACCACACCCTTCAGAGCGCAGGTGATTCAGCTTTTTCCCTCCTCAATTTAATTTGGATGAGGAACAGTCCTTGCATTTGTTATGCCCTGTGCGAACGCTACACACATACATTGAGCACCAGTTCAGACTGTCTGACCAGCTCTTTGTGTGGTATGGAGGATGCACGAAAGGAATGTCCATCTCCAAACAAAGACTTTCCCACTGAATTGTTGATGCGATTGCCTTTGCTGACGAGTCGCTGGGTATGATTTGCCCAATTGGTGTTGAAGCACACACAACTAGAGGCATGGCCTCTTCATGGCATGGGCAAACTGTTTTGCAGCAGGATGGTCTCCTCAAAACACATTCGCAATGTTTAACAACCTAGACGTAACGTCTCTTTCATCACAAGTTTTCTCTGTCTGTAACGTCTCTTTCATCGCAAGTCTTCTCTGTCTAGAGCGCTTGCTATTTCATTGGCCAAACATATATTTATGCCCCTCCTTCTAAGTACAGACTCCCCATCATTTTACACAACCGCCTGCATTTAGGCCATTGTAATTTCCCATAAAGTCACAAGCACTTTCATTATAAATAAAACTTCCTTCCCAACTGGGTTTGTGAAGGGGTTAATTTATACTATAGGACTATAGTTCATATATCCATTCTGAGTGTTCCCCTCCTCACTCACTATGAGGGTCATTCACTTGCGGCATATTCATGTCAGTCGCCGTCCCGCAGGACTGCGGCGTCATGTTCTCCTCTCTGGGAGGATTATGTCATGTTGTGCGGTGTGATGGGACTCTGTTCCCCATAGCATTAGCTTAGTGACGCAATATGACATATGTAACCTCGGTTCCCAGAGATGAAGGGAACGAGACATTGCGTAAGCTGGCCACACTACAGACTCGGAGTTCTTTGAGGTGCGAGCGATGCACTCTTTTTCCTTTTTCCCACAGCTTTGTGACTAAAAGGGCGGGGCTTAAACACCATAGCCAATTTTAGAATTGCCATTATTGTAGAAGGGTTTCAACTAGGTCATGTAGAAGGACACTCCCACCCCCTCCCCATAGCTTCAGCTTAGTCCCCCCCTTCATCTCAGAGAACCGAGCTTACATACGTAACTGAGACATTTTCTGATGCCAGGGCTGTAGCAAGGTTATCTGGGCCCTCTGACTGTATATTGCTCTGGGCCCCTTTCCTATTAAAATATACAGTTTAGAATTTGTTGTGGGGCCCCCAGGATCTTTAGGCTCCTAGAATTATTACCACCTTTCACCCCACTAGCTACGGCCCTGTCTGACACATATAGGTTTTCTAAACCAAGTAAAATATCACATGGTTCTGAGCATATGGTTTGCCATAAGAACTTACTAGACTGTCTCATTCTAGCGCTGAATGCTGAGGAGGAGTCTAGCCTACAACCTCAGAAGGACTGGTCTAGAAAGGACACAGCCTAACTAGGCTGCAGCCTTCCATTTGAAAAGCACCTGCTGACACGGAGACGGTGCGCAACCATTAAAGATGTCCTTGTAGTGCATGTTCAATGCACAACAGTTCCATTGTCGTTTATCAATTAGGACCAAGTTGCTGAAAACTGATTTGAATCCGATATTGCACGTAACCATGGCTGGTCATACTGTATGTTAATGTGCTTGTTGTTGTGGCAATATAATTATGTGTGAACAATCAATTTTTGTTATTTTAATAATAAAAAAATAGCCTGGTTGGATTGGGAGGGAACTCTACATAGTGGGAGGAATTCACTAAGAATCAATTTAACACGCTGATAGCATTCTTTATTTGATGTAGTGTTTTCTGCTGGAATACTACACACTATTCTATTCTATTCTATTCTATTATATTCTATTATATACCACTACTCCCTTTGTATACAATGTCGACTCTAGCCCTATATTTTAATGTGCATATTGTGTTTTAATATGTCCATTGTAATGTGTACACATCTTTCACTGCAAGTAGCTGCACGATAACATTTATATAGATCATCTAACTCTAGTACTTTGAAAGAAATCAATGTTTTTCATAATATGGCCCCTTTAATGAATTATGTAACATTAATTAAACGCAAATTGCACTCTAATGCAACAACAAGAGTGTGTATATATACAATTTATTCTTTATTAATATGCAAGTCATGCAACATAGGTAGAGCTGCAGTGCTGGGCTAGATCTGTACTTAAATAACCCTGACACTTAAAAAAAATAATTGAAGCTATTACCCAAAAAAGCTCAACTGACAAAGTGAAAAGTAAAGTGAAAATGGCTTGCTGGTGGTCATGATGTTTACAGCAAGCTGCTCTGCCCAGCTGTCTTACCTCTTCAGGGTGGAAAAGTTTGAGTTAAGCCCCCGTTCTGCTCAAACTCAGAGGACACACTACAGGTGCAGGCACACACACACACACACACACACACACACACACATACACACACACACTGCTAATACCAGGTGGCATCCTGCTACTTCAGCACTACCCTGAGACACACACGAGCAGGTGGCATTAAATGTCTGAGTAAAGGAAAGAGCAGAGGAGCCATGCAAAGGTGAGAAAGAAAAGGAGAAAATGTAAAAGTCCATTGTATCTATGTTCAAATCTATGTTCCAGTCTTTTTTGGCTGCTGAACACCAATGACCTAAATTATGTAAATTACCCCCTAACTGTCATTATTTACTCACCCTCATGTCATTCCAAACCAGTATAACTTTTGAAGATGTTAGGTAGAATATTAGCCCCAGTCACCATCAACCTTCACTGTGTAGGGCTTATGGGCAGAAGAATGAACAATTTCTACGCCGAATGACTTGAATCCAGGATTTACACTGATATTTCATTCCAAGTTATAAAACTAAGACACAGAGGCCCTCAGTCCGCACTGGAATTCCTCAGGGCAATACATTTTAAGATTCTGCCAAGACGGCACCCTAAAGTCTGAATCAATCCTGTGGAAATGAGATGAAATGCACATCTGCCTAACCTTTACAATCTTGAGAACAAAGGGAACTTTTCCAGGATAGCACAAAATGTCTCAGTTACTGTTGTAACCTCCATTCCCTGATGGAGGGAACGAGAAGTTGTGTCAATGTAGTGACACTAGGGGTCACTCTTGGGAGCCCCAAACACCTCTAATCTTTGAGAAATGGCCAATGAGAATTGGCAAGTGGAATTTGCATGCCACTCCCCCGGACAAATGGGTATAAAAGGAGCTGGCTCGCAACCACTCATTCAGGTTTTGTGCTGAAGAGCCGAGACAAGGTCCCGGCCATTTCAGCGGATAGTACAGTGTTGTGGCAAGAGGGACACAGCGTCTCATTCCCTCCATCAGGGAACAGAGGTTACAACAGTAACCAAGACATTCCCCTTCTGTCACTCATTCGACGTTGTGTCGATGTAGTGACACTAGGGGTCCCTATAGAAAAACGGCACGACAACTGGACTGTGTTACATGAACTGCCAATGCAGGTGAAAGCAAGCTGCTGCATGCATAATAGCAGGTGCATCAGTCTGCATGTAGCCTGCCCCAATGCCCCAAAAGACGTCATGTAGTTCCCCACACCCCTGAGGGGGGAAAGCGACATAACTAGCATGGGAGCAGGCCACCCCAACCGCAGCCATTTCTCTATATGTTTCTCTCCACAGAGTATTAGATTCGGCTGGGGCCATCTAACACTATTATACGCGCTGAGGAAGGTGTTCTTTTCCTTTCCTATTCTTTCAGGGGGAAAAGACCCCACGGAGACCACATCCTGCCCGAATCGCGTAGCCGGGAGGTAATGTGGCAATACATCACGTGGGCTGACCAGCCGCACATGGAAGAGGCGTGGTGGTAGGTCCTGCCACGAAAGGGAAAAGCTCTACAACACAGCGACCAGGGGCAGAGAGAGCTCTGCCCAAGGGAGATGCAGGAAATACATCACAGGGGGCTACCGGAGTAACCGACACCTGTGGAGCACCTACCCCAGTACAGGGCATATAGCACACGTACTGATCCGGCTGCAAATTCCTCCACCAAATTCGCGAGCCACAGGGCTAGGGAGGAAAACATCCAGGGTTCACGGGTACGTGAACTCACATGGGAGAAGATGCGCACATCTTCCCCTCACAGAGGGCAATGATAAGGCTAGGTCTGCCTACTCTCGGGGCAGCTTCACTTGCTGGCTCACCACCTGACCCATAAAGGGGTCGTGGGAACCTTGGGCACATAACCTGTTCAGGGTCTCAAGACCACGTGAGAACACTCCGGACCGGATTCCAGGCAGGTGTCGCTGCCAGAGGACGCCTGCAGGTCCCGAACCCTCTTGATGGATTTCATGAGCGCAGTCAGGAGGGCTGTCTTCAAAGAGTGGGCTTTCAGCTCAACTGGCTGTAGGGGCGCAATCAGGGCTCTCCGAAGGCCCAAAAGGACCACGGAGAGATTATGAGGGAAAGAGGCCTGGCCTAGGAGGATTCTGCCTCCTGGTGCATTTCCTCTTTTTGATAATCAGGTCGTGATTCCCCAAGGACTTACCGTCTGCTGCGTCATGGTGCGCCACTATACACCTTCAAGGTGGAGGGGGACAGCCACCCCTCCAGCCTCTCCTGCAGGAAGGGAAGCGACTGATCGACTGTGCATCTCTGGGGGCCTTTGCCTCGGGAAGAAAACCAATTTGCGAACGAACGTCACTTCAGGGCAAAATAGTTGCCTCATAGAGGGAGCCTTGACCTGAGTGACCATGTCTACCACTGCCAGTGGTAAGCCACTTGAATCTTCTGCGTCCCATCCAGTGGCCAGACATGGGGATTCCAGAGGTCTAGGTGCGGGTGCCAGATGGTGCCCCGTCCCTGAGAGAGGAGGTCCTGCCTCAGGGGAACTTGCCAGGGAGGGGCTGTCGCGAGGAGTGTGAGATCCGAGAACCAAGTCTGAGTGGGTCAGTACGGCACCACAAGGGTGACCTGTTCCTCGTCCTCCCTGACCTTGCACAAATTCTGTGCAAACTGGCTCACTGGAAGAGGCGCACATTTGCGCAGCCCCCGGGGCAAGCTGTGTGCCAGCACATCTATGCCAAGGGGTGCCCCCGTCGGAGAATACCAGAGCGGGCAGTGGGAGGATTCCCGGGAAGCAAACAGGTCTACTTGTGCTTTGCCAAATCGACTCCAAAACAGCTGGCCCACCTGTGGGTGGAGTCTCGACTCTCCCCTGAGCATCACCTGCCGCAACAGCACGTCCGCTGTACGGTTCGGGGCGCCTGGGATGTGAGTGGTCCACAGCAACCTCAGTCACTATGGCGGGCGAGTTGTGGCATGCGACTTGGACGTAAGCCGCCTTGGCGGTTTATATATGCCACCGTCTTGTGTTGTGTGGCTGGACTTACCTCCCGGCCCTCCACCGGGGGATGGAGTGGTCTGGATACCAGCTCCATGGTAGCAGCGGACATCTCCCTCCCTGGGACGTCCATCTCAGGGGTGCTTAGGAGCCTTCTGGGTCCTTGCGCCCGGTCATGAGGCGGGGGGTGTCAGCTTCCTGTGGGGGGCTCTATGCTGGGGCCGAGAACTGGGCTTGGGCTGTGGCGGAGCTGCCTGGGCTTTCGCTGCTGCAGGGGAATGCCCTCGGTGAGCTGTACGAGATTTTGAGCCATGCCGGGATATGCAAGATGTGCTGTATCGCCTTTGTATGCACCTTCACCACCGAGAACTGCTGGGCAAATTCCTCGACGGTGTCACCGAATAGGCCGATCAGGAGTGTTAAGAATAGGCAGAATAGGAGCGTTGAGAAAGCGAGCCTTGTCAGCGTCCCTCATCTTGACCTGATTCAGCCACAGGTGGCGCTCCTGGACCACCAAGGTGGACATCGCCTGCCCGAGTGCTCGTGCCATGACCTTTGTCGCCCAGAGGGTAAGGTCAGTCGCAGAGCGCAGCTCCTGCATCACATCGGGATAAGGACTACTCACATGCAGCTCTTTCAGTGCCTTGGCCTGGTGTACTTGCAGGAGGGCCATGGCATGCAGGGCAGAGGTGGCCTGTCCTGCGGCACTGTAGGCTTTAGTCGCCAGAGACGACGTAGTCCTACAGGTCCTGGAGGGGAGCGCCGGATGATCCCTACAGGTGGCAGCATTTTGTGGGCAGAGATGCACCGCAACTGCCTTATCCACCTGAGGGATCTCTGTGTACCCGTGGGCCGCACCACCGTCGAAGGTAATGAGAGCAGACGAGCTGGGAAGTCGAGTTCAGGCAGAAAAAGGTGCCCTCCAGGACCTTATCAGCTCATCATGCACTTCCGGGAAGAAGGGGACCGGGGGGGTCCTCGGCATCTGACATCACCAGTGTGCTCTCTGACGCAGCAATTGAGGGCTTATCCTGCTCACAAGCCCCGAGAGAGATGTTAGGCTGGTGGTGAGGCAAGCTGGTCTCATCTCAGAACTCAACGGGGGCAGACGAGCGTGCTGGGGAACGGGAGGTCCGCGGGGAATTGCTCAGCAAGACCGCGCCCCTCAAATTGCCTCCAGCACCAGCCAGGCCGGCCTTGTACCTGTAGGTAGAAGGTGCAGTGTGGGGGCGGCTGGAGTGGCTTTCCCTCAGAGGAAGGAAAGCCGCAACCGCAACGTTGCCATGGTCTTGTTCTCGCAATGAGAACACAAACCATCCACGAATGCACAATGACATAACAAAGTTTTATATGCTAACATGCATCACATGATGCCTAACTATGGTTAGAATCATAGAATGCATTATTCTGACCTTAGGCATACATGATTCACACTTATACAATGTATAATAATGTACATTTAAATGTTAATGTGTAGTGAAGTAACCACAAAGAGAAAGTATGTCATGTTTCATATGTAAATGCTTGTCTGTTTACGTAGAGTATGTTGATGTTAACAAATGTCATGTCTCTTTTACCGATTTCATTATATAAAAGTCAGGATAAAAGTATGCTCTTTTTCTGAGCGGGAAAACTGTGGAAACTCAGAACAAAGAGTCATAAGTTAATTATGTTGAGTGGAGGACACTTTGACTACAGGCCCTCTGAAAAGCTGCCTCTGATTGGCTTAGAGCCTCTTTGGGATGTGACCAAACAGAAATGGTTAAAAAAGACAGCCTGGACAACCCCTCTCTCTCTTCTTCGCTCTTCTCTTCTCTCAAAATGTAGATCAGTGTGAGTTCTCCACATTTAACAAAAGGTGTAGTTCTCTTTAAGAGCATCACAGGAGTTTTCAAACTCCATCCTGTCCAACTTCTCCAAAGATGTAGAAGTCATCGCATCAATGATCTTAAACAGAGGTCCAAAACATCGATGGAGCACAACCCGAACTTTCTACAGACCCAGCCAAAGAACCAAAGCAAAGCAACAAAATGCAAGTACACCTCCAGACTTTTTCCAGAAAGTGCTGGTGTTTTATTTAAATACTTTGAGTAACCCGACTGCAAATCTAGGTATACTAAATGAAGTATTGATGGTTCTCAGGGCATGGTCTATAGACTCATAAAGTTCAATTTTCTCTGTTACAGACATTTCCATTCACCTTCTGTTTCAGCTCACTCACCAACCTGTTTATGTTTGTATTAGTTTAGTTTTATGTTTTAGATTAGCAATAAAGTCTTGTTTGTATTCGAAGAGAATTTGACTGTGTATTTTATCAAATCATATTGGTCCCTAGAAATCTGTTGATCCTAAGCTGCATGCCTGTAAACATTGTTTAAATCTATTTGTGATATTATTTTAAATGACATAGAAAGTAGTATTACTGTATGAATTAACATTACATTCAGATCAACTTATCTCTGGCCAAAGACTTTGATCTTATGTAAAGATTCATTCTTATATTATTCCCCAAATCAAGATTCCCTTTGAGATAAATTCCATGCATTAGTGATTGGAAAATGGTGCAGCCATAAGCTTAAAGCTAATTCACTACATTTAATAATGGATATGCAGGCAGTTTAATCCAGACCATGTGCATTTATACTACCAAAATTATTAAAATTTTGGTGGATATATGCGGGCATGTTTAAATCTACCCATTAAATTTATCATTCCATTATAAAATTCTTAAAATAATTTGTGAACTATCCCTTCAGTTATCTTCCATCAATAATTATTAAGAATCTTCACATGTTCAGTTGTAATATATATATATATATATTATGACTGCATTTCTATCACAATCTCATAAACCTCCTGCTGTTCTGAACCCCTAGTCTAAAAATATTTAATTCACAAAGAAACAATGTTTGTTCACTCAACCCATTTATATAGGCTCACATACAACCATGCAATATTAGAGTGGCTCATTCTGCATTTTGAGAAAGATATTCATGATAACCTGTCTTAATTATGCCGTATCTCAAATTAAAATCTGATTTCAAAGCATATCACACGTTGATAGAATTTAAAGGCCATTTTTCCACTTTGATGACCATTTAAAGGTATAGCTATATTGTCCTCCCTGAATAAATTACTACAGTCAATCTGCTATCCCTCAATGTTCCATAAACTTCAACAGAGTTCAGAATTTAATCTGTTCTGCATGGCCAATGAATATATGCTCAGAGTGCAGTGAAATATATGAGTCTTGCCCTCATTGGTGTTTAGTCAAATTAATAACACCACTTAACTAAATATGCAATGTTTATTTTCCTCAAGCTGACAGTCAACTGTAAATCAGTTCTTTCAAACAAACTGCTTCATCAATGGGATATATTCCAAGCTACAGGGAATAAATCAAGAAATTACCTTTCCTTGACCTTGACTTTGACCTTTCCTATCTCTAGTTATTTCACCTTTAAATACATCAAACAAAGTGCATAATGTGAAATATAAGTGGGATAAAAATCATGTTTAGTAAGACCAATATTAAATGAATTACATAATCTATGTAGAGTGTATATGATATATAATACACTCATTGGTCAAGGAAATGTGAGTCATGCCTGCCTGTGCAATACACAGGCTGCTATTCTGCTTGGGTGTTGTGGGTGGCTGCCAAGAGATTGCTATATGGTTGCTAGGGTGTTTTGGGTGGTTGTTAGGTGGTTGCTTACTGGCTAAGAGCCCACCCCCAGGTCTCTAAGATATTGTAATGATAAGTGTCTGGCGAGTAGGAAATTAGAACCCAAATGCAGTTAATTGAGTTAAATGAAAACCTAAAGGGGAAAAAGAATGAGAGCTGAGCTAAGCAAACAAAAACTAAGCAAAGCAAGCAAGAACTCACCAAACCACAAAGACATCAAATAATGCAAGACAAATGACAGGGAAAACATAAGGGCTATATATACACAGAACTAATTAACTAACTAGACACACCTGTGCAACCAAAACAGGAACAGGAAACACACAACTTCAAAATAAGAGTTTTTGGACAAACCTATTAAAAAAAGTGTTCACACATAACACCAAATATGTTACAGAACCCTCCTCTTAAGGGCGGCTTCTGATGCCCAAAACAAAGAAAACAGGAAGAGTCCAGATGGGCAAAAATTAGGAGACCACAGGGGAGCCAATAGTGTGGGCTGAGACCATGGGGAACCTGAAGGTATCAGGGGGTGACTAGAACACCAGGAGGGAAACAATAGGTGACCAGGAGACCAGGGTGAATCTTACAAGTGACCAGGAGACCAGGGCAGAGCTGAAAGGTAACCAGGGAACCTCTGGGGAGCCAACAGATGGCCAAATGACAAGGGTGGATCAGGTGAGGCAGCAAGAGACCACTGTAAGTCAGGTGAACGGCCAGGAGACCAAGGGTGACCAGGCATGGCAGGCCAGGGAACCAGGGCAGATCCGGCAGAGGCCAGGGGACCAGGGCGGGTCCGGCGGGAGGCCAGAGGACCAGGGAAGACCAGGCAGATGGCCAGGGAACCAGGGCGGACCAGGCAGATGGCCAGGGTGGACCAGGGTAAAGCCACTGGTGACTCGGAGTGTGGATCCACTGGGGACACAGAGGTCAAGTCACCTGGGGATGCTGAGGGTTCAGTGGTCAAGTCAGCTGGAGATGCTGAGGGCTCAGTGGTCAAGGTAGCTGGAGATGAAAAAGTCAAGGCAGCTGTAGATGTAGAGGGCGCAGAGGTCAGGGCAGTGGGATACACAGAGAGCTCGGGTGTCAATGCAGCTGGGGACCCAGTGGGCTCAGTGGTCAAGGCAGCTTGGGATGCAGAGGTCAAAACTGCAGAGGACACAGAGGGTTTAGTGGTCAAGACAGCTTGGGACGCAGAGGTCAAGGTACCAGGAGACTCAGAGATCAGGGCACCAGGGGACTCAGGGGTCAAGGCACTAGGGGACTCAAAGGTCAGGGAAGCTGGAGTCTCAGGGTTCTGGGAAGCTGGAGACTCAGAAGTCAAGGTACTAGGGAACTCAGAGGTCAAGGCACTAAGGGATTTAGAGGCCAAGGCACAAGGGGACTCGAAGTCAGGGCAGCTGAGGACTCAGGGGACATTTAGAATGGTCATATTGTTATGTTTTACTCATTGAGGCAACTACTTTGAAGAGAGAATGACACATTGGCATAAAAGCAATTTAAAGGGGCAATATTCTACATATTTTGCATTTTATTTTTTCTTTGTCCACTTATTGTATTAGTAGTTTTTTTGCACCAAAACATAATTTTAAACCCTCTCTCTGAACATTTACATACACTTTAATTGCGTGCTCTGAAAGACAGATAATGCACAACATGTATTTAACACTAACTGATGTAATGTCTTCAAATATTCGATTACACATTGTGTCATCAGGGGCGCATTAACGCACAGGCTTACACGGGCTGAAGCTTAGGGACCTACAACTCCAATGGGGCCTAGCACGTGGCGTCCGCCACCCCATTTTCCCCTATCCATGTTGGTGGGAGGAGCACGTCAAAATGCTTTCAGCAGGAGACGCAGTTGTTGTGTGCTTCTCAGTCAGAAGGCTGAAGCCTTGTTAGGCTCGATATCTCGGCAGACACGTAATCAAGCATCGTCGAAAGCCATCTCAATTGTGAGGACACTTGGAAGACAGCCTTGTTTCACAGCCTTCGTTTGTCATATTTTGGAGGATGCATCCTTCACGGCCTTCAATCACCCACAATCCTTTGCACATGTCCTAAATTATTTTTAAAAAGGGCAAACGAGTTGCATGACCGTGGAAACCTTTATGACGCAGCTTACTTTTTCTCTCTCTCTCTCTCTCTCTCTCAAGTTTTTATTTGCATTTGCAGATATGACAATATGTAGAAAAAAATGCAAGTAGTTTATACAATACAACAAATTAAAAGATACAAAGCACCAAAACAATAAATAAATAAAATCAACAACAGGGCAATTACATAAATTTGAAAAGCTTTAAAATTTTGTATAGTTATTAAAAGTCTAGGTGCCAGTTTTATCACTATTCAAAGGATTTAAATATATTCTAAGATCAGTGTTGCAAAATATTTTATAAAGATTTTTTTTGAGTGACTCTAGCTTTGTGAATAACAACTTTTGCAAAAATATTTGAAAGATTAAGGACATATTTCTCGTTTTCTGATGTATATAGGTTTTCAAAACCAAGTAAAATATTACATGGTTCTAAGCATATGGTTTGCCATGCACACTTACTAGACTGTCTCATTCTAGCGCTGAATGCTGAGGAGGAGTCTTGCCTACAGCCTCAGAAGGACTGGTCTAGGATGGACACAGCTTAACTAGGCTGCAACCTTTTATTTGAGAAGCACCCATTGACATGGAGACAGTGCACAACCGCTAAAGGCATCCGTGTAGCGCATGTTCAATGCACAGCAGTTCCACTGACATTTATCAATTAGGACCAAGTAGCTGAAAACTGAATTGTCTCCGATACGGCACGTAACCATGGCCGGTCATACTGTATCTTAATGTACTTGTTGTTTTGACAATATTATTATGTGTGAATGATCCATTTTTGTTATTTTAATAATAATAAAAAAATAAAATAGCCTGATTGGATTGGGAGGGAACTCTAAATAGTGGGGGGAATTCACTAAGAATCAATTTATCATGCTGATAGCATTCTTTATTTGATATAGTGTTTTCTGATGAAATACTACACGCTATTCTATTCTATACTACTCCCTTTGTATACAACGTCGACTGTAGCCCTATATTTTAATGTGTATATTGTGTTTTAATATGTCTATTGCAATGTGTACACATCAATCACTGCAAGTAGCTGCATGTTAACATTTATATAGAACATCTAACTCTAGTACTTTAAAATAAAAAATCCATGTTTTTCCATAATATGGCCCCTTTAATGAATTATGTAACATTAATTAAACACAGATTGCACTCTAATGCAACACCAACAGTATATATATATATATACAGGGTTGGGAGGGTTACTTTTTAAATGTATTCCACTATAGGTTACAGAATACATGCTGTAAAATGTCATTTGTAACGTATTCCGTTCGATTACTCAAGGTCAGTAATGTATTCTAAATACTTTGGATTACTTCTTCAGCACAGGTAGATTTTTTCACTTATTTTGACTATAAAAACTCTGCCAGTACAGTAAGACAAAATACACATGTTAAAAATACCTTCTCTGAAAAACCTAAATATCTTATGCAGTGTTGTTTCTAAAACAAGATAAATTTAATTGATCTTATTTAATTATGATCCAATGTGAATTTTCTTGATAAAAAAATATGATCATCATGCCTGGTAACATGTGCATGTAAAATGGCTAGAAATAGCATTTTAGCTTAGCATAAAGCTGTCAATTTACACAAGATTTATTTCTATTTCTTCTGCTCCAAGCTAACTTCAAACTTACTTCTCTGTCTGCTTGTATGAATGTAACACATCATAATAAAGTGTTTCACCGCTGTTCAAATGCACTTTGGATCACATCATTTATATGTATAAATGTTTTCCATCTGAAAGGACTAAATATTAAATTAAACAAATGACAATAAAATGCAAAGTAATCTCTTCAGTACTCAAAATACTTTTTGAATGTAACTGTATTCTAATTACCAATGATTTAAATTGAAACTGTAGTGGAATACAGTTACTTATATTTTGTATTTTTAAGTACATATTCCCGTTACATGTATTCCGTTACTCCCCAACATTGTATGTATATATATATATATATATATATATATATATATATATATATATATATATATATATATAATTATTCTTTATTTATATGCAAGTCATGCAACATAGATCTGCAGTGCTGGGCTAGATCTGTACTTAAATAACCCTGACACTTAAAAAAACTGACAAAGTGAAATGTAAAGTGAAAATGGCTTGCTGGCGGTCATAATGTTTACAGCGAGCTGCTCTGCCCAGCTGTCTTCCCTCTTCAGGGTGGAAAAGTTTGAATTAAGCCCCAGTTCTGCTCAAACTCAGAGGGCACACTGCAAATACACACACACACACACACACACACACACACACACACACACACACACACACACACACACACACATACACAAACACAAACACACACACACACACACACACACACACACACACACTGCTAATGCCAGGTGGCATCCTGCTACTTCAGCACTGCCCTGAGACACACATGAGCAGGTGGCATTTAATGTCTGAGTAAAGGAAAGAGCAGAGGAGCCCTGCAGATGTGAGAAAGAAAAGAAGAAAATGGAATTTAAGTAAAAGTCCATTGTATCTATGTTCAGTATCACCATTCTTCTTAAATTACCCCCTAATTGACATTATTTACTCACCCTCGTGTCATTCCAAACCCATTTGACTTTCAAAGATTTTAGGCAGAATATTAGACCAGTCACCATCCACCTTCACTGCATCTTATTTTTTCTCTCGATACAATAAAAGAGAATGTGGACTGAGGCTGTCAGTCCTTAATATTCTGCCTAACATCTGCCTTTGTGTCCATTGGAAGAAAGAAAGTCATACTTGTTTGGAACACATGAGGGTAAGTAAATGACAGAATTTCCATTAATTTGTGAACTATCCCTTCAATTAACTTCCATCAATAATTACAATGAACTTCACAATATCTTCAGCATTTTCTGCATTTCTATCACAGTCTCATAAACCTCCTGCTGTTCCGAACCCCTAGTCTAAACCTAAGACAAAAATATTTAAATTACAAAGAAACAATGTTTGTTTGCTCTACCCATTTTATATAGGCTCACATACAATCATACAATATTAGAGTGGCTTGTTCTGCATTATGAGAAAGATATTCATGATAACCGTCTTAATTCAGACGTATCTCAAATTAAAATCTGATTTCAAAGCATATCACACGTTGATAGAATTTAAATTTAGAATTTTAAGTTGATAGAATCTGATGACCATTTGTAGGTATAGCTCTATTGTCCTCCCTGAATAAATTATTACAGTCAATCTGCTATACCTCAATGTTCCATAACCTTCAACAGAGTTCAGAATTGAATCTGTTTTGCATGGCCAACAAATAGATGCTCAGAGTGCAGTGAAATATATGAGTCCTGCCCTCATTTGGTGTGAAGTCAAATTAATAATACCATTTAACTAAATATGCAATCATGTTTATAATCCTCAAGTTGACAGTCAGCTGTGAATCAGTTCTTTAAAACATACTGCATCATCAGTGGGATATATTCCAAGCCAAATGGAATAAATCAAGAAATCTCCTTGCCTTCAGTTATCTCTAGTTATTTCACCTTTAAATGGATCAAACAAAGTGCATTATGTGAAATATAAGCGGGATAAATGTCATGATTAGTAAGAGCAATAGTAAATGAATTACATAATCTATGTAGAGTGTATATGATATATAATACACTCATTGGTCAAGGAAATGTGAGTCATGCTTGCCTTTGCGATACACAGGCCGCTATGTTGCTTGGGTGTTGTGGGTGGCTGCCAAGAGATTGGTATATGGTTGCCAGGGTACTGGAAATGAGCCCACCCCCAGGTCTTTATGATATTGTAATGATGAGGGTCTGGCGAGTAGGAGTTTAGAACCCAAATGCAGTACATTTATTAAGTTAAATGAAAACCAAAAGCCATAAAGGGTAAAACGAATGAGAGCTGAGCTAAGCAAACAAAAACTAACCAAACAGCAAAGATATCAAATAATGCAAGACAAACGACAGGGAAAACATAAGGGCTGTATATACACAGAACTAATTAACTAACTAGACACACCTGTGCAACCAAAACTGGAAACAGGATACACACAGCTTCAAAATAAGAGTTCTTTGGACAAACTCTTATTAACATAAGAGTTCACCATAACACCACATATGTTACAGAACCCCCCTCTTAAGGATGGCTCCTGACGCCCAAAACAAAGGAAACAGGAAGAGTCCAGATGGGCAAAAAGCAGGAGACCACAGGGGAGCCGATAGTGTGGGCTGAGACCACAGGGAACCTGGAGGCATCAGGGGGTGACTAGAACGCTAGGAGGGAGCCGACAGGTGACCAGGAGACCAGGGTGAAACTGACAGGTGACCAGGAGACCAGGGCAGATCCGACAGACAACCATGGGAACTCTGGGGATCCAACGGACGACCAAATGACCAGGGCAGATCAGGCGAGGCAGCAAGAGACCACTGTAAGTCAGGTGAATGGCCAGGAGACCAATGGTGACAAGGCATGGCAGACCAAGGAATCAGGGTGGATCCGGCGGGAGGCCAGGGGACCAGGGTGGGCCAGGCAGATGGCCAGGGGACCAGGGTGGGCCAGGCAGATTGCCAGGGGACCATAGTGGGCCAGGCAGATGGCCAGGAGACCAGGGTGGGCCAGGCAGATGGCCAGGGGACCAGGGCAGACCAGGAAGACAGCCAGGAGACCAGAGCTGATGGCCAAGTTGGACCAGGGCGGACCAGGGTGTAGCCACTGGGGACACGCTGGGGATGCTGAGGGTTCAGTGGTCAGTTTAGCTGGAGATACTGAGAGCTCAGTGGTCAACGTAGCTGGGGTTGAAAAGGTCAAGGCAGCTGTAGAAGCATAGGGTGCAGAGGTCAGGGCAGTGGGAGACACAGAGAGCTCAGGTGTCAATGCAGCTGGGGACCAAGCAGGCTTAGTTGTCAAGGCAACTTGGGATGCAGAGGTCAAAATTGCAGAGGACACAGAGGGTGCAGTGGTAAAGACAGATTGGGACACAGAGGTCAAGGTACTAGAAGACTCAGAGGTCAGGGCACCAGGGGACTCAGGGGTCAAGGCACTAGGGGACTCAAAGGTCAGGGAAGCTGGAGACTCATAAGTTAAGGTACTAGGGAACTCAGAGGTCAAGGCACTAAGGGATTTAGAGGCCAAATCAGAAGGGGACTCAGAAGTCAGGGCAGCTGGGGACTCAGTGGTCAGGGCAGCTGGGGACTCCGTGGTCAGGGCAGCTGGGGGCTCAGAGGTCAGGGCAGCTGGGGGCTCAGAGGCCAAGGCAGCTGGGGAATCTTTGGCCAGGGCAGCTGGGGACTCAGTGGTCAGGGCAGCTGGGGGCTCAGAGGTCAGGGTAACTGGGGTCTCAGAGGTCAGGGCAGCTGGGGAATCTGTGGCCAGGGCAGCCAGGGACTCAGTGGCCAGGGCAGCTGGGGACTCAGTGGTCAGGGCAGCTGGGGACTCAGTGGTCAGGGCAGCTGGAGACTCTAGAGCCTAGAGAGCAAGGTGCTATGGGACTCGGGGAGAAAGGTGCTAGAGATCATGGTGCTTGAGGTCTCATAGGGCAAAGCGCAGAGAGCAAGGCACTAGAGGACTCAGAGAGCAAAGTACTAGGGAGGTCAGAAAGCAAAGCACCAAGGGACTCAAGGGAAGGAGCTGCTGGAGATTCAGGGAGCAGAGCTACTGGAGACTCAAGGGGTGCAGCCATTGTAAATTCAGGGGGCAGAGCCCCAGGAGGCGGAGGCTGAGGATGCAAGGGATGCAGGCACATGGTCCGTGGCAAGCTTAGACGTTGACTCATAGTCAGTGGCAGGCATGGACGCTGACTCATGGTCAGTGGCAGGCATGGACGTTGGCCTGTGGTCCGTGGCAGGCATGGATGTTGGCCTGTGGTCCGTGGTATGCGTGGAGGCTGGCTCATGGTCCGTGGCAGCCGTGGACACTGGCTCGTCATCCGTGGCAGGCATGGTCAGAGTAACTGGTGATACAGAGGGTGGGGTACCCTGGATTACAAAAGTTGGTAACACTGAGTTTGAGACCACAGAGACTGGGACCACCAAGGTTGAGACCACCGTCTCTGGCGAGAGAGCACTCCTTAGATGATAATCTGCCAGAACAGTTTTAGCAACAAACTCCATCGGCGAAATACTATCGCAGTCCAATGGCACCAGCTCTTTGACAGTCCTATTCAACCCTAACCAAAACATTGTCCTCAGTGCTCTCTCCCCCACACCAGTGCAAGAGGCCAGCCTCCACAAAGTTAAACTGTAATCCGCCACTGTCATGGATCCTTGGTCAAAATGTGATGTGATCTGCTGGGTTCAATTTTGGGTCTTGCATTCTGTAATGATGAGGGTCTGACGAGTAGGAGTTTAGAACCCAAATGCAGTATGTTTATTAAGTTAAATGAAAACCAAAAGCCATAAAGGGCAAAATGAACAAGAGCTGAGCTAAGCAAACAAAAACTAGGCAAAACAAGCAGGAACTCACCAAACCACAAAGACATCAAATAATGCAAGACAAACGACAGGGAAAACATAAGGGCCATGTACAGTATATACAGAACTAATTAACTAACTAGACACACCTGTGAAACCTAAACAGGAAACAGGAACAGGAAATACACCACTTCAAAATAAGAGTTCTTTGGAGAAACCTATCAAAATAAGAGTTCACACATAACACCGCATACATTACAGATATTTTGATCCTTAGCTGTTGCTCGGGTCTCTCCTTCAGTGTCTATGTGATGTTTTCTTGCATTTTAAAATAGTAAATCTGATTTCTTAGAAAGATGATAGCAAACCTCTCTTTAACAAGCCACACAATTTGAGGCATTATTTATGTGTGTAGAAATGATGCGTCCCCCAATGTGGGACGGATTACGTGCCAAAGTTTAATACTTAGCTTCAGGGACATGTTTAAATCCCTAACCCTAAAAAAAGCAAAAGTAATGGACTTGATTTGTTTTCTATCTGGCAAACGTGCCTTCACTGTAAAAAAAAATCTGCAAAGTGGTGAATGATTTTGCAATAGCATTCTATGTTTATAATAGTATGCTTTAAAGACCATTTTGGATGCCCATTTCTTCCCAAAAGTAAAATCTTTTCCTCACACAACAAATCTGGGAAATGTGGTCAGCCATCAATAATTCAGGCAGACTTAATGTGTGTTGTATGCGGAAGGGTGACAGCTTTCCCTAGAAATGAGAAACTGCCAGCTTAAATCCCACATAGGACGTCAACTGATTTTGATACTATAGGGGTCAGAAGGTTATGTAGAAGTGCTGTCAGTCCTGAAAGTTTACTTCAAATACATAGTTTACTTAAAGTTCACTGCAACTGTGCTGTCAGGACCATTGAAATGTTCATCTGGGCACTTAAAAGGTGAAGTGGGTAATTTTTCCCATGTTAAAATACTTTTCCAGCTTAATATGCAGAGATATCTATATATAATACATTGCCAGATTGATTTCCTAATAACTGTAAACTAGTAATGTAACAATACACAAATTTCTTAATTCGATATGATACTGTGGCCTCATGTTACAATACAGTTGAGAAAAAAAGTGTGCACACAGTTGTTTTGCCTCAAGTTTTTTGCGAGTTCCACCGATTTGCACAATGTCGGCATAAATGAAAGAACGTGTTTGAGGTAGCTGCATTGGGACATGACACCGTTGTTTGGCAAATCTGACAAGGTGTAACACTTCAATCTACTTGGTGTATGCCATCGATGTTCGAGTTCTCAACTCATCTAGACTAGCTGTCTAGCAGGCAAATCTGTGAATCACTGCAATATGCTGCTCTGTTCTACTCTGACTTTGAGCGCTCAGTGCTACCGCTCAATGTTAAACACTTATTAAGCAGTAGCTCTAACAACACTACCAGTTAAGTATGTATTTATTTATGTATCAAATGATACATACACGCATCTTATCGAGAATAATGCATTGTACAGTATGGTACATTATTTGTTACATCACTATTGATAACACTGTGGCTCTGTTTGAGCATCCCGACCAGCCTGACACAACATTTATCCAACTAATAGCTGATGACAGAATGTTTGGGAAACCAGTAAGCATCCACCTACTATAGCAAATACCAAAAAGACCCTAGCAAACACCTAGAAATGCCTAGCAACCACCCAGCAATGCTCTGAAAACCACCCACAAAAAAGCATAGTTGTAGTATTGTTAAAGGCGGTTTTACACGGGACACAGTGGGTGGCAGACTTTGCTTGCCATCTTGCCAGTTCTCGTTTGTACAGGCGTTTTCCATTCACGCAAGAAGCGGTGCGAAACGTGCCAGTAGAAGTTCAACAATGCCCCCTACTGCTTTTGCTCAGATACTGGGTCTCTGAGGTGATAACTGTAAATATTGTATTAGTTTTCATGTAAGTTATAGCACATAACATGTAATAATCTATTTTTTTTATATCTTTTCAAATTACATCAAGTCAACCTTAATTTTCAACCTTAATTTATAGAGCACATTTAAAAACAAAAGAAGTTGACCCAAAGTGCTTAATAGATCAAACAAACAAAATGACAGAGTGATATAAAAACTTAAATAAGACTGATTTAAAGTTAAATATAAAACATAATAAATTAAATAAAAACATTTTATCCATTTCAAACTATTCAATGGTCTGTTAAAAAGCTACAGAATAAAAATATGTTTTTAAAGAAGATTTAAAAATGGCTAATGATGAAGCTGACCTCACATGGAAAGGGAGACTGTTCCACAGATTAGGACCTATCACAGAAAAGGCACGGTCACCCTTAGATCTATAGCAACAACGAGGAACCCTTAATAAAAGCTGATCAGAAGACCTGAGCACTCTGGTGGGGGAGTAAGGGTGTAGAAGGGCACTGATATATTGGGGTGCGAGACCAGATAGTGCCTTTTAGACATAAATCAGAATTTTAAAATCGACCCTGAATTTCACTGGAAGCCAGTGTGGAGATACTAAAACCGAGGAAATGTGATCCCTCTTTCTTGACCCTGTTAAAAGCCTAGCTGCTGCGTTTTGAACTAGCTGTAGGTGGGATAACACAGTTTGGGGTAGACCAATGTACAATGAGTTGCAATAGTCTAACCTTGATGTAATAAGTGAGTGGATCACAATTTCCAAGTCTTTATGGGAAATTTTTTTTTTTTATTTTAACGATAGATCTCAGGTGGAAAAAGCTACCCTTGAGAACAGCACTTATCTGCTTATTGAAAAGTAACGAGGAGTCTAGAATCACTCCAAGACTCCTCACATGACCTTGTACATTCGACGACAGAGGACCTAACTGGGCAACCAGGCCAGGTAAGGAGGACATAGAGGAACCTAAAATCAGAACTTCGATTTTGCTTTCATTTAATTGTAAGAAATTGTTTGCCAGTCAATGTTTAATATATCTGAAGCAATTTAGGGTGTTCTCAGATTAACAATTCTTGTCTACACTCACTGGGAAATAAAATTGGGAATCGTCAGCTTAACAGTGATAAGATATGCTATACCTCTGGAAAGCAGAGCTCAGAGGAAGCATATACAGGGAAAATAACAAGGGTCCTAAAATCGACCCTTGAGGGATACCACACTGTAATTGAGCCGATGTAGAAGAAAAATTACCTAAATTTACAGAGAACGTCCTTTCTTTTAGATAGGAGGAAAACCACTGGAGGGCCATACCCTGGATGCCAACCATACATTCTAGACGATTGAGGAGAATATTATGGTCGATAGTGTCAAATGTGGCACTGAGATCTAATAAAACTGTGAACCTGAATCCATGGAGAGAAAAATATAATTAGTGACCTTCAACAATGCAGATTCAGTGCTGTGCAAGGGTCTGAAACCAGACTGAAATGTATCTAAAATGTTAAATGTATTTAGATAGGAATAGAGCTGCAAATACGTAAACAACTCTCTCCAAAATCTTGGAAATAAAAAGCAGTTTGGAGATTGGTCTGTAATTGTTGTGTATTGCCAACAATTTTAACAAAGGATGTAGAAAGGATGTAGAATTGCATGTTTAAAACTACTTGGAACAACTCCACTTGCTAATGAGCTGTTAATTATAGCTGTCACACTGGAACTCATACTCATGAAAACTTCTTTAAGAAGGTGTGGAGAAAGAATATACAGCTTGTAACTGGAACACTTCATCTTGGAGACTACATCTGCTAACTGTTCTGATGTAACTGGTTCAAAGCGAGTCAGGGAGCTGGACGGGGAAGGAATAAGTGGTTGATCAAATTGTGAAAGTACAATCGCACCTTTAATCTGCTCAATTTTTATCAGTAAAGAATTTTATAAATGTTTCATAGTTCTCTTGGGTGGTGTCCAGAAAAGCATTTTTAGTTGGGATTAAAACAGAATCAATTGTTTTGAACAATATTTTTGGTTGATTTGCGTTATCAGAGATTAATGCAGAGAAACACTTGGCTTTCGCTTCCTTTACAGCTCTCTGATAGTTTGTTTAACACTCCTTTAAAATATCATAAGAGACCTGAAGCTTGTCTCGTTTCCACTTGAGCTCAGCTTTTCTGCACTCTTGTCTGAGAGCACGGGTGACGTTATTTAACCAAGGCTGTGAAACACCCTTAATGCTGAGTTTACACTACACGATTTTAGGCCCGATTTTCACTAACCGACAGTTTTGTGGAGATCGCCGACAAAAGCCCGAAAACATAGTCAAATCAGAGCTCACTCCCGTGTGCGACGAACGCAATGTATGAATTATCAAAGACGCGATCTGAGAGAAGCGCTGACACGTCGCCGATGTCAGAGAGATATCTGGCATGTTAAATATCTGGATCTGTCTGCGATTCCAAATCGCGCAATGTGAAATGTGTTTTGACTGAATACAACTGCAGCGTTGACTTACAGCCAATGAAACAGGACACGGGAAGTTTCAGTGGGAGGAGTCCTGATGTACCTGCAACAGAACATCAACTAGCATGGCTGCGGTATCCAGACAATCCTTGCTGCCCGCGTCTCCCCAACCATTCCCTCCTCCATAGTCATTTCTTCTTCTTTTTTTTGACTTTTCGCTGTAAATCAGCGCACAAAAAAAGTGTATCACAAGCTTCTTGCGGTTCACCATTTTCAAAATCCCACCCGAAAAAACACAAGAATGCCTACTCATGCATGATCTTGTATAATTCTCGTATCACTTCTCACATGTACTCTGTTGTGAAACATAATTTGGAGTCCAGGCAGAGACGTCGGGGATTCGTCAATAGTGAAATGTTTTGTAATGTGTTCACCCCTGTCGCCGATTCCTCGTGTAATTTTAAAACCCTACGACTTCCACGACAAGGCAGACAGTTTCCTACTGAGAAAAAGTAGAGAGAGGACACGTAGACACAGACTCAAACATTATTGAATAATGGTCAAAAATGCCAATATCTAAGACCTCTAATTCGGATACAGAAAGACCATAAGACAACACAAGATCTAATGTATGACTCATATTGTGAGTAGGACCAGTGACATGTCATAAAAAATTTAAAGACTCAGTGAGGGAGATAAACTCATTTAACAGAGGTTTTGATGGACAGCATACATGAATATTAAAATCTCCAAGAATCAGGAGTCTATCACCACGAGACACAAGTCCAGAGAGAAAGTCCAAAAATTGTCCGAAAATTGTTGGATGAAGTCCTTATTAAATCTGGGATGTCTGTACACCAGTGCACAGAAAGCAGGACCCAAGATGTCAATCTTTAATATTTGGACCTCAAAACTGGAATATATGTCCATAGGTAGAGTTCTGCATTTTAAAAGACCTGAAATCCATGGGGAATTTAAAAAGTCAGCCTGGCGGTGTTAGATCCCCCAGGGCAATTTGTTCGCCAGGGTTCCACCGGGTCTCAGTGATGAATAAAAAGTCCATTGATCGTGATATAAAAAAGTCATTCAGAATAAAAGACTTATTTGATATTGAACGTGCATTAATGAGGGCCATCTTAATAGTGGCGACATCTGTGTTTTGCGGTGGAATAAAAGAAGTGCGTTTCAGCAAGCTGAGATGATCAAAATTGACACCCCGCTTCACATCACTTGCACCAGTTGGAGGGCGACGACATGAAGACCAGATTGCTGGTATGTGGTGTTCCCTATCTGTCACTCACTCGATGTTGTGTCGATGTAGTGACACTAGGGGTCACTCTAGGGAGCCCGAGACACATCTGGTCTTTAATAAAAGACCAATGAAAATTGGCCCTAATATTTGCATACCACTCCCCCAGACATACGGGTATAAAAGGAGCTGGTATGCAACCACTCATTCAGATTTTCTCTTCAGAGCCGAACAGTCGATGCTCACTGAGCTGAATTCCCACGGCTGTTTATTCACCTCTGCTGGATCTGATGGCGCATTTCAGTGGCTTCTCCCCCCTCTGCACTGGTGCACTGCAGAGAACTCCCCTGGGCGCTTCGGCAGAAATAAAAGAGTATATTTCTCTAAAAGAGTATATTTCTCTAAAAGAGCAGCACACACGGAACGTCTTTTTAAAGATGCGTCTTTTTAAAGATGCCTTTCCGTTTGTGTGTTATTCCTAGTTGCGCTCATTATCTCTTGCCCTCTGACGGCCAGGATCACTGACTTTCGTGTCTGGGCGCTGCTCACACAGAGACAATGTTAGTGGATGGGTCATGCACTCATTGCGAGAACATGTCCATGGCAACGATGTGGTCGGGGCTTACCTTCGTAAGAAAGCAAGCCACCCCAGAGGCTCCCCGCCTCGGTCCTTCTACCCACGGGTATGAAGCCAGCGCGGCTAGCACTGGGGGCGATTTGGGGACCCCAACGGGACCACCTCCGCCGGGAATCCCCCTAGGACCTCCCATTCCCCAGCATGCTCGTCTGCCCCAATCAGGCTTCCGGATGTGTCCGCCGGCTCGTCTCACGGCGAGTTCGACCTCTTGTTCAGAGCCCGCGAAGGTGATGAGCTCTCAAGCGCAGCATCGGAGAATGGGCTCGTCCAGTCGGACGAGGAAGCCTCAGCTGGGCTCCTCCCTTCAGGTGCGGTCACCCAGTCACAAGCTGATGTGGAGATGACGACATGCTTTCCCGGGCAGCCGCGAGCGTTGGGCTAAAGTGGAACCCTCCGCTCTCCCCTGAATCCTTGCGGCTCGATTATTGGTTCCTGGGCTCGTGGCGCCGCTCACAGCCATGCCCCGCCCCCTTTCTTCCCGGAAGTGCATGAACAGCTGACAAGGTTGTGGGAGGCACCTTTTGCTGCCCGGTCCCAGTCTTTCAGCTTCCCCACCCAACTACCCTCGATGGTGGGGCGGCCAAGGGCTATTCAGCAATCCCCCCAGTGGATAAGGCACTCGTGGTGCACCTATGCCCGCAGAGCGCCGCCACCTGGCGCGGGCGCCCAAAGCTCCCATCCAAGGCCTGTAGGTTTACGTCGTCCCTGACGGCCAAAGTCTACAGTGCCGCTGGACAAGCCGCCTCTGCCCTGCACGCCATGGCTATCCTGCAAGTCCACCAAGCCAAGGCGCTAAAGGGAATGCACGAGGGTAGTTCCGCCCCAGGATTGATGCAGGAGCTGCGCTCAGCGACCGACCTCGCTCTCCAAGCGACGAAAGTCACGGCACGGTCTCTTGGGTGGGCGATATCCACCTTGGTGGTCCAGGAGCGCCACCTTTGGTTCAACCTGGATCGAGATGGGAGAGGCCGACAAGGCACGGTTCCTTGCTGCCCCCATTTCCCAGGTTGGCCAGTCCAGTGACACCGTCGAGGACTTTGCCCAGCGGTTCTCAGCGGTGAAGCAGCAGACGGAGATTATCCGGCACATCCTGTCCCAGCGCGGCTCAAGTTCCCGTACCCCGTCTGCTCGTTGCCAAGGGTGTCCCCCTGCGGTGACTGCACCGGCTCCGCCGCAACCTGCTCCTGTGGCCCGGCCCCGGTGTGGAGCCCACCACAGGAAGCAGACGCCACCCATCTCGCGGCCACCAAGAAACCACGAAAGGCTTCGAAGCGCCTCTGAGATGGACAACCCAGGGACGACGAATCCCGCTGCTCTGGAACTGGTAAGCAGACCACTCCATCCCCCGGTGGAGGGCCGGGAGGAGAATCTTTTGTTACCTTTGCATTTAATTGCACCACATGCCCAAATAGCTGCGGTACCCAAGAGTTCAGCAAGAGCGGTTTCCTTGTTCCCTGGGTCACATACCCAGTGTGCACAGCTGTCATCACGACCGATGGGGGCAAATCTGTCTCCATGGGTCACGAGGACAGGCCTCTTCCTCCCCCGTCCCAGGCTGTTCTGAGGGTGGTCACATGGAGCTAGGTAAGTACTTCAATGTCCCTGAACTCAGCACAGCCACGACACGGTGTGGCACCTCAGGCTCCGCCCCGCCACAAGGCCCCACCCACCGGTACGTCCGATGAGATTGTCCCAGACAGGGAAACAGCGGTTCCACTGAAACTCTTTCAGAGGCTTCTGGGGCATATTGCATCCTCAGTGGTGGCCACTTCGCTCGGGTTGATGAATATGAGACCGCTCCAGCACTGGCTTCAGACTCGAGTCCCGAGATGGGCATGGTGCCGTGGGACACATCGCGTGGCCATCACGCCGGTCTGTCACTGCCTCTTCAGCCCTTGGACCGACCTCACGTTTCCCCTAGAGCAGGTCTCCAGGCACGTCATGGTTACGACAGACGCCTCCAATACGGGCTGGGGCACTGTATGCAACGGGCACGCAGCCGCCGGCTTATGGACGGGCCCGCGGCTGCATTGGCACATCAACTGCCTCGAGTTGCTGGCAATTCTGCTCACCCTGCAGAGGTTCCGGCCATTGATCCAGTGCAAGCACGTGTTAGTTCGGACAGACAACACCGCAACGGTAGCATATGTCAACCGTCAAGGCAGTCTGCGCTCCCGTTGTATGTCACAACTCGCCCGCCGTCTCCTCCTCTGGAGTCAGCAGCACCTCAAGTCACTGCGAGCCACTCATGTCCTGGGTGACCTCAACACTGCAGCGGATGCACTGTCAAGGCAGGTTACCCTCAGGGGAGAGTGGAGACTCCACCCTCAGGTGGTCCAGCTGATCTGGAGTCAATTCGGGCAGGCACAGGTAGATGTGTTCACCTCCCAAGAATCCTCCCACTGCCCACTCTGGTATGCCCTGACCGAAGCACCTCTCGGTATAGACAGGCTGGCACACAGCTGGCCCCCTGGACTTCACAAATATGCATTTCCCCCAGTGAGCCTACTTGCACAGACCCTGTGCAAGGTCAGGGAGGATGAGCAGCAGGTCATCCTGGTAGCAGCCTACTGGCCCACCCAGATGTGGTTCTCGGACCTCACGCTCCTCATGACAGCCCCCCCAACCCCCCCCCCTGGCAAATTCCCTTGAGGAAGGATCTTCTTTCTTAGGGACGGGGCACCATCTGGCACCCGTGACCAGACCTCTGGAATCACCATGTCTGGCCCCTGGATGGGACGTGGAAGACTTAAGCAGTTACCACCCGCGGTGGTAGACACGATCACTCAGGCTAGGGCCCCCTCTACGAGGCGCCTGTATGCCTTGAAGTGGCATCTGTTCGCTGAGTGGTGTTCTTCCCGACGCGAAGACCCCCAGAGATGCGCAGTCAGATCGGTGCTTTCCTTCCTGCAATAGAGGTTGGAAGGGCGGCTGTCCCCCTCAACCTTGAAGGTGTATGTAGCCGCTATAGCGGCACACCACAACACAGTGGATAGTAATTCCTTAGGGAAGCACGACATGATCATCAGGTTCCTGAGAGGTGCCAGGAGGTTTAATCCCTTCAGACCGTGCCTCGTTTCCTCATGAGACCTCTCTGTAGTTCTTCAGGGTCTGCAGAGAGCTCCTTTGAGCCCTTGCTGTCAGCTGAACTTAAGCCACTCTCTTTGAAGACTGCCCTCCTGACTGTGCTAACTTTCATCAAGAGGGTAGGAGACCTGCAAGTATTCTCTGTCATCGAAAAGTGCCTGGAGTTCGGTCCGTGCTACTCTCACGTGATCCTGAGACCCCGACCGGGCTATGTGCCCAAGGATCCAACGACCCTTTTTAGGGACCAGGTGGTGAACCTGCAAGCGCTGCCCCAGAAGGAGGCAGACCCAACCCTGTCGTTTCTGTGTCCGGTGCGTGCTTTACGCATCTATTTGGATCGCACGCAGAGCTTTAGAGTCTCTGAGCAGCTCTTTGTCTGCTTTGGTGGACAGTGGAAAGGAAGCGCTGTCTCCAAGCAGAGGATCGCCCACTGGCTCATTGACGCCATAACAATGGCATATCACGCCCAGGACATGCCGCTCCCGGTAAGGCTACGGGCCCATTCTACCAGGGGTGTAGCGGCCTCCTGGGCCATGACCAGTGGCACCTCTCTAACAGACATTTGCAGAGCAGTGGGCTGGGCAACAGCCAACACCTTTGCGAGGTTCTACAATCTCCGGGTGGAACCGGTTTCGTCCCGTGTAGTGGCACGCACAAGCAAGTAAGTCCGGGACAGCCGGCCGGGTGTATCGCTTGCGCATAGCGCCTTTCACCTCCCCTGAGCTGAAGATGTGCGCTGTTGACTCCCCGTAGTGCTCACAAACTGTGTACCCTGGATGACTTTCATCCTTAGCCCTCTGGCAGTTGAGTTTGCGGAGAAACTCGCTGCCGGCTCAGTGCACATGCTAACTAAGCCCTGTACTGGGTTAGGTGCTCTGCATGTGGTGGTTCCCCGTAGGTAACCCCATGCGACATATATCTTCCGCTAATTAGTTTCTCTGTTGGTAAACTGCATCTTCCTTGGGTAGAGGCCCCTCTGCCCCAGTCACCATGCTTGTAGTAACTCCTCCCCCGTAGGGTGGGACCTACCATGTGACGTATTTCCACTTAAATTCCACTTTTTATTGCCAAATTGATATAGTATAAATAACATCACATCAATCATTAAAATGGAAGGGCTACAAATGAGCATTAAAAATCCACAAAACACTCTGCTAATAAACCGCCTGGGAAATGGTATTTTCTGTTCATCTAAAGTTAAAGTTTCAGACACCTGTTGCAGAAGAGAACATTTAAGTAGATGGTCCATGGCCTATTTGCATATATTGCAGTCGTTTGTCTTCCAAACATAAACTATGCAAGTATCCGTAGCCTATTTTCACCTGGTATACCGACTCGGCTGTTTTCCTATTTATATCTCTATAAACGCTCAAAGAAATGTTATATAGCTCAGGAAATTCAGCAACAGCGAGTATATTCGTCTCCATATTGTTTTTGACTACATAAAAGTTAAATGTCATTTGATTGGTTGCGAATAAATTCAGCTCTCATTGGTCAGTGACAAGAGGCAGCCGTGGAGAGATAAAATATATTTACCTTGAACTGTGTGCACAACAAAGTGGCAGGTTTGTCATGAACGAGCTTGGAAAGCGTGCCGCAATGACTTGCCGCCTGTGCGGTGACCGTGTCCTGTGTAAAATCACTTTAACATCAGAATCAGAATCAGAATGAGCTTTATTGCCAAGTATGCTTACACATACAAGGAATTTGTCTTGGTGACAGGAGCTTCCAGTACACAACAATACAAAAACAGCAACAAGACTTTTAAAAAATAATTACAATTGAATAAAAAATAGATAAATATTGAAAAGAAAAAGTATATATAGAATACACAATAGACAATATATATATATATATATATATATATATATATATATATATATATATATATATATATATATATATATACACACACACATACATACACATACATATATACATATATATACACACACAAACACACACATACATATACATATATATATATATATATATATATATATATGAATATATATACATACATACATACACACATACACATACTTAGTGCAAATCTAAATACAAATTGGTTATATACAGTGCAAGGAAATGTAATGGCAGAAGAGGTATGATGTGTTGGATAATATAAAAAGACTAAGCTATGTATTGCACATTAATTATTGCTCAAAGGGGCAGTTTTAACTGTTCATGAGATGGATAGCTTGGGGGGAAACTGTTCCTGTGCCTGACGGTTCTGGTGCTCAGTGCTCTGAAGCGTCGGCCAGAAGGCAACAGTTCAAAAAGGTAGTGGGCAGGGTGAGTGGGGTCCAGAGTGATTTTTCCAGCCTTTTTCTCCACTCTGGAAATGTATAGTTTTTGAAGCGAGGGCAGGGGTTAACCAATAATCCTCTCAGCAGTCCGAACTGTCCTTTGTTGTCTTCTGATATCTGATTTCGTAGCTGAACCAAACCAGACAGTTATAGAAGTGCAGAGGACAGACTCAATGACTGCTGAGTAGAACTGTATCAGCAGCGCCTGTGGCAGGTTGAACTTCCTCAACTGGCGAAGAAAGTACAACCTCTGCTGGGCCTTTTTCGCAATGGAGTCAATGTGGGTCTCCCACTTCAGGTCCTGTGAGATGGTAGTGCCCAGAAACCTGAATGACTCCACTGCTGCCACAGTGCTGTTTAGAATGGTGAGGGGGGACAGTGTTGGGTGGTTTCTCCTAAAGTTCACAATCATCTCCACCGTTTTGAGCGTGTTCAGCTAAAGGTTGTTTTGACTGCACCAGACAGCCAGCTGTTTAACCTCCCTTCTGTATGCAGACTCATCATCATCTCAGATGAGGCCGATGACAGTGGTGTCATCTGCAAACTTCAGGAGCTTGACAGAGGTGTCCTTGGCGATGCAGTCTTTGGTGAAGAGGGAGAAGAGTAGTGGGGAGAGCACACATCCCTGAGGGGCACCAGTGCTGATTGTACAGGTGCTGGAAGTGAATTTCCCCTGTCTCACAAGCTGCTGCCTGTCTGTCAGAAAGCTTGTAATCCACTGACAGTTAGATGTGGGAACAGAGAGTTGGTGTAATTTAGTCCAGAGGATAGCTGGGATGATGGTGTAAGAAAGCCAAACTGAAGTCCACAAAAAGGATCCTTGCATATGTTGACTGCATCATCCACAGACCTGTTTGCTCGATAAGCAAATTGAAGGGGATCTTGAAAGGGTCCAGTGATGTCCTTCAGGTGGGCCAACACCAGTCTCTCAGATGACTTCATGACCACAGACGTCATGGCGACAGGTCTGTAATCATTAAGTCCTGTGATTTCTGGTTTCTTTGTGATGGGGATAATAGTGGAACGCTTGAAGCAGCATGGGACTTCACACTGTTCCAGTGATCTATTGAAGATCTGTGTGAAGATGGGGGCCAGCTGGTTAGTACAGGATCTAAGACATGCAGGTGAAACGCCATCTGGGCCCTGTGCTTTCCTTATCCTTTGTTTTTGAAAGACACGGCACACATCATCTTCACAGATCTTAAGTGCAGGTTGAGTAGCAGGAGGGGGGAGGAGGGGGGTTGCAGGAGGTGTTGGTGTTTGTGTGAAGTGAAGGTCAGAGTGGGTGTGGGGTGTGAGATAGGGCCTTTCTATCTACAGTAGAACACATTCAAGTCATTAGCCAGTTGTTGGTCCACCACAGGGTTGGGGGTAGGAGTCCTGTAATTCGTAAGTTGTTTCATGCCACTCCACACTGATGCAGGGTCGTTAGCTGAAAACTTGTTTTTCAGCTTCTCAGAGTATCTTCTTTTAGCCACTCTGATTCCCTTATTCAGTGTGTTCCTGGCCTGATTGTACAAGACTTAATCCCCAACTCTGTAAGCATCCTCTTTGGCCTGACAAAGCTGCCTGAGTTCTGCTGTAAACCATGGTTTGTCATTGTTAAATGTTAAAAAAGTCCTAGTAGGAATGCACATATCCTCACAGAAACTGATATATGATGTTACAGTATCTGTGAGCTCGTCCAGATTGGTGTCTGAAGCTTCAAAAACACTAAGTGCAGTCAAAGCAGGCTTGTAGTTCCACCTCTGCTTCATTGGTCCATCTCTTTACAGTCCTTACTACAGGCTTAGCAGATTTTAATTTCTGTCTGTAGAATGGAAGAAGATGAACCAGACGGTGATCAGATAGTCCCAAAGCTGCTCAAGGAACAGAGAGATATGCATCCTTTATTGTTGTGTAGCAATGATCCAGTATAATTCTGTCTTTGGTGGGGCATGTAATGTGCTGTTTCTATTTGGGCAGTTCATGTGTGAGGTTTGCTTTGTTAAAATCCCCAAGAATAATAATAACTGAGTCCGGGTATTGTTGTTCCATGTCTGTGATTTGATCAGCCAGCTGTTGCAGTGCGGCATTCAAACACGCGTTTGGTGCGATATACACACTCACCAGAATAAACGAGGAAATCTCCCGCAGCAAGTAGAAAGGCTTACAGTTAATAAAGAGTGCTTCCATATTAGGACAGCACGTCTTCTTTAATGTTGTTACATCTGTACACCAACTTTCATTTATATAAAAGCATGTTCCACTGCCTCTCGTTTTCCCCGTTAACTCCACGATGCAATCCACTCTGAACAGCTGAAAGCCCGGCAGATGTAACGCGCTGTCTGGAATGGCTTCACTCAGCCAGGTTTCTGTGAAGCACAAGGCAGCAGAGGTTGAAAAGTCCTTGTTTGTGCAGGTGAGGAGATGTAGTTCATCCGTTTTGTTAGGAAGAGAGCGGAGATTCGCAAGATGAATGCTCAGCAGCGCTGTTCGAAACCCTCGCCTGCGTCTCATGGCGCGTTTAAACAACACAGATGCGCCTCCGACTAAAATGTCCAACAAAATGTCTGAATATTCAAAATCCGGGAAAAGATTGACTGGTATATGCTGTCGAATGTTCAGCAGTTCCTCTCTGGTAAAACTGACTGGAAAAATATTACTAAACACAGGACAAACAAACAAAAACAACAAAACAATAGGAGCGCTCCACACCAAGGCGGCCATCCACGGCGCCATCATGATGATTTTTTTTTCTTTTACTTAGATGTACTTTAGATGTTTTTTATTTTATTATTCTTTGACAGGTCTTAATAAGCACATCAAAACATTCAAAGTAATTAAAGTTTTACACAGCCATGCATTTTGAAGGAAAGAGCTGCAAACAAGATCCAATTCAGACTGAGGCTGCATCATTGCATGGTACTGTCCATTATGTCAGACTTATGCAATCACAATAGAGTGACTCTATAGCCAGGATGTTATGGTAGGCCAGGGGAACGACCCCCCTTTTGCCTAGTTTCATTGGCTTTTGAACAGGGCAGATAATTCCACAGATGCTGGACCACCTGTCCCTGAGGAGCTTTAGGTGGATGCTTATTATTCACACATAACACACACTTCACTATGTTTGTGTGAGACACCTTACGTAAAGCCCAAGTGAGATGGAAACAGATGTCCCTGGCTGTCAGTCTCGGACACTTGACCACAGCCTGCCAGAGATCAAGAGTAGCTCATGAACACAAAGCATAGACACATTCACTCACACAGGTTTTCAGAGAGAATACAGAGACAGAGGCCACATCCACACTACTTGAAAATGAAACTTCTCTCATCGTTTGCTCACCCTCATGCCATCCCAAATGTATATGACTTTCTTCTGAAACTCAAACAAAGATTTTAAGAAGAATATCATAGGTCTGTAGGTCCATACAATGTAAGTGAATGGTGATCAGACTTTTGTATCTCCAAAAATCACATAAAGGAAACATAAATGTAATCCATAAGTCTCCAGTGTTTAAATCCATATCTTCAGAAGCGATATAATAGGTGTTGGTGAGAAACCGATCAAAATTGAAGTCATTTTTTACTCTAAATCTCCACTTTAACTTTCAGATGTGTAAATGAAACTAAACAGGCGCCACATGTGACTTTCAGATGTAAAAGTGAAAGTGGAGATTTAGAGTAAAAAGGACTGATCTGTTTCTCACCCAAATCTATTATATTGCTTCTGGAGATATGGATTTAACCACTGGAGTCTTATGGATTACTTCTGTTTCCTTTATGTGATTACTGAAGCTACAAAGGTCTGATCACCGTTCACTTGCATTGTATGGCCCTACAGAGCTGAGATATTCTTCTAAATTTTTTTTTTTAGTTTTGCAGAAGAAAAAAGTCATACACATCTGGGTTGGCATGAGGGTGAGTAAATGATGAGAACATTTTCATTTTGGGTGAACTATCCCTTTCAAATTATTATTATTTTTCCTAGATGGAAGAAATGTAATTTCAAGGGAAAAGTAAATTCTGGAAGGAAGAAAAAAAAAAACGAAAAAAAAAAAAAAACTTCTACACCTAAAGAAATTAGTAGTACTTTTGAAAAATATGTTTAAAATGATTCAAATGTAAGCAATAGTCAAGTTTGTTGTGCACCATAATTGAGGAGGAGTGTTGAGTAGGGCTGCACGATAATGACAGAAATCATTATTGTTGATTATTGCCCTTCATATTGTAACTGAAATTAATTTAGAAAAATAGATCATTCATAGCAATCGTAATCTTGATTATTTATACAATTAATTGTGCAGCCATATGCATGAGTGAGGGCGCTGTTTGCAAAGGGCATGCAGGCACCGGCCTGTGGACGGGCCCGCGACAGCATTGGCACATCAACTGCCTCTAGTTGTTGGCAATTCTGCTCACCCTGCGGAGGTTCCGGCCGTTGATCCAGGGCAAGCACGTGTTAGTTCGGACAGACAACACGGCAACTGTAGCATATGTCAACCACCAAGGTGGTCTGCGCTCACGTTGTATGTCACAACTCGCACGCTGTCTCCTCCTCTGGAGTCAGTAGCACTTCAAGTCGCTGCGAGCCACTCACACCCCGGGCAACCTCAACACTACAGCGGATGCGCTGTCGTGGCAGGTTACCCTCAGGGGGGAGTGGAGACTCCACCCTCAGGTGGTCCAGCTGACTTGGAGTCAATTCGGACGGGCACAGATGGACCTGTTCGCCTCCCAAGAATCCTCCCACTGTCTGCTCTGGTACGCCCTCACCGAGGCTCCCCTCGGCATAGATGTGCTGGCACACAGCTGGCCCCCTGGCCTACGCAAATATGCGTTTTCCCCAGTGAGCCTACTTGCACAGACCCTGTGCAAGGTCAGGGAGGATGAGGAGCAGGTCATCCTGGTAGCACCCTACTGGCCCACCCAGACATGGTTCTCGGACCTCACGCTCCTCGTGACAGCCCCCCCCCCACCCGGCGAATTCCCTGAGGAAGGACCTTCTTTCTCAGGGACGGGGCACCCTCTGGCACCCGTGACCAGACCTCTGGAATCTCCATGTCTGGCACCTGGACGGGATGCGGAAGACCTTAGCGGTCTACCACCTGCAGTGGTAGACACGATCACTCAGGCTAGGGCCCCCTCTACGAGGCGCCTGTATGCCTTTAAGTGGCGTCCCGACAGGAAGACCCCCAGAGATGCGCAGTCAGATCAGTGCTTTCCTTCCTGCAGGAGAGGTTGGAAGGGAGGCTGTCCCCTTCCACCTTCAAGGTGTACATTGCCGCCATAGCAGCACACCACAATGCAGTCGACGGTAAGTTCTTAGGGAAGCACGACCTGATCATCAGGTTCCTAAGAGGCGCCAGGAGGCTGAATCCCTCCAGACCATACCTTGTTCCGTCATGGGACCTCTCTGTAGTTCTTCAGGGTCTACAGAGAGCCCCCTTTGAGCCTTTGCAGTCAGCCAAGCTTAAGGCACTCTCCTTGAAGACTGCCCTCCTGACTGCGCTCACTTCCAATTAGAGGGTTGGAGACCTGCAAGCATTCTCTGTCAGCGAAACTTGCCTGGAGTTCTGTCCGGGTTACTCTCACGTAATCCTGAGACCCCGACCGGGCTATGTGCCCAAGGTTCCCACCACCCCTTTTAGGGACCAGGTGGTGAACCTGCAAGTGCTGCCCCAGGAGGAGGCAGACCCAGCCCTGTCGTTGCTGTGTCCAGTGTGCGCTTTACGCATCTACTTGGATCGCACGTAGAGCTTTAGGATCTCTGAGCAGCTCTTTGTCTGCTTTGGTGCACAGCGGAAAGGAAGCGCTGTCTCCAAGCAGAGGATCGCCCACTGGCTCATTGATGCCATAACTATGGCATATCACGCCCAGGACATGCCGCCCCCGTTAGGGCTACGAGCCCATTCTACCAGGGGTGTAGCAGCTTCCTGGGCCCTGGCCAGGGGTGCCTTTCTAACAGACATTTGCAGAGCAGCAGGCTGGGCAACACCCAACATCTTTGCAAGGTTCTACAACCCCTGGGTGGAACCGGTTTCGTCTCAGGTAGTGGCACGCAATACAAGTGGATAAGCCCGGGATAGCCAGCCGGGTGTATCACTTGCACATAGTGCCTTCCACCTCCCTTTGAGCTGAAGACATGCGCCATTAATTCCCAGTGGTGTTCACAAGCTTTGTTCCCTGGTTGACTTCCTCCGAGCCCTGTGGCAGTCGAGTTTTTGGAGAGACTCGCTGCCGGCCCAGTACACATGCTAACTAAGAGTCCTGTTCTGGGGTAGGTGTTCCGTATGTGGCGGTTCCCTGTAAGGCTAACCCCATGCAATGTATATCTTCCGCTAATTCGTTTCCCTGTAGGCAAACTGCATCTTTCTTGGGCAGAGCCCCTCTGCCCCAGTCTCCATGTTCATAGTATCTCCTCCCCCATTGGGTAGGATCTACCTTGAAGACTCTCCACATAGTTGGAAAGACCATGTGACGTATTCTTCCACTTAAATATCCCCCCCTTTCTTTGGGCAAGGTGTGGTCTCCACAGTGTCTTCCCCTTGGGAGGGACACCTCCCGACTAGACCTGGCAGTCCAGTCGGATAACCCCCCTTCTTTTTTAGGGAGTGGAAAAAAGAGAAGGGGAAAATAGGCCACGACTGGGTTAAGCCTGTCTCTATGTCTTGAGTAGTCGACTTGTCCCCAAAGGGCCGTTCGACACTCATAACTATGTTGGGGGAGGTTACGTGTCGACCTGGTGTGCTGGCTATGAGGCACACAGCAAGTCTGCCCACCACACACCGCCAGTTCATGTAACACAGTTCAGCCAATTGTGGCGTTTCGTATAGGGACCCCTAGTGTCACTACATAGACACAACGTCAAGCTAGTGACAGATAGGGAACGTCATGCTTACTTGTGTAACCTCCGGTCCCTGATGGAGGGAATGAGACGTTGTGTCCCTCCTGCCACAATGCTGAACTACCCGCTGAAATGGCCAGACCTTATATCGGCTCCTCAGCATAAAACCTGAATGAGTGGTTTCATACCAGCTCCTTTTACACCCATATGTCCGGGGGAGTGGCATGCAAATAAAACTCGCCAATTTTCATTGGCCTTTTATCAAAGACCAGAGGTGTCTTGGGCTCCCAAGAGTGACCCCTAGTGTCACTACATCGACATAACGTCTTATTCCCTCCATCAGGGAATGGAGGTTACACAAGTAACCATGATGTTTTTCATCCATCAAAATTGACAAAAAACAAACAAACAAACAAACAAACAAATAAACGCTGGAACCAGCAGCAGCTGTATTTGCAGTTAGCCACTCTAACTTTTTCAAATATCTAGGAATAAATCTACCCTGACTTTATTTAAGACATTATAATATTATATTTGAGTTGCTGAGTATACTTTATTGTACCGTAAGGGAAATTTGTTTTGGACTTCATACACCACAGCCGAAACACACACAAAACTTGAACATACTCACAAATATTGCATAGCAACAATATCCAAATACAACAACATGTAATATATAAATACAATAAAACCATGAAAATATAAGTCTCAAGTAGTCTTATTTAAAAGTCTGATTGAGGTAGGCACAAAAGAGTTCCTAAAATGATTCGACATACTAATTGGGATTCTTTATCATCTCCTAGAGGGCAAAAAAATAAATTCCTATTTCAAAAAATGGGACTGATCATAAACAATTCCTTAGGCTTGCCTCAGTGCCATTTGCTCAAACAATATTTGAATGGGTCGGTTTACTTTCCAACCTATTATTTTCATAGCAGTTTGCACAAGGCGGGAAAGTTTTGTTTTGAACTGTATCAATAAGTTCCCGTACCATGCTGTTATTCCATATCTATTAAGACTCTCAAAAATGGACTGTTTAAATAAAAACATAATGTTCTGGCTTATCCCATATACTCTTAAGTCTCCTCAGGAAATATAACCTCTGTTGCAGTTTTACAAACAAACTCTCAGTATGGGTATTCCAACTCAATGAATTATCAACATAGACCCCCAGATACTTATACGTGGAGACCTGTGGAATGGGTTCATAATATATTAACACTGAACTGTGATCCCTCACTGATTTCGGGTCATATATCATTTCTACTGTTTGGTCTCATTTAAAATCAAACAATTACTTTCACACCACTGTACAAAACGATCAACTACTGTAAAATACCCTTGAGAACAAATATTCCTGCACATTAAACTTAAAATAGCAGTATCATCAGAGAACTTAAAAATAAAGTTATTTTCCATGCTACTAATACAATCATTAGTATACAAAGTAAACAAGACGGAGGAGCTGACACACCCCTGAGGTGCACCAGTATTTACCACTTTAACATCAGAGAAGGAATTGTTAACCTTGACCTGTTGTGTATGATTAGTTAAAAATGAATAAAACCACTTTATAACAAAAGGATTAACATTCAACTCTTTCAATTTCTGAATAAGCAGATGAGGTTGAAGAGTATTAAAAGCAGAGCTAAAATCAACAAAAAGTAATCGTGCATAGGCTTGTGGGTTCTCTAAATGCTTAGTAATCAAATGAATAATGCTACTAAGAGCATCATCTGTGCTCCAACCTCGCTTATATGCAAATTGAAGAGGGTCAAGTAGTGAATTAACACCTTCTTTGAGGACAGATACCATAAAGCATTCAAAGCATATTTATAATCGAAGTCATAGCCACAGGCCTAAAATCATTATTCTCAACTGACTAGGCTTTTTAAGCACAGGAATTATTTTTCCACAGTGTTGGAATAGATTGGGAGTCCAAGGATATCTGGAAAACAGGGCACAATAGAAAGCCAGAGATGCCATCAGGCCCTGTTGATTTCCTCGTATTAACTCCTCTAAAAAGTAATTAAACTGTATTTAATTACATCCTCCAATCTTAGCTTATCATCACAAGAGACAGTCTCTAGTACAGCCCCATTTTCAGAGGAAAAATCCTTAGCTTCGAACCTAAGAAAGAAGTCGTTCAGTTCATTTGATTTTTCTAAATCATTAAAAGTAATCAGACTTTTCCAACTAGGTTCCATATATGGCACCAATTGACATTTGCTGTGCACATCAAGCTAGATGTTGTTGGGCCTCATGTATTCAGATAGAAGACAAAGGCAGGCCTAACAGTCATAAAAAACATTCCTCAAGCCCCCTCCTTCTAAGTCGTAAATCTTACTGATAAAAATCGCGCCAAAGTCAAACAAAGGGAGTCCAAAACAGACTACAAATCCATGAAGCCTTGCTCACTAAAGGATCGAGCTCTCAACTCCTATTGGATGAGGCACACAACAGAACGTCCCTCAAACATGACATCATCAGGAGTTCAAATAATTCTGAAATGCTTAAAGATTTCGCTTCCGGCGACTTCGTTCACCGAATACGGACGTAGCTTTTTGCTGCTCTCCGGTGTAACCTCGTGGCATAAGGAAGTAATGTCCGACTTGAAACTGTAGCCATACAATCTCCATCTCGCTGGACAAGTTGAGATTACTCTGTGTTCAACCAAACACTCTAACGGATCCGAAGGAGACCGCCGAGCAATTCGCATCTTCATCCGTTGGCCTACAGAAGTGAAGAGATTAAAGATTTCTCTTCCATCTTCAATCAAGTCGACATTTCTGAGTTCTCCGCCAGCCCACCGAGAATCAACAGCCGTACCGCCCTCTGAGAATCAACAGCCGTACCGGCCGCCGACAGCGCGAGGAAACGGCTCTCGTCATCACACGAGCCTCAAGAAACCGGGTCAGAGTTAAAGGACGGAGGAAAACACATTCTACCTGTGTCCTCATGCGATTCAAGTAAGAGGTTACGTCTGGGCAGAGATAGAATATTATAGTGTGTTATTCTTGTGTTTCAAGGTTTTTTGCTTGTACAGTTTACGGACCGCCATGTCCGCTCATTATTAATACTCAGGGTATTAATTATCACGAATTTGTTTTGCTGTATTGTAGTCCAACCAAATTGGACTGTTGTGCATTTTCGCCATCGCGGGTGAGACAGCAACTGAGTTCATCCATTAAAGAGTCAAATAACAAGGGACTTTTACGAGCCCCGCTCGTAAAACCGCGTCTCTGAGTGATGAACACGGCTGCTTCATCTCCAGCTATCGCGAAATCAGCTTTCGGGCTGTCACTTAATCATCTCTCTCTCTCTCTCTCTCTCTCTCTCTCTCTCTCTCTCTCACTAACCACACTGACACACACACACACTGTCACACACACACCTTATGTGTTATAGGATTATTTTTATTTCCATATCTAATCATATCACTGTTTAGTTTGTAGTTGTAAGTCGGAAGTTTATTGACAGCATTGTATTAATTATTAATTGATATTACTGCATAAATAAACTTTGTTTATATTACAAAGAGAAGTGTTTTGGTTTGTTTTGCATACGCCTGTGTCGTGCTGACGGGATGTCAGTGCTCGGATTCAAACCTTCATTCATTGTTTTTTTATTCGAAAATCGATATTCTTCGGATGTCGATTTTCCTAAGAAAACAATCTAATATTGAGACTATTTTAATATTCGGTTATTAGTCCCTGATTTCAGGGTGGTGCCCCGTCAATGTTAATCCTTATTAATATTCTATTGATTTTTGATAATTGATAATTATCTTTGATTGAATTAGAATGATCAATAAGCTAGTGTTAATTTTAATGTTTCATCGATGTTAACAATTGATAAGTGTTGATTTTAAAGGATTAAAAAAAAAGCTAACATTGATTCTCATCAATGTTCTATTGATTTTAATAATTAATAATTATCTTGCTAATAACCAAACTTGCTCCTAAACGTAGCACACTACATTTACTGGAGTCCTATATGAGGTTTTAATGAGTTAGATCCAATTAATTAATTTAAATATTGATTAATAACTACAGAAATAATTATTAATTATTTCTGATAGTAACACTGATCTAAACAACCAGTAAAGCCCTACAATGTTTTCTGAGAAAAGTCCAAATACATTATCGTAAATACAACAGGATGCATTAGATTAATCTGTAACCCCTGTCTAAAAAACAATTAAATAAAATAATATTTTTATTTCTGAGTTAACTGTACACTGTCAAACATGCATATAATGGGGTCATGTGACAATTTAGTATACTACTGTATAAAATGTTTATCATTGGATAACATACTGTTTCACATGCTTTTTTAAATAAAAAATAACACTAGGACGTATTCAGTGTATACAGTACACTAGTATTCCACTCCGAACATACAGTAGCCAGCATCATTGCCATCCGAAAGGAAATAAAGCGACCTCTGACCCATCACATCAACAGACTTAAATAAGTGAAAGTGAGACAGTGAGAAAGAGACAGACAGGAGAGATGAACATTTACTTTATTGACCGGGTGATCTTCAAATGTTATTTAGAAATGCTTGGCACTGAATAAGCATCCTTACTTGATTACCTGAATACAAGCTCCAGTGAAGCAAAGAAATGTTATATAGCACACTCGCCCGCTGATTCACTGAACATGATGGGAGGACAACAGGGTGACAGAGGTGAAGGTACCCTGTCTAGAGCAGCGGCACATTGATGGCAACAGACACAATATAATTAGAGGCGTTGTAACAGCTCTGGCATTCAGAAAGTGCCTGCGGATCTACGTCAGACTCATCAGGACTAAGCAGCTAGTGGTTTAGAAGATGACAGGAGCATATGCAGTCATGTGTAAAAGAAGTTAATGCTAAGCAGTCAGAGTTATGAATAACACTGACACTTTAGGCAAATCATGACTCATGAAAATAATTTAGATTTCTTGAAAATTAAGGAATGGTTGAAAACTAGATCACTTTTGTAGACTTAAATTTAGTGTACCAAGAGATACTATTGAAATATTATGGTAACCATAGTTTCTGCAAAAGTACCAAAGTTACTACAGTTTTAGTTTTATAAAACGGATAGTTCTGGCTATAATATCTGATGGGATGAGTAACATTCAAAGCCATTGTAAAATGCAAATACGCATACCTGTGACGGCACATTCTATACTGTATTAATTCACCAAGTTGCAAAGTTACTTGCACTCATAAAAAGCCTATATTTAGGTGAATGTCCTATTTTACTTTGTGGAATCACTGTTTATTCTGACTATTATTAAAAAATAAATGTAACTACATATTGCTGTCATAATAATTTCTGTCATTTCTACATCAATTTTGAGTTCTCTTGAGTCTCTTTATCATAAAATAAATTCAAAGTGGTTAAAAAAGTACAATAAAACCACTTTGATTTTACTTAAAACTTTAAAGAAAAAGTTTACCCAAAAATGAAAATTCTCTCATCATTTATTCACCCTCATGTCATTCCAGATGTGTATGTCATTATTTTTTTCTGCTGAACACAAAAAAATATTTTTAGAAGAATATCTCAGCCCAGTTGGTCCTCACAATGCAAGTGAATGGATACCAAAATGTTGTAGTTCCAAAATGCACAAAAAGGTAGAATAAACACACTTTTCATATTGCTTCTGAAGATATAGATTTAACCACTGGAGTCATATGGATTACTTTTATTCTACCTTTTTTTGCATTTTGGAGCTACAAAATGTTGGTATCCATTCACTTGCATTGTGAGGACCAACAGAGCTGAGATATTTTTCTAAAAATCTTTGTGTTCAGCAGAAAAAAGTAAGTCATACACATCTCGGATGTCATGAGGGTGAGTAAATAAGGAGATAATTTTCATTTTTGGGTGAACTATTCTTTTAAGGCAGCAGTTAAACTGTAATTTTATTCCTTTTTTTTTTTTTTTTTTTTTTTTTTTTTGTCTAACTTGGTATTAATTACCATTGTCATCATAAAAAATAAATAATACAAAAAAAAAAAAAGATTCTGACAGCTCACACTGTTTGAAGATCCTTTAATAATTTATGATACTATAGTAGCAACAAAAAATGATAACTATGATTTGTTGGCAGAAAATATGGTTTCCCTGGTACATTTTTGTACGGGAGTGAGTTTTAAATGGCAGAATCACAGCTGTGCATATTTTTAAGTCATATCCTCTGTATAATTGTCTTTTTGCCTTGATCACTATCAAACAATCAGAATTCTAAGTAGCTAAAAAAAAAAATCACGGAGAAGAAACATGGAAACAATCAGGAAGAACCTGCTGAGGATCCATTCAGAAGTGCTAGCCACCACTGTTTGCATTAAATGGTGGATGAAAACACACTGAGAGGAAGTGCTAAAATTCTTTATGGCTATAATACAGCTTTTATGTGGCTCCAAAGAGCAATGAATTCCATGCTAAATTGCAGAGATGGGATCTGCAAGCTCTCAGCTGGAGAATGTCTCAGCAGGAGGCCTCGGGCGACTATGTGGAGGAAAGAGAGGAGATGTGGACAATTACATAGGTCCTGCAAAAGTGAGCTGACAAAGCAATATACCATCTCTTAGAATACTTTGACCTCAAGTGCATTTTGTGACATCAAGTGCATTTTGTTTCCTAAAAGTAAAGCATTATTTTCAAACACTAGTCTCTAAGGGCACTTTCACACTAGAACTATTGGTGTGGACCCGAGTCCATTTGACATAAGAGTTTGGTTGCTGTGAAAGCTGTTTTTCCGGATGCAGGTCATCTAGGTTACAGTTGTGAACTCTAGTACGGTATGAACATAGTCAACTCCTACTTGAAGCTTGATGTGTAAAAACAGCTGGAACAGAATCAAAACCTTGCAAATTTTGAATACATTTCTTAAGTATATTTGGCTGTCAATATGACAAAATGTGAACTTAAACTCTACTGACATGGTAATCAATCAATCGTGGAAATTGTGCAGAGTGATTGCTGTCAACCACCCACCCTTCTCAAACCAAATCCAAGCTGAAAGTGCATATCAATCAAAAGGCAGAAAGCTGTGGGGAAATCAGCCCATTAGATCTTGGTTTTGTGTGGTTTTGCCATTTATATGGTTCTTTAAAGGCAAAATGTACAATTTCAGTGCTGCTAGTGTCTCCAAATGGAATTGCAAAAAATCCAACAGGTTTCCTGAACACTCCCCTGTCTTCCATTGGTTAAACAATACTCAAAAGTGCCACAGTGTTTAAATTTTTTAGAGAAAAAAAAATACCTAATACCTCAAAATGGCTTACTGATAGCTGTCTTTAATTTTTAAACTGTTTAGAAGAAAATATTTCACTGCAAAAATAAATGTTCTTTGAGCATTTTTGTCTTATTTTCCAGTAAAAAATATCCAAACGTTTTAAGATATATTTACTTGACAAGCAAAATGGCATAAGTATTGTTACTAAATTTACTAATTTTACTCTGAATTGTTATGCTTAAAATAAGAAAAAAAAAAAAAAAAAAAAAAAACTATTTGCGAATGGGGTAAGAAAATAAACTTATTTCAAATGAAAAATACATTTATTTTTCTTACCCCATTGGCATTTTTTTCTTCTTCTTGTTTTAAGCATAACATTTACAACATTTTGTTGGATTTATCTGAAAACAACACTTTAATATCTTATGCCATTTTACTTGTCAGTAGTGTAAATATATAAATATTCTTAAAAATATATATATATTTACTGGAAAACAAGGCAAACATAATTCATTATTTTTTGCAGTGTTTAACATAAATTTTTTTTTAAAAAAATCACAAACTTCACCTTTATTTCTGTTCATCTATACTGTGCACATACAAATTTGAATTGAAATACATAGTCTTTTTTTTTTAGCACAATTACTTGTACCCTTTAAAATGTAATTAAAAACTAGCCTTTTTTTTGTTTTGAATTTTCATAAAGTAAATGTTCAAATATATAAACATTTATAGACTACTCTTTTAGTATCAACTTTAAATTCTGATTGTCACTGATGACAGGAGTGGTGCTTGTCGTTACATTTTTAAAGAGCTCACTTCATTTTCCAATTTGCATTGCTTAATGAACTATCCACTTCAAATGATGTTGTGAATCGATTGACTCAGCTGAGCTCAAGAGGAAGAGAGCGAGTGAGAGAGATATAAAGAGCAAGAGAGAAAGAGAAAGAGGAATAAACCCAAAAAAACAGCAAGAATAAATTAGAAAAAATATCTCCAAAGATTCTAACTAGCTAATTGTTATTTGAAAACAACAGATCCATGAGTTCAGACTGCATATGAAAAGCTGGGAATTTATGTCTTGTTTGTCTGTGTGTAGTAAAATCGGTGCTACTGTAGGGCTGTCACTTTCGATAATTACCAAAGAAGCATAAACATACATTCTAACGCTTCTTTGGCTTCAGTGAACCAGACAAAATAATCACAGTCCAACAGACACAAGACAATAAACACAATTCTGTCAGCCAATGCTCTAGATCACATACATTACACATCCAAAGGGATGGTTTTGGTGTTCTTGGGACATGCAGTTAAGACAATTTTCCAATGCACTACAGAATGTTTGGAATGGGAGGGGAGAGATCTATATCTGTAGAGTTGTGATTTCTATATCCCATTAACATACTCCATAAATAGCTTTCTCCCTGTGTGTCTGAGTGTCATCAACCTGATCTAGCACATTTATCATGGTGGCGATACATTTATACACAGAGATACATTTGTTAAGTGACTATCCTTAAAACTTTAATTTCAGACTGGAGTAGTGAATTCCCACACTTTATGCGATCTACTCCCCTTAGCAAGTAGGTCAAGGGAGTGTGGTCAATATCAAATTCTGCTTATGTGTCTACAGAAACTAAAAGGTCACAGAGGGTTACTGAGATGCTGAGGACGTTTCAGAGGAAGTTAAGAGTCAAAACCCATGTAGCGATGCTACTAACTAACTAACTAACTAACTGTAATTGTTTACTTGGTTTGGGATGGTGCAAGTATTATTCATATTTATTAATTTATTTATTTAACGGTTGATAGTTGCACTAGTACAATAGTTCACCCAAAAAATACAAATTCTGTCATAATTAACTTACCCTTACCACATCAACTGCCTCGAGTTGAATTCTGCTCGCCCTGCGGAGGTTCTGGCCGTTGATCCAGGGCAAGCACATGTTAGTTCGGACAGACAACATGGCAACAGTAGCATATATCAACCGCCAAGGCGGTCTGCGCTCTCGTTGTATGTCACAACTCGCCCGCCGTCTCCTCCTCTGGAGTCAGCAGCACTTCAAGTCGCTGCGAATCACTCACATCCCGGGCGACCTCAACACTGCAGTGGACGCACTGTCATGGCAGGTTACCCTCTGGGGAGAGTGGAGACTCAACCCTCAGGTGGTTCAGCTGATTTGGAGTCGATTCGGACAGGCACAGGTAGACCTGTTCGCCTCCCAAGAATCCTCCCACTGCCCGCTCTGGTATGCCCTGACTGAGGCACCTCTCGGCATAGACGCGCTGGCACACAGCTGGCCCCCTGGCCTGTGCAAATATGCATTTCCCCCAGTGAGCCTACTTGCACAGACTCTGTGCAAGGTCAGGAAGGATGAGGAGCAGGTCGTCCTGGTAGCACCCTACTGGCCCACCCAGACGTGGTTCTCAGACCTCACTCTCCTCACGACAGCCCCCCCGGCGAATTCCCCTGAGGAAGGACCTTCTTTCACAGGGACGGGGCACCATCTGGCACCCACGACCAGACCTCTGGAATCTCCATGTCTGGCCCCCGGATGGGACGTGGAAGACCTAAGCGGTCTACCACCTGCAGTGGTAGACACAATCACTCAGGCTAGGGCCCCCTCTACAAGGCGCCTCTATGCCTTTAAGTGCCATCTGTTTGCTAAATGGTGTTCTTCCCGACGGGAAGACCCCCAGAGATGCGCAGTCGGATCGGTGCTTTCCTTCCTGCAGGAGAGGTTGGAAGGGCGGCTGTCCCCTTCCACCTTGAAAGTGTACGTTGCTGCTATAGCAGCACACCATGAGACAGTGGACGGTAAGTCCTTAGGGAAGCACGACCTGATTATCAGGTTCCTGAGAGGTTCCAGGAGGCTGAACCCCTCCAGACCACCCCTCGTTCCCTCATGGGACCTCTCTGTAGTTCTTCAGTGTCTACAGAGAGCCACCTTTGAGCTTTTACAGTCAGCCGAGCTTAAGGCACTCTCTTTGAAGACTGCCCTCTTAACTGCGCTCACTTCCATCAAGAGGTTAGGAGACCTGCAAGCATTCTCTGTCAGCGAAACGTACCTGGAGTTCGGTCCGGGCTACTCTCACGTGATCTTGAGACCCTGACCGGGCTATGTGCCCAAGGTTCCCACGACCCCTTTTAGGGACCAGGTGGTGAACCTGCGAGCACTGCCCCAGGAGGAGGCAGACCCAGCCCTGTCGTTGCTGTGTCCGGTGCGCGCTTTACACATCTATTTGGATCGCACTGCAGAGCTTTAGGATCTCTGAGCAGCTCTTTGTCTGCTTTGGTGCACAGCGGAAAGGAAGCGCTGTCTCCAAGCAGAGGATTGCCCACTGGCTCATTGATGCCATAGCTATGGCATATCACGCCCAGGACGTGCCGCCCCCGGTAGGGCTACGAGCCCATTCTACCAGGGGTGTAGCGGCCTCCTGGGCTCTGGCCAGGGGTGCCTCTCTAACAGACATTTGCAGAGCAGTGGGCTGGGCAACACCCAACACCTTTGTGAGGTTCTACTACCTCCGGGTTGAACCGGTTTCGTCCAAGGTAGTGGCACGCAATACAAGCGGATAAGCCCGGGATAGCCGGCTGGGTGTATCACTCGCACATAGCGCCTTTCACCTCCTCTGAGCTGAAGACGTGCGCCATTAATTACCATTAGTTTTCACAAACTATGTTCCCTGGTTGACTTCCTCCGAGCCCTGTGGCAGTCGAGTATTCGGAGAGACTCGCTGCCAGCCCAGTACACATGCTAACTAAGAGCCCTGTTCTGGGGTAGGTGCTCCGCATGTGGCGGTTCCCTGTAAGGTAACCCCATGCGATGTATATCTTCCGCTAATTCGTTTCCCTGTTGGCAAATTGCATCTTCCTTGGGCAGAGCCTCCTCTGCTACAGTCTCCATGTTTGTAGTAACTCCTCCCCCATTGGGTAGGATCTACCATGAGACTTCTCCACATGGTCTGCAAGACCAATACCCCCACCCACCCCCCCCCCCCCCGGGCGAGGTGTGCTCTCCGCGGTGTCCTCCCCTTGGGAGGGACACCCCCCGACTAGACCTGGCAGCCCAGTCAGATAATCCCCCTTATTTTTTAGGGAGTGTAAAAAAAGAAGGGGAAAAGATGCCACGACTGGGCTAGCCTGTCTCTATCTTTTGGGTAGTCGACTTGTCCCCAAAGGGCCATTCGACACTCATAACTGTGTTGGGGGAGGTTACGTGTCGGCCTGGTGCACTGGCTACGAGGCACACAGTTGTCTGCCCATCACACACCGCCAGTTCACGTAACACAGTTCAGCCAGTTGCAGCATTTTGTATAGGGACCCCTAGTGTCACTACATCGACACAACGTCTTGTTCCCTCCTTCAGGGAATGGAGGATATGCAAGTAACCAGGATGATTTCATGCTCTTAATGAGAAACAGCCCAAAATGTAAGTAACTGAAGAAAATCTTAATGTCTGTTGTGTGTTCATGAGCACAATGAGAGACACTCGTTCACACTGGCTCACACGTTCATGTTGCATTGTTTTGTTTTTAGCATTGTATTGTTTTCAGCCGCGGGCCGTGCATTTTAAGTCTAGGCCTTCAGTGCGATTCATGCCATTAACAAAACACAGTTTCACTATGATATGCCTATCGTACATTACGTGGCAGTCAACTAATAATACCAACTGACATTTTAAAAACACGTCCACGCATGAAAGCCAGATCTTGAAACGACACTTAACGCTCAAGCAAGCCTAATTTTAACTGCAGCATGACTGTTTTGTAAAATGAACGTCTCCAGAACAGACATTCAAAAATCATAATTTTTCATATGAATCTACCAAAGAGTTCTATAATACCTGGAAAAATATATCTAATAATATTTGCGATTTAAATATTGCTTGCAATACATTTCGTTTCAACAGGATACACGGTTATGTATGAAGGTATTTTTGGATCAAAACAACTGAGCGCCTGTGACAGTGGAATTTCTAATTGTAGAGATTAGCCACACATGTGTATCAGTAAATTTGAAGTCACAGAGAAAAATGTTTTAAGAGTTGCAAACTTGCAGATTTTTTTCTCTCTCCCACAAACACAAAACAACAGTTACACCTTCTCAAATTCTTCATTGCAGATGCACAAATCCTATTCTACGATTCACAAATTAAGAAACTCATACGCTCACATTTTTGCTGCAGTTGCTGCAGTGAATATGGTGCAAAACACATTTACACAACCGCATCAAAAAATTTGAAGTCACGGACAAATTTTGCTCATCCGCAAATCAGTATGTGAATTCATCCAATGAGAGTTGCACACTTGTAGAATATTTTCTCACAATTTTTTTTTTTTTCTTGGATATTTTTCTAGCACAAACACAAGTACATAACTACAACTGCTTGAATCTGCTGCTACGAGTCTTAAACACTGTTTCTCGCTTGCAAATGACAAGTTTCGCGGGCTCTCAATTTTGCACCACATATCTATGTAAAATATGGAGCAAAAGTGATTTGTGAATCTGTAGAGGCAGCGGCAGGCGCTGTTCAGAGATCAGAAAATTTTGGCCAATCAGAAGAACTAGTTTGGGCGCTTATCCGTTGGCGGAACTTGCCGACCGAACGAATAGGAAAAAATCTCCATGAGCATCTTCCTGAGCTGGCAGTGGCAAATACCAATAAAGCATGTTTTTTCTTTCTTTTTCTGAAATCACTCACCGTTATACATACGTTGGTAATCAGTGTTTCTTAGTTAGGTTAGCCTTTCTTGTTTCACAAAAGTTTAGCTAACGCTAGACTACCTGCACTGTTAAGTTTGCTATCCAGTCGTCTCATATTAAATGATACCCTCATATTAAATGATTATTCCTTATATTCTCTTATTTACCTTCTAGAAAAATGACAGAACAGGGTGGGTCTTCACAGGTGAGTATCATATCATAAGTATGCACCTAATGTAAGATTACCCTTATGAGAATTTACCATGGTCAGAAAACCATGGGTACCATGTTTTTTTTTTTTTTTTGGTGGATAGTAATTTTTATAGGAATACCATAGTAAAGTAAAGGGATGTCAGAGTTTGCACTACAGTAGGCAATTTGCCCAGTAAATATTACTCCCATAGGGAAGCAGTCCCGAAATTGGAAGCTGCAGTGAGTCACAGAGTGGGTTAATTAACATTTTATAAAGCCTATAGGCGATTTAAAGCATGTTTTTCAACCAATGTCAATGCAAATAGGTGTTCCATATAATATAAAATCAATATTTACATAGTCTAAGAATAGTAAGTTATCTCACTCCCATGTGACCTGCAGTGTCCCACTAAATCACGTCTGCTGACCTGCAACAGAGGCTTAATCACTTGGAAACAGGTGCTTCCTCACGAAACTAAGCTAGAGTTTAGTGAGTCAGCGATAATGTTAGGTCATATTTATCATTGTTTCTCTGTGCCATGACTAAAACAAATAGAATTCCGGTATTTTAATTTCAGGTTTGTTTTATGCAAAATGGATAAATTATTATAGTCCATGTGTGATCCACATTACACATATGTTTAAAAATGTTAATTAACCCACTCTGTGACTCACTGCAGCTTCCAGTTTCAGGACTGCTTCCCTATGGGAGTAATAATTACTGGGCAAATTTCCTATTGTAGTGCAAACTCTGACATCCCTTTACTTTACTATGGTATTCCTATAAAAATTACTATCCACCAAAAAAAAAAAAAAAACATGGTACCCATGGTTTTCTGACCATGGTAAATTCTCATAAGGGTAATCTTACATTAGGTGCATACTTATGATATGATACTCACCTGCGAAGACCCACCATGTTCTGTCATTTTTCTAGAAGGTAAAGCAGAAGAGAATATAAGCAATAAATCGTTTAATATAAGGGTATCATTTAATATGAGACGACTGAATAGCGAACTTAACAGTGCAGGTAGTCTAGCGTTAGCTTACCTTTCGTGAAACAAGAAAGGCTAACCAAACTAAGAAACACAGATTACCAACCGTAGCTGACCAGCATGCATATTTAAACTATATGTAATACGTATAATGGTGAGTGATTTCAGAAAAAGAAAGAAAAAACATACCTTTATTGGTATTTGCCACTGCCAGCTCGGGAAGATGCCCATGGAAGTTTTTTTTTTTTTTTCTACTCGTTCGGTCACCAAGTTCTGCCAACGGATAGGTGCCCAAACTAGTTCTTCTGATTGGCCAAAATTCTCTGATCTCTGAACAGTGCCCGCCGCTGCCTCTGCAGATTCAAAAATCACTTTTGCTCCATATTTTACATAGATACCTGTATGTGGTGCAAAAGGGAGAGCATGCGAAACTTGTCATTTGCAAGCGAAAAACAGCGTTTGAGACTCGTAGCAGCAGATTCAAGCAGTTGTAGATATGTACTTGTGTTTGTGCTAGAAAAATATCCAAGAAAAAAAATGTTTTTGTGAGAAAATATTCTACAAGTGTGCAACTCTCATTGGATGAATTCACGTACTGATTTGCGGATGAGCAAAATTTGTCCGTGACTTCACATTTTTTAATGCGGGTGTGTGAATGTGTTTTGCACCATATTCACTGCAGCAACTGTAGCTTAATTTGTGATTCGTAGAATTGGATTTGTGTACCTGCAGTGAAGAATTTGAGAAGGTGTAACTGTTGTGTTGTGTTTGTGGGAGAGAGAAAAAAATCTACAAGTTTGCAACTCTTAAAACATTTTACTCTGTGACTTCAAATTTACTGATACACATGTGTGGCTTATCTCTACAATTACAAATTCCACTGTCACAGGCGCTCAGTTGTTTTGATCCAAAAATACCTTCATAGTTATGCTGCGTTCCATTCAAGTTGGATGTGAGATATTCCTACTTGATATCTCCAACCATAAATGCATTCCATTCCCTGATATTCTGAACTGCAATGCTCCCGTTAGCTTAGCAGGGGTTTGACTCTCATTAGAGATGTCTCCTAGCAACCCAACTGATAAACAATACTGCCGCACTTGCATTTGTGCTTCAGATGTACGATTATCAAAAGAGATTATAATTTACCATGTTTTATACACCTGTTTCTGCAGGCGTTTGTTAAACAAGCTTTAATATCACGTAAAGTGGAAACGAACTCATTTATCGATATTACTTAATAAAGTGAATGTTTATCACTTACTTTGTATATCTCCCTGAGTGTGGACATGTTTGTGTGACATCATGCCCCTGCATATTCTGCACGAGCCTACAAGTTGTAATTCTGACTTCAAGATGCATTCCATTGCACTTTTCCTAGTAGGAATTTTAACGCAGCACTACTTGATCCGACACTGAATGCTCAAGCAGCCTAATTTACACTTAGAAAACTCCTGATGTTGCTATAACAATGCAAAAAGCATTTACCAATTTACTTGAAGTGAAAATCAGTCCTCCTTTCCTGTTTGTAAATTAAGCAATCACACAGTCATACACAGAACATCTCCTGTTTTTAAATCCATAAGGAGCTCTTTCTCAATGGAGATAGTGGCAGTGATGACGATCTCGTGCTCTTCGCTTTCAAATTACGTACGTCATTTAAAGCGTGATTGCGTCACTCAAGGCCAGCTAGAAGCCCTGGACCAGGACATATCCTAAAGACCACACCAACCAAGAACAAATAAATCAATCTGATTGGCTGATAAATCTGACAATCTGACTTTAGTTGCTCATTCATTTGAGGGATTCTGAAGAAATTCTGAAGGCCTGAGGGGGTGGAGCTCAGACTCATGCGCTGCTTCGGCTAAGGAGCTCAGCTTCGGGCATATGATTTGAGAAAAAGTTGTCACACTTTGCTTGTAAGCATCAAGGAATAAATTCTGACTGGTTAACTTTTAGTTTTTCTCTATTTGTTTGTAGATTAATTAAGAGAGGAAAGTGATAAAAAATACATAGGCAAAAAGGTGATTGAGAATTCGCCACTGATTGTTTTGTGTTTAGCGTTGTTTTGTTGTGCATTCATGAGCACTAAGAGAGAAACTCGTTCACAGTTGCTCGCATATTTGTTGCATTGCTTTGTTTTAACATTGTTGTTTTAGCACTGTTCTGTTGTTGTTGTTTTATGTTTTGTTTTGTTTTGCGTTCATGAGCGCTATGTGAGAAGCTTGTGGGGGTGGGGTTCATGTTGCGTTTGTATTGCTAAACAATACCAGTTCTTGTGTGAATGTGCCACTGTGAACAACCTTAAATTTAATTCTATTATAGTTTATAACAAGATATTGCCCATACTTTTGAAAAGCTGTAGTTTAATTCATTTCTAAAGATAATGATTTGCTTGTAGCTTGGGAGTAGCTTGGGAATTTCAAAGTAGCTCCCTCGACACTAGTTGAAACTTAAACTCAGAATAATCTTTAAAATGATTAGTGATGTTCTTTTTTTTTTCCACACAGGTGATAATCAGGCAATTGAAGGTGAGTTGATGAAAAACATGCTGGTTCAACATGGCACCTTAAAACAGAGCATGTGACATTTGCAAGCTATTTACAGAGACAGCAGAATTTATCTATTATTAATGTATAACTTAGTGAATAATTTACAATATAGGTCACCATGAAGGAATTGTTTATCCATTATAATGTGTAAACCTTTACCACTGAATTGTTGAATACATCACATTAGTTCTTGCAGATGTGTGGGCATGCAGGAATTGGCAATTACGCCAAAACAAGGGTATTAAAAAACAAACATAATTACTCGCAGTCTTCGGCAGTGCTTTATCTTTACCTGTGGAGACCACACACCCACAGCTGCAATTAATTCACCATAATTCACAAGTTAATTAAATTTCGGAACCGAGTGCACTTTTTCCCATTTTGCAGTTACAGATTCTCCCAGGCTGGGATCAAATTGGAAAAAGAAATATGCAGAAGTTCATACAAGAGGTCAAAGAGAGTAATAACCTGTGCAAATGGCAAATCTTCCACAGATGGTTAAATATGCATGCATCCACACACTTGTCATGAAGGAGTAGCTCCCAAACCTTCAGTTATATAAGCAGGGTCAAATGGGACACTGTCCCCTTTCATTGAGGTTAATAATTTAGAGAGCAATTAGACAGGGAGCAAGATAGTTTCATGTACTGGAGCAGAGGGAAGCTGGGGTGGTTAGGGGCCATCCCTACTCCCTGGACTTGATTTTAGGGCCCCGGGACCCACGACGTGACAGTGACATTAACGAGCTTTCACAGTAAGCACAAGGCCAGCTCTTTGCCCATTAGCAAGCTCCCATCAGAGTAATTAGAGGACACATGCTCAAGATCAGCACTTCCGGAACGCTGTTCCAATGAGGGATTGATTTATGAAGCTTTTTTATCCGTGCTCAGGCCCCCTACCTGAGCGCACATAATCTAATCTGGCATTCTGTAGAGTAAACACACATCGAAAACTGCTGATGCAATTGATCTGGCTGGAGTGGCTTGTGAAATTGATGCCTTTATTATGACAATCAAGCAGTAAAAGGCAGCCATTGAAATGTGCCACATGAACCTTCACCTTCCTCTTCCAACTCTTACCTCAAGAATGGCTATAATTTAAATTACTTTAAAAAAAATATTTTTTCTCCACTTTTTTGAATGCCCAATTCCTAATGTGCACTAAGTCCTTGTGGTGGTGAAGTGACTTGCCTCAATCTGTGTGGCAGAGGACGAATCTCAGTTGCCTCTGTCTGAGACCGTCAACCCACGAATCTTATCACGTGGTTTGTTGAGCACGTTACCATGGAGACACAGCATGTGTGGAGGCTTCACGCTATTCTCTGCGGCATCCATGCACAACTCACCACGCGCCCCACTGAGAGCAAACCACATTATAGCGACCATGATGAGGTTACCCCATGTGACTCTACCCTCCCTAGCAACCGGTCCAATTTGGTTGCTTAGGAGACCTGGCTGGAGTCACTCAGCATGCCCTGGATTTGAACTTGTGACTCCAGGGGTGGTAGTCAGTGTCTTTACTCACTGAGCTACCCAGGCCCCCATATTTTAATAGTTTAATCTAATCAACAACACAACTAGCTTTTACAATGGGTTTTGTCTCTACTGTGAAAATGTGTTAATTTGCCATTGAGTATACCAAATCAATGAAAAGTATTGTCTCTTACACAGGGCTGTAAATACCATAGACATAGAGAGGAACTAGTACCCCTGACAATTCAGAATAATGGGCTATCATTATGGGTTTTTCAATGACAGATTTGGGTTTTATTTTTTTCGCCCTTGAATTTGAAATATTTTGTTATATTCTTCATCTTATTTAAGAGGTAACAGTCCCAGGGGAAGAAACAGAAAACGCTTGAGGGAGTATAGATAGATAGATAGATAGATAGATAGACATTTGTAACATTTGTAAAAATTATTGCCTTGGTTTTGTAAAAATGATTGCAAACTGAGAGGGCATATATTTTATTTGATAATCCCCTTCATTTCCTGTTTCTCTTTTGCTGAGAGGCAGTGGAGTTCAACAGAGGAATAGTTCTAAGTAAATTTGAAACTAGAGCAGTCCAGCTAAAGCAGAAATCAGCAGATTTACTGACCTCTGGTTTTTGTTTCTCTCCATGTTTATCTTTTGCACTGATGACGGGGGTCGATAACTGTTTCTTATTTTCCCCCAAATGCTTCAGTCATTACTACTGTGCATCTCTCTGCCCTGTGCACAATCTGAAAGCCTTGGTACAGACTGTGCTATTTTAGAAAGCTGACCAACTCTCTCTCTACCCATCTTTGCTGAAGGCACAGGAAGCAACCAGCATTCAAAGCGACCCAGTTCCATCTCTGTTTCACGGAACACTGCATGTATGGAATAGACACACATCTGATTAGTCCATCTCCTGCCACTCTTTTCAGACTGAATGAATAATAGCTGGGAGAGTTGGGAAAGTTTGACGACTTCAAGAAAAGAGTAGGTTCAACTGAATCATAAACCATTTGCTGGTCTGTCAGTAAATAAACAAAAACCCCATGTTTCATATGCCATCAATTTGGAATCTGCCTTGATCGATAAATGTGTATGGTGGATGATTGCTACAAAGCCTACTTTAAAGCTAACATGTGGCCCTTTAGGTTTAATCTACTTCCACATTAACCCTTTTAATCAGAAATTTGATCCCCATAAACAACAATGTAGTTGTTCTATGTCAGACAAATCCATTGCTGTCAGTTCCATTTAATGAGGTGGAACGGAGCAGTAATTTAGGTGGTGATTAAGGTTATGTGCGCTGGTGTATAGTCAGACAGCTACAGTATGTATGTACACATACATAGAGATGTAAACATACAATATATGCTAATATTAAACCAATATATTTTTACACAGTAGCTAATCCTGTTTTATCGGCCAAATGAGCATGGTTATCAGCCAATGCCAATAATTTCAAAAAATTTAAATGGCCAAATTTTGACCTGGCCGATATAATTTACAGTATCAGTCTATCACTGATTTAGAAAACTTTACAGTTCAAATAATAAACCTTTTTACTAAATAAGTCATGTAAGTTCTTTAACATTCCTTTAATGGCATGAATACTGCCAATCTAAAACCTCTTGAACCTCTCAAAAAAGTATCAGTACTCATCAGTCCTCAATGTCAGCATTTTTCTGGTCTACATCAGTGTAATAGTTCTCCAAAGATTCAGCACAATTGGGGGGTTGGGTGGGGTTGATGCAGGCATCATGAACGGCAGACCACTGGCTCCTGGTAAGGCATGATGTTAATGGCCCTTGGCAAATGGTCCAGCCCCGAGCTGTGAACCACAGCCGGGTCCATTTCACGGTGTCTGCCTGAGAACCGACCACACTCAGTCTTTATGATGAAGAGTTCCTGGGGATACAACAGCCCTGTGAGAAGAATTGGGTTGCCATATCTCAAGGAAACGCCATCTCGCTTAGTGCTTCAAGATGGAATTCCTGCTCTGTGCGTAGTGCAAGTTTCTCTGGTGTCACATGCACTGTACTAAACTTTACTCTCTGTTAAAGGCACCAGGGTGATGTTGTGATAGAACAGTAGAAACCATACAGCTGATAGAGAGGTTGCATCAGTTACTTGGGACAGATTTTAGCTTTCAATCTGGTCATTAAGGAATAGTTCACCCAATAATTTAAATTATTTTATTCACCCTCATATTGTTCAAAACCCGTATGACTTTGTTTATTCCGTGGAACACTGAGTGCAAATTTTGCTATGGAGCAAATTCTAGCAGGTGAATCAGAAAATGCTGCATGGAGTTGGAGTGGAGGGATTACATAATGTTTTGAGCAGGAAGGGGAAATTGCTGCCACTGCAATCCGCTCACATACTCTACACAATGCACAACTCTCTTTTTAAAGGAGCACAAAGCACAATCCATAAATTTTCCTCTTGACCTCAGAAGAAGGTAACTCCTTCAGAGTTGTGTTCTCAAGAGATGATCTGTCAAAACCTACAGTATATCTGTAATCATCGTAAATCTTTCCAGTTCACTCCATGCTGACTGATTACATGGCTTTGAACGCGATCCTCTTTTGATTTCTGCTCTATAAAATGTTTCAGAAATGTTTTATTGAGCATGTAATCCCAAATGCTCTTTACTTGAGGCTGCTGTTTTTATCAGTTTGTTCAAACTGTATTTCCTTTAATTGTTATGTATAAAGAACATCCTCAAAATAAAATGTATGCTTCAGTAAAATAGTTAGAGGTAAAACTAAGGTAAAAATAACTTATTTCATTAATGTTATTTTCACAGTGTCTAGAGCAGACACATGGTTTTATGTGGCCCGTGGCTCATTTATCCTAAAAGCGTTTTTTTTTTTCTTCATTGGATATTTCAGTTATCTTGCATTGGGACCTAACGCGCCTCCACAAGTGCCAGATAAGAGACGCAACACCCCCAATTTGAGACTTATACTTGCACAAATTGGAAATATTCCGCCAAATGTTATACTTATTTTGTGCAATCTGGCAACCATGCACGCGAGTGCGCTCTTTCTAGCTCTTTCTTTCCCATTTGAACAAACTTAACGATCTCTAGTGCAATATTCTGCTCAAAGAAATGTGTTAAACGGCCACTCTGTGTCCATTCTTGAGGCTGCTTGTGAAATTTGCAGGTAAACCTTCTCAGTGATGAAATTAAATATAAAAGTAGATCTCGGCATCATTGACACGTGAGGAAAAGCAAGCCTGAGACGGAACTGTGTATCTATTTTTTATTTGTGAAATTTAGAAATGTTGAAGTCCCCTTGCACCTATATGTTAATCTAACTCTGGCCATAATCATTTATCATAGTCATGCAGCCTGTGTTATTCATTTGTGTGCTGAATGTAAATTCAAACCATTGACGAGACCCATATCAAGACCCTTTTAGCATGCAAACAGGTAATATTTTGAGAATAAAAATAAGTAAACTGGCCCACTTTGCAACAAACATTAAAAGTTATAAGTATATATATATATATATTATTTATTTATTGATTTATTTATTTTTTAATTTATTTTTTTAAAACACCCTGATGTAGAGAGTGTTAAATTGAATAATAAATTACCAGGGAAGTAGAGATGGTAAAATAAATCATTTATAATTATGCTCAGCCTGTATTAAATTTTTTAATGCTTGATAGAAAAGTATCTACCTTTGAAGAGCAATACATTACTTTAGGCAATTGCAGAATAGTCCCATTAGTCACATATACACTTTAATACAGAAAATTTAATACACAACTATTTCTGGGCTTAAAAGATACAAAAACCAAATCAATGCGGAACGTTGTATCTCAAAAGGAATACAATGTGGCCCCCTATGCACTACTTAAAGTCCGATGTGGCCACTTTACCAAAATAGTTGCCCACCCCTGGTCTAGAGACACAGTGAGATAACTTTCTCTCTGTTCCCTAGCTGGTTGAAGCACTTCTTGCAGCTGTATCGCATACTGTAAATACTTAAAACTTTATCATAATCGTTGGTCTTAGTATTCTTCCTGCCTCTGCTCCAATGAGGATGAAATACAAATCAGAGCATCTGCATATTTGGAAACTCTAACCATGTCTCACAATGGGCCATTCACACATTGGAACGAAAATTATATACATTATGCAGAGTATAAAGTGTCCAGGTGTACATAATAAAGTGGTTCCATACCATAAGTGTGCAACCATTTTGTTTGTTTTTATAATTATTATATTTTATTTTGGCTTTACAAAACAGAGCCATTAGGAAGGAAGTCGCCCTTGACTTGACATTGCCAGAGGAAGCATGGCCTAACACTGACCTTGTGCTAGTGTGACAATAACCAGAGCTGCTGAACAGGGACTACGCCCAATTGGGCCAATGGGAATGCAGGACAAAAGAAGTGAGAGGTCAGATGCAGTGTCTGAAATGGATTGTGTCAGTTTGACATGGGTCTATAGCAAATAAGAGTTGCAACCATGAAGTGAAAAAATGTGTATAATCAAACACAATGCATCCACAATTATTTACTAAAACATACACTAAACATTCTTGCATAGAACAGAAACACACAAATGTGTCTAGCTTTCAAATTGCTTTATATATATACTGTTTCCAAATATTACACAATTTTCTGTTATAATTTTACATGGAAAACAACATATTCCTTGCTCTTTTGAAATACAAAATTTTGAAACATTTTGACCTGCGCTAATAGGTAAATGTCGAGAAACCGGCACCAAACATTATGATTATATGAACTTCAAGCAAAACTAAAATGCAGTGTGGAAAGTTTATAATAAGCCTCTCTTTAATGCCATTATGACAGAAAATTATAACATAGAATATATAACATACAGTCTACTATACTACTATATTAGAAACTCAATCAGCTGCTGCCATCATCCAGTGGTGAGTGTGATAGACTGATTGCCAATTAAATAAGCCAGTCAACAGCTAAAGGGCAGCCCAGAAGCCTTCTCATGACAAATATCAATGTTAGGAAAACAAATATACAATGAAGCACTAAGTAATCGTACCATGAAATCCATAAATCTATTAGAAAGGGCAGAGGGTGCTTATGGATTTCATTATTCATGGAGAGAGGCTAAGAACACAGCATCACAGGGCAGCAGCCACCAAGAGTATTTTTACTCCTGCTGCTCTGACTTGCTTAGCACCAGGGACCTAAATTATGCACATCTGCCCATGATTTTGCCATGAAAGCAAAGGAATATGTTTCAGAAGTTTTGCTTGGTTTATTAATGTCCAAGATGGATTGTCCACATGGGATATCTTCTAATGATTGACTGACATGGGGTCATGGGGGCAATATTAAATGTTTATACAGTATATACTGTATGAATAATAATAATTATATATATATTAGGGCTGTCGATCGATATTCTTTTTAACTAATTAATTGCACAATTTGTTGTGATTACAGTAATCGTGATTAATCGCTTTTTTTCCCCTTAAGAGTGAAGCTTGTAATAATGGATATTCAAATGTAAAATCACCAAATTAATGTAGAATCAACACAAAGGAAGTGTATTTAAATTCAAATACTCATGTTAATAGCATCTTTTTTAACTTGGAAAACAGATTCTCTCCTGTTAACAATGGATTTCCAATAAAACCATCAAGGCCCTCAAAACTGACTGTTGGCTTGAAAGGCATATTTCTTATATGCAATAACAGAAATAATAACAAAACACAGGCCTATATGTTAAAGTGCCAGTTGAATTTCAAAACTATCAAGTCCATTAAAATGAGCTTAGAAGGTAATCATTTCTTATATGCACTAATATAAATGAAAATTAATGACAAAAAATGTTCCATGTTCAAGTACCAGTTGAATTTTAAAAAAGTCCACAACAGTCCATGCAAATATGAAAATAAGAACAAGGAAAGATTCTGCTGAGAGTTCAGAATGTTGAATCTTTTTCACTCCAAAGAAACAATTGGGCTTAGTCCTCCTTTACATTCAGCCAGTTACTGAGACAGACCACTCTGTTTACATTATCAGGGGACAAAGCAGCTCTCTTCTTTCGGATGATGTGACCTGAGAGTGAGAGCAACCTCTCACAAGGCACTGTGGTTGCAGGGTTTGACAGGTACATGAATGCAATAGGTGCCAGCCTGGCATGTGCTCCTTTTCTCTTTGATCACCACTGTAGTGGACACCCCTCCATGTCCATTTTGGGTTCTGCTTTGTAGAGGTCCAGGCAATGTTCAATGGACTCTTCCTCTTCATCTGTATCCATATCAGAAGAACCCAGCAAGAAAACGGTCATCCTCCTCTTCTTTGGCAGCTGTTTCTCTGTTGTCTCTGCAGATGGTTGTTGTGCAGGCCTCTCTCCCATCACCAGGTTGCTTACTGAAGCCCACACTTCACTCCTTTCATCTTTGGGAAGACACTTCAGGTCCTTCAACCTGGAGTCTAGTGCAGTAGCGATCTTCAGCCATGTGAGGTTGGTGCTGTACTTCCGTTTAGCTAGGTCTGTGGTAAAGAATGTCTTGAACTTCACAACATAGATTGGATCATCATCTGTGGGCTCCATAACTCTGAACAAGTGGCACAAGTCTGGCAACACCACACATGTTGGTACGGCTATCCTTATGAGGACTCTCCATATACAGTACATAAAGATTTTTATATTTATTCTATCCCCTAACCCTACCCTTAAACCTAAACCTCACAAAAAAACTCTGCATTTTTACATAAAAAAAAAAAAAACATTGTTTAGTATGTTTTTTAAGCAATTTGAATTATGGGGACACTAGAAATGTCCTCATAAACCACATTTATAGCATAATACACTTGTTCCCCTTCTGTCACTCACTCAAAGTTGTGTTGATGTAGTGACACTAGGGGTCGTCCATAGAAGCCCCAAACACCTCAGAACTTTGAGAAAAGGCCAATGAGAATTGGCGAGTGGAATTTGCATGCCACTCCCCCGGACATACTGGTATAAAAGGAGCTGGCTCAAAACCACTCATTCAGATTTTTTCTTCGGAGCCGAGTGGTTGTGTGTCACCAAGCTGTCTTCCACTACCGGTCCATTCACCTCCCAAGAAGCTTTTGCTGTTGGATATATGGCGTATTCAAGCGGCTTTTCTCTCCTTCTGCACAGATCTGTGCAGATTACGCCCCTGGGTGCTTTGACAGCGCTAAGAGAGTTTATATTCCTGTAAAGAGTATATTTTCTCTATTAGAGCAAACACATTGACGTGAGCATCTTTTTAATGATGCATCTTTGTGTGATTCCTGGATGCGGTCGCTATCTCTCCGCTTCCGACGGCCACGATCGTGGATGGTTCATGTTTTCGTTGCGAGAATATGACCATGGCAACGTTGCAGTCACGCCTTTACTTCTTCCGGGGGAAAGCCACTCAAGCCGCCCCCCGTGCCGTGCCTTCTACATCCGGATACGAGGCCGGTGCTGGAGATGATTTGGGGGCTTCAGTGTGCGCAGCTCCGCTGGGTAAATCCCCGCAGACCTTCCATTCCTCAGCACGCTCGTTTTCCCCCGGCGAGTTCCTAGAGGAGACCAGCTCGCCCCAGGGCCAGCTTAGTGTCCCTTTTGGAGCTCCGGAGCGGGATGAGTGCTCGATCGCTGCATTGGAGAGCGTACTGGCGATGTCAGATGCCAAGGACTCGACTGGGCTGCCACCTTTGGGTCGGCCCGCCCAGTCTGAGGCTGATGGTGAGATGACCGCCATGCTTGCCCGGGCCGCCACATGTGTCGGGTTGGAGTGGAACCTTCCACCCTCCCCTGAGCCATCGCTATGGCATACCAGGCCCAGGCCGTGCCTGCCCCTACGGGAATACGAGCACACTCCACAAGGAGTCTGGCATCCTTGTGGGCACTGGCCCATGGCACCTCTCTAGCAGACATCTGCAGGGCAGCAGGCTGGGCGACACTCAATACCTTCGCAAGATTTTATAATATCTGGGTTGAGCCGGTTTTGTCCCGTGTACTGTCAGGAATGAACAGGTAAGTTTGGGAATACGGACAGCTGGCTGGGTGTATCACTTGCATATAGCGACTTTCCCCTCCAAAGAGGGGAAGATGTGCACTACTTTTCCCATGTGAGTTCACGAACCCGTGAACCCTGGATGTCCTTCCTCCCTAGCCCTGTGGTTCGCAGCCGGAATTCACAGCCGGAACCAGTATGTGTGCTAATATGCCCTTACTGAGGTAGGTGCTCCACAGGTGCCGGTTACTCCGGTAACCCCCTGTGATGTATTTTCCGCAGTAGGGTCTCCCTGTCGGCAGACCTGCGTCTCTCTTCGATAGAGCCCTCTCTGTTCCAGTCGCCGTGTTTGTAGAGCTCCTCCCTTTTCAGGCAGGACCTACCACCGTGCCTTTTCCATGTGCGGCTCTGAGCCCACATGACATGCTTGCCACAGTTACCTCCAGGATGTGGTCTCCACGGGGTCTTTTCCCCCTGAAAGAATAGGATAGAAAAAGAACACCTTCCCGGAACATATATTGAGTGTTAAAATGGCCCCAGCTGAATAACTGAATACTCTGTGGAGAGAAAACATAGAGAGAAAAGGCCGCGGCTGGTGCGGCCTGCTCCCATACTAGATACGTCTCTTCCCCCCCAGGGATGTGGGGAACTATTCAACGTTTTTTGGGTTGAATAGTTCAACCCAGAAAGGGTTTTGGGCACTATTTAATCATTATATATTGAATTGTTGTTATTTGAGGGCCATTCAAATAAAAAAAGTTTTTTTCGATTTCAGCCCTATTTATGTGATAATAATTAGACCACAGAGGGACCACACGAGGGACATGAATCTAGCACAGCTGTGGTGGAAAACTGGTTGCCGGGGCCAATGGTCAATAATAAAGTTTAGCGATCTTTAACAAAAATATTTAACCACAGAATGCCATGATTGACAAATAAGAATCAAGTATTCCTTTTAACATTGTAATATATGGAATGTTATAAAAAAATCGCTCAATTAATTTAGTAGATTTTGGAACTTGCACATTCAACCAAGAAGGCATGTTTATTTGCCAATGCCAATAACCTAAAAATAGGCAAATATTGTACGACTGGTCTATTGCTCTATAATAAATAAAATAAAATAAAAAATAAAATAAAAGTTACTGTTCAGCTATTGTATTGATCCACAAATCAATATATTTGTCAATATTCAACACAGTGAAGCTTGTACAAGTACCAGATTTGATTTCTGAAAAAATTACTTCACCCTAAATGACCACTTTGTGGCCACAGATATAATCAAATGAAATGCTTACACTTTATTTGTGGATTTGCAACAATTTGCATTATCCACAGCAGTAGTCCTCTGAGTTTTACACTGTGTGGGTGGTAAACTAAAACCTATTCAAAGAGAACATTGTGTCTGTCAGCATGACAAGTTTGGCTTAAGATACCTCCTTTAAAAAAAGAATGTGACAGACAATGTTGGAGCCAGATCCTCAGCAGGTTAGGGAAAATAGCATCAGGCCGAGTGTTTGTTTGCTTACAGCTCTCAACTGGGGATCTCATAACAAAGCTGTGTTGCTCACATTAATTTAGCCCCACACTGGCTTTGTGGGAAATTATTCTGGAAGCTGTTCAAACACACAGACTCCCAAATGGCCCGCACGAGTACCCCCCAAAAAAGACAGAGGGCTCAGTCTGAATTTCTAAAGCAAAAGCCTGGCCCCAGCGGACCCCTCTGTTTTGCCCCTCTGCTCTGGATGCCGCAATGCTGTCTGTCTGGCCAGGCTTCGATTTGCTCTTAAGGAAGTGCAAACCATACCAATTACAGCCCTGCGATTGTGTGGACACGGGTGAGGGAGTCTCTGTTGGGGATAGGGGAGAAGGGAAAGGGGGTTGGAGTGGAGGGGTTGATATATTTGCAGGGCACTGGAGTGTGGAGAAAAATGGACCAATAGGGACATGCAAGAGACAGACGCACCCAAAAACAGACATAAACAGATGGCCAACACTTATCTGTATGAATTAGGAGGATAGTTTTATTAAAAAGGCAGACAGAGTATATGGAACAATGGCAAAGCAGATTGTTTCAGATAAGTTAATGAGGGTTAATCAACGAATAACAAATCTGGCATGTCCACTGACTTGCTACCTGTTTGCATTCAGAGTGTTGAATTGCCAACCTGGTCTCAAAGAATCTCGTGACTATACCAACATATTTGCAAAATGGCTTGTTGTACGTATCGCGGCCGTTTTCTGGTAAAATGAATAGAGGTGCTACAACAATAACTTTTATTCCCTTTCACACAAATCACGAGTAAAAGGCAGATTATCAGTCGATAAACCGAACTAGTCTCATAGAATGAATGTTGCTTTCACAACATTTTTGCAAATTGACTTTTACGTGCCACGTTCTACACTTCGTTGCATTTTCCTGGTGAAATTACCACTACAGGCACTACAACAACTGTGCATTTTATGCACTTTCACACAAATCATGACCACAACAGCTGATTATGACTTTATAAACACTATTCACTTACATTACTCACACATTGCTATGTTATGATATCGACTCTTTCACTCTAAGGCATCATTTGAAAACGATACATTTTACCATTTGCATTACAGACCTACCTATATTTACACACTTATTCCAACTTGATAAGCATGCATGGTAGCTCAACTGACAGAGCTTTACTGGACTTTGAACTTGGAGGCCAAGGCCGAGGCTCGAAATCAGCAAATGATGCTCAAAATGAAAGTGAAAGTAAATAGAAAGTTCCAAAGAAGAGACATAAAATGATGCGGTTGCTTCAGAAAAATGTGTTCCCTATCTGTCACTCACTCAACGTTGTGTCGATGTAGTGACACTAGGGGTCACTCTTGGGAGCCCCAAACACCTGTGCTTTTTTTAAAAAAGGCCAATGAGAATTGGCGAGTGGAATTTGCATGCCATTCCCCCGGACATACGGGTATGAAAGGAGCTGGTATGCAACCACTCATTCAGATTGTCTCTTCGAATCCGAGTGGTTGTATTCAGTGCACTGAATTCAATTCCCTCCAAAGACGCACCTCAAAACTGCTGGATTTATGTCGCATTTTAGTGGCTTCTCCCCCTCTGCACCCGTGAAGTGCAGAGAACGCCCCTGGGTGCTTCGGCAGAGCGAAAATAAGAGAGTATATTCTAAAAGAGTATATTTTCATTCACAAAAAGAGCGGCACACACACGGAACGACTTTTTAAAAATGCCTTTCCGTTTGTGTGTTAGTCCTGGTTGTGGTCGTTATCTCTCCGCTTCTGATGGCCACGATCGCTGTCTTACGTATCTGGGCACTGCCCACACGGAGACATCATTCGTGGATGAGTCATGTCCTCATTGCGAGAACATGACCATGGCAATGTTGCGGTCGCTGCTTGCTTTCGTAAGAAAGCAAACCACCCCAGCGGCTCCCCGCACCAGTCCTTCTACCTACGGGTTTGAGGCCGCATCGGTTAGCACTGGGGGCGATTTGGGGACATCATTGGGACCACCTCCACTGGGTATCCCCCCACGGACCTCCTATTCCGTGAAAGCCTGACAAAAGAATGGTTCCCTCGTCTCCTGGGCCACATATCTGGTGCGCACGGCTGTCGTCACGACCACCGTCCACTGTTCCATTTTGGCAGGTATGGCGCTCCAGCGGCGGACCCCCTGCCCCTGTGCGCCCAGCTTTGGCACAAATACGCCCACACGGGATTGGTTCCAGTGGACTACGGGGATGAGATTCCGCCTCCCCCCTCCTCAGCCAATCTTATGGTGGGCTGCAGGAGCCAGGTAAGTGCTTCTGAGTCCCTGGACTCAGCATGGCCATGGGGCTTGAGTCCCCTCGACATGGCACCTTGAGCTCCACCCCGACGTGAGGCCCCACCCGCCGGTACTTCCAACGTGATCATTCCCTTTGTCCCCCTCGCCTGGAGTTTGGGCGCATGGCTCGCGCTTTCCAACCCTGTCGCGATGGCTGACCTGGACCGTCCGACTCGGCTACGCGATTCAGTTCACCAGGCGCCCGCCCAGGTTCAGCGGCATCCGCTCCAGGCCGGTGAAGGGTGAGAATGCCACTACTATGTGCATGGGCGCGATAGAGCCTGTCCCTCCAGCCGAGATGAAGAAAGGGTTCTACAGCACTTACTTCATCGTACCGAAGAAAGGAGGTGGGTTGTGACCAATCCTGGACCTGCGAGTACTGAACCGGGCTTTGCACAGACTCCCGTCTAAGATGCTGATGCAAAAACGCACTCTAACAAGCATCTGGCATCAAGATTGGTTCGCGGCAGTAGACCTGAAGGACGTGTACTGCCACGTCTTGGTCTTACCTCGACACAGACCCTTCCTGTGGTTTGCCTTCAAAGGCCAGGCGTACCAGTACAAGGTCCTCTCCTTCGGCCTGTCCTTGTCCCCTCGCATCTTCACGAAGGTCGCAGAGGCAGCCCTTGCCCTGCTAAGGGAAGTGGGCGTCCGCATCCTCAACTATCTCGACGACTGGCTAATCCTAGCTCACTCTCGAGAGTTGCTGTGCGCACACAGGGACCTCATGCTCTGGCACCTCAGCCGACTGGGGCTTTGGGTCAACTGGGAAAAGAGCAAGCTCTCCCCAGTTCAGAGCATCTCTTTTCTCGGTTTGGAGTTGGACTCAGTCTCGATGACAGCGCGCCTCACAAAGGAGAGCACGCAGTTGGTGCTGAACTGTCTGAAGGCGTTCAGATGGAAAGACAGCGGTTCCACTGAAAATGTTTCAGAGGCTCCTGGGACATATGGCATCCTCAGCGGCGGTCACACCACTCGGGTTGATGCATATGAGACCGCTTCAGCACTGGCTTCAGACTTGAGTCCCGAGATGGGCATGGCACCACGGGACACATTGCGTGACCATCATGCCGATCTGTCGCCGCCTCTTCAGCCCTTGGACCGACCTTGCATTTCTATGGGCAGGGGTTCCCCTAGAGCAGGTCTGGGGCGCCAGATGCAATGGGCATACAGCCGCCGGCTCCTGGACTGGCCCGCGGCTGCATTGGCACATCAACTGCCTAGAGTTGTTTGCAGTACTGCTCGCCCTGCGGAGATTCCAGCCGTTGATCCAGGGCAAGCACGTGTTGGTCTGGATGGACAACACAGCGACAGTAGCGTACATCAACTGTCAAGGTGGTCTACACTCCCGTTGCATGTCACAACTCGCCTGCCATCTCCTCCTCTGGAGTCAGCAGCGCCTCAAGTCGCTACGAGCCACTCACATCCCGGGCGACCTCAACACCGCAGCGGATGCACTGTCACATCAGGTTACCCTCAGGGGAGAGTGGAGACTCCACCCTCAGGTGGTCCAGCTGATTTGGAGTCGATTCGGTCGAGCACAGGTAGACCTGTTTGCTTCCCGGGAATCCTCCCACTGCCCGCTTTGGTACTCCCTGATCGAGGCACCCCTCGGTATAGATGTGCTGGCACACAGCTGGCCCCCTGGACTACACAAATATGCGTTTCCCCCAGTGAGCCTACTTGCACAGACCCTGTGCAAGGTCAGGGAGGACGAGGAGCAGGTCGTCCTAGTAGCAACCTACTGGCCCACCCAGACGTGGCTCTCGGATCTCACGCTCCTCGCAAAAGCCCCCCCCCGACGAATTCCCCTGAGCAAGGACCTTCTTTCTCAGGGACGGGGCACCATCTGGCACCCGTGACCAGACCTCTGGAATCTCCACGTCTGGCCCCTGGATGGGACGTGGAAGACCTAAGTGGCCTGCAGTGGTAGACACGATCACTCAGGCTAGGGCTCCCTCTACGAGGCGCCTGTATGCCTTGAAGTGGCGTCTGTTCGCTAAGTGGTGTTCTTCCTGATGCGAAGACCTCCAGAGATGTGCAGTTGGATCGGTGCTTTCCTTCCTGCAGGAGAGGCTGGAGGGGCGGTTGTCCCCCTCCACCTTGAAGGTGTATGTAGCCGCTATTTCAGCTCATCACGATGCAGTAGATGGTAAGTACTTGGGGAAGCATGACTTGATCATCAGGTTCCTGAGAGGCACCAGGAGGTTGAATCCCTCCAGACCATGCCTCGTCCCCTCGTGGGACCTCTCTGTAGTCCTTCGGGGTCTACAGGGAGCTCCCTTTAAACCCTTAGAGTCAGCTGAGCTTAAGGCACTCTCTTTGAAGACTGCCCTCCTGACTGCGCTCACTTCCATCAAAAGGGTAGGGAACCTGCAGGTGTTCTCTGTCAGTGAATCGTGCCTGGATTTCGGTCCGGGTTACTCTCACGTGATCCTGAGACCCCGACTGGGCTATGTGCCCAAGGTTCCCACGACCCCTTTTAGGGATCAGGTGGTGAACATGCAAGCGCTGCCCCAGAAGGAGGCAGACCCAGCCTTGACGTTGCTGTGTCCGGTGCGAGCTTTACGCATCTATTTGGATTGCACGCAGAGCTTTAGAAGCTCCGAGAAGCTCTTTGTCTGCTTTGGTGGACAGCGGAAAGGAAGCACTGTCTCCAAACAGAGGATCGCCCACTGGGTCATTGATGCCATTGCGATGGCATATTAGGCTCAGGACATGCCACCCCCTGCGGGGATACGAGCCCACTCTACTAGGAGTGTGATGGCCTCCTGGGCCCTGGCCAGTGGCGCCTCTTTGGCAGACATCTGCAGAGCAGCGGGCTGGGCAGTATCCAACACCTTTGAGAGGTTCTACAATCTCCAAGCCGGTCTCGTTCCGTATATTGGCAGGCACGAGCAGGCAAGTTCCGGGACAGCTGGCCGGGTGTACTGCTTGCACATAGCACCTTTCCCCACCCTTGAGGTGAAGATGTGTGCTCTTGACTCCCAGTCATGTTCACAGACAGTGATCCCTGGATGACTTTCATCCTTAGCCCTCTGGCAGTTGAGTTTGTGGAGAAACTCACTGCCGGCCCAGTACGAGCACTAATGAGACCCTGTACTGAGGTAGGTGCTCCACATGTGCTGGTTCCCCGAAGGCGACCCCATGTGATATCTTCTGCTAAATCGTTTACCCGGTCGCCATGCTCTGTAGAAACTCCTCCCCCTTCGGGTAGGACCTACCATGGGACCTCTCCACACGACATACTTCCGACAAGACTCGGTAAGACCATGTGATGTATTCCACTCAAAATACACCCCCCCCCCCTTTTTGGGCGGGGTGTGGTCTCCGCGGTGTCTTCCCCTTGGGTGGGACACCTTCCGACACAGACACTTATGTCTCCCAGTCAGTTAACAAATTCCACTCTTTTTGGGGAGAAAAGAGAGGGAAAGAGGCCTCGGCTGGGCTAGCCTGTTCCTATAGTTGGGCAGTCGACTTGTTCCTGATGGACCGTTCAACGCTCATAAGAGCGTTGGAGGAGGTTACGTGATGGCCTGGTGTGCTGGCTACGATGCACACAGCGGTCTGCCCGTCACACACCACCAGTTCACATAACACAGTTCAGATAGTCGTGGCGTTTTGTATAGGGACCCCAAGTGTCACTACATCGACACAACGTCGAGTGAGTGACAGATAGGGAACATCCTGGTTACTTTCGTAACCTCCGTTCCCTGATGGAAGGAACGAGACGTTGTGTCCCTCTTGCCACAGTGTTGAACTACCCGCTGAAATGGCTGGGACCTGGTCTCGGCTCCTCAGCACAAAACCTGAATGAGTGGTTGCATACCAGCTCCTTTTATACCCGTATGTCCGGGGAAGTGGCATGCAAATTCCACTCGCCAATTCTCATTGGCCTTTTTTTCAAAAAAGCAGAGGTGTTTGAGGCTCCCAAGAGTGACCCCTAGTGTCACTACATTGACACAACATCTCGTTCCCTCCCAGGACGTTTTTCATGTCACTTTTGCATTTTTAAACAAATTTAGGTTTAGGTGTTGGTTAAAGGTAGGTAGGTTTTATTGGCTTAAAACCTGATAGAAAATTAACCTTAAAAACTTAATCTGTTTGGGAGGAAATTTAACTTGCTTTTTGTGCTACCCAGTGGACATTTCACATTGGAACTACTGGTATATGTGTAAGGAACAAGGGAAATCATTTAAAAAACATGACGTCCATTTGACATCCACACACTGATGTCCTATACTCGACCACAGAAATAATGACACAAAAGTAATAAAATGTAAGAAAAGTTTTATTCATCAAGCTTCAATTCAAAAATACAAATGTAAACTGGATTTTGTATACCCTGAAGGGACTGCACTGTAAAAAAAAAAAAAAAAAGTAAAAAAACGTAAAAAGAACGGTTAAATGACTGGCAGCAGCGGCTGCCAAACAAAAACCGTAAAATTAAAGTAAAATATCCTTATTCAAATAAAGTGCAAAAACAATAAATTTACAGAAATTTTCATTAAAAGTTTTACAGAGAAACACTGTTATTTTACAGGTATTTCCTGAATTATTATGATCAAACACCTTCAATTAAGAGTTAACACATGCTAATGATTGTAAAATACCAGTTTTATTTTGGAAGACAAAATAAAAAGTCTCTAAAAATACTGTATAAAACAGATTAAAATCATCTCAAACTTGACTGGCAGTGTTTGTGTTTAGATTAAAACCTGTAAAAGTAAAATCTAAATACAATATTTAATTGTACAAACCTTAAATGAAATACAACATTTATAAATTTAACATTTAATATTTAATTTACTGTACTGATTGAAGGTTTCTTCAAATTCTCATAAAATATAAGCTTTAAGATTACTGTGAAATATCAGCAACTGAAAACATACTGAAGAAATACAAAATAAACTGATACATCTACAATTAAAGTGGGGTTGGAAACTTAATTACAAACAAAATACACACCACTGTTGATTCTAAAACACTTTTTTAATGTATTCAGATGTAAATTTACAATATCAACCAATTATTCACAAACCGTTCTTCTGAGCCCCCCAGGAGGAATTGAAAAACTAAAAACATAATTTCTCTATGTGTCTATCTTGTCTATTAGGGTTACTATCTTGATGAGGTCATGATTTCACCTTTTAAACAAGCAGAGAAAGCACAAATTGTGCTGTTGAGCTGAGGGGGAAAATCAGAAAAATGTCAGAAAAATGTGAACCACCAAAAGAAGGAAGATGTGGATTCACAACAATGGACACTTTTCACATATGTATCATAGCAAGGTAAACACAGTTGTAGCTAAAAATATATTGACAGTTGGTACACCAAAACCAAACCAACCATCTAATGTATTAACTGCAGCTATTATAATATGTCTGAGGGTCATGAGGGTCTTTACCTTAATGTTCTCCTGAAAATTAAATAAAGGGTTGATGATGATGATGACTAATATCTTATTTTATATAGTACTGCAGTTGATACTTACTAGTGATCGACTTGTCTCTCTGTTGGGTGTCTGTTCTCCCCCGTAAACCTTGTTCCAATGCTTGATCTAAAAAAATGTAAGCAAGTTTCTTATCATTAGCAGTTATCAGTGCTGGAAATGGGAATGTAAAAATTGCTCAAAGAAACAGGCAGCTACACATACATTACATAACATATTTGGGCCAAATATATCATCTCTCCAAGACAAGTACATATTTCTGTGTAGTTAAAGGAAAAATTTGTAAAACAAACAGAAAAAAATAATATTTTTTTTATAACCTGCTAATTTGCATTGGACATGACAATGACTTGTCCAGATCATAATTTACTCACACGGCTACCTGTCTTATAGTTTTATCATCCATTGGTGCCATGTTATGTCAAGTGTTTTATCAAGTCTATTTTAATTCAGCTATCAAATGTGCATATTTTGAAGTTGAAAAGAGTCCAAGTTAAAGGTTTTTACCCAGAATGCATATTATATTAGACATCGGATTGCAGAGCTACTTCCTGGATAATTTTGTGGGAATGACCAGCCTCCATACCCCATAGTGACAAAGCAAAAACCAGATTTGTGATACCTCAGCAAGTATTGACGCTGACTACCACCCCCTGGAGTCATGAGTTTGAATCCAGGGTGTGCTGAGTGACTCCAGCCATGTCTCCTAAGCAACCATATTGGCCCAGTTGCTAGGGAGGGTACAGTCACATGGGGTAACCTCCTCGTGGTCATTATAATGTGATTCTCGCTCTCAGTGGGGTGCGTGGTGTGTTGTTCGTGGATACCGTGGAGAATAGCGTGAAGCCTCCACACGCGCTATGTCTCCGCGGTAATGCGCTCAACAAGCCACGTGATTAGATGCATGGATTGATGGTCTCAGATGCGGAGGCAACTGAGATTCGTCCTCCGCCACCCGGATTGAGGTGAGTCACTATGCCACCACGAGGACTTAGAACACATTGTGCACTCCAAATTGGGGAGAAAAAGTGGAGAAAATAAAAAATAAAATAAAAAACAAATTATGGAGGTCACTGTGCTCTTGAGAACCTTCAATGCAGCAGAATTTTTTGTAGCCTTCCCCAGATCTGTGCCTTGACACAATCCTCTCTCTGACCTCTGCAGACAGTTCCTTTGACCTCATGGCTTGGTTTTTGCTCTGATATGCATTTTCAGCTATAAGACATTATATAGACAGGTGTGTACCTTTTCAAATAATGTCCAATTAATTAAATTTGCCACAGGTGGACTCAAATCAAAGTGTAGAAACATCTCAAAGATGATCCAGAGAAATGGGATGCACTTGAGCTAAATTTCAAAATAATAATGTAAAAATGTTTAGCATAAGGCTGCAATATAACAAAATGTGGAAAAAATGAACGGGTCTGAATACTTTCTGAATGCACTGTATGCTTGTATGTGTATTTATGTGTATGTATGCATGAATGTTTCTGTTTATAATTACATTTTTGCTGTTTTACTTTGTTTTTATGTAAAGCACTTTGAACTACTTTTTTATGAGATGGTGCGATACAAATAAAAATGAATTGAACTGGAACTTCGTTTCAATTAGTAAGAACAAATCCAATCTCTGTATGTCTTGCCTCTGTTTGCTTACCTGTCCCTGGGTTTAATTCTGTACCCCACCATCCAGTGATATCTTGTCACTCCTGGTTCTTCAGACTTCTCATGATCTCACGGGTGATGCACTGCTGTGATCATTTGCTGTGTGAAGTACAGTTGGACACAGTGAAGAATGTTGTCAATTATACTGTATCTCAGAGCTATTACCTTGGAATATTGGACATTAATTAATAATTCCATTCTGTTGAGAGATCAGTAACTGCACACCACACCTTTGATATACATATTTTTTTTTTTTCTGGTCCAATACATACAACAGTACTCCTCAACAGTCAGATGTGTATGCCTATTGTAGTTGTGCTGTAATCTGTTTACAAATTAAGTGACTGTCAACTTACCATACCACCAGTCATTGTACATGGTGGCAATGGTTGCCAACTATGTACAATTAATTTCTAACAGTATGCACAATGTTTGTTGTCTCTCACCCACACGCAATGCGATCATAAATGTAAGTTAGACTACACAAAAACTTTTCAGTGAATTGACAGATTTACTTAATTACTGGCTTAAAACAGAAGGAAGGTGGTAGCAATGTCACCACTCACCAAAACTGCTATCGTTATCACACAATTAAGTAAACATTAACGTTACTTTACCTCTCAAATTCATACCTAGTTCTTTGAACTAAAAAAGTAGCTGACAACATTAACACGTAACATGCAACACACAGCAACACTGGCTGCTACTACTACATTGAAATATGTACTAAAATCTCAATGAGCATCTCACTTTAACATACGACATCTTGATGAAAAAGTAAATGGATTATGATGAATGCACTCCATTGTCAGAACCACAGACATTAAATTTGTTTGGCACACAATATTCATCTTCTCCAGTGCAAGACTATGATGTAAAAAAAAAATTCTGTATTCATCAGATTCTGCCAAGGTCTTAACTCTGTGTTCAGCTGGCTCTTATTTTAAGGTGAAGGATCATGAGAGATGCTGCTGCAAATAATTTCAAGAAAACTTTCGTAACCCAAAGGTCTCATTTTCTTGTCCATATTTCTGTTTGACTATCTGTGTCAAACTCATGAATAAAAAGTAAAAAAAGTAAAAGTGCATGTGTTAAGACTTAAAAATCTTGACAATAAACAAAATATGATACCATCTCTTTTCTAAATTCCACCCTAAAATGCAAAGGTTACATTTAAATGCATGTGAGGTACATATGCTTTTACCTCATTAATAGTCATAAACAACAAATAGGCTTTCAAACCCACTTTCCTGCCTACTATTTCAGCACATTATGTTAGAGGTGAAATGTGCATTATTTTAAAATGTTATAATATGTTCTCCTGTCTCCTCTTAATATGCAGAGAAAACTATAAATAATCCATTTGTAGGCTGATTTCTTTGAAAAGTGGCGACACTTTTAGCAATTCTGTGTGGTGTCACTACAATGCAGAAATTACACCGTTTTGCTGAATAATAAAATATTGCACTCTTAAAAAAATAATAATAATCTGAATGAATTTTTGTCACTAAGCCTACACTGTTCTGTAATTTTTTTATAAACGTTCTGTGTTACAAAAACAAATATATTTTTATGAAATACTTAAAAATAAAATATCCAAAACTAGAATAAATAAAAAAGTGATACTGCATTGCAGGAGCAATGTTAAGAAATAGCTCACGCAAAAAAACAAAACAAAAAAAAAAACATAATCATTTACCCTTAAGTCACTGCAAACCATTCCAATGACTTTTTTCATCCGAGGAACACAAGGTTGAGGGATAAAAGGATCATGATTGTGACTGTTAAGCTCCAAAGGCACTTGAAAGCACCACAGAGTTGAGGCCGAAGGTTTACACACACCTAGGCTAAAGCCATATTTAAGCTAAGAGACATATTTATTTCAGCTTTTCTATAAAAGCCTAAGTACAGTACATCTGTCTCAAAGCTATTATTTTTCTTTTGAATTTAAAAGGGTGAAAGTGATCAAGATTTGAGATCTTGGGCATCTTCTGCACCCCACTTGTAATACGTCCCACACTTTGAAAACCCCTTGTTTAGGGCTTTCACTGCCACATTTAAAAGCGCCTTGTGGCAAGCAGGGTGGGGCCGAGAGCCGTAGGGAACGGAGCAAGGCCGCTGGCGCGATTGCTAATGAGAGTCAGCTGCGCGCTGCACCAGCCTCGTGTCTCACGGAGGAGCTCCGGGAGGATAAAAGGAGGAGAGACGACAGTGAAGGACGAGAGAGGACCAGGCCTGGACTATTTACGTTGTGTTGTGTTGTGTTGTTGTTTATGTTTGTGCGGCAGTCGTCCAAGATAGGCTGCCGCTTTACTTTCGTTTTGTCTTTATTTTATAATTAAAGTACAGGTGCATCTCAATAAATTAGAATGTCATGGAAAAGTTCATTTATTTCAGTAATTCAACTCAAATTGTGAAACTCGTGTATTAAATAAATTCAGTGCACACAGACTGAAGTAGTTTAAGTCTTTGGTTCTTTTAATTGTGATGATTTTGGCTCACATTTAACAAAAACCCACCAATTCACTATCTCAAAAAATTAGAATACATCATAAGACCAATAAAAAAAACATTTTTAGTGAATTGCTGGCCTTCTGGAAAGTATGTTAATTTACTGTATATGTACTCAATACTCGGTAGGGGCTCCTTTTGCTTTAATTACTGCCTCAATTCGGCGTGGCATGGAGGTGATCAGTTTGTGGCACTGCTGAGGTGGTATGGAAGCCCAAGTTTCTTTGACAGTGGCCTTCAGCTCATCTGCATTTTTTGGTCTCTTGTTTCTCATTTTCCTCTTGACAATACCCCATAGATTCTCTATGGGGTTCAGGTCTGGTGAGTTTGCTGGCCAGTCAAGCACACCAACACCATGGTCATTTAACCAACTTTTGGTGCTTTTGGCAGTGTGGGCAGGTGCCAAATCCTGCTGGAAAATGAAATCAGCATCTTTAAAAAGCTGGTCAGCAGAAGGAAGCATGAAGTGCTCCAAAATGTCTTGGTAAACGGGTGCAGTGACTTTGGTTTTCAAAAAACACAATGGACCAACACCAGCAGATGACATTGCACCCCAAATCCTCACAGACTGTGGAAACTTAACACTGGACTTCAAGCAACTTGGGCTATGAGCTTCTCCACCCTTCCTCCAGACTCTAGGACCTTGGTTTCCAAATGAAATACAAAACTTGCTCTCATCTGAAAAGAGGACTTTGGACCACTGGGCAACAGTCCAGTTCTTCTTCTCCTTAGCCCAGGTAAGACGCCTCTGACGTTGTCTGTGGTTCAGGAGTGGCTTAACAAGAGGAATACGACAACTGTAGCCAAATTCCTTGACACGTCTGTGTGTGGTGGCTCTTGATGCCTTGACCCCAGCCTCAGTCCATTCCTTGTGAAGTTCACCCAAATTCTTGAATCGATTTTGCTTGACAATCATAAGGCTGCGGTTCTCTCGGTTGGTTGTGCATCTTTTTCTTCCACACTTTTTCCTTCCACTCAACTTTCTGTTAACATGCTTGGATACAGCACTCTGTGAACAGCCAGCTTCTTTGGCAATGAATGTTTGTGGCTTACCCTCCTTGTGAAGGGTGTCAATGATTGTCTTCTGGACAACTGTCAGATCAGCAGTCTTCCCCATGATTGTGTAGCCTAGTGAACCAAACTGAGAGACCATTTTGAAGGCTCAGGAAACCTTTGCAGGTGTTTTGAGTTGATTAGCTGATTGGCATGTCACCATATTCTAATTTGTTGAGATAGTGAATTGGTGGGTTTTTGTTAAATGTGAGCCAAAATCATCACAATTAAAAGAACCAAAGACTTAAACTACTTCAGTCTGTGTGCATTGAATTTATTTAATACACGAGTTTCACAATTTGAGTTGAATTACTGAAATAAATGAACTTTTCCATGACATTCTAATTTATTGAGATGCACCTGTATGTCTGAACATTCGCCGGTTTCCGCCTCCTTTCCATTGAACTGTGTTACACGCCTGTCACTCCCAAAACTTTGCAATGCGTCTGTGGAAAATGATCATGAGCTGATATTCCTACCAAGCCAGAGAATACAAAGTAATGTGAATTATGTGAATTAGGGTTCCACAGTGTGCCATTACAATCATATGAGGTGATGAAGGAGATTAACCCATTTGTCAAATTGGGTAAAAACCCTATTGTGTTCTCATTTATAAAGGACGAAAACAGAGTGCTGGAACATCTTTAAAATGTATTCCATAAGACAACAGTAATTTGAATGCCAGGTCCATGTCAAAGCTGTGAGAATTGCTTGTTCATACAGGAAGATACACCAAGACATTTTGGTCAGTCAATCTTCTGACAACAAATCAAACTGACAGGTTTATTTTAAACACGTGCGGTGAAAGATGGGTTTATATCATGATTACCTTCATTAAATTACACTATCAGCATAAAAATGAGGCCACGTGGCCTCATGGAAGACTGCACAATAGGCAACAAATTGTGTGATTACCTCATTCACAAACCAATTTAGATATCTATCTATATTTGATAAAGTAATAAAGAAAGAAAACAAGTCATTACAAGGCTTAAACTGAAATAGAGGACATTAATGAAAATGAGTGGCTTAATAAATGAATTCTAATTAATGTTCATGAAAAAGTCCTTTAATTTGGTATCCTTCTGTGGACAGCTCTTGTCCTCTCAGTAAGCCGCTTTTGATGGCATATAAAAGTGACGACATCTCCAGCGAGAGAAGCTAACAAAACATGGGTTGTATTTGAAAAACATCTCTTTGACCTTTAGAATCTGCCATTAATTGCTAATGCCAGACAAGAGATGGATTTCAGTCTCCTGTGAGTATGAAATTAGAAGCAAGGCTGGACCCGAGAATAAGACCTGAGAGGTTGAACTATTACTCGTCTGTGGTGATAAAAGCCAGGTGTGTTTTGGCATTTCCAACCTAGAAGAAAGAGACAACAGACTCTCTCTCCAGGGAGTTGACACTCCTGATGATAAGAGGCATTTTGTCCTTATATTTCTATGCAAATATTAAAAAAACACACAATTAAAGGTTCGTGAGTAATGCAAAATAAACCTCATTGCCTGCACAGGTATTCACTCAATTGCCTTTCCTATCAACTTTAACATTTATTCATTTGGCAGGCGCTTTTATCCAAATTCAAAGTGTACATATTAACAGTACAGTATATCACCTTGGTGTTACAGGAATAACTGTTGTTGATGGTGTGACAGGGTTATTGCTCATTTTTAAAACAAGCCTGGACTTAAACTGAGGTGTCGCAAAAAACATTTTGAACAGATCACAATAAAATCACAATGAAAAAAAAATGGAGAGTGGAGACTTACACAGAAAACATTTGCTGGCAAAGACAACCACATGATCATGGTTGTGCAGTTTATCTGTGAAAAATGAAGAAACTTTGTCTGAGAAAGACCTTTTTCAAATGTGTTTAAACTAAATGACATCCAGATAGGAATAAATACATGTTAATAAAAGCAAAGTCATTTGCACACTTTTTATTGCTGAATTTGATTATCATATAACCTCAACAAGTAAGAACTGTAAAAGTGAGACACCGTTGATATTACGGTATAACATTAACATGTGTTTTACTCATTTACCAATTTCTGTTTGTGTGTGCGCTGTCACAACTGTTCCAAAATCACACAGAACAGACTGAATGTTGATACTGTATGCTACATTATCTATGCAAATGTACGAAAATATACTGTACATGTGCTAAAACCACATTTTTATAAGAATACCTATGAATACTAAGATCACGTTTAGTTGTGAACATATTAGAACATTTATAACTGGCTGAATAAAAACAAGATACTCTCAAATCAAGTTATTTAAGGTAAAAATTTCACCGTTATGTTCTGATTATCCTATATAAAAACATTACAAAGTTTTCTGGTGAAATCCAGACAAGAAAGGACCTCTGCACCTCTGTGCCTCAGGCATCCTGTTCTGAAGAGATTAAAAATATAGTTTTAATAGGCCTGCAATGCTCTCGGGCCTTATCAAGCTTGCACACTTGTATGCCAAGCTGCTTTGGGCAAATATAAATCTCACAAAGCTTCCAACTCTCTAGCAGTCCAACAGCTCAAAAGTCCAATAGTCTAATTTACATTTGGCATTGCAGGGTGGCAAATTCTGTGCAGAAAGAGACAGATATGAGAATGCAACCAAAAAGGATTAAATCAACTGAAAATCAGTCCTGGAGCTACCATAGAGATGGTGCATTCATTTAATCCTGTTGGTTGTGTTGTATACAAACA